>NC_038256.2:34965467-35610792 GCF_000004515.6 Glycine max | reverse complement strand
AAAGTCATAATTAAGTGTTGATAGTTATATAAATTACGTTTCTTAAAAAATAAGTTATATAAATTATTATAAGGACTGTTCAATTTTATAAGCCTTCACATAAAAAAATTGGAAAAAGGAGGTCTTCAGGAAGGAAAATTAAGAAAAAAAATATTGTTTAAATTAGTTAAATTTCCAGTATATTTTGGCAAATATTTTGTTGGTGCGTATTTTTTTAATTTAAACATAAAAGACGAATAATTTAGAATTTGGGGAGGGGGTAAGAGTAATTTATTTCTTAAAAAATATAGGTAATTAATATTTGAGACAAAAAAATATGATGCAAATAAATTTTAAGTGAATAAAGTTAAATCTAGAGGATATAAATTTAAAAAAAAAATACTTAATACAAATAAAAAAATTTAACGTATAAGTAAAATCACGTGTATAATAAAATAATATAATACATGTCCTCACTGTCAAAAATGAAAGCTCAGATATAACTATTGAGTTTTTATAACATTTTTAACTTACGACCATGAGTGTCCTTTATTACAGACACTCTTTTATTTATTTACTTATTTTTAAAGGAGACACTCATGTTTAAGCCACGAACATTTATACAATGATAAGGTTAGCTTTGTAACTTGGAAGCAAGATTGTTATTCACGCATAATACTTTGAACCTAATTCATTTTATAAGGAGAATAAAACACGTATCAGTTAAATTAATTATCCTTTATTTAAGGAGTAATTGAATGTCCTATTGAGATTGTCTTATTTAAGGAATTGAAATACATTGGGTAAATGAGACCCTTAATTAAATAAATAATATTATAACACATATATGATACATAAGAGAAGTTAGAAAATTCATTGCAATGAGTTGTATCTTCTTTTTTTCGAGAAGAATGAGTTATATATTAATAAATGAAATATGTGAACAGTTGTTATCTCTTATTATACCTTTTTATATAATATATAACATTATCTTTGTAGCAATAAAAAAATCAGACTCACATTTAAATAAATTTTGACTATTTTAATTCTATATATCACTCAAAAAATATTAATTTTATTCTTATTATAAAGTTTTAACAATAACATCTTACGAAAAAATATTTCTTTAAATGTCATTAGAAGAATTAAATGACATCATTCAACTATTTTTAATGCATGTGTGAGTTGATTAATTTTTTTAAAAAATTTACTTATATTTAAATTCAAAAGTAATATTAATTTTTAATTAATAATAGTTATTTTTAAAGTAAAGGACATGACAACATTTGAAGCACATGACAAACGTTGAGATGTGAAAAACAAATGTTTAATCCTTATTGGCAAACAGGAATAGTTAAAATGTGGAGAAGATAAGAATATCTGTATACCATTGATTGACGCAGAGATAGTGGGCAGCATTATCGTAAAGGTTTTTAATGCAATATTATTGACGTTGGCAGCACTCAAGCAAACCACCCTTTCCTTTTCTTTCGTTTCAAACATTCTCAGAAGGCCCTTTCCCATCGACCAGTTTGAATTCTCATTCCCAAAATGCCCTCAGACTTAACCCTAATTTTCCCTCCGTTTGATTTTCCTTTTCCTACCAACCAAAACCCGAGCCGAACCGGGCCGAATTGACTCGGCGAGTTGGACGCGGACTCCAACTCCAAATTCAACTCGATTTAATATTTTAAAAAAGGAAAAAGCAGCCAGCAATTTCCTTTCCTTTTGAAAAGAAATGGAGAAACATGAAAACAAAAAGGCAAAACCAAAGTGTGTGTTTGTGATGAGCTAAGAATTGGGTCCCACCTGGCTGCGTGGTCAGCATCATTACACCGTACTCTCTTTCTCTCTCCATTGTCCCCCTTTATATATAAAGCCTCACCAGATCTCTTCGCCACTACAACCCACCGTGTCAACTCTCGTTCAATCACCAGCGATTAAGCGTGTCTCTCCTAATACCAAAACGCTACCGTTTTGCTCTTTTATTTCTCTATGGATTGCAAGAAGCGAGTTCGGGATGACTCGGACGAGTCAGTTCTGGAATCGCCCGAGGCGAAGCGACTCAGGGACGATTTACTCGAGTTCTTCGACGACGCCGACGACGCACCTTCCTCTCAGGACCTTGACTCCGTCATGAAGAGCCTGCAGGAGGAGATTTCCGGCGTGGCCTCAGATTCCGGCGAGTCTCAGGCGCAGATCGGGTACCTTCTGGAGGCCTCCGACGACGAGCTAGGTCTTCCACCCGCCGGAAACTCGTCGGCGCCGGAGGAGAAGAACGTGGAGACCGAGTTGGTCCGAGTCGCGTCTGACTCGTCCGGAATCGGCGAGTTGTGGGAGTTTGAGGAACAGATTCCGAGATACGACTCGTTTGATTTGGGAATGGGATTTGGCTATGAGTGTGATACGACCGAATACGCTGCGTTTGGTGGACTTTTCGATCATTCGGATTTGTATTATGACTCGTGGCGGCACGAGACCTTGCCAACACAATAGAAGATTTAATGAAAACAAAAGGAAAAAAAGGGTTTTAGAGATGTAAATATTTTCTTCTCTCTCAGCTTTTTCTTTTTTCTTTTTTGTTCCCTTCTCTTGATGAAGGGAATTACAGAAGAAAGATTATAAAGCAGGACATAGGATAACAAGATGCAAAGGAAATTGCTTCTTTATATATTTATATTTTAATATTTTATATTATTAAGGGGATGCTTCTGGCTAGAAACAATTTCTGCTGATGGTGCTTGAAAAATTAATCTGGACATAATTTTGGTAATCCTGAAATCTATCTAACAACCAAGGAGATTGTGTGTGTGTGTGTGTGTGTTTTTAATAAAATATTTAGTTTTATAAATAAAAAATAAGTACTGTATTAAAAGAGTTTTTGCACTTTTATTTGCTTGAATGAGGTTATGTAAGACTAAATAAATCTTCCGAGTAAATGAGTCTAGCTCGTTTGGTGAAAGTTTGATGATATTTTCTTTGATTCTTATAAATTAAAAGTAAAATATTTTTCCTTGTAAGTTTTGTAACGGAATTTTATTGTTTGAATTGGTGGTGAGTTTGAACTCAAATGATTTTTTAAAGAATTAAATAATTATTTTTGTGATCAATTCTTTATGATTTTAAGAAGCAGTAGTTAAGTTGCTCTGACATTTTTGTATTCACACGCGTAATTTTGAGTTTTTTTTTATTGATAAAAATCGAAGATAACACAAAATATATACATAAATCATAATTATTTGAGCATGTTTGGTTATATGTTGATGAGGCTAAATATATATTTTTTTAATATTTATTTTACTTTGAATCGTTAGACTTATCTTTAAATTTGTGCGGTAACAATTTTAACGGAAAGTTAAACAAGAAATTTCTGATTTATAGTGGGTGTTAAGCTTTTTAAAATACTACCTTGAGCTTGAACTGTTTATTGCCTTTAAAAAATTATGATAAGTTTAACTTATTATTAATCCAAACACACTAAATTGTTATTAAAATTAATGGACAATAACTTTATCTAACCAAGGGAGAAAAAGTGTATAAACGTTAATCTTTAAATTAAAAAATAAAATTAATCTATGAAATTTTATCTAAGACATTAAATTTAAGTATTTATTATAATATTAATTCGATCAATTTAATGTAATGACAAATTGTGAGATATACTATATTTTGAGTATTTCACATGTTTTTTTTTTTTTTTTGAAGAGGACGTGTTAATAAAAATTAATATTTAGTGTAAAAAAAATTAAAGAACAGATAATGTTAAAACAAAGCTTTTAAACTAAAATCATAAAACAAGAGAATTTTACCGTAAATGTTTAACTAAATAAATCTGTCAAACTATCTCATGTGCTTAATATTGTTTCCACGACTTAAATTGTTAAATAACTGTTTATTAACACCACAATATCAATATTTCACTAAATAAATCTCTCAAACTATCTCATGTTTAATTATATTTCTTATTTTACCTTGGAATTTTCACTAATTGTAATTTAATATTAAATAAAAATAAATATATATAACAGGCTGTAAATAAATTGTATTATTTTTTTATTAATTTATTACAATTTCATTTTGTAGTTATTTTTTTATCTTTATTCACGTTTCCTAAATCCTAATAAATCTCTAAAACCATCTAATATGCTTAATTGTATTTTAAGTTGGAAATTTCACTAACTGTGATTTAATTTTAAAAAACAAAAAATATATAATATACTGTAAAGAAAATTTATTACAATTTAATTTTGTAGTTATTTTTATCTTTTTATTCGCGTTTTTTTTTTTTAATTATACTAACTATTCTTGTATCTACCTACCTTCTCCCATTCTCACCATTACTCTCTCTCTGTTTCCCACCATCTCGCTCCTTAGACTAAAACGACCCTTGAATGCTATCTTCTCCTCTAACCTCCCTTTAGCTTTTAAAACAACTTTTTTCTTTTTTTTCTTCCTTTTAACGGTTAGATTGTGTTGTGTTGGTTCAATTTCTGCTTTATTCTTGCGGATTTTACTCACTTCTTGTTCTATCGTACAATTTGGGCCATTTTTGGTGAGTATGCAACTGTAGCTTCTATTAGCTTTACTGTTGCCTCACACCTTACCTCACCTTAACTCGTATCCCATTCAAGGGCTACTTACTGCAAAAGTGAGTTGAGTTGTACAAAATGACAAATAAATAACAATAGTATTATTGTTCTTCTAAAGTACATATTTTTTTTTTAAAAAAAAAAACAATAGTGAAATTCGTGTTAAAAGTATAATGCGATGATAAATTGATTATTAAAAAATGTAAAATACAATTTTAGTTTTTTAATATGTAAAAAGTGTGATAAATTAATTATTAAATTTTATAAATTAATATTAAATTGATGCTAAAAATATAACTTATTATTAAATTGGTCTTCAAATATTTTAATTTAATTATAAAATAATCTCATAAATTTAATAATAGGACTAATTTATTATATTTTCTCATATTCAAGAAATAAATTTAACTTTTTCATAATCAATATGTCAGTACTCACATTTTTAGTGATAAATTTGACTATTTACTTAAAAAAAAATTCTAATTGGGGCGGGGGAGTGCATGGTATTTAGTTTTCTTTTCTTTTCCATATATTCTTTCTTATGGGAATATGGATGGAGAAAAGAGTAATGGTAGGCACGCACGACAGGTAAACCTAACTCTTTGACTTCGACCCTATACCAAAATAGAAGAAAATGAAATTAGTTTGGGTAATCCAGTTCAGGAAAATGACGGTGCATGAAGACTGCAAAAGAATAAAATAAATAAATAATATGATGTAATAAAGAAAAACAGTAAATAATATTGGATTGTTCGGAATCATCGCATGAAAATATCATTATCGTTAAGTTAAATTACCTTCATTTAGTTCTTAAAAAAATAGTTTAAGGTGTCCATTTTTTTTTTTACACAAGTCACTAGTTCTAAATATTGCAAAATATATCTTCTACTTTCACGCGATACCTTTAATATGTCTTGTTATCTAGCAATCGCCAATGCCAATTTTGAACCCTTAGTATTTAGAAGGAGTATTTTAAAATTGAAGGGAAATTAATATGCATTTTGAATTTTTAAAATTTTTTTGTTTGGATAAACCAATTTAAATTCTTTGAATTTCAAATTTCTTGTTTGGATAAAACAATTTAAATTTCTTTGTTTGAATTAAATAATTTCAATTTCTTATATTTTTTTATTTTATTTTTTCTCCAATTATATTTTATAAATAAATTTAAAACTAAAGCGCAACAAGAAAAACTAAAACAAAAGAATGCATATATAAAGTATCTCCTCTACATTTTATCATCATAGTTTCATTAAAAATATAATAATGAGAATAGTTTGAACATTACTGATTTTTGAATATAACCTAAGACATTAAAATAGTTTGAAAAGCTGAATTAAAAAAAAAAAATCCCTACATAAGCCAAAAGACATTCTCACGATCTATCCTGCACATCAATAAAAGACTATTGTATTAGTAATAGTTAGTGTAAAGTTTTCAAACCTAAAAACATAATTAACCAAAAAAAAATATAGGGGCTTATATTCAAGAAAAGAAATTATAGGACCAAAACTACATTAAATTACTAACTGGTGTAGAGCTTTCATCTTCTAAAGTACAATTAGAATATCGAAATGTATTAAAAATAGAACTTCAACTCTTACTGAAAGGTTTCACGTTGAAAACCACAAGCCCAAAAAATATAAAACTGAAAATGGACTTGCTAGAGGATGAAGATGCATTTAAAGCCACGATGGTTTTAACATACCTATTGGTTAAGAACACTATGGTTCAACTAAAAGCTTAGTTTTTGTTTTGTAGAATCTAATTCCCCACCCCACCCTCTTTCCCTTCTACATTTTCAAATATAGTGATTGGTATTTGTTAGCTACCTCATAAAATAAAGGGTACAAGAAGTAAGGGAAACAAAGTAATCAAAGGTATTATTAATCAGATATTACTTCTATGCTAGGAAAGTATAATGTTGTTGTATGTTCTCCCTAACTACTAGTTAAAGGATTTCAAAATTAACTCAACCTAATCTTTAGGATAACAACATTACATAACAGTGAATCAGGACTCAAAATAAGTTACTATACATTTGAAAAAAAATGTACTTGCTACCAATTCTCGGCATTAATACATAAAACAGCAAACACATGATGGTAGACACGATGAAAGGCATAACAATTAGATAAATCTTATAGAACACTTAAAGTCATGATGATAATAAGAAATATATCCAAGGACTATCATTAACCTATAAAGTATTGTACATGTGTAGAAACATACTTTATATAATAAAGATCTTTGGTTCAGCAAAATCAACAAAGGTGCAAATTGCTTGTTGCAAATTTCCAGTTATGCACCTATTAGTAAATAATATTAAATCTACTAGAAACTCAAAATTTAAATAGCTATTTAGAATGAAATAAACTCTGTAAATGAAGGATTAATATCCACTTGTTTTTCAATTGTAGGATTCATATTTGACTCCCAAAACATAATACAATAATATTTATATAATACTTGGAATATTATTTCAAAAAATTATTAATGTGTAAAGCACTTGAGGATTAACAATACATAGTAAAGGAAAATATATGAATCATAAGATTGAAATTCAATGGACTAAGATGTGATTAAGACGAGAGTAAAACAAAACAATTTTATGAAATAGTAATCACAGTAGAACAACATCAAAATCATGAATCCCTAGAACCAAGTCTCAATAAAGAAAAAATCCTAGCAAATGATAGTGTAAGACAAACCAGGGAAAGAGAAGTTCGAGAACCAGGGACTAGGCCTGTGAGAATGAGTATTGCAGAAAATATATGAACCCTAGATTGGAATTGAATGGAGTAAAATGCAATTAAGGTTAAGATGAGAATCACAGAAAACAATTATCATATAAGAACAATATCAAAACCATGTAACCCTTGAACCAAATCTCAATCAAAGAACCTAAGCAAACAATAGAGCAAGACGAACCAGAGAGAGAAGTTCAAGAGCGAGGGATTGAGTCTGAGAGTAAGGCTCCACGTGCAAGAGCGAGCAAGCGAGTGAGGGATCCTCGTCAAGAGCAAGGCTCCACATCAAGAGCATGAAGGTCTATCTCCATCAAGAGTGAGAATTTCCAAATTTTCTCTCTTGAGATAAAATTTGAAATTCTATTTTTTTCAGCTAACTAAAACTCCTTCTTAAAATCCTAAAATTTTAAATTCCTTTTAGTAAAATATCCAAATAGTTGATTTTAAATAGAAAGGAATTTAATTCCTCGTAAAAAAATACATTACATATTAAATTACCCTATCCAAACACATTATTAATTCTTTTATAACGGTGATTCTAATTCCTGAATTTGAAGGAGAATTTGAGCCTTCGCCATTGTTGCACCCATCATGTGCTTCTCACTATGACTTATTGTATATTTGCATATGCATCCATGTTAGAGTTGTTGAAACTTAGGAGTGTTCATGGTCCATCTCGTCCAACCACCAAATCCAACTCAAAAAATACTTTTGATGAGAGTGAATTTAAGAAAATTAGTCCTAATGTATTTTAGACAAATTCAAGTTATATTTCGGTCATACTTATATGTGTTGAACATCTCAACACAGAAGTTGAGAATGAAATTATTGAGCAGGAAAAAAATTATGAAGGACTACAGTAACTAATTGCGACCCAAGTTTTGCCTGTATGATACGGGCCAAGTATAGCCCATATTAGTTTATATTTAGGGAGCTACTATTAGCACTCTAATAATGCTATTTGAACTACCCATGTGTACGTGTAGCTTTTTTCATTATTTCCAAAATACCTTTCTCATGAAAGCATGATTGTTTTTGTTGTACAAAATATACAATCAAAATGTATTTCCGTTATAATACGGGGGAGGTGTACAAAATTCAAAATGAAAATATATTTCCATTATAGTTAATAACATTTTTTTTGTTACCTTAATGATTAAAAAAAATCATCACACTTGAAATAAGATTTTCTAACTCAAAATTGGGAAAATTTTGTCCCTTCTGATTTTGAGGTACAATTTTAGATGTATAATCTCGTTTGCTTGTATTACGGATTGCTCATTCAATAATACAAACTAATGTTTTGTGAATTACTCAATTTCTAATACATTTGTAATACACACTACTGGATCCGTAATTATATGGGAGTGGTGCGACGTAATGGTGGTTCGGTGTGATGTGGAGGTTCATGGGGTCATAGTGATGCATGTGGTGGTGGTGGGTGATTGGGTGGTGACACGATGGTGGGTTTGGTGTAGTGTGTAGGTGGCATTCAATGGTTGTGACAATGGTGTTGGTTGGAGTTGGGGTGCAATGGTTATGGAGGTTTGGGGAGAGTTGGTCATGGACATTTCCTCGAGAGAGGATGAACAAGAAAGGTGAAAATGGGTAATATTGGGAACTTTTAGGGTACACAAAACAAAAAATGGGATGCATTAAATGATTGTCTTGTTTTGCTGGTTTCGGATAATTGGTTTTATTTTGTTGGCCTAGTCAAAGCCCAAAAGCATTTCAAGAACATTATGAGGATTACAAATTCTTAACTCCCAAAATTTTATTCCATTTCTAAACTTCTGTTCTATCAATAGGAATGAGTTGGTACTCTAATCAATATCATCAGTATTTACAATAACTTTGGTTGAAGGTGTTTTGTCTTTTATAAGTTTTCAAGCACAAGTCTTGTTAACAATGGCTTTAGGAACAGGTTAAAGAATTAAAAAAAGATAATTTATATCGAAAATTATGTGAGAACGCATTTGTTCGTTTCCTAATAAAACATTTTCTTTTTTTCTTTCTTTAATCAATGCCCGTAATAACACTAATTAACATTGGTCTTAAAGAGTATTTTGGTAGAAGGAATACAATATAGAATTTTTGGAAGAAAAAAATCTAAGCTTGGAAATTGTAAAAGTTGATGCTACCACCTCCTCTTGAAAAAAGAAAAGAAAATAGGTCAATAGCATCCAACATATCAACATTTGAATTTGAAATTTCATCCAACGCCAAATAGTAGTAAGAAATAAAGAAGAAAAACTAAAGACATTCTTATCATTATTAGGATTTGAGTCACATGCAATGATGTTAAAATTGCGATTCAACTCGTTTTTACGTTTCAAGAGTCTAACATTGGAAGGATGCCAGAACAGAGTATAATCGTGATTTTTTCGTCAAAAAACGCAAGATCGTCGATCTTTAACGAGGTTGAAAACCCCATTGGCAAGCAGCGCGCCTCTGTTCTTCATGTTTGCAGAAATTAGGGTTTTCATAAAATAATGGCTGAGAGAATTGGGCCAATGTCCCAACATTCTTTTAAGACTTTTTGTACCTTTTATTTAAAAAATAAATAAATTCAGACCTCTATTTTTAGTCAAGTGTTTCTTTTCTTTTTATTTATTTTAAAAATAAGCACAACATGTAATATAAAAAATTAAATAATAATAATAATAAACTAAATAAAACATATCATATAATTACAAATTCTAATTCTATTAACTATATGTTATAAACTTATCATTTATTGTGATAGTGTTTCTTTTATTAACATTTATTTAATATTAAATTTAGATATTATTTTATTTGTCCACGTTGTTTATGTAAATATATAATACATAAAGTATTTTAAGGAGAAAGGTAGAATCTCACAATCCAAGTTATTATCTTTCATCCCTTTTCTCATCTTAGATAAAATCTCAATTTTAACATCAATAGTCATATGCCGATGAAAAATATCTTTAAAATGATGTTGAAAACAATTTTTATATCAAAATGATAATGGTTACTTTGGTGTAGTAGTATTTATGAATTGGATTGTCTTGAACGAAAAATTCATTCAATTCAATCACTTTGTTTTTTTTTTAATTTAATTTATTTTTGAATTGATTTTGTTTTAAATTTTAATCTGATTCAGTCAAATTTAAAGTGGTTAAGATGAGATTGATTTTTGGTTTTAATTATATTTTTATTTTTATGAGAAAATAATAAATAAATGATAAGATATAAAAGAAATGATAAAAAAATAATTTTAAATATCAAATATTTTTTTTATATTTCATTATTATATAAATATATTTAAGTATCTTAACTCAAATAATTAGCATAAAAATGATCTTTAATTAAATATATATTTTTATAAACAGACATAAGTTATTTAATAATTTTACAAATACATAAGAAATTAAAATTTAATAAAAATGAATAATATTATCAAATTATGAATATAAATATATACACATGTGGAAGTTTGGTTTTGATTGAATCAATTTGAAAAATAAATGCAAAATTGAATCCAATCCAATAAAAAATATTTTTTTTCATCGATATCTTCTATTTTCATTTGATTTGATTGGTTCATCAACATTCCTATTTTTATTTAGAAATGGCGGTAGGTCTTAATGTATTTTGAAGCAATTGTTTCTACCGATTTAAGCGACCAAACTACCAATAATATTTTTTGTCATTAACAAATAATTTACCCTATTAATATTTTAACCCCTTATTTGTGAAATTCACTTCTTTATTGTTCTTTTCTGATTCATATTATGTTGTTCATATAGTTGTGTTAATATTTAATTTTGTAATTCAATTTTAAAATTATATAATTTTTAAGAGACAACACAGAAATAATTAAAAAAAAAGATAATAGAAAAGTCAGGTCCCTTATTTGTGAGTACCAGTCATTGTTTAGTCCACCATTTTCTTTTATCTAAGGATTAAAAACTTTTTATCTTAAAAAATAGAAATAGTGATAATCTTTATCTATTATCTGAAAAATAAACAAACACATGATCCAAAAAATTGATAAAAAAGATTTCAACTTTGAAGAGCAGGATAGATAAACACCGGCCGCCATGTCAGACACACAAATCTAGCTAACTCTCCACTTCAATTCCTACCCACGTTAACGTCCCTTCATCTCCACCGTCCACGTGGCCATAAAAATCCCATCGAAGCCGCGCGTCCCATCACTCTCCCAAACGCGCGTGAGACTCATCACTCAACTACTGGCAACATAAAATTAGCATATTTCGGGTATATCTCCTTTTATTTCACACTTCGCCTCACTCTTTCTTTCGTTCCTTTCTTCGCTACGTCGTCGTTAGGGTCTTCTTCGGATCGGTGGAACTTGACCCTGCCGGCGTGAATTCCGACGCTACTCGTGGCGCCGAATTGCTATAGCGGTGACGAATATGAAGGTTTTCGTTAAGACTCTCAAAGGCACTCACTTCGAAATCGAAGTGACGCCGCAAGACACGGTTTGTCCCTCGAAACTTCTTCCGATTGGCTTTCGTTCCAAATTTTCTTATTTTCTTATTTTCTTCATGTAGCGAATTGGATTGTCTCGGAAGTTTCTCCTCCTTCCAAGAGCCCTGAATTTGAGTGTTAATTAGGGTTTGTTTGGTGTTTCGCTTGTTCGAATTGTTATTGAATTTTGATTACAATTTGGATTAAATTTTAAATTTGGATTTTCAAATTGATGACTGATTTGGTGTGGAGCGAATGAATGAACTATATTATTCTCGTCTGAACATTCTCTGGCTAGATAGTTTTTTCTTTTAAATAAATTTAATCTTCCGATTCATTGCTTGTGGGAACTAATGGCAAAGTGTTTGCTGCTGCTCCTCTGGATTATAATTATTAGTGGGAATTCTGTTTTCGGAGGTTTGGGATTCTTGGCATATGATAGTGAATAAGTTCCACATTACACTGTTTGGAGCATTACTTCATAGGAATATCAAACCAGTTTGTGCTATAAGAAGAAATCTGGGCTAGATACTAGTTCTAAATTCTGATTGCTATTCGTATTCATGGGAATTTCAACAATTTAGTTTATCTGAGTTTATGTACTGCTACAGTTGGATCAATAACCATGTTATCACTGGTTTATCAGAATTGGCACTGTCTTGACAACGAAATCTGTACTTTTTGTCTTTTTGAAGGTTGCATGTCTAAGTGCTTTATATGACCCAAATTCGGAGTTTTTATTTCAACAAATGTGTCAATGCTTCATCCTTTAATCATGTGGATTTCGTGATTTGTTTCTGTCATCCTCTGGTTTTCCTGAACTTCAATAATCAGTCTGTTACATTTGTTGTCATTGTGGCTATTCTTTTCAGGTTTCTGAAGTGAAAAAAAATATAGAAACTGTTCAGGGTGCAGATGTCTATCCTGCTGCACAGCAAATGCTAATTCATCAAGGGAAAGTTCTTAGGGATGCTACTACCTTGGAGGAGAATAAAGTAGCCGAAAATACTTTCATTGTAATTATGCTATCAAAGGTAAAATTTTCTTCTCTTTTTTAAAAACTACTACACATTGGCTTTTTAAGTTATCAAAATATATTCCATTATTTTGTTTCATATATTATGTTGTTTAAATTTTATGAACTACTGTTTTGCAATTATATTCATTTATTCTGCACTTAATTAGAATTACGTGCTTAAAATATGTTAGAGTAAGAGCACATCTGGTGAAGGATCTACTACTTCAACTGCATTATCAACCAAGGTGAGAACAGTTTGCCATGTTATGAATATTTTTAATGTTACTATCATTTTGGCTTTTCCCTTTTTTGGGATATGGTAAGACAAAAGCTTAATCCATCTTAAGGGTTATGTAAAGTTATCTAACAATTATGTATTCATTGCAGGCTCCACAGACAAGTACAGTTCCCGCTTCAACCCCTCCAGTGTCAGTAGCGCCTCAAGCTCCTGCTCCTGCTGCAACTGGGGCACTGTGAGTGACATATTCATCACAGGATTTTCTTGATTTGTTTTGTTAAATTTCAGTTCCGTCCATTTTGAAATGTATTGTATGGTATCTAAAGCTTTCTTTCAATTTGACAGGCCTGCATCTGTTACTGCACCTGTATCTTCACCTTCTCCAGCTCCAGCCCCAGCTCCTGCTCCTATATCTTCAGGAACTGCTGTGTAAGTATTTTGTTTCCTGCGATGTTTGGTAAGTGGAGTTTAAAATACCTGTTAATTGTGTATCCTGAAAGATGGAAAAACACTCCAACTTGGTTGATTTTTCCTTTTAAATTTTGTTGTTAAAAGAGACTTTTTTGAACCAGGGAAGGGTCTGATATCTATGGGCAGGCTGCGTCCAATCTGGTTGCTGGAAGCAACTTGGAGGGAACAATTCAGCAAATTCTTGATATGGGTGGAGGGAGCTGGGACAGGGATACTGTTGTCCGTGCTCTTCGAGCTGCCTACAACAACCCTGAGAGAGCTGTTGAATATTTGTATACAGTATGTGGATTTTAGAAGTTAAATTCCTTGCTTAATGATTTTTATCTGCAATATATTTCAGTTTTTTTTTTTTTCAAATCAGTTTGGCGTCATAGTTATTTGGGTGGAGGTTTATGTTTGGATAGTTGGTTTTTTGTCTTATGTGATATTTTGATTCTTTATTTTTCTCAACTTAAATATCTTTCATAAATATTAGGGTATCCCTGAGCAAGCTGAAGCTCCACTTGTAGCCCGGGCGCCTGTAAGTGCTCAACCTACAAATCCTCCTGCTGATGCTCCACAAACAGCACAACCTGCTGCAGTTACCTCAGCTGGACCTAACGCTAATCCTTTAGACCTTTTTCCCCAGGTAGCTATTACATTGTTTATTATTGAAGAGAGAATGAAACCTTTTTTTTGGGTGATACACTTAACTTTGTGTGTAACAGGGTCTCCCTAATGTGGGTTCTGGTGCTGCTGGTGCTGGTTCATTGGACTTTTTACGCAACAGTCAACAAGTAATCATTATCTTTCTCTGCATTTACACCGAATTTCTAACATCATAGATGCGTTTTAAATAGACTTTTCAATTTTGTTCATTTGCATTTCAGTTCCAAGCCTTGCGAGCTATGGTGCAGGCTAATCCACAAATATTGCAGGTTTTCTTCTTTGCCTTAGTTTATCATGGTATCCTATATTATCTTCTTCAGGGTTCCCTGATTTTTGTTCCTGCTACTGCAGCCAATGCTACAAGAGCTTGGCAAGCAAAATCCCCATCTTATGAGATTGATTCGAGACCATCAAGCTGACTTCCTTCGCTTGATAAATGAACCTGCTGAAGGTGGCGAAGGGTAAGGGATCATCTTTTTCTGTTCTTTGCTAATATTTTGTGCATGTGTGTGGGGGGGGAGGTGGGAGGGGGATTTCTTGTTATCCTTTTTACACCTATCAGCCTATGTCCACTGGCTTATTTTTACTGTTAATGTGCCTCAGGAATATATTGGGGCAGATGGCTTCTGGAATGCCACAAGCAGTAACTGTCACCCCTGAGGAGCGCCAAGCAATTGAACGTGTAAGTTTGACTTCTTGGCTAATATATAGCATTAAATGATAGATTTTTTCTTGTAAGTATTTTAGGACTATGAAAACACCGGTTTCATTTAGATGTTTTCTTGCTCAAGCATTAAATGATACATCTACCTAGTGCTTTGCCACTATATGTATCATGGTTCTGTGGTAGGATGTGATACATAATTTACACATATTGACCAGTCTGTCAAGAATAATGATAGTTGTAGTATTAGCATTACACATTTCTAAAGCAGGCATTAAGCTTAATTAGATCAAATTTGGCCCTGCTCCCAATTCCTCAGAAACATCATGCTTATTGTTTTAAAAATGAGTTTATGACTTCTTTAGTGAGTATTTTTGGATAGACCCTTACTGTTTCGGAGGAACACCAGGGGTTAACTTGTTAACTAGCTCCTCTGTAATTTATAATAATTTCTTTGTGTTGCAATGTTTTGTTTTTAACCCCAGCTTGAAGCAATGGGTTTTGATCGTGCAATCGTATTGGAGGTGTACTTCGCTTGCAACAAAAATGAGGAATTGGCTGCCAACTACCTTTTAGATCACATGCATGAGTTCGAGGAACAATAGATCTACTTTTGAATTTGCCAAATTATTTCTTGTCATCTTTTTCTCTCGATGGGTCTTTGTTACACTCTATGTTTAATGAGGTAATGCTTGATAATGTCAAATCTCAAGTGGATAAGGGATGTTTTAGTCTCCTCCATATTATTGCCCTTGTATTTATCATTTCCAGCCCGTCGAGGGTTTCTTAGTATTCATATACATAGTTGTTTGCCTTGCATTACTGGTTTAATGTTCAGGGTTCAGTTCTTCCTTTTGGAAATATATTGACTTTTTGCTGTCAGTTCTATGTAAAATAGTTTTCTGTTTTTAAAAATAGAAGCGCATTAAACTTGTTTTGACAAGACTAGTTTTTAAAAACAGTTTTTGGTAGCAGTAGCTCATTTATAGTTTTAAAAATCATTTATGAAAACATGATATTGTAGAAATGGAACTCAAGTCTTTTTCCACGTGTGTTGTCAATCTTTTGCTTTTGCTACTTAGTCATATTCACTTTGACTAAAATTAATTGAATGTACTAGAGTTTACAATAACTTATGTAACTTGATTAACTAATTAAGTTGGTTTCTATTGGTAATTGAATGTCCAATATGACGTATGGATTCCGAAAATAAGACATGAGCATCATAACTACAGAACGCTGTATTCGCTGTAATTTTCAAATGATAAATAGATATTAAAATATGCACTGTAAGATAGCATGTGATAATCTTAATCTGCACCCACAAATTTAGTGATGCTCCTAACGTATGAAGTAAGATCAGTATTCCAGCTTCAAACGAGGAAAAGGCGCAGGTCCTGTTTTTCGTAGGAAATAAAATTTTGTTTGAGAAATGATCACGTATTTTATATGATTTTTAAATTAAACATACACAATTCAACAATCCTACATTATAATCTACCATTAAGTGACCATAAAAAACTGTTACAGTTTAAGTGTAATTAAATTAATTTTAAAGTTTAATTCTTTTTGTACTTTCTTTTTATCTTTCTCTTTGAAATCCTTTTTGTTTAAAATAATTTCCAGAATCTAAAAATATGTAAAGAGATGGAAATAGAATTTCCCAGAATATAAGCATGGTTAATGGGCTGGGCTATGGGCCCAATTGGAAAGTTAATAGCGTGACAAGGACGTAATGTAAAAGGCGGGAAGGTTGAATCGTTATAGAATTTGGAACCTTAGGCACAGCGCATTTTTAGGGAACGTTCCCACGCAATACAAAAGCCTATTCTATAACTGCCTCCACACGCGTTTTTGCCAATAATATTCTGAAAATTTGATTTTAAAGGAATCGCACGAAAGAAGAAGATTGTGGTGAAGGATGCCCGAGATGGATGAGCGCGTGGTTATACAGCAACCTCTTTCGGCCATAGCAGAGACGTTTGAGGAACTTTCCAAGAGGAACAACGCCAACGAGATTCGCTTGGACACTTTCTGCCAGGCTGCGTCTCTCGTCTCCGTTCTCTTCCGTTCTCTCGGTCTCGCTTTCAAATTCGCTGAATTGGAATACGTCGCCAAGGTTTTTTCTTTCTTTTACCGCAGAATTCTGATTATCTCAGTTTCTATCATTCTAACTTCTAATTTATTTTCTTCAAATTGTGATTAAGTAGATACAAGCATATATCAAATTGTGTTGTTCTTTAAATTTTAATCATTTTTTTTCTTTTTCAAAAATTTACGCTAGCACTTCTTGATTCTCATGATATCTTGTGAGTTTCGAAGAATTTGAAACCACGCGGAATATCATTGCATTTTGTCCTTGTTTTTCTTAATCCGTAACTATAACTTTTTCTTTATCAATGGGGATTGGATTTGCTGGAAAAGAGTTAGTTGTTCACAACGTGGGATTGAAATGTTTAGTAGCTGATTATGCATTAAACAAGATTTACTTGAAAGGAATATACTTATAGGAAACTAAAAGAAAAATCTTTTCATTTTATATTTTAAAATGAATTTCTCACTTTAGAGGAATTGAATTTCCAGATCTCAATTTCTTATGTACAAGTAAATTTTTGTTTTGGTGGTGCAAGTGGAAAATTTAAACAAGAAGTTTGAAATTGGAGGGCTCGTACGGACGGGCAATAAACAATTATGATTACACAGTTATTTCCATTTTCTTTAAAATCTATAATTCCTCCAGTTGCTCCTTGCAATCAAAATCATATTTATCTTTGATTTTTTTTTTTAATTCTTTCCAATTTGAAATTTGTGACATCTTGTTGAAATTGGATTCTGTATAAGCGATTGAATAGTGAGCCTCAGATTAAGTTTGCTACCAAACGTGTTAATGTACACGAAGTAAGTCAGATGTTGTGGTATTACTAAACTTGACTCCATCTTCTACTCAGTTGTTACTAATTGAATTAGTTAACTCGTATATGTATTTAAATTTGGCGTAAGTAGGTTTCATGTTGAATAATGAGTGGTTGTGTATACTTTGATACTGAAGTTAATGCCACCCAATATACAAGGCTTTAGATATATTATCCTTAAAGCTTCTATGCACGGTTTTATGACACTTCATCATGCTGGTTGTTTTATTGATCTTTAGTTTATTCAGAGTTACTTTTCCTTCACCCAATTCCTGTCTAGTATTCAGGGCATTGCTTTACTTCCCAAAAATTTCACTATGTTTTCTGGGCTCTCTATTTTGAATTTCTAACCCTGTTCTAATGGTATGAATATATGATGTTGATATGGTCAGCTACATGGACTATTGGAAGCATCAAAGACATGTTCCACTCTACCGGATATTCTTAACCTTGATGTCGCCAGTGACACAGTGAAAACATCCGGAAGTTTTTCACGTAATCTGCGTAGAGTTCGGCAGGGTCTTGATCTTGTCAGAGCTATATTCGAACAACTTTTGTCAACTGAGTAAGAAACCTTTTTTGTTTATAACAAATCAGATATGATGCAATTTTCCATGTGATATAAATAGCAAAAGAGAACTATTTTCCTGTCTGTTAAGTTTCAGCTGCGTTGGACCTCTGTTCCATAATTCTATCGTTTACTTTCTTATCACATCTGATTAATTTAAGTGCCTTATGGGTAGTGATGACATCTGATTTGTTATTTTTTGACATTTTCAGTGATAGTTCTCTAAAAGAAGTGGCTTCAACCGCTTACGGACAAGTTTGTGCCCCATATCACACATGGGCAGTAAGAACAGCTGTATATGCTGGGATGTATACACTTCCAACGAGAGATCAACTTTTGATGAAGCTCAATGAAACAGGTAACTTACATTGTTTAATTTTGCTCGGTGGAGGGCTTATTAAAGTTTGTAGAATCAAACAAATGATGTGTTTATATAGATATTAAGGATGAAAATAGGCTGGGTCAAACAAAATTTTGCTTAAATAGTTCTGACGTATTAAATTTAAGACCCAAATTTGTTTTGTTACTTGTTTTAGACTTTTTTTTGGACCTTATCTAGTCTTTTTTAAAGTTTGACTTGATTTGTTATATTAAAGTTTTCAAATAAGTATGTTCTATTTCTAAATAGGTTTATCAACTAATAGACCAATAAAGACAAATTATATATAAAACAACTTACCTTTTTCTTTGTATCTTTATTTAATTCTTTTCAATTTTGCCAGACATGTATTTACATCAATTTCGGTGTGATCAAAGAAAATTGTCCGATCTTATTAAACAAATTAATGTATAAATAAATTGCCCGATCTAGATATTCTCATCTTTTCAATTTTTTTAACGAAAGATTTTAACCTTTAGTAAATTGGCCGATCTTATTATTTAGATATGATTTTCTTGCATCAGTCCATCTTACAACATTATCTTAATGTTTTTGCAGAGCAATCAGCTGACAAGAAGATGAGAAGGTACATTGCTGCCTCGCTTCCAATTATAGAATACATTGATAAACTGTACCTTGCTCGAAATATTACGTTGGACTGGTGAATTTATAAAAAGGAAAAAACGAGAAAATCTAAGAAGTTGAATGTCTTTTCTGTTTGTTAGAAGGCAGTACTGTGGTTCCATTGTATATCAGCAACCTTAATACTCATGCTTCGATTTTTGTACTATATATAAGATGTAATTATGTTAGGGAGATGCACAAAACAACCGAATAGGTTTGTACTAAATTTCTAACGAAATGCATGTAAAATTTTCAGTTCCATTGGTTTATAATTTTGTATTCCTGTATATACATGTACATAATTTGTTTTGAATGACAGAAATCGTGATATTTGATTTTCTGAGTATTAGTAATGAAAGGCGGATGCAAGACATTCTATACATTATTAGTATATTACCTAATATCAAATTACAGAATATGTGGGTTTTATTGGCGGGTTGAATTGATATATATTATTGTATTTAAGAATGCTTTTTGCTCATCTATGGTTTGAAACAAAAAGATTTCCCAAAATGCAAATAACAAAAGGTTGACACAAGGCATTCAGTTCATACTGGAACATGATGCCCTACCACGGTTTCCGGAATTGTGCCTTGGACTTTAGGTCGTACTGGTATAATTTTTTCATAAACAAATAAAATGAAGAAGCTAAAAGTAAAACGAATCAAACTTATTCCATAAGTTGAGTATATAATTTGATTTTGATTTTTCTT
This sequence comes from Glycine max, assembly GCF_000004515.6. Lineage (NCBI taxonomy): Eukaryota > Viridiplantae > Streptophyta > Magnoliopsida > Fabales > Fabaceae > Glycine > Glycine max. The sequence goes on along the minus strand of NC_038256.2, from coordinate 35,590,778 downwards.
ATTTTCTTTCCAAACAAAACCTTAACCTTGACGACTTATCATTTATGACTTTTGGTGAGTGTGTAATGTAAATTATTGCCAGTACTTAACCTTCTTACACATCATTTCTCTATTTACACTAAGCTCCAAAACCAGAATTTATGGTAATAAAACAATAAATTATAATTGAGTTAGTCAAGTCATGAAACAAAAATTAATGTGCGAAATTCAATGTTACACAACATCTTTCATTTTTATTTATCTTCTAGTGCATGGCCTGATGAGGGAAAAAAAAGAGCTGAGAACCCAATACCAAATCAAGGAGTAAAAAGTAATTTTTTACTGAAAAATCCAACATTTAAAAGTTAAAACCGCTTATTGCTTACATGTAGATTCTCAAAATAATTGCCGTTTAGAACATCCCTCACTGTAAACAATTTTAAAGCTGTTTCTCCCTGTCAAAAAATCTATCATTGGTCCTCAGGATAGCTCCTAAAAGATAAAACAATGAAAGTTGAGGGAAAAAAATCACAAAATGTTCGGCATTGAGTCAAATAGCTTCTAAACAAACATTATCGAGTCGTGATCCAGTGGTGGAGATAATTTTATGTTGGAAGTACAGAATGACTACAATGTCAGGCTTTCTGGGTTTTCAATGATTTTCGAGAATGTCTGGAGGAAAGCGGCCAAGTCAGCCCCATAAATAATTCGATGATCAGCTGTTACATTCACCTGAAAAAGGAAGTTTAGGGTTTAGACCCAATTAATTCGATTAGAGATCTTTTAAAAACAATTCTGATTCCATATATGGTCCTAACTCCTAACTATAACAGACAAAGTTATATCTGAAACGTATATTTGTCCTTTTGTGCTTCCTAAGAGAAGTCAATGACATACATTAATCAAGAGTCCTATGATCATATCCATCTCTCCATCATATGATCATATGCAAGTTGAAGACTAGACAAATGTTCTATATCCTTTTTTCAACAAAGTGATGCATGTGATCATTGGGATGTCGTAAATTTACAAAAAATTTAGGATCGGTTTGTTCTAATTCTAGAATACATATTCCTCTCACTGCACAAATTCTAATTACATTTAAATGGTTCAAAATCAATTCTATCCAACTTCAAAACAAAAAGACACTAAATATGATAGTGCAACCATGCATTTTTTAGAGGTAAAAGGGTAGAAAGTAAAACATTGTTTCTTCCATATTCTCAATGGTGAAAATAACACAAATGTCGAATACTTAGAAACACTTGTAAATCTTGGACAAAAAAAAACAGGTAGGAGTAGGATAAAACTCGTTAACAAACTCACGTTTTGATAGACTCACAACAACTTTCCCATCCTTCCCAGGTAGGAGTAGGATAAAAATTCAACAAAATTTTATGAAAATTATTTGCTGTATTCATCCAGTGATAGGATGAAAAGTAAGGCAGAGAAAATAAAGAAAACATAAACCTTTTCAAATGATGTGCAGGGACAAGATGACAATTTCCTTGAAGGATTTGAACTTCTATTAATACATTGTTTGACCCACTAGGTAAGAGCCTTGTGCAATTGGATGCTGTTTCAAATGGGCTATTTCAAAACAGGGTAAAAAATAGGGCCTGGGTAGGATTGTCCCATCATCCATGGGCCAAAGCCTATATTGCCAGTTCTAGTGGTTATAGATTTATAGGCATGTCCTCTACACGGATATCCATATTTTTAAATTCAGCTGTCTTTGTCTTTCAAATTCTGAAACTGCAACAGTAGTCTTTCAAATTCACTCTGCTTCAATCAATCACATCTAACATGACTTCCATATTATCTTACGGTTAATAATCTAGAAATAATATTTATATATTGTATTATTCTTTTTCTTATTTTTAAATAATAAAATAAACACAGTCTTCTCCAGATTAAGGGGTGGTTTGGTTGGGGTTAAATTGAGAGGGAAGGATGGAAGAGCAAAGAAATGAGCGGATGTTGGGATGTGTGCGTGGTTTGGTTGCACCTAGATGGAAAGCAGAGAAATACTGCCACTGTTCATTTCATCTTTATCTAAGATCAAATTATTTTTTTTTTCTTTTCTTATCTACTAAGTACTAGCTAACTTTAATTTAAAAATTTCTCTTCTATTTCACCTCAACAAAATCTCTTCTCATTATATCTTATATATTTCTATTCTATTTACTCTTTTCCATTCTCTTCTTTTCTCTCCTCACAACCAAACCACACCTAAAAACACAAGAGGTGTTTGGTATTAAAAAAAAAAATTATGTCCAAAAATCATGATTTCCAAGAGTCATGAATCTTGGAAATCATAATACTTAGGGATGCATAAAATCTATTTGGTTAATCATAAATATTCTTGGAAATATTTATACAAGTTTATAGAGAATAAAAATAATGTGATATTTATAATAGTTATTTTAATTATTTATCACATTAAATAATCTAATAAGAATAGCATGATATTCTTACCATAGTAAAAATGTTTTTTAACTCTGAAAAAATTAGATTCTCACCTCTCCCATGCAACAATTTTTGGGAAACCTAGCTAAAAAACATTCTCGGGAAATTTATTTCCTGGGAATTTTATTTTTTAAAGAGAAATTATAGTTGTACAACCAAATATACATCTAAGAGAGAGAGAGAAAGAGAGAAAAGAAATATAAATTTGAATTTAAAATGTAAATCATGATTTCCAAGAGTCATGAATCTTGGAAATCATAATACTTAGGGATGCATAAAATCTATTTGGTTAATCATAAATATTCTTGGAAATATTTATACAAGTTTATAGAGAATAAAAATAATGTGATATTTATAATAGTTATTTTAATTATTTATCACATTAAATAATCTAATAAGAATAGCATGATATTCTTACCATAGTAAAAATGTTTTTTAACTCTGAAAAAATTAGATTCTCACCTCTCCCATGCAACAATTTTTGGGAAACCTAGCTAAAAAACATTCTCGGGAAATTTATTTCCTGGGAATTTTATTTTTTAAAGAGAAATTATAGTTGTACAACCAAATATACATCTAAGAGAGAGAGAGAAAGAGAGAAAAGAAATATAAATTTGAATTTAAAATGTAATAAATGAAAGGGTGGATAAAAGATTATGTTGTATAAAGTATTCTACAAATTGTTATACGTGTATCACTTCTCTTTTTTAAAATAGATACCAAATATAGAAACCAAGATTCCCAAATTAAAATCACCAGAAAATTAAAAACTTTTCCACTACTAAACGTCCCCATAATCGTTTCTTCATGAACACTTCAAGCACAACTACACTGCACCTTTCCTCCCTCACACCGCACAGCTAGTAATGTATATATATTCATTAATTATCTGTTTTATTCTCCAAAAAAGAAAATATTGTTTGTTTTATATTTTAATTAAATGACAATATCATCCATCTTTCCTATGCTCTCTTCCACCTTAACGCCATCGCTGACATTCTATTTTGTCCATTCCCGTTGGCATGGTTCGCCAGGGACATTTATCTCTCAGGAAGCTGGCAGACCTACTTAACAAGACTCTCACCAGATTTTGTGATCTATGTACCAAACTGAGTTCTGGGCAATCATGAATTTTCCTAGAGACCGAGTTTGAGGGGGGAGCTATTAAGAGAACAATACACAGTATTTAGTTTAGTAGCTGGTGTTGTATTGTAGCTAGCCTATCTTCTCTATCTGTTAACCAACTGTTGACAGTTGGCAATCATACAAGTAGGTGCAGCATCTGTTTGGTGGAGAAGAAATTGGGGAAAAGGATAATGGAAATTATTTGGATTGTTTGGTGGAGAAGATTTAGAGGAGAAGTAATTTTAAAATTAGTGGGATCCTTTGCATTATTTCTCACCTATTTGCACTCATCTATCTACCTCTCTCATATTTTCTCTATTTCTTTCTCTTCAACCAAACACCTTTAATTTGTACTTTATTTCCCACCTATTTCCACTTATCCTTTTTATTTCCATCCATCCTATTTCTCTCATCTCTACCAGACAGGGAAGTAGTGCTGAGTCTGCACCTAGTGCTTTCTGTCTCTAACTATTTCTGATTCAGGCCTTTACCTTCTGCTATATATAAAGGATCTCTCTGTAACAATATCGATTGACTGAGAAACAATGATAAATACTAATAACAAAAATAAAATCTAGATTTTGTTATTATAGTAGTTCAAGTTGCACCTTAGCCACAAACGTTCTCTATTTGAGTTCTAGATTTCAAGTTTCTATTTGAGTTCTTTTTCTCTCTGTCTACTTTCTTTTCTAATAGAGGAAGATGGCAAATAAACTATAAACTGGCTATATAGTAGTTCAAGATGCACCTTAGCCACTAGGAATCAATTGAACTATCTAAAAAATTCTTGTCACACCTACCTTGATTTAGAATACAAGACCAAGAGTGGAAAGTCTAGAATCTAGATGATACTTTCTTCAGGAGAGAACTACACATTCCAAGCCAGATAAGAATGAAGTCTTTGAAAGGACAAAAAAATCCATTTTACAGGGTAAAAGTTGCAGCAACCAAAATTTCAAGAAATGGAGACTTCAGAGGATGGACTCATTAGAGGTTTTTCTTGATCATGACAGTAATACAGCAAATAATTTTAAAAATGATAAATAAATAACATTATGGTCAAGATTTGAGACAAACCATTGAATTAATTCTTAAGAAAAATATATTCTTGAAGCATAACACCACACTCTAAAATCAAATCTTATACCCATTGCACTAACTCTTCAGAAAAATATAATCATGCAGCACAGCCCCATGCAGATGCTCAAAGTTTAGGCTATGCCCTGACAAATTAAACTTTCAGAAAAATATCGTTATGCAGTATAACACCATGCAAATGCAATCTAAGGTTTATGCCTAATTGCTACATATGATGACTCTGGTGCTTTGCTAAAAGGATCTATTTCCACAAAAAAGAGTCTGTATTCACCTGAATTCTGTCCATTGTTCTAAAGCATATGTGCACAAACAAATAAAAGTAGTTATAAGCTATGACAAGTAACTCACCAGCATTTTATTCTTCACGCTGAAGAATCCATCTTTATCAGCCAGAACAGTAGGCTTTGATGCGCCAACAGCCATGATAGCACCCTGGAAATAAAGGGCAAAGTTGAACCCCCAGATAAAACGTTCAAATTGCCACACAATGAGCCACAACATCTCTCAAATCAAGACTTCAAAGTCCCAGAAATCATCACTAACCTGGCCTGGTGGAAGTATGGCATCAAACCTGTCAACTCCAAACATACCCAAATTGGAAAGCGTGAAAGTTCCTGTAGCAGGCACAATTAAATTTGGGTCAAAATTAAAACACCCAAGTTCAACGAAATTTTTTTTTGCTAATAACAAACAACAATCACAATTCATAAAGACACCTGAATTATACTCATGAGGTTGCAACTGCTTTGCACGAGCTTTTTCCACTAGCTCCTTCCATTTTTGGGACAATAGATACAAGTCCAACTGTCACAACAAGAAACAAGTACCCAATCAAATAACAAATTAGACAAAAACAACAATCAGGAGAGGTCAGCTACATGGATTGCTCGCAAGATACCATTGGACTCAGATAAAGATAGATCAAATAGTTGGAGTATGGCACAGAAAATTAGACATGAATCACCATAATATTGCTTCAGGATAGTCAAGCCACTGACCTTATCCGCATCCTGAAGAACAGGGGTGATCAAACCACCATTAATTGCCACAGCAACAGCAACATTGATGTTACCGTTATACACGAAATTCTTGCCGTCTTTGCAGGTGGCATTGACAACCGGGTGCTGAACAAGTGCCATTGCAGCAGCCTTAGCCAAAATAGCCGTCATTGTCACACCCTTTGGTTTCACCTAATAAACAAACAGAAAGAACACATCATCAAATAGAGCCTCATGTTATAGTCATCACAAACAAAACAATGCCTCATAGTCATAATCACATTCATACCTTCTCATACAGGGCATCCAACGCATCAGTAGTCACAGGGTACCCCACCCTGAACGTAGGCACAGATAGACTCTCCATCATGTTCTTCGCCACCGCAGATTGCATAGTAGTGAAGGGAACAACACTAGAACCCGGAATCGGAGCCGGTGCAGCAGAACCAGAAGCAGCTTTCGATGGAGGAGCTGGAGTCGCCGGAGCAGGAATCGCCGCCGGAGCCACATTTCTCTTTGACGGCGCGATTCCGGCGGCGGCCTCCACGTCCGCCGGAGTAATCCTACCGAACGGACCGGTCCCGGCGACCGTTGCAATGTCGACCTTGTGCTGCTTTGCGAGCTTCTTAGCCTGAGGCGTGGCCACGATCTTCGCCGGACCTTCTGAAACAGACTTGGCCGGCGGAGGAGGTGGCGGAGGAGTCGCCGGAGAAGGGTCGGAGGGAGAGGCGGGGGCGGGAGAGCCAGAGGGAACGGATTTGGCGGCTTTGGCTTTGGCTTCGGCGACTTCTTCGGGAGAATCGGCGAGCAAACCGATGGGGGCTCCGACGGGGGCAGTTTCGCCGTCGGCGACGACGATGGCAGCGAGGATGCCATCGTAGAAGGTCTCGACGTCCATGTCGGCCTTGTCGGATTCGACGACGACAACGCTGTCGCCCTTGGAGAGCATGTCGCCCTCGGATTTGATCCAGGAGACGATTTTGCCCTCGGTCATGGTGGAGCTGAGTGCGGGCATGAAGATTTCGCGGATCTTAGCTTGCACGGAGAATGAAGAGGCGCGGCGGCGGGGGAATGCGGTGAAGCGGCGACATGGGAGGAGATTGGCGGTGGTGGAGAGAGATGAGGAGAATGAAAGAGCGGGGGAATTGGGGAGAGAAGCCATGCTCATTGATTTGATTTGAGAAGAGAAAGGCGGAGACACCCAAGTCAAGTGGAAATAATGCTTCTTCACTCACTCTCTTCTTCTCGCCCTGATATGGATCAACAGGCCCACTTGCCATTTTATTTAAATCTTGCTAACTTCGTACATATCGACCAAAGAAAAAAACAAGATGTCTTGCTACATATTCAATAGCAAAAAAAACTAGCTACATATTCATTAAACAAGATAATAATACTAATAAATAATTAGTTCAACAAATATTAGACTTATTCATTAAATAAGATTTTGAGTTGGAATTTTATAAAAAAAAATGTAATTTAAAAAGTAAGATATTAAATATTTCACATCGATATTATCGTAATCCAAAAAATATAATACCATGAAGGATAACAATATAATAAATATATAAAAAATTAATATTATCAGTGTATTTTGATTGAGTTTCAAATATTGTCAATTTTGCAATTAAAATTAAAATATTGCTAAATAAATACAATTTTGTGAGATTAAGTAAATTTTAACACGAAATTGATAAAATATTATCAAATAATATTTCACCATATACATCAAACATCTTGATCAATTGACACTATTTATTTCAGTTTAACTAATCTTGTCATACTTAGACAAAATTGCTTGCATGAAAGGATACATGTAGTATAAAAAAGAAAAAAAATAACATTTCACATTATAATTTAATGATAAATAATAGAGGTGGTTAAATACTGTAAGTTTAAGGCTCGTTGGGGAGATTTTTTTTAGTTTTTAATAATTAAAATGAATAAATGTTTAACACAAAATGAATAGATTGTTAAATAAACAAGTTAATATATATATATATATATATATATATATATATATATATATCAACACATTCTTTTTAATTAGTTAAAATTGATTGATTCTCATATTATATTTAATTATTTTTTCTTTTAATATTATAATTTTCAATAAATTTTAACTAATTTAAAAAAATGTATTTTTTTAGATACACGAACGAAAATAAATTTTTATTCTGTATTAATGTATCACGGAATGCAAAGATGAGAATAAAAAAAACAAAATAGACAATTAAGACAAACTCCCCTAGACGAAGAGGAAAAAAAGGATGGGAAGAGAAAAACAAAAAGGAAGACAACACCAATGAGATAGATCAAGTGAAAAAAAGAGGAGAAAAGGGGGTTTGGGCTGTAAAAATGGGAGACAAGAGAAGGGGATGGGAAGGCGTTTATAAAAAGGGAGGAGAGAAGGGCATGTGTTCAAGTCGTTTAAAATAAAAATCGAGAAGTGAAAGGAGGAAAAAAAATGTAAAAATCGTGAGCCCTCTAGTTTAGGCCATTTGGCCCATTTTTTCTTATAAAAGTTTTGTTTATCATATCAAGCAATTAATATCATATCAAACAATTAATGTTTTTACACAAGACTGGAGTAAATTATAAAACTAATAATAAAATTATTCTAAGAAAAAGTTTTCCCATAACAAAGTCGATCTAATATAAAATACTCAATTGAGTGTATTATTTAACATGTCATTCTAAGTCAAAGAGCCCATTATTTATCATTGTCCATCGATTGTCTCTCTTTACTATTCACAAGTCAAATAAAAAAATGTTTCATTGTATCTCTTAGCATTTCTACATAATGATGTACATAATTGGATTATGTTTGATGTAATAAGATTCTTTTAAGAAGGATTGCGGATGGGAACACAAAAACAAATCATCATTTTGCTTTATAAGTTGCTATTAAATTGGAAATTTTGAATATTACATAATTAAATCAACACCAAAATCGTTAGTGGAAGGCCTTCCCTTAAAAAGTCTAAAGTCATTCTCCATAAAAATGGTGTGTTTTGAATTGGCCCAATTAGGTTGAGGTTTTCCTCCACTGAATTGGCCCAGTTCCGCTCCAGGTCACATCTCCCACACCTAATTTCTAAAATATTTCGCCATTCCTGCCTAAAGATCAGAGGCTCCACGGCAATTGAACGTTAGGTGACTATGGAATTCGAATATCAAACTGTGACAGTGTGACTCATCCATGTGCTAATTTTATAAATCCAATGATCACAATATTTATGTTAACTTTATAAATATAAAGATCACAGTATTTATATTAACAGTTTAATTTCGTTGGATCAAAAGTATACTAATAAAAATGGCCTCAAGTATTTGTACTGAAAACCGTTTTAGTCGTAGTGGAATGCTAGCTTTAACGCAGAATAGTTTCTGGTATTCTTGTCATTGAAAATGTTTCAACATAATTTAAAACTTGCTCCAATAATATAATTCCTCAGAAAAATTTCACCACCCATGGAAGGCGATTCTCGTGGAAGAACATAAAGAAAATTAGATAAGTATTTGAAATTCTTTGAGATAACGTCCCACTCGTCAAATAAGCTCTTTTCTTTTAATGCATTCGTCAAATAAGCTAAACTGCCTTTAAAAGAAATGGAATACAAAAGTAGAAAGAATTTTCACTGATTTGTGGTAATGGAATTTTTTTATGATTATGAATTAATGTTTAAAAAATTCTGTTATGGGTTTATTATTAGACAAAATAGGATGAACCTTGAAAGGCATTCGGATGCTTTTTATTCCCTGTAGACCGTAGGTATTCGCAGTTATATACGGTATATGTTATATTCAATATTTGGATATAAATTCTAGTTATATATATTTTTAAAAAAATGTGTACTTTATAGATATTTGTTAGTGAAAAAGATTAAAACACGTATATATATAATACTAGAGAATAACTTTTTTATTAAAGCAAAACGTTTGACCATTTCTGTTCGATACAAATTATAATTGTCCTAAAATGTTTCATGATTTCGCCTTTTCTTTTTGGTTTAAGGATTCCTTTAGGTGACTGTGATGATTGATTGAAATGAGGGTACTAAATTTCATCAGGTTTAATCATGTTTCTGTACCTAAAAGATTAATCAAGTTTAAATAACAATTATAATTAGTGGCAATGTTTTCTCCTCAAAACAATTATATCGTTAGTCCAAATCATCTCAATCGATTGTTCGAGACGCCCAGCATAAAAGCATAAATGTTTAAATACTCAAACAAGATAATACAAGTTCTGTTCATACATAGATCAGTCACTGTTTTTCCTTTGGCGTGTTGAGTTTGATCGTTTAGACTACATGACTTTTGAAAGTAGAATACTAGAACGTCAATCCATGCTAACCCTGAAATGGACCCTGCTGGAACCAATTTGACTTTAGTTATACACGAGGACCTAATGAATCCAATGCTTGTAATCTTTTGGATAATAATAACTATGTTACCATGGTAGGTTAAATAATAAATACTCAACATCTACCCCGTCTTTACTTTTCCACACAGACAAATTATTATATGGTCTAGAATTATCACGTTTTTGATTAATCTCAATGATGTATAATCAAATTTTATTAATCCTTTTTTATAATTATCTACAAAACTGTCACTCTTATTTGAGAAATTATTATATAATATGAGATTATTGTGATTTTAGCTAATTTTAGCATATGAAGGTTGAAAAACTTGCTTTTAAATACTATATAAAGATTGGTGGGAACTATGAATAAGTAGAGATTTTAGCCTATGTAATAATTTCTCATCTTAAAGCCCTTTAATTAGTCTACACTACAGCTTCACTCTTCCTATTGGATTAAGCCAAGGCACAAGTCAACCAAGCGCACCATCAGTGTAGTTGATCCATTCAATTAATTTAGTGCCGGCTTTACTAAGCAAACTTGAAAACAAAATCAACCAAGCACTATATGTGGGGCCAGGTCCAGTGCATAAGTGAAAGAATAATCTCCGTTAACATAGGCATAAAACCTAACCTTTTTCACTTTCCTTCGCTGTTCATGCTTTCTCCATTTTCTGCCCACCAAAAATAAGCATCCCAAGTGGTTGTGATCAACGTAGAAAGTGATTTTCATAGTCATAGATCATTTCTGCAGGATGAGATTGAGCCTGCAAGCTTATTAGACATACATAAGCTCTACTAAGTTAATGTTGTTATGGCTTTTGAAGATGGTTCCAAAAAGGAGCTACAGAAAGTTAGCCTAAAACTCTCAAAGGACTTTCCTCTTACCAGGACTACTCTTGCATCTATGGAGTCTTTGTCCCTGCCAGTGGTACTGTGGACACCTTATTCTACTTTCAGTTTTGAGATTGGCCATGAATTTGTGTATGATGGTTTGGTTCTTGTGCTGGGAACAGGTTCAGCAAGTTGTTCTTTCTGCTGATATGCAATGTGAGAAGTGCCAGAAGAGGGTTGCTGACATTCTTACTAAGATGAATGGTAAGCCTCTATTTTACACCGAGCGTGGATTAGTATGTTGCACATGCATGATTGTGAAATTCAAACATTGTTCATTGATTGGTTTTGGAGCTCTATAGAGATATAAGAGATCAAAGTCTGTTTTGTTGAGGTTAGTATGTTGCAAATGATTGCACATGATTGTAAAATTCAGAATTACACGATCACTAGCTAGCTTCTCCCCTATGAAGAGGTTAGAGAGGAAAAGCGCAGTTGGCCCATACTGTTTTTGTTGCCACTTTTGATTAAGGTAGCTTGTGTTTTGGCTGCAAAACTGGGGAACACTTATTTATAGCTGTACTTTGTACTAAACCACTCTACTTTTGGTCCTTTTCTTTTTGAAACCTCCATACCATCCCCAACACACACTACAATTAGGCATGTTTATATTATTTTTTTGTCTTAATCTTTGGGTTCATAAAAAAAAAATGGGTCTTAACTAATTCAGAGTTTGAGCCAAAAATAAGTTAAATTTAACTAAGAATTATTTTTGTTAATGATTGAATTCGGATAATTTTTGAACATTTTAATCACTTGGTTTACATATTTGAAGTTTCATTAATTTCCTTTTCTATTTATATTCCTATTTAACAATTGATATAGGGATAATTTATTACAAGTAATGATGAGACATATTAAATAAAAATATTTTAATTTAAATACAATAGTACTATTTTACATCCATTAATGTAACCAAAAATAATTTTACGCCCATTAAATGTTACTAGGTCTGCGTGTGTTATGGAATGGAGATCGTAACTTTTTACCCGTCATCTTTTAGGTAGTCTGAACTTACCTTCTTTTGGTGGGCTAATATCTTAACCCTCTTGGCCTCTTCATTACAATAGACACAGAAAAGAACAAAACCGTTCTAAGTTTTATCTTTTAGTCAAGCAGAATTTACCTAAAAATTAAAAAACTTATGTTCGTAAAATTAGCATTTCAAAATAATATCATAAAGAATGTTATTTAAGTATCATCTTTATTCCAGCTTTTTTTTTCTTTTTGGATAATAAAATAAGAGAGGTGCACATTTCGAAACTCTTTTTTTCTTCTCAAATTAAGTGTTAAAAACGGTGTGGAAGTAACATTTTTCTTTTATTATACCTTCACGGTGGTTTGCTTACTTGTATCATCAGAAAATTATAGCTAGTATAGGACCAATTTAACTATGTAGATTTCACCTTTTAAACCGAAACAATCAGTAATGCTTCCTATTTGATGAATTTTGAGATGCAATTTTAATGGTTTTTCGTTACTTTCTCTTACTAGCTCTTGTACCACATGTTACTGATTTTTTCAGCAGAGACCGAGTCAGTGGTGGTGAATGTGTTGGAAAAGAAGGTGGTACTTACTTTTAGATTACCAACTATTGGAAAAGTAATCTCACAGCAAATTACTCCCGTCCCTAAAGTTGCCATTATTAGACGGATATTTCGCTCTTCACGGAGTTAACAATGACTTAGAACGGATCCACATGTGCATAAAGATTCGGTACACTGATTTTGCAATGTACAGCTGAAAGTGTATTTGTATTCATGATTGAATTTGTTTTGTAATTGCCTTCTGAATTAACCATGTTGAGATATGGGCATTCCAAGTGTCAAAGTGATTTTAGGTCTGTTTATTTTAAAGGAAAATAGAATTAATTTTGAGGAATGTGTAATCAAATTAATCTTTTGAGATTTAAGTGCATTAAAATGTGTGTGGTGAGACAAATTGATGCCAAGCAGGCATGGGATTATGTATTTAAATCAAATTTTCTGTCCGCTAGAATTTGAACCACACAATGCACAATCTGGTTTCAAATTTCATTTATAGAAATTGGAAAAGTAACCCACCTTTCCCCTGCTCAACTGAAATTAGAATACTTAATTTTGTGCATTGAGGTTCACTTAAGGCTGCTTATGCTTATAGACTTTGAACTTAAGTGATGCTTCAGTTTTTCAGTGCTGTTTTAGGTTAAGGAATGCAAATCGGGGGCATCAAGAGATTATTGCCTTCCCCGTTTGTAATGATGTTCTCAAGTGAATTAAGCGTTGAGGTAAAGGTAAGGATAGGAAGACTTGTGCGATAAACAACTTCCTTCTCTTAGTTTAGTCCAAGTCGAATCAAATTTTAAAAGGAAGAGAATATTTTTGCACGTGTAAGACGATACACGAGAAAAAATGTCCTTTGCTCCATGAACATTTCAATTCTCAAAAAGTCATCCCCCCACCGATATCCTTCTTCTATGCCTCTTTTGCTTATCCAAAATAAAACCAATCAACGGTTCTGTGACTTTAGTCACTACAAGCTCCATGTCAAAAAAGATCAGTGCTCGTTGCAAACTTATTATATCTATCTTTGATTTCTAGGGGGAAAAAATGAGTCTTTTCCCGAAAGTATTTACTGTGTGAATTATAATTTTTTTTTAATTGACAAGAAAATAATATGTAATAATTTTACAAAAAAGAAAGACATTGCAAGCTTTTCATGAAATACATAATCTAAAAAAATTCCAAATTACCTGATCTATAAATTACAATTGAGTTAATACATGTATTTGTGTTACTAACTTATTGCATGTGTTTTTCTTTAAAAAAAAAAACTTATTGTATGTGTCTATTATTAAAAGATCGAAACCGTACAAATTAAAAGGATAAAATGATAAAATTAATATTAATTTACCCACTCTTTTATTTCTTATAACTTTTACATTCATTTAAAAACTTATCTCATGGAGGCAACAACTGTTTTTTTATGGGGGGGAAATATAAAATATGTACAAGTAAAAAAAAAGTTATAGTGTGGGAACAATTATCTCATACCCCTTAACTTACATCCACACGAGTATTTATATATAATTATCTCCTCAAGCTTGTTGTTTCATCCCGCTGTAGAACCTCACCAACCTTATAATTAAAATATTTGAAATAGCTATAACAATTAACACATACCAAAAAAATTTTAAAAAAAAACTTTTTCATTTTATGTGAGTCGCAAACGCTTGTGATATTAAATTTCCATGTCATTTCAAACATACGTTTAGTATTTTCATAACTAAATTTTTTCTACCAAGTTTAAATTTATAAATATTTGCATGATTTAAATTTATTAAAAAAATTCAAATACTGCCATAAAATAAACATCTTAATACCAATTATCAAAAACATTGTTTTATAAATAAATAATAAACTTAAATACTTTTGGCCTTTGATTTAAAACAACTAAAGGCAAAATTGGAAAGTTGAGCAAAAAATAAGTGAAGAGAGTAGTTCGTCCCTCAAATTTCGATGCATGTTTAAGAGCAGTCAGGTTAACAGTAAGGCTGGTCGAAAAATAGGACGTGCTCAAACCAGCGGAATGCTGATCATAGCCTCCCCAAAAAGCGAACAGAAAAACGGCATAAAAGTGTGAAACACTCGACCGAGTAAAAATGGCTCTACAGCTTCATCGACAAGGCAAACACGATATACACACACTAAAGGTGCGTTTGATTTCCATTTTTCAGAACTGTTTTATTTTTTTAAAACTAAAAAATAGTAAAAAATTCTATGATGGGTGAAATTATTTAGTTTAGATTAAAATGGAAATAGCTGCTGGGTTTCAACAGTGGACTCACGCATACTTGTGTCATTCCATCGGCCGGGGCCTGCTGCCAATGCCTTTTTTTTTTCTTAACGAATGCTAATCCGAAGTACAGCTTCAAAAAGGAAAAAAATACACTAACAACTTAACTCAAACCCAGCAAATATTTTAGCCCATCTGCTGTCATTTAAGTGAAAAGGGAAACATCTTTCAGCTGTTTTTAGTTTTTAAAACACTTCTAGAACAATTTTTAAAACTAATTAGAAAACAGTTTATAACAGAATGAAAAGCAATTCAAACAAGCCCTAAATTTTTACAGCCGAAACTAATTACCCCCACAACTACACCAGATCATATTTTCATTTCCATATCTCGATCTAACATACACACGTACATTTGTATTTGGGTACGCCCTGCCCAGACAATTAGTTTTTGGGAAAGTGGAATAACAGTCAATTATTACTATACAAGCCTTCATAGAGCGGGGAATCAACGTGGGTTTTACAGAGGTGTGAGGATATCAGAGCTACATTCTTTCTGCAACCCAAGCTTGTTCCTCAGAGGAGGAAAGTTAATCTTATTCACCGTCAAGTGTAGGATTCGGCTTACTCTCTTGCCTGAGGACTTTGTAAGCCTTTTCCCGATTATTTAAAAAAAAAATCCTAAATAAAACTTAGCTCAACATTCTAAAAAAAACATGGAAGAGAAATGCTAATAACACATGCAATACCATGTGTAGAGCTGGACCGGCTGGGGCAGAGAATTCTGCGAAGAAAACTGAGGCCTTGGCCTACCATGCAATACCACACTACGCTATGTAATTGCCACTTCATTTCACTATTCTCTATATCTTCAACTCTGTTAGCTGACTCAATAAATATTCACTCCAAAGTACCAGACTTGCAGTATTTCTTACCCATGAAAATTGATACTCTGGGGATCCACATCAATGAAATATAAACATTTCAAATGACTCAATAAAATCGGTATTCTTTTTGGAATACTTTACAAAAATGCTTTACTAAAGGAAAATGCCATTTAAGCTATACAACATTACACGGCAGAAGTGATCGGGATATTAAGTGAATAAGCGTGACATATATCAAGAATCAGGTAGAAACTACCCACATCCAAGGACAATCCCATTTTGAAAGTTTCCATTAAAAGTTGTACAACCAAGGTACATCTACATTAATAGGACAATGTTTGACACGGGTCTTATTTGTTTCTCCAAGATACAAGATTGATCCATAAAATAGGAGATGGTAGTTATTAGGTAGTTGTTTCCAATTATAGAAATCGGAAATTAGTAAAGCTATGGCTATCAAGTAAACCTTTTCCCGCTGGGTGAGGTTGACTATTTATAGATCAGTTGATATCATAATTACCCAATCATAAACTATGGCTAATGATTATTTTATTTAAAATTTTAAAGCTACTTTATTTTTTCTTCATTCTCGAAATTGAAAATATAAAAAGGTAGATTGACATAATGTAAATCCCATGATGCCCAATACACTGAAGGCTACCAAAAGAATTTGGCTCACCTTGTCATCCTCTGCCCGTTATAAACACTGCAATTGAGTTTTGAATCCGGTGGGTTATTTGCTAGTCCCCTGTATTGCTGTATCCCAACCCTAGACTGGGCTAACCATCCCCTCCCCTAAATTCAGAAATAACCAAAACTCACACATTAACGGAAGTGTGATTGAGGGCGTGTATGTGTATTGCGTTACTTCAAGAAATGAATTTTTACCAAAAAATAAAACTCCATTTCATTCTCTAAAATAAATAAAACGGAATCAACATGCTCATCAATGGATGTCAAGAAAAAGTACAAAACTGACCAAACAGCAGCATAGCCAAGAACACCATGTTAAATCAGAAGAAACAACACAGGCACAGAACCCTACACGAAAATGCTGACTTAAACCCCATCTACATTAAACATCAGAAACACACAACGGGAAAGTTTTAGTGCAATTTGAAACTTGATATTCATCAAATTTAGAAACAGAATCAAGAACTTGATGTGAAACTTCTATGAAACTGGATGCCAAGGACCATCAATGCCATCAACATTGACAAAAATGAGAGAGAAATTGGACATACTTACAAAAATTGCATGGCCAAGATGCAGTACCTAAAATGGAAAACGAATCAGATCCATAAAAATTTTTCAATTTTAATCTATACCACAAACTTAACAGAACAATAGTTTCTGAATGGAATTTTGCTCACCGTGAAATGAATTCTCACTTCAAGAACAAAGCCAAACGCATCCAGTAGAATTGCCTCCAGAATGACACACCATCATGAATAAGATGCAGCACAAGTTCACTAGGATATGCATATATGTAAATTTAAGAAAATAAATGTTAACAAAAGAATACAACTCAAGTACAGTTCAAGAAATAAGATATCTACACACACAACTCAAGTTACAAAACTGAAAAGAATAATAAGGAAGAAGCAGAAAAGGCAGTAGTACTTGGGATTCCATCATTTATACTGAAATGATTTAAAGGCAGTAGCAGCTAGGCATATGGCCCAGTGGCAGCTGTATCTGGATGAGGAAGAAGGTTTGATACTAACCATTTCCCCTCCCCCTGACTACCTAGCTAATAAAATAAACAATTAATTTGCTCACATGTACTCAAACGTACATCACCAATAACCATTGATTATCCTCATGACTGAAAAATGACCATTCAGCTCATCTTAATAAACTCCCACTCAAATGTGGCAATTATTCTATTGGCACTGTCAATGAATTTTAATGGGGATCATAATTCATTCCAGCACAGTGAAATTAATCTCCCAATAAACAAGCCAAGGTACCTTCTCCTGGGTTCCTTTTAAGCATCTAAGCATGGAAGGGATGCCTCAAACCAGTGGTATGTCTCCTGAATGAGAAATTAAATTAGAATCTCCAGAATCCAAGGAATATATATGAATTGGTAAAATATGAATTGGCAGCAATAATGAATACCAAGGGCAATAAGAATATATAATCTATGCAAATAATACCAACCAAACACAACAAAAGTTACATAATATTGCAAACAGAAATAGAAAAAGAGTGAATAAAGAATAAACCAGTCTATCAAAAGAATACAAAATTGAACTTCTCATAATAAAATTTTCCAAGAATTTAATTGGAAGAGCAGTGTTTGAAGTACAAATACAGTTCATTAAGGGAAACTGCCATTGGCAAGTTGTCTTACAATAGAAACAGTACATTCCACTGAAAGAACCGCCAGTAAAGTGTACGCCTGTAGCGACATCACCCTTTTTCACTTCAACATGCCAACAACTGTGATGACACTCCTTGGGCCATACACAGAAGATAAATAGTGCCAAATAATTAGAACCTCAATATCAATTGGATCATTATGTACAAATATCAGTGTATATCATTTTGGGATTCAAATTCAGCAACATTGTTCACTTGCCAGTGATGAATGGGTGGTTCAGAGCTTGTGACACTGTCAGCCTCTTGTCTGGATCCAAGACAAAAACTTTTTCCAGAAGATCCTTAAAGTTGGCTAACATTTTTGGATCCTCCCCAGGAGAGCCAGTAATGAGTGTCCCAATATCTTTTGGCTTAATGTTGAGTATCAGTCGCTTTATGGTCTATTAAGGAATTAAGGAATAATATTAGCACCATTACTCAAACTCTTCAAAAAAATCCATTCATTCTAACATTGACAATATAATTCCTTGAAATACAATCTAAAGTCTAGCTTACCCTTTTTGTTACAGGATCCTCCTCAGTAGCAAGAAAATTCAGATCCTGATCAAAATGCTGTTCAGTAAATGCTCCCTGCAAGGAAGATAGTAAATAAGTATATATCATTAACAACACAACAAATGTATTTACACCAAAAATTGAATTGAAGGTACAACCACATAAGAGAATTAATATAGGAATTAAAGTCACAACAGATACATGATTAAAAGAAACAGACTGGACAGTAAGCAAACTTGTATCAAGTATTAAAATTATGCATACTCAACACTCAAACAGTGCCAGACACTAATGATAAAAAATTTAAATGAAACAATATATGTTTAATTTAAATGAAACAATATATGTTTACCTTACGCAGCATCTTCTTTGGAAAAGGGCCCTTCAGTTCCATGTGAAGCCGTAGCATGTCATTGTTTGTAAACCCTGGGAAAAGAACCTTCCCTATATACAACTCATACAAACAACAACCTACAGACCAAATATCCAGTGGATGATCATATGGCAAGCCAAGTACTGCATAGAAACATTCAAAAGCCAAAACAGTTGGCAACCATGAGACATTGAACAAGAAAAAAACAGTTAGGGATTATGAAATCTATGGGACTTACTTATTTCCGGGGCACGATAAAAACGACTCACAAGATATGGTGTAACTTCATTTTTACCAGCAAACATGGCATTACCAAAGTCACAAAGCTTCAAAACATTCTTAGCCTCATTTACCTTGTCAAAAGAGGAAATTGAAGAACTAAATGTTAGAAAATAGATATTTCTTCTTGAAATTAACAAACAAAATTTTGAAAAGAAACAATCTAAACACAACAGTATTTTAGGCATACCAACATATTATCTGGCTTTATATCACAATGAAGAACACCACAGTTCCGGAGATGCTTCAGAGCAATAAAAAGCTGTTTTGCGTATGCTCTCACAGCTGTAAGCCTAAGGCCAATATTGCGACCAAACTTCTTTAAAACCTCACGCAGATTCATATTAAGAGATTCAAAAACTAAACAAAGATGATTCCTGTATCTAAAACTTGAAAGGAAACGAACACAATGACGCTTATCATCTGGATCTGCACCTACTAATTTCTTCAATATGACCAATTCATCCATACCAGCCTTGTACCTATGCCATATTAGACATATATATATGTATATCAGTGAGAAAAATAAACACTACCCAAAAGGAAAAAAGTTTACTGAGGATTCCCAAGAAAGAAACATCACTCACATGGTGTCATTACTACGAATAATTTTTATTGCTACTTCTTCAGGCTCACCATTTCCCATCTTTAGATTCTTTGCCCGAACAACTGTCGAAAAGACACCCCTCCCATGTGCAGCTGTGACTTCATATCGGCTATCAAGTATTTCACCAATACGATAGCCTGCATAACAATATCACAGCATAATATCATGAACAGAAAAACAAATGTATCCAGAGATTTTCCAACAATTGCAACAAAAATCAGATAGCCACCAAAGATTTTCCACATCATAATGTCAGGTTTCGCTAGCAGATTCACAGGAAATGCCTCAGATAACTAAAGATGTGATTGTCAAAATTAATACCTTTTGAGTCTTAAATGTCACCATTTAAGTAAAAACTAAAAAAGTTAGTTAAGGGTATTTAAATTGAGAGGAAAACCAGCATCTATGTTTTAATTGTTTTAATTGGTTTCGCTAGCAGATCCACAGGAAATGCCTCAGATAACTAAAGATGTGATTGTCAAAATTAATACCTTTTGAGTCTTAAATGTCACCATTTAAGTAAAAACTAAAAAAGTTAGTTAAGGGTATTTAAATTGAGGAGAAAACCAGCATCTATGTTTTAATTGTTTTCTGGTCATCCCTTCCAAAACATTAAAAGTAACGTAACAATTTTCATGGAAAATCCATGCTGTCACATTTTAAAGAACAAATACAAAAACAATTTAACAATGGCCACCAAATAAAGAAGTTACATAAACAACTTATAATGTTTCTGACTAAGACATCACCTGAAAGTTAGTCAAGCTCTCAGGCCTCAACTCAACAATCACAAGAAAATGATCAAAGCAGCTAGATACAATCCAATGAGTTACTTACTATAATAACCCTCTGCATCGTCCCAATTGTCATGTAGGCCAACCCTCTCAATCAGCAAACCATCTCCTTTTCCCTGAAAAGAAGGTAGAAAATCTTAATAGTTAATATAAGTCATAAGAATAAATAAATAAATGAACGAAAAATCACCTATTACCCTAAAGGCAAGCTTGACAGAGAGGCTGTGGAAATTGTATCAAAGAATGTATACGATGAAAAAGATGCAGAAACAGATGTATAGAATTCATCCATAATCAGAAACGATAAATAACATACTACATCTTGGATCATAACATACTACTAAGTCAGAAAATATTATAAAATTAAGCAGGCACATAATTAGAATATAACCATATACTTACTGATTTCCGAACTCCCGTTGGCGTCTCACCAAATATATCATCACAAAACTTGTCCTCTGACCTTTCACTCTGCAATTGTAACAAATGAGATTCAAAATTCAATAGATGTAAATATATAAATTCTAGCTTATTCAGTAATTTTTAGTTAAATTTTTTCAAAGAAAAATTAAGGACAAACCTTTGGAGTACCCTCACCCAGGCCTCCAGCAGGAGATATCTTCTTAGAAGCAACATTCACATTTTCAGGAGATTTCCCAACAGCAAATGATGGCTCCACATAATCAGCATCATCAGTCTTACCATCACATGCTTCAGAGATGTCATTAGGAATGTCTGCATCCTTGTCTAATAAGAGTGCATTACAAAGTTACTAAAAGTAGTCCAGGTAGGAAGGTAACAAGGGGGAAATGGTGCAATGATTAACACTTTAACATTATGTCATTTTATCTGATTACTAAAAGATTTCAGAATTCAATATAATAATAAATACATAGAAAAAAGGACCCATCCATCTTCAATGGTATACTTAACAACCCAAACATGTAATATCAAATATTTCACTGCCTCTTGTGCTTCATTTCGGGGAGGGGCGGCAGCGGGGTGCAGAAGGCATAACACGATTCTTAAGCTAAAATATTAATTTAGCTCTCACCTCATCACGAACAGATGCAAAAAAGCATAACAAATTTTACATAATTATATTAATTAATAACTTATAGGATATACATATTTTTATGGGATCAATTGAAATTAAGGGTTAATGGACACTAGATGTCAAACTTTGTACAGTTACTCTTTAATAACTGTTTATAAAAAAAAAAGTAAATTTTATCAATCCAACCATTAGATTTAAAGTTCTCTTAAAGTAAATTAAGTCCACGAAATTTATGTTTTCAAAATTAAATAATCCTCCATCACACTCGCATCTCTTTCTTTTAAAATATGATGATATGCTATTTAAACTATAAGTTGTTAGATTATATGTTTATGAATATATAAATTATCTAAAATTTAATATACATGATTATCAAGTTACCACAGTATTCGAAAGTTAGATTGACAATATCCCATTTCTATATTAAAAAGTAAACTATAAACTATGTATAGTTTTTCAACAAAAATTTAAAAAGGGGGGGGGGGGGGGGGTAGTTTCTTATGTAAGATATCAAGTAATCATTTGAAAATCAAAGTGATGACAAGAAGACTAAAGATAAAGACAATGAATTATAACTTGTAACTATTGATCATTTTAACTAATACTATCAGCCCATATCACAGGTCGATAAAGAAATGGGGAAAATAATACCATTTCCTTCATTTCCAACCACTGCTTCTACTTGCTGATGCTGCTTCTTGTATTTCTCCATTATTGCTTCCCTTCTTCTTCTACTCTCTTCTTTAATCCTGTTGAGATCTTCCTCTTCTTGCTCAGGTAATTGCAATGTATCCTCCTCTAAGTCATCTGGTTCAACCTCACTGCTGCAATCAATATACATAAAAAAAAAATAAGTATGTTATTCAAGAAGGAACTTAAAAGAGATAAAAAAGAAATGGATAGAAGAAAACTCAGATATTTAATAAAGTTATAATATAGTTAATGAAACATACCTTGTTAGTTTGCTTTCATCCACTTCTGCAGTACTTCCCATTGAATTATAAACCTTTACAGGATTATCAGAATTTCTTTTTCTTTCCCAATGGTATTCATTTTCTTCATGCCTTGAATGTTTTCTATATCTATCTCCGTTGTCATTACCATCCTCATGACGCAGATGCCTATCCTTACCATTTGCAGTGTCTCTATCTTTGTGCCCATATCTATCATCTCGCCTTTCCCGATTCTTATCATCCCTTTCATTCTCCGGGTCTCTATCTCTCTTGCCACCTATTGTTCTGTCCCTACTTCTATCTCTTTCCTTTTCCCTTCTCCTATCCCTCTCAAACACTGTATCCCAGCTCCTATCTCTTTCCTTTTCTTGTCTCCTGTCCCCATCCTCCTCCCTTTCCCTGCTCCTATCTTTTTCTGCATCCCTTCTATACCTCTCACGGCTCCTTTCACGTTCCTTTCCCCTTTTGTGTTCCCACTCAATCTCTTTACCCCTGCTAGTTTCCTCTTGTTTCTTTTCTCTGTGCAAGTCTCTATCCACATCTCTATCCCTACTCCTATCTCTATCCCTGGCCTCTCGATTGTGATATCTGGTACTGTATTCCCTTCTATCATCTACCACACTGCCATGACCATGCTCCCTTCCACGTACCCTCACTCTTTCCTCATCATGGTCATAGTCAGAGCGCCTTCTCTTGGAATGAGCATATTCATCTATGATACTACGAGAGCGAGACCTGTCTCTAGTATGACCAATTGATCTTGATCGACTTCTATATCTACCATGAGAAGGAGAACTTCCTGACATTCTATATTTTCCCCCTCCACTTTCAGAGGATGAATTCCTATTGTAATGTGCTTTCCTCACATTAGCCTCCAGTGTTTCATCATCAAAGTCTCCTTTTAGTTTCTCATTACCTTTAAAATGTCCAAGTTCCCCATTGTGCCACTTATCCCCTTTGGAAGATTTAGGATCCAAAAAACCATTGCCCACGCCATCTGTACGAGCTTGAGCATGCTTTCCATCCCGAGTCTCAGAACTTGAACAATTAGGAGAGACATCATCTTCTGCATTGATTGCAGGACTAATAAATTTATCATCCCTAATGTCCTCATTTCTAGTTACTGAAATTTTAGTAAGGTGTCCCTGTCCAGCACAAAGAAGAAATTGAGTGCAAATGCAGAGCAGAAAATCAGAGTGCTTGAGGTAATGCTAAATGAATTACACAGTGCATTTAAATCAGTCCATGAGCAAAAATAAATTTACAAAACTCATAACCAGCTCTTACAAATTAACTGTAAGCCACCAGTCTTCACTGAAACGCCTAGAGAGACTTCTTTTGCAATTCACTCATGTTCGTGTAGTGCAACCAGGTTCTTACATATCTATGAGACACTGACAGGGTACTATACCAAAGCTCTCAAGAATAAATAAAAACTCATTATACCGTCCGAAAACAAAGAATCACAGTGCTCTGTTTGGCCACCAAGAGTAAGTGAGATACACTGAAACACCTAAATTACTGATAAAAAAATCGCAACCAAAACAACACAATTACGAAATAAAAAATTTCTTTCAAATCCATTCCAATGGCCTCTACTTTCTCCGCAACCAAACAGATGTCACGTGTAGCAATCCACAAAATTTAAATTAAATCAAATAAATAAACAAACAAATTCAATCGTAACATACCGAATTTTGATTATCAGATCGAACATCTCGATCTCCCGTCACCTTGATTTCACCGGGTTCAGCATCAGATTCCGTCTCCTTTTTCCCAACCTCGCCGTCGAGAGCCTCATCTTCAAGGATCTCTCCCTCCTCCACATCATCGTCGTCAGGGAGATGCCCGTGCGGAGTTGGAGAAGGAACCGCACCAATTGTTCGATCATCGAATTTAATCTCTTCGTCGCGTTTTTTGCTCCCGTGGCGGTGGCGGTGGCTGTGGTGGCGGTGCTTGTGGCGCTTCGAGGATCTGTCCACGTCCTCCGGAGAGGATGATCGGCGATACTTGCGACGCGAGTCACGGGCATCAGTAGCCATGATCGGATAAGGGGTTTCGACAAGGGTTAGAGTTAGGGTTTGTTTGTTTTGTGCTAATACGAAGCTACAATGGGAGAGGAGCGAACGGTTGTAGCACGCGCGGAGTTTTCGTATTGGATCAGATTCAAGGACTAGCGAATATCGCAC
Organism: Glycine max; assembly: GCF_000004515.6. Taxonomy (NCBI): domain Eukaryota; kingdom Viridiplantae; phylum Streptophyta; class Magnoliopsida; order Fabales; family Fabaceae; genus Glycine; species Glycine max. Next base: position 35,566,051 of record NC_038256.2, on the reverse strand, counting down.
GTGCCTTACAAGCGTGCCTTACAAGCCTATACAAAATATAGAAAAATATTAACATTAAATTGCCATTAAAGAGGTTAATGAAAATTTATGGTAATTGATGGGTGTGATTCGCAGAACACTTATTTATATATAGGCTTAATTGAAAAATTTTACTAAATTAGTCTTCTTATTTTTTAATTTATTATTGGAGTTTATTTTTTAAAAAAATTAACTATTTAAATCCCTAAAATCAAAATTAGACATTGACTTTTAAGGTAAAACATTGATCGTCATGTGTCATTATTTAACTGGTCTCTTCTATTCGGAGGAGATGTATCAATGAAAAGATTCAAGATGGTTAATGGTATAAACTCTTTGTGCAAAACAATGGTGGGTTGCTTAAGGCACAATAACTTGGTTTAGCTTCAAGGATGCTATTGTGAGGGGAGTTTATGATGGTTTATGAGTTCCTACCCAACCACCCAACCAATGGGAGCCTAAACAAAATCCTCCATAAGAACTTCCATTTTGCGGTTGTCCTATCATGGAAGTAGAGAGTTAATAGAATTCTAGGGGTTGCTTTTGCTCTTATGACAATGTTGGCTTACTCACCAACTTCTTTGCCACCTCCACCTTACTCGCATTGGAAGTTCTCAAAGCCGAAGCCACCGGCGAGGCCATAGTCGGCTTCACAGCAACGCGTGAAGAAGTCATCGAACTTCGCCAGAACTTCGATAGCGACCTTTGCACAAGCTCGCTCCCCGACGAAGCGCCACTCCTAGCTCCGGTGGCAGATTCCGCATCGGTTTTTCTCCTTCCATCAAAGATCGACGCTTTCTAAGACAATCCTTCAATGTTGTTTTGTCTCAACGCAGAAATCGCACTCGCAAAACCTCTTATTGAACTCGATCTCTTTGTTGTAGTCGTGATCGAATCGGTTTGCGATTCGACCTTCTTCTTCGCAGAAACTGAACCGTCCGTAATTGTTTTTGCAACTCTTCTGGAACATTCTTCTTTGGAGAACTTTGAAGTATTTTTGACACCACGTATTCGTCGGATTTCTCCGATGACACCTATATTGAACCGCGAAAGCTTCTAGAAGTTGAAAACCAAAAGAAGAAAACACTAAGTTAAGGAACTGAACTTAAAACTACCATTGCAAAAATAGTCAGCATTTTCCCTTAATAGTCAACGTCCATTTTTTACTTTGAGGACTCAAATAGCCAATTTGTAAAAAAAGGAGAACTCAGATAATGAATTAAAAAATAAGGGAACCGATTTAGTGAGTTGAGAAAAATAAGGGGACTACTTTTGCAATTAAGCCTTATATATTCTAAATAGACTATAAATGAATGAGAAAATTGCTATTAGACTCTTGATTACAGAACTATAATCAAGTTTATTCATGTTTTTAAATAATCAAAGACAAATTTATTCAACTAATTCCACCAAATTAAAAAGTGATAGACAAATGAATATGAACAAAAATTTTGGTATAAAGTCTCTAACAAGTTGCTTCATCCATTTTTTTAGAGACGTGTATCTGTTATATCTTAATTTTGTCTGGGGACCATTGTTTGTCAGCATGCGACCTTCGTTTGACCACCTCAAAATGTTTAAGACCCATCGTTGTGGAATCCATAAAGTTCTGAGATGTTTCGGGAAGAATCCGGTCAAAAACACGAAAATAAGAGTGTATTTAGCAAAGTGGGGTGTGTGTAAATAAATTGTTACACTCTAATTTCATCTAAGGACCATTGTTGATTGCTTTGGAAGGCTTATCACTCATCGCGGTGGAATCCGTAAAGTTTCGTGAGATTTCGGAAAGAAAACAGTCAGAAACACAAAAATGGGGGTGAACTTATCAAGATAGGGGTGTAAATAACAATTCAAATCTAGGCCCCATTTTGGAAGTTGGGTTGCTTAAGGAGGAAGCAACTGGACGACAAGCTCCTCCACGTTGTTAAAAAATGGTTTCTGGGGCTTCCGTAATGCTTCCGTAAAATTTCCGAAAACCTTGGATAAGCATATTTCACTTAACATTGGTGAAAGGGAAGAGAAAAAAAGATGAAAATCAAATCCGAAACACTTCCATAAGGCTTCCGTAACTTTTCCGTAAAGTATGAAAAGGGGGGTGAACTTAGTAATTGGGGTGCGCTTAGAAATCTTCCTCAAGAAGCCTCTGGGTGGCAAACACCTCTCTTTTTCCCTATAAATAGGGGAGGGGGCTGTTTCAAAAATATTCATGACCCCTGAACTATGCATTTCGGCTATTTTGGGCAAAAAACACGTTTTCGTGAAGAAAAATCGAGTCGAAGTGCTTCCGTAACGCTTCCGTAAGTGATTCTGTGGAAATTCTTCATCGTTCTTCATCGTTCTTTGTTTGTGCTTCGTCGTTCTTCAGTCTTCAACCGGTAAGTTTCCGAAATCGAATCTTTCAATTCATTCTATGCACCCTTAGTAGTCCCTACTTGTTTTATGTACTTTCACTTTAATTTCGCTTACTTTTAGTTTTTTCTTCTTCCGCTTTAACGAGCTTTTAACCGTTTATTTAAGCCATTTTCACACCTAATAAATGATAGAATGAATTTCAAGCTATCATTTGTGTTGTAATATCGTTTAATCACTGTTAAAGCAAAATTTAATCGATCGTTCACGCTGTAACCTCGGTTAAAGCAAAAAAAGCAAAATAATAATAAAATAATCAAAATATCTTGAAAAAATAATAATAAAATAATCAAATTATCTTTGAATAAAATAATTAAAAAAAATCAATCGGACGTTTTTCTTTGGAAGTTTCCTTGAATGAATTGACTAATAACCAAAGTGAAACTAAGGCTAAAATCAACTCACAAATTAACCTTTGTCCGTAAAAGTCACTTAAAACCGTTTTAAGGTCCAACGCCTTAAACGATCCTCTTTGCTTTTATCGGTTAACATGGACTGTTCAAAAGCATAAAATCAACCCATAACTTTACCACTTTTGCAAGAATTACGTAGGTCTGATTTCCTCATCGTAATTGAGGATACGTAGGAGTAAAAGTCCCGCTTTTGTCGACCATCCCAAGAGATCGTTAATGGTCCAACGCCTTAACGTTTCTCTACTTTCAAAAACCAAGAGATCGTTAATGGTCCAACGCCTTAACGTTTCTCTCCTTTCAAAATCAAAAAATCGTTTAATGGTCCAACGCCTTAAATGACCTTTTTTTCGGTTAAAATATATCTTGCGAAAAAAGATAAAAACAACTTAACCAACGTTTAGTTCTCAAAGAACTACATAGGTCTGATTTTCTCATCGCAATTGAGGATACGTAGGAGCGAAGGAAACACCCTTGTCGATCACAAAAAGATAAAAAATACAAAAGGCATAAAAAGACATAAAAACGTAAAAAAGGGAAAATAAAACAAATCGAAGACATGATATTGCACACTTGGTTAAAGGTTGTCGTCCCTTGTGACGGACGCGTGGGGTGCTAATACCTTCCCCGTGCATAAAAACAACTCCCGAACCTTTCACGATTAAAGTTCGTAGACCACACCTTTCCGGTCTTTCCGACGTTTTCCTCAAATAAACTTTGGTGACGACTCTGCGCATTTTCCCATGGAAGACCATCTGTGAGCCTTGCGTCGCCCTCCCGCCGAAGGGTAGGTTGCGACAGTATCTATTCAGAGCTAGCAAAAAATATGAATTAATCATTACATTTAATTAAGAACATCACAATCTTTACTCAAGTAACATTTTCAATACACTTCCAAATCCTCACTAAGTAGCACTATCCATACTATCAAATTATAGATTAACGAAGGAAATTTCATAACAAACTCATTCTCGCAGTTGTCATCCTGTGAGTCTAAAGTCTCAATCCCAAAGTTGGGGGGGGGGGGGGTAGGGTTCCACTACAAATATGCAAGATAAATAAAAATTTGCTTCAAAATTATTAAAATCATAGGTAAAAAAATGAGAGAGAAAGAAGTATAACTTTGATAATTTTAGTATTTCTATTGAAGTTGTTCTCAAAGACGAAGATGCTTGTATTCAAAAGAGAAATGATTGATAAAATTACATCAAGACATTGATAAAAGTATGTAAAATATAAATAAAATATAACTCATAAAAATGAGTTGATAACTGTGAAATCTAAGTATCTAAGAAAGAACGATCAAGCTTTGTTACTCTAAATAAATCTCATGGCAATAAAAGTATAAACTTTGTATCTAAGATGAAGATTAGTAGACCCAATTTTCTTTGACAATAAATGTGATAACTGCGAAATTTGAGTTAATTTGATAGTCAATTTTGGCTTAGAATGATTACAATTTAATTACTTTATTGTTGTTTTTAATGAAATAATAACAAAATTAATATCTTTGCAGTTTTTGATTAGCAGAAGTTAAAAGAAGATTTCAAGTGCTTTAGAGGAAAATTGATGCACAAATTGGAAGAAAAAACCTTGAAGAAAGAGTTGAAGATTGAGACAGTTCGCTTAGCGCGCAAGACAGGCCGAACACGTATCCTCGGTTAGCGGCCAACTCACGCTTAACACGAAGAAGATCGACGAAGAAATTCAAAGGCACGCTTAGTGCGAAAGCCCGCGCTAAGCGCGAGGTCACATGAAAATTAAGCTACCTTAGGCTTATAAAAGGAGTAGGGAGCATAAGAAAAAAAAAACATCCTACACATCGGGACAACACCACCCCAGAGACTCAGAGCTCTCTAATGAATACATTTTAAGCCTGAGCATCTCTAATAAGGAAAATCCTCTATCTATGTCCATTATCCCATTATCCTCCTCTATCCATCCCTCTTCTTCTATCCATATCAGCCCCTAAATTGTAAAGTCTCTCATGACAATGAGAGGTTAAACCCCCTTAGTTAGGGTCTGGTAGGCCTAAAAGCCAAAATATGTGTTGTATGCTTCATATCTATCAATGTAAATATGTGTTTTCTTTCCTATTATCCTTTCTTATTTTAATTTCACGTATCATTCATCCTTACATCATCTTTAGGGGTTAGGCGCTTGAAAGAGGGTAATCATTAGTAGAAATACAAGGAAGGTCTTATATGCATTAATTTTAGGGATTAGTCGCTAGTAAGATGGTAATTTCTAATAGAACTTAAAGAAAATGATATCTTAATAAAATCATTGCTATGGTTGCATTATGTCCATGCATCAAAGCAAACATCTAGAATTAGAACTTTATGCATTTTATCTATTAAGTCTTTGCAAAGACATTTGGGAGATAGATATGTAAGATATGTTTGTCATCGTGAGACATCAAGGGCAAATATTCTAATAGATGTGCGTAGGAAAAATTCATCAAATTGATAAAGATAAATCTAAAATCATACATCTTAGGTAAATAAGGCATGTTAGGTCCGAACATTATTACATTATGCATTCATCTATTTTTTATGAGTATCTTTATCTTTTACTTTTTTTTATCTTTATTATCTTTTGATTTAAATACACTTGTCAACGAATTAATAAAATGTTAGGTACCTTCTTCACCTAAAAGGTGCAAGCCATGTACTATATAGACTATGAAAGTGGAATTAGATTAATATAAAAAAAAATTAAAACTTAAAGATCTACAAACGAAGTAGCACAATCATCAAAGAAACATAAAAAAAACTGAAAATAGTAAGTGAAAATAATTAATTAAAAAAATAAAAAAATCTTTAACTTGTTGAATGAAAACAAATTCACTAATGAAACTATGCTTCTTTGATAACATATGAATAGGGAAATGTTGTCATCAATCGTAACCTCCAGTACAGTTAAATGAGAAAACCTACACCCCAACAACAAATGTAAATCGTAAACCAAAGGAACAAATAAATCAATAAATTAAGTATATAATATACGACACTCTAGCTATTACTATATATGTAAACTACTTGAAAAATATTATTTGAAGAAAAAGATGTAATGATAAAAACCTTAAAAATAAGGAGAGTCTAAACTGTCATTTATTAAGCCTATTAGGCCAGTCTATTTATCTACATAATAATATAATAAAAATAAATATTTATATTACATTAGTAATAATATTATTAATTAAATAAATTTATAAGACCATAATGAGATTATATATAAAGATGAAGCTAACTTCGAATTATCCATCTAGTTATAGGACCTGACTATATAATATGGTTTTAGGTTAGTTTTTCGCTTTCTACATTAGTCTTTTTCATTGTGTGTCTTTTATGACAGTGTTTTACGTTAGGCAAATGCCCACATCATATCCGTTAGCATTTTTTTGTTATTATCTCTTACATCATTTTTCTAGTTTTTTATTCTTTTAAAAACTAAATTTAAATAGCCATGTAACTGCTTTTATAAAAATATCATTGGCCTATTTAATCAGGGTTATTTAAAATTAAGATTTTCATCTATTTAACAATTTTAATAAAGAGTAGATTTTTAAACCGACTAATAGGCCATGCTAGCATCTTAAAAAAGTTAAGCTAGACCTTGAAAAAAGCTAACCATAGATAATAGGCTAGGCTTAAGCCTTACTCTTATAAAAAAGGTTAGGTCTATTTGTTCAATGCCTGACCTATTTTTATTCCTACCCACAGCCATAATGACAATTAACAGTTCTATTGAAGTCCTGTGTTATGCCTCCATGTTGTGTTGGCAACCTCGTGCCTGTCGAGATTTGTGTTGTAACGTCGACCACCTTGCGTTGATCACCCCCATCAATGGTTGAATTTGTTGTCTTGTTGAATTTGCATCTACCTCCATGTTGAATATGTGTGATTGTTGTCGATGGGTTTGGGATGGTGATTGGGTTTGTGGTGTGGAGGTGGTGAATTTGTGTTGATGTTTTTGTTGGAGGATGTTGAGCCAACAAGTGAAATATGATTTGCTGTTGTACACTATAATATAATCATATTTTTATTGTTTTTGCAGGAAGGGTAATTCTTGAATAAAATGAAAATCCACTAACGTGGGTAGTTTAAATAGCACTCCTGCTAGTGTGAATAGTAGCTCCCCCCAAAAGTTATAAGTTTGAGTAGACTGCTAGTTCTCACCTCCCATACCCTACAACATAAGCCCATCCAGTCACGTTATGTCTTGGTCCAGTGAAACTACAGAATAAAAAAAATAAAATGGATGAAAGCAATGCAGTTCTGTGAGGAAACAAGCAGAATTGGCATAGCCACGTGTATGATTTAGCATCCAATAATTTAAAATCCCTTTGGGGCTGTTTTTAGTTTCAAGCTTTAAATTTTTTTAAAACTAAAACAAGTCTCTTGTTTTAATTTATAGTTTTTAGTTTTCTTTGTTTTTAATTTTAAAAATTTGTTACAAATTTTATCTTTCAAGATAATGGATACATTTTGTTAATTGCCCTAATCATCTATTATGAGATTATTTAATCCCGTTTTACTTAGATAAATTAAAAATTCATATAATACTGTTTTATCTTATACCAAAATTAACAGAAAGAAAAATAATTCAATTAAAATTAATATCACACTGCATAAAGAAGAAACCGACTGAAAACGTGAAAAGTTGAACAAAACCATGATCAAGACAAATATATACTCATGTTTAAGCCAAAAGGCTTACGTGTTAAATATTAAAAAAATTGTTGATCTCTCCAAAGTTTGATTTTAGTTCAATTAAAAAGTTTGATTTTAGTTTTTTTTATAAATTATTATCTAATATTAAATGCTCTAATTTTTTTTTTGCTCTAAATAATTCAGACAGCATTTTCTAAAGGAATATAACGTGATTTAAATAATGTTTGGAAGACCAAAAATTGTGCATTTCAAAAAACTCAGCAAAAAAAAAATAATAAATTTTTTTAAAGGGCAAAAACATGCTTTTAAATAAAATAAAGGCTTAGTGTTTATTTTTTGACAATGCATGATTCCATGTTGGCATAACCAATCATTTATATTTTACCCAGCCACAGGTTGCTTGGCTTGACCAAAGTGTACGTGTAACAGACCCACTAGGCCATGTGTGCTTCATAAGCAAGTAAATCCATCTCCTCACCAACTACATACACATTTTGACTAAAAAAAATGGTTTACTATTACTACTCCACCTATCACATTCCCATCCTCCTACCTTGTTTTGAAAAATACTTTTAACTCAGCACATGGATTCATCACAAACCATGGGGCACCTACCTCATACCCGCTAATATATAACCATATTCCCTCTCTAACTCACTCGTCCATTAAATTAAATCCTAGCTACGTTTCCCTCCCCAAGTGCACACAAAAAAATGGGTCTTCAAATCAAGGAACCGCTCCTTTTCACTCTTGTAACAATATCACTTATTTCAATTACAAAACTCTTGCATTCTTATTTTTCTATACCTTTCTCTCCATCCAATCTTTCCATTGCTATTGCCACCCTCATTTTTGTTCTAATCTCATACAAATTTTCCTCATCCTCTATAAAACACTCTTCCACTACTCTGCCCCCAGGTCCTCTATCTGTTCCAATATTTGGTAACTGGCTACAAGTTGGCAATGACCTTAACCACCGTCTTCTAGCATCAATGTCTCAAACCTATGGTCCCGTGTTCCTACTCAAACTAGGTTCCAAAAACTTGGTCGTGGTCTCTGACCCCGAGCTTGCCACCCAAGTGCTCCACGCACAAGGCGTAGAATTTGGCTCTCGCCCACGGAACGTTGTGTTTGATATCTTCACGGGGAATGGCCAAGACATGGTTTTCACCGTCTACGGCGACCACTGGCGCAAAATGCGAAGAATAATGACACTGCCATTCTTCACCAACAAGGTTGTCCACAATTACAGCAACATGTGGGAGGAGGAGATGGACTTGGTGGTGCGTGACCTCAACGTGAATGAGAGGGTGAGGAGCGAAGGGATAGTTATCAGAAGGCGGCTTCAGCTGATGCTGTACAATATCATGTATAGGATGATGTTTGATGCCAAGTTTGAGTCTCAAGAAGACCCTTTGTTCATTCAGGCCACCAGGTTTAACTCCGAGAGAAGCCGTTTGGCGCAGAGTTTTGAATACAATTACGGGGATTTTATACCCTTGCTCCGGCCATTCTTGAGAGGGTACCTCAACAAGTGCAAGGACTTGCAGTCTAGGAGGTTGGCATTTTTCAACACCCACTACGTTGAGAAAAGAAGGTATAGTTTTTCAGTACTAAGTCTATACAACACGAAACACTTGTTCATTTGAATTTTCGTACTTCGGTGCATGACATGTTTCGTATTATTAAGCAATTTTCATAATTTTTTGCATAATATACGAATTATACAAAATAACAAACTAATAATCAATATTTGTTATAAAAAAAATACAAATAATACGAACTACATATAACTTATGTGAAATTTCAATTCTAATCCGAAAACAACATTGTATATTTTCGTGACCTCTGTTATTGATCATATTTATTTTGATTTTTATTCAATTTGATATATGTAGCTCCTTTAAATTCCTTTTATAATGTGAGTACATGTTGGCATGTTGCTCTACAGACAAATAATGGCTGCCAATGGGGAGAAGCACAAGATCAGCTGTGCAATGGATCACATCATAGATGCTCAGATGAAGGGAGAAATCAGCGAAGAGAATGTGATCTACATAGTAGAAAACATCAACGTTGCAGCAATTGAGACAACACTATGGTCCATAGAGTGGGCAGTAGCAGAGTTGGTGAACCATCCAACCGTCCAAAGCAAGATTCGTGATGAGATATCAAAAGTGCTAAAAGGGGAGCCAGTTACAGAATCCAACCTACACGAGCTACCATACTTACAAGCCACGGTGAAAGAGACACTGAGACTTCACACCCCAATTCCTCTTCTGGTGCCCCACATGAACCTGGAAGAAGCAAAGCTAGGAGGGCACACTGTTCCAAAAGAGTCAAAGGTGGTGGTGAATGCTTGGTGGCTTGCCAACAACCCTTCATGGTGGAAGAACCCAGAGGAGTTCAGGCCAGAAAGGTTCTTGGAAGAGGAATGTGCAACAGATGCAGTTGCAGGAGGAAAAGTTGACTTTAGGTTCGTGCCATTTGGTGTGGGAAGGAGGAGTTGCCCTGGGATCATACTTGCATTGCCAATACTGGGGCTTGTGATTGCAAAGTTGGTGAAAAGTTTTCAGATGAGTGCTCCAGCGGGGACAAAGATTGATGTGAGTGAAAAAGGAGGGCAATTCAGCTTGCACATTGCCAACCACTCCACTGTGTTGTTCCATCCAATTAAGACACTATGATCTGTTAGGTCATAACAAAACAAGCACTTAGCTTCTGAAAAAGTCTTGAGAGTTGAGTCTTCCGGTGTTGCTTTCTTAGATGCATTTGTTTATCTTTCTATTTCAATTATATACAGTATACTGCGTGTAATGTTTCTCCATAAGGCAGTTTGAATTCTGTCGTTATCACTTATGATTAATTCAACAGTATAAAACATAGTTTTTCTGTTTTTGCAGTTTTGTAACGAGTCATATATAACTTTTTTGCAGTTTGATGCTTGTTGATACCGATAATAACATACATAGTGCATAAAGGAGAATCATTGTATAATATACGAAAACAAAATGCTTAATCAACAAGAGTGAAAATGAAGATAAAATGAATAGCCATATCATCCCGTGAGATTGTATTTGTTATCTTGTGAAGCATTGGAATGATATTCATTTGGCGCATGGATAGTATAGATTTGCTTGGTGGAATATTGTAAGAACATGCCACACTTGTACCATGCACATAAGTACTTAACATGTCACATAAGAACATGATAATTAACCACACTTCATTAAGCAAGTTTGGGAGTTTACTCTTTTCTTTAAGGTGTATTCAACTTTTTTAAAGATTTAATTTGGTCTGTGAATTTGTTTCAAATTCTACTTTTGCAAATAATTATTTTTAAGTAAATCTATATACTTACATCTAAACAAGTTAGTTAACCTAAATAATATTATATGTTATAGTAAAAAATAAATATAATATAAAAATTCCGGAAAGTCCATGTTGCAAATGATACGTGTGCAGTTGCGGATCAAGAATGAAGAAAAGAACAATAAATTGGACTTATGCAGATAACGTGGCTGCGTTATGGATGCTAAGTAACAAGAGGTTTGAATAAAAAGGTACCAAGGCAAGGGAGTTCGTGAATGCGTAATCCTTTTCAACAACCAACCTATCTGTGCCTCTCTTGTTTCAACCATGAACTTAATTATGTTCTTCCTCCATATCCCTTTATACAAAGTCTCTAAGTTTCTCGTGTCTTCAACAGCCAAAAGGAGAAAAAAGTTTTAATTTCGTGACTTGACTTCATCAAGTTTGTTCATATTTTCACTTTTTCAGTGGATTTTCATTGATTTATTCAAAAGTTTTTGTATCAGTTAGAATTTGTAGTTTTTATAAATAAGTTTCCGAAAAAAATTTATAGAAATGTAGAGAAGAGGAAAAGAAATAAAAAAAGTGCTGTGGGAGAATAGGAGGAAAAGAAAGAAAAGGTGAAAAAACCAAGAATGGAGAAATACTTGAACGAGCGAATAGAAATGGAGTAGGTAATAAAATGAGTTCGACTAGCCGATTTGGACCCGCAAAAACCAAACTTTTATAGGACTTGGAGTTCATTTTATAAACTTGAATTAAATCCGAACCTTTTTTGTCCGTCATATACCGGCTAGTCCTTTTTGTTACCAATAAAAAAATAAGAAAAGAAATAAAAATATTTAAGTAAAGTTATTAAAAAATAACATAAAAAAGAAATAAGAAAAGAAACAATAATAGTTATTTGGAATAAGTCACACGAGGATTGTCTAATCAATTCATTTAATCATGTGATGCGCACGTAACTTACATCGTTATATTAGATAATTTATTTAATCAATTTTAATAAAATATTATTTAATCAATTTTAAATTAATTAATTGTAATTAAATATTATTTAATAAATTTTAAATTTATCTAATAAAATAAAATGATATAATTACAACAAGTATATCTTTTATTAGGATTTAATATTTAATAATTTTTGTAATGTAATTATATTTAATATGATACTAAATATTTTAAAAAATGATAATTAAAAGTATCAATATATACTTGTTCTAATTACCTTAATTATATGATTTGTATGAACTAAAAAATAGATAAAATATTTGAAGTTTTTATATCAAATGCATAATGTTTTTCTCTGTATAAAGAAAATCAAGATAAAAATAAAATAAATATATATTTCAAAATTTTATTAGATTTATTAGATATTAAATCCTGATAAAAGATATACTTATTCTAATGTTGGATATGAGATCAATTTATTAGATATAATTAGATCTTATTATTTTATTAGATATATTTAAATTTTTTTAGACAAAATTTTATTAAATTTAATTAAATGAATTGTTTGAGGTGATAATGTAAGTCACATAGCATTATATGATGTGGTAATGTAGACATGATAACTGTACGCGTTTAGTGGAAATCAACCCGGACTTCCTCAACTTTAATAGGAAAAAATCAAATTGATGGAAGTCAAGATTAAATTTTTCCCTATTGAAGAAGTCGGGTTTGGGGTAAGATTGGATACACTGGTCCCGTTCTCATCCTACTATTATTCTGATATAATAAATATTTTAAATTATTATAACCTTATAATTTTAATGGATTAATGTTTATTTTATGTTTTAATTTTTTTTTATAATTATATATAATTTTTACTTAATCTGTTATTAAATACTTAAAATTTTAACTTTGATAAAATAAAGTGATATGATTATAATTTCTTTAAGTTATATGAGATCAAATAATTTTTATTTAAAATTTCAATTTAACATAGATTCCGTCCAATTAGCAAAAAAATTGTCCTATTTTTTCTATTTTTTATAAATAAAAAAATAAGATAACACAGAAAAAAAGAACCAATTTCCAAACGGAAGATGAGTTTAATTTTTGAATCTTGATAGGGATCAAGGATAGGAATGACAAGAACTTGGGGAGTTGGGAGGTAAGGAGACTAGACTGACCCCGCCTACATAAGTTTCACTTATTTTTAATTAGACAAAAGGAACACAAGTTTGACTTATTTTCATGTCAAACACGACCAACAATATAAAAAAACTGTAGACAATTTTAAAACATCATATATTTTTTCTTTTCCAAAAATAAGAATAACGGAAAACGGTGTCACTTGGCGGGTTCATTTGCTCTTACTTCGCTTCGCCACACCCGAAGGTAACAGTCCCTTCATTCTCTCCTTCAACTCTGTTCCTCTGTTACATTCCATCCAGATTTGCTCTCAGCCTCATCACCATCATCATTCCCTCCTTCTTCGCATTTAATAACCTACAGCAATCGGAGAGAATGGCCGCGAGAGTGGGGTCATTCAGACACAGTTTCTTGGAGAAAAGCAAAGAGAGGCTCCTTTCCAAGAAGGAATACCAAGATTTTGTTGGCTTCAACGGCGACCACGATGCCTCCCCCAAGCGTTCCTTCCTCGACGCGCTCTCTGATCGTGTCGTTAGCTTTCACAACTGGTCCAGAGACTTTGCCTCCAAATTGTACGAGATGGGTCGCTCTGACCGACGCAAAGTCCTCTTCGCCGTCAAAGCTGGCTTATCCTTAGCCATTGTCTCGCTTGTCATATACATTGAGGAGGAACAATTTAGCAAGTACTCTGTCTGGGCAATCCTCACTGTTGTCGTTGTTTTCGAATTCAGCATAGGTATGATTTGATACTGTTCATGATTCTGATTAATTTTTCCACGACATGCAGCCGAATTTATTAACTTTTTCTCGTATATTTAGAAACTCGACTAGATGTCATGTAAAGATTGACTAAGATCACGAACACATGGTGGTCCTAGACCATACAATCAAGAAAATATTGTATAATTAGGCCTAAATTAAAGAACTCGATCACCTAATATGTGATAATTGGTCGGGGCAATTGTATAAATTGTGGGATTATATAATAAATTCTCGAAAACTTTCTTGTTTGTTTTTAATTATGTTGCTTGATGAAAACGTTAACTTTTTGTTTTTTGGTGATGTGGGAGATAGGTGCTACCCTTAACAAAGGTTTCAATCGTGCTTTGGGAACATTTTCTGCTGGAGTTCTTGCTCTGGGTATTGCACAGTTATCCGTGTTGGTTGGTCGAGCTTTTGAAGAGCTTATTATTGTGGTCTCTATTTTTATTGCTGGTTGGTTGGGCATTTTCCTTTAATTTATGGCAACGTTCATGATTGATGATGATGAGGTGTGTGTGTCTATGTGATGACTGTCCTGTTGTGGCGTGCAGGGTTTTGTGCGAGTTATGTGAAGCTGTACCCCGCGATGAAGCAATATGAATACGGTTTTCGTGTATTCTTGCTGACATTTTGTATTGTGTTAGTGTCCGGGAGAACCGGGTTGCAATTTTTCAGCACAGCTTTTTACAGATTGGTTCTAATTGGTATTGGTGCTGGTGTAAGTTTGTCTGTGAATATTTGCATTTATCCCATCTGGTCTGGGGAGGATCTGCACAAATTGGTGGTGAAAAATTTCATTGGAGTTGCCGCATCTTTAGAAGGTCTTGCTCAACTTTCCTCACTATGACTTTTGAAGTAATTTTTATAAAAGCCAACAAATCTATAATTGGATAATAGGATAAAGGTAAATAATGTGAGTGGATTCTAATCAAATTCTGAAGTATATTAGGATCATAGAAACTTGTTCTTGTTGCTGACTTGCTAGATTTGTTGGTTCCTGTGGTACTTTGTTTAGGTTGTGTAAATGGGTACCTACAATGCGTTGAATATGAGAGGATCCCATCCAAAATACTTGTTTATCAAGCCTCTGATGACCCTCTTTACCGTGGTTATAGAACAGCAGTGCAATCGTCAACTCAAGAGGAGACTCTGGTATCCATTTTTCTAAGACTTGCTAAAACGCCAAAACTATGGTGTTCACATTTTACAAGTTTTTTGCTCTTGCAGGTGGACTTTGCATTATGGGAACCACCTCATGGTCCATACAAGATGTTCAATTATCCTTGGAGAAGCTACGTCAAAGTCAGTGGAGCATTGAGGCATTGTGCTTTCATGGTCATGGCAATGCACGGATGCATACTTTCAGAAATACAGGTGAAGGGAACCTTTCCTTCTTTGATTTGTATTTTTGTTATTGTTATATGCTACCTTCTCGCCCTGGGGGGCGTATTGGATTTGCATGTGCATGTATGAACTTTCGCCCCATTACCATTTTTATTAATTATTCTTTCACAAAGGCTGTTTGCTTAATTTATCCTTTCTCCTTTCAATCCTATGCAAGCTCCCAACAACATAAAGATTATCACATTTCATGAAATGATTGATGCTAGTTTAGATTGTTGCATGTCATTAATACATGTCAATTTTTTCTGCTACATAATTACAATTTTGAATGTATTGTAGATTACCTATTATGAGTTTACATGCTTTTTTCAATCAGTCAGAAATCATTCTTGGTATAACATTTAAAATAATTGTTATAAAAGTCAAAAAAATTATGATACATGATGAAATATTTAATCCTAATATGTTGTTTATGTAACAGTCACCTCCGGAAAAGAGGCTGGTTTTCTATGATGAACTTCAGAAGGTTGGTGTTGAAGGAGCTAAAGTATTGCGTACACTTGGAAGCAAAGTGGAAAGGATGGAGAAGCTAAGCACCGGTGACATCCTCTTAGATGTTCATGAGGCAGCTGAGCAATTGCAGATGAAGATTGACAGATTGTCATTCCTCCTAGTGAATTATGAGAGCTGGGAAGCTGCAAGAGAGCATAAGGAAAAAGAACAACCTGAGAATTTGATTGATGTTAAGGACAATGAGAACAAGCCACCAGAGATCACTTCCCTCAATGAAATAGGGGATGATCCAAAACTTAGTGTAAGAATAGAGCCCTCCATGCTAGAATCCAACCTTCCACAGACTGCGAACAAGAGCTTTCTGGGGAAGTCACATCTTTCTTTTTTCGCAGATGGTATAGTAAATGAGCCTGAATCCAAAGTGTATGAAAGTGCGAGCTCCTTGTCTTTGGGAACATTTGCTTCGAATTTAATCGAGTTTGTTGCGAGGCTTCAAAATCTTGTGGATGAATTCCAAGATCTCAGTGAGAAGGCCAAATTTAAAGACCCCCTTGAACAACCTTTGCTCAAGTAGCTAGGAGTTAGTGGCCACTTGGGACAGGCTCTACTCTACAGTCTCCTTGTTTATAAATTGGAGGTTGTGAAAGATGTCAAACAGAAATATTTTGTTTCATTTATTAAAAATAAATTTGAAGCTGAAGATGCATTCTCTATTCTTGGCTTCTATAAATTAAATTCAATGTCCAAAATATCTCATCATCTTTATATACTCTGTATAATTTAAACAACCAACTTTGATTTGTTTAAGTTTTGTAAAGGTGTCTCTTCAATCTGCTAAAGTTCTGCAACATGAGCTTCTATTCACAAAGATTCTACATGAACATGGGGAAAGGTTCTACGGGAAGACAAAATGAAGCCAAGAACATGGGCGGGAATATAAACAAACTCTTGTAATAAGGATCCATCCAACCAAGTGATATATGAATTTTCCCGATCGATATTATATAGAATTTATGTAAGAATGCGAATACTACAAGTATAAAAGAAAATAGGATATAATCAAAATTCAATGATAGCATTTTCTTACATTCTCATGTATTGTTAAGTATGATAAAATAATATATTTTTTAATATATTTTAAAAATCAAAATGATATCTAATTGAATAACTAACTGTTTTTTTTTTCAGTGACAATGCACGGAAATTAAACTTAAGAAAATAACATATTTTTATATTGTTAAAAGATTTGTAACAAAAAGTTAATGTTTTATATAAAAAAATGAATGTTAATTACATTGTTTCTCATTTAATATAAAAAGAAATAACTTTATTTTATACATCAAGTTTAGGCTTTATTATTGTTATTTTGACTAATCTTGGTATAATATAATGTAATAAATTCTAAGAATAAACTTAGAATCAATATTAAAGGATAATTTCACTAACTTAAATATTAAAAATTGTTATAAATTACTAAAACAAAATTAAAATTTTGATTGAGCAACATAAATATATTGTTTAGTTTCAATTTTTATAATGAATATATTCTACTATTAATCTTATACAACATCTTAAAATATTTCAATCAAGTTTAAAATAAAAATCACACAAATTAAAATATCTTAAAATTTAATAAAATATAATAAAAAATAACTTGTTTTAAAAGGATAAAACACAAATTTAATAAGTATTATAAGAAAAAAGTGAATAAAAAAAATTAACAATTAGTATTTTAAAAAATATTATTTGAAGTAATGTCTAAAAC
Source organism: Glycine max (assembly GCF_000004515.6). Lineage (NCBI taxonomy): Eukaryota > Viridiplantae > Streptophyta > Magnoliopsida > Fabales > Fabaceae > Glycine > Glycine max. Next base: position 35,548,745 of record NC_038256.2, on the reverse strand, counting down.
TGCTGCAAGATACTAAAAAACTTATTTATAAATCAAACAATATTTTTTTGGTAATTAAAAATAAATAAATAAATAAACTAAAATAGCTTGTGAAACATAACCAATTCAATCATTTTTTTTTTCCTGCACTATTTCACTTGTGAATTGTGATCCAAAACCAATATAATTAACTAAAACCTGTCATTTTTTTTCCTTGCATTATTTCACTTATGGCCCAAAGCAAATATAATTAACATATTTATTTCCCGTTTCATCTTTTGTGATGTATAGTTTTGACACATAAATTACAAAATATAATTAATATTCTATAAAAAATATTATACGATTTATAAATTTATCTTTTGTCTTTCATATTAATTAGATTTTCTCTTATTGAAAACTTCTTTATTGTTTTCTCACTTCACATAAAATAATTAAGAATATAATAAAAAATTAATATTTTGACATTGTAAAATTTAACAATTCTTTTGCTAAACACATCAAACAAAATGGGGGGGAGGAATACTTTTTAAAAATAATTATGACTAGAAAAAGGTAAAAAAAAAAAAGACAAAAACGCGTGAAAGTGCTCAACGCTGCGTTTTAATGTTAAACTTGAAATAGAATGGCATTTCTGTGTGTGACCACATTGCTTCCCTCTATCGTCTTCTCCCTCCTTCTTCAATGGTCTTAGGGTTTCCGGTGTCCATGCGTAGCAGCTCGCACTAATGCGCTTTTGAAACCCGTGTTCATCTGTATCCAACGATTTACTAGAAGGAGGTCGCAATTTCTCCATCTTCACATTTCGCTAGCACGTGAAATCAAAAGTTATCGACACTTTCGCGCGACACGGTAAAGTGTTTTGCTCATTCCTATCGGGATTTGAAACACTAGGTTTTCTTTCTTGATACTTTCCGACTAAATATTTTGATGTCGAATTTTCAATTGTTTGGTTTTATGAGCTCTTGAAATGTTTTAGATGCCGCATACGCGTCTTTTAAGTTGAAACCGTAATTAAACTTAACTGAATCCTATAGCTTTATACGCGCGCGTGCACACTACACATACAATTGAACTTGGAGCTGCTACTTTCCTGTCGTTAAACTCTTGATTTGATTTTATATGCGTTACTTTAACTAGAGCTGGAAAAACGTGAGTCAAGTAATGTGTATGAAATTGGTTAATTAAGATGGAGTTCCAAGTTCAAGGGATTTTATTGTTAATGATTACATTTAATTAATGCTGGTGTGGTGATTTAGTAGTATTTTCTGTTTGGTGTACTAATAATTGTAATTCTATTTTCTCATTATTTTTTGAATTATGGTTATGTTTGTTCTTCTAACGATTTGATTAATATGCTGATTTTGCCAGAAATATTGGGAACCAAGCAAAATATCTATGGCTGACGAACCATTATATCCAATAGCGGTGCTTATAGATGAGTTGAAAAATGATGACATCCAGCTGCGGTTAAACTCAATTCGTAGGCTATCAACAATTGCACGTGCTCTTGGGGAGGAGCGAACCCGTCGAGAATTAATTCCATTTTTAAGTGAAAATAATGATGATGATGACGAAGTACTTCTTGCAATGGCAGAAGAGTTGGGAGTGTTTATTCCTTATGTTGGGGGAGTGGAACATGCTAGTGTGTTGCTGCCACCGCTGGAGACACTTTGCACTGTTGAGGAAACCTGTGTGAGAGATAAAGCTGTGGAGTCACTTTGTAGAATTGGATCTCAAATGAGGGAGAGTGATTTGGTTGAATATTACATCCCATTGGTGAAGGTCAGTTAATGTTTTTTCATCAATATAAATGATTTTATTGTTACTTCATGTGAAATCCATCATGAATGTTACAGAAATTTTTTCCTTTTCACTCATGGTTTTGGGGCTTGCTGTGGTTCTGATTATCATATTAATTTTACTTTATTTCCTGGAATTTGACAATTTTCTATTACTTGAACAGCCTGGTACTTAATTAGAGATAGAGGTTGGTTAATGGATCTGGGTTAACTTGAATGGTGCTTGAAACTTGACTTTGCAATTAGACTGCAATTTATAACATTTTTGTTGTTGCTAAAATGCTAACTTGCTAAGTGATCACATGTGTATTGGCTTGTTTGTCATTTATGGTCTGCTGTATGTATCCTGCTAGTTCCCATTGATTAAGTTGATTGAACATTCTGTCCAATTCATGCTGCGATTTTTTTTGTTCAGAGATTGGCAGCAGGTGAATGGTTTACCGCCCGAGTCTCTGCATGTGGACTATTTCATATTGCATACCCTAGCGCACCAGAAACATCAAAGACAGAGTTGAGATCAATATACAGTCAGTTATGTCAGGATGATATGCCTATGGTTAGAAGGTCGGCTGCATCAAATCTTGGGAAATTTGCTGCAACTGTTGAATATGCTCATTTGAAGGCTGATGTCATGTCAATTTTTGACGATCTTACTCAAGATGGTAATTGAATACATATTTCTTGTTCTTTGTAGATGGAAAGTGTCTGTCATTTGTCTGTTACATATTTACATGTGTGATTGTGTTGTAGAGTCTCCTGAATGTACTTTACTCCTTTAATATGCAATTGTAATCTTGGAACAGATCAAGATTCTGTCAGATTGTTGGCTGTGGAGGGCTGTGCTGCTCTTGGCAAGCTGTTGGAGCCACAAGATTGTGTTGCACATATACTCCCGGTTATTGTTAACTTCTCCCAGGTACATGATAGGAACTGTATATATATATATATATATATATATATATATATATAATGAGAGACAAGCTTCTGATATTTGGAATAGGAAAACAGAACGATAAAACAGTAAAAATGACAAAACATAAGATAGGAAAGAACTCTCCCTCAAGCCAGCAGGCCTGCCCAACCTTTTCTAAAACAATTCCTTATCCTGTTACCCCCAGCCAGGGTTCATAACCAACTCTCCATCCTTCCAAAATGATTACCTGCATCAATCTTCCTCCCAGTGACATCCCTTCTCAACTGAATTGTTCCCCTCTATCTGGATGCCTCCCTCCATAGGCCATCGTTGGGCCTATGGGGTTTTCTTCTTCTTTACACATTAGTTATTGGCCTATCAGTACATTTAAGAGTGAACAAAAATTATAAAATGAAAATAAAATTAAATCTCTATTTAGTCTCCCTGCATTCATATGTCTGTAAAATGTTATATGCACCATACCGAATATTTTTTTTTTAAATTTATTTATGTGATTTAATTTCATCCTGGATAGGATAAGTCTTGGCGTGTGCGTTACATGGTTGCAAATCAATTGTATGAGCTTTGCGAAGCTGTAGGCCCTGAACCTACCAGGTATTATTATTATTATTATTATTATTATTATTATTTTGCTGATTATTGCACATGCTGCATATCTTTCTATCATAGTGCTATGTTATGTGAATATATTGTATTATGACTTATAAACTCAGTTAACTAGCTAGTGTTTTGGACATTCATGATATAATAATAATGCTAAATCATGTGATTTTTGTATTGATTATCTCTTATGATTACCAAGGCCCAACTCTGAAGCCTAAGCAATATATTTATTTTTCTTAACTATTGTTTGTGTAGAACGGAATTGGTACCTGCTTATGTGCGGTTGCTTCGTGATAATGAGGCTGAAGTACGCATAGCAGCTGCTGGAAAAGTGACCAAGTTTTGCCGGATTTTAAATCCAGATCTTGCAATTCAGCATATTCTTCCTTGTGTGAAGGTATACATCTTTGGAAAAGAAATTATAACACATTAATATTACTGATTATATACAGAGGCTTTCCTTGGTTTTGGTTTGTCAATTCAGTAGGATAAATTTATATTTACAGGTTTAAGTTCTTTGAAACAACTTTTGCAGGAATTGTCATCAGATTCTTCACAGCATGTCCGGTCTGCTTTGGCTTCAGTAATAATGGGAATGGCTCCAGTGTTGGGAAAGGTATAAGTGTCAAATATCTGTTTCTGCAGTTATTGTTCTCTAGACAGAAATACACATTATCGGTATCATGAAGGTGAAATCTGTTGTTTGGGGCTTGAGGGCCCTTCTAATGATGCAATATTGTATTTTATGGCATGTTTGAGGAAAAACTCGTGCCATTTGTAAAGATAGCAATTATATTTTTAGGTTAAGTTAACCTATAATCTATTAGTCCCTGAACTATTTAAGAATATTTAAATAGGTCCTTGTACTTTAAAAGTTTGTAATTGGTCCCTGGCTAGGTTTTTGTTAGGGTTCTGTTCAAAGTATAGGGATCTATTTGAGAGATTTCAAGAAATTTAGGAATCGGTAAAGGTTGTGGTTTAATTATTTAGTGGCTCCTTGAATTATTTAAGAATTTTCAAATAGGTACCTGTGCTTCGAACCCTTGTCAGGACCTAATAAAAATGATATATAAGACCTAATTACAAACTTCTGAAGTATAGAGATTTAAAAATTTCCAAATAGCTCAGGAACTAACAGATTAATTTAGCCTCTTTTATATGTTTGACTGCTTTTGCAGTTACCACAGTTACTTTGTGATAACTGACATTTGCCCTTTTCTGGTATGAATACTTATATTGAATTTACTAGATTGTGATACTTCAATCATGCAGCTAATATTGTATCACCAATTTTTAGCCTTTCTCCCCGTCTCTTTAGTTTCCTAGAAATTTGTATCTTTCTTCTGTCTCCATTCTCCAATAAAAGATAATCAACAAAATCTATTTTCTAGGCTATTGTTATAGTAGTAGTTTTATTTGGTGTAAATGTGCATCTCAGTTCTACCTTATCTTCATTGCAGGAAGCAACAATTGAGCAGCTTCTTCCTATTTTCCTTTCCCTTTTGAAGGATGAATTTCCTGACGTACGCCTAAACATTATCAGCAAGCTTGATCAAGTGAATCAGGTTGTTATATTTTCTGTAATTAATTTAATTTTCTGAATGCTTTAGATTTCTTTTGGCAACCTTTGTTCCTTTTCTCTGCTGATATAATTAATTCTAGCATTCAGAACTGATGCTTTTATTTAAGCCTTATGTCTGCATACCACCCTATACTCACAAAACATGTACAAAGCAAAAGAAAACCTTTGAAAGACATTTTAATCAATGTATTCTTGCAGGTTATAGGAATCGATCTGTTATCTCAGTCTTTGTTACCAGCCATTGTTGAGCTTGCTGAGGATAGGCATTGGAGGGTCCGGCTTGCAATTATAGAATATATACCCTTATTGGCAAGTCAATTGGGGGTTAGGTTTTTTGATGACAAACTTGGTGCTCTTTGCATGCAGTGGTTACAGGATAAGGTTTGTGCTCTCCACTTCCTTGCTAGTGTGGGTGCATTTTGGGAACTGCATATTGCACATGACTGTTTTTGTTAACAACCTTAGTTATTGTAGGTTCATTCAATTCGCGAAGCAGCTGCTAACAACTTGAAACGCCTTGCTGAAGAATTTGGACCTGAGTGGGCTATGCAGCACATAATTCCTCAGGTTCATCTATTTGCTTAATTTATTATTAACGAAATGACACACCAACATATGTCAACATTAATTCGTCTGTGTAGGTTTTTGTGCATGTCTAGTGGAAATTGAAATATATGCTTGTTATATGCTATTACTTCTTCTATTCTCCTAAGTGCAACTTCAGAAGTATCTATATGGAATGCTGGAACAGGTTTTGGAGATGAACAACAATCCACACTATTTGTATCGGATGACCATTCTTCGTGCTATCTCTCTGCTTGCTCCTGTGATGGGCCCTGAAATCACTTGTTCAAACTTGTTACCGGTTGTTCTTGCTGCATCTAAAGACAGGTATTTTGTTTTACCTTTTGAAAGCTGGGTACATGCCATCATGTCAATACAGTTTGCTTCAAGTTTCTAATTGCTGCCATTTACTCCCTTCTAGAGTGCCCAACATAAAGTTCAATGTGGCAAAGGTATTAGAGTCCATCTTCCCCATCGTTGATCAGTCGGTAAGTATTATACTTGTGTTTCCATCCTCTGTTCATCTTTGTTTGTCTTAGACTCTAACTGTGAACATCATTTGCCATTCAGGTCGTGGAGAAGACTATTCGTCCATGTCTGGTTGAGCTCAGTGAGGATCCTGATGTTGACGTGCGATTTTTCTCCAACCAAGCACTACAAGCAATTGATCATGTCATGATGTCTTGCTAGGCAGAAATGGTTCCACACGCATTTAGGTTGAAGACGTCAGAAGAGATGCTAATATTTCCAACTACCATAAATAATACTGCATAGTTATGTTTAGTGCTTTTCAGTCATTGACCATTGATGTGATTTAGTTTCCATTATATGCTAATTTCCATATATTATGTGTTTTTTCCTGATTGTATTTTTCGTAGATTTTTTTTTGTTCCTTGGTGTAATATTCTGCTAGGCAATGAATTGCACATTTCAATCATTATCCAAACGCACCATAAGTGCCACAATAGCTCGAGCCTTCTCTAGCATTTTGATTTCAATCAGGGAACTGGCGCGCATTGATAGATTTATGGGATATGGATTATTTTTGTGTTTCATCATTGTCATATACTATTTTAAATGTATGATCGTCGTGTTTATATAACAAGATTGTCATGTGAAAATTAAAATGATTTCAAATTTTTACCAATATTTTTGCACAAACATTTTAAAACAAAAACATCACTGGTAAAAGAGTAGTTGATATCTATACCAAATAGTTTTAATGATTTAAAATTCAACGATTTTATATTTTTAATCTGTTAAATATTATATTAAATATTCTAAGAAACTAGTTAATAATTTATGTAATGTTGAAAACATTAATTGAAACTTGCTAACAACATATCTTTATAGATAATTTCTTTTTCCTAATTAGATCTTTCTAAGTAAAGTTGTGAGATTAGAGTAACTTTAGTGGTAGATTTTGAATTGAGATTTTAGACTATTTTTTAGTGGATCCGACAGGATTAAAAATTTCTTTAAGATTTGTCTTATTTTTTTCATAGATTTTATTTTTGAGATTTTAAATAATTTTTTGTAGGTCTTACATGGATTTTACTTTTAAATATTTTATTTAATTATTTATTAAATTAAATATAATTAATTAAGTAATTAATTTCAATGAAACATTGAAGAAAATAAATTATAAATATTAAGAAATAGAAAAATTAGTATAAATTTAATTTTTATTTATGACTAAATGTTAAAGAAGTGAAAAATACATAAATTAGATAATTAAAAAATTTTGGAAAACATTAATGTCAAAGAAAAATTAAATTTCATTATTGTTGTGATAGTAACATTTGAAATGTCATTTTTTACATAATCATAATCAATATTAACATTATCATTGAACGTACCTCGTTTATCTTCGATAATCATGTTATGTAATATAATGCATGTCATCATTATATCCTTTCTTGTATCTATGCTTCAGGCACGCAATGGATCACGTATAATTATGAATCGAGATTTGAGCACACCTAATGTTCGTTCCACATTCTTTCTTGCTGCTTCTTGACATCTTGTAAATAATTTTCTTCTGAGACCTTATGGCATTAGTATGGTCTTCACGTATGTGGCCCAATCTGGATAAATACCATATGTAAGATAGTACCCATATTATATGGAGTTTCATTAATTGTAAATTGTACTGGAGGAGTTCGACCTTACACAACGTCATCAAACACAGACAATTGGTTTAACACATTAATGTCATTGTTTGAATCTATAACTCTAAAAATGCATGCCAAATCCATAAGTCTTGTGAAGCGACGACTTCAAGTATTATTGTAGGTTTGCGATGATCACCTCTATGATATTGACCTTGCCATGAAATTGGACAATTTTTTAACTCCCAATGTATGCAATCAATAGAACTCAATAGAACCTAACATACCTGGAAACCCTCGTGCATCTCCAATTTGAAGTAGGCAATTAATGTCATTGCTGTTGGGTATTCTTAAGTACTATTGTCCAAATACCTTTTTGACACCCTTTACAAATTTTTGTAAGCATTGAGTTGTAGTGCATTCGCCAATTCTAACGTACTCATACACATAATCAGCAGGTGATCTATATGCAAGTATACGAATAGGTGCAATGCACTTCTGCAATGGCGAGAGACTCATTCTACCAACGACATCATATCTCATTTGGAAATACTCATTGTGATCACTAAGAGCGTTAACAATTCGAATGAACAATTGTCGTCACATCTGAAACCTATGTCGGAATTGAGTCTTGGTGTATATCGAAATTTCTGAGAAGTAGCTATTCATCAATCGTAGATGTCCATCTTCACAATTGCATTTAATGACTCTTCTAGGCCTTATGTGTTGACTGTTGTTGCATCGCATGTAAGTAGCTCATGATTTTTTCATCACTATCGTTGTCAAGTGTTTCATAAACAATTTGTTTACAAACTTTGTCAAAGTCATTATTTCGATCCATTGTATGAATGATTGATTGCACAAACAAGTGAAAGAAGAATATTGTTTGGAGGAGATGTATAACAATGAATGAGAATTGAACAATTAAATAACAAATTGTACAACGACTAGTTTTGTAACGACTAGTCTTATAATGGCTTGTTTTATAACAGCTAGTTTCACAAATTAAAAAAAAATTAAACAAATTAAAATACGATTAAAAAAAGTCAAACATGATTCCTAAAAATACAAATTAAAAGATGATTACAACAAAATAAAACTACCTAACAAATTAATACTAGATTCCTAGTTTATGCTAATTATTTTACAAAAGACTTGATTGTCTTTGAGTTAAGTTTCAGACATTATAGATGTGTCCTTCATAAGAATATTGTAATATTCCTTTTCAAATTCTTTCTCCCTTGTTAACTCGTTGACAAGTGTACCAATTCATTTTAAATAGTAAAAGACTCGGAAGTCTGAGTGTCGAATCCACTTGGACTTTGGTTGTACTTAAGTGATGCAAACCTAATTATTAAACAATTAGAAGAGAGAGAAAAGATAGAGAATTGTAAGTGTGAAAATTGGAGTAAAGGAAAAAGGAAGAGATAACAATAAAAATAAACAATGATTATAATGCGGAAAGATGAAATCAGAATGTGGTAATGTTGGTATCTAACATGCAAAAACTACTTGTAATGTAATGTTAATAATTTTCTCTATATAATGAAATCCTTGTTTCCACCCACATCTACTAAGATACTCTATCTTTGGTTTCCCACACGAAGAACCTAATTTATTTATTCCTTTTTTTCAAATTTCTTTGCAGGGATAAAATAATAAAACACATTAAGATTAGAGATGCAAAAATTGGACAAAACAAATATCAATCTATTTCTAGCAATGAATTTATTTAGATATTCTTCCCTAGTTCTTTAGAAAATAACCATTTTTCAATGATTATCCTCTAAACATTATATGGATGATCAGGCCATAGTCACAAAAAAGCACAAAGAAGAATAATAGAAACAAGATTGCATTAAATAGATAATGAAACTAATTACATTACAAGAGTTTGGTCTGCCAGGCTCCCAACAAAAGGATTTAACCTCTCGTAGCCATGAGAGGCTTTATACTTCAGGGGTTAATATGGATGGAAGAAGGGGCTGAATGACTAGAAGAAAGAAAGAGGGGAATGGCTAAGAAGGAGGGTTTCCCCTAAGGGATAGACTAAGGCTTTAGATTTCTTCACTAGAGAGCTCTGAGACTCGGTATGTCTTTTCCTTTTGCTTCCTACTTAATTTATAGACCTAAGGTAGCTTACTTTTCACGCTAACTTCACTCTTAGTGCGGGTTTTCGCGCTAAGTCTGCCTTTGGCCTTCCTCGTGGGTCTTCTTCGAGCTAAGCTTGGATTGCGCACTAAGCGAGCTGTCCAATTCTTTTAGCTTTTCTTCAAGGCTTTTTTTCTTCTAGTTTTTGTATCAATTTTCCTTTAAAGCACTTGAAATCTTCTTCTTTTAACTTCTGCTAATTAAAAATTGCAAAGATGTTAATTTCTTCATTATTTCATTAAAAACAATAGTAAAGTGAAGAAATTATAATTATTATTAGCCAAAATTGACTATCAAATTAGCTCAGATTTTGCAGTTATCATCCATTAAGACTGCTAGTTTGGTGCTGAGAACATTTTTTTTCTCTCATTGTTTCCTCCACACCAATCAGGTCCATAGGATTGGTGGATGTTCCTACTCCTTTCTCCTTGGCCTTCATTTTGGCTGTCTTTTGCCCCATTAGAACAATTTTCACTAAATTGCTCTAACCATTTCGGTTGATCTTTCAAAAGTCGTCAAGCATGTTCCAAACCAAAATCAGTTCCTTCGTTTTCCTTTCAAATGTCATATGCATTAAGCATGACATCGTTATCCATGCAACCAATTTTCTTCAATGATACCTCTTACTTGTAATGACCCTTAAATTTTTGCACGACCAAATTAATTTTTTGTCATTGTGATTTCAATTGATTAACTGCTCTTTTGCGAAGTTCACCTCGAAGTTTGTTGTAATTTTTCATGACTCTCAACCAAAACGCTTATTTTCCTCGACCAACACTAACAATTGGATCGATTGAGATGCTGAGCCATGACCTAATGAGATGTGTATCTTCTTCAACTGCAAAGGCAACTCAAGGCTTCATTTTTGTCAAAGACCCTTCTATTTCCTCGACAACGATCTCGTTTAGCCCAATTTGGGTAAAAAAATGTGGAAATTGCGAACCAACATCATCATTTGAAACCATCATAGGACTGTTTGATGGGATTGAAGGAAATGTTTGCGAACTTTGAGAATTAACGATAGAAGGGGTTTAAGATAAAATAATTTGGTGGTGGTGGTGGTAAAAAAGGAGGGGGGAAAAGGAGGATGATTTTGTGAATTTTGGGTCAAAGGAGACATGTTGTAATTTTGTAAAAAAATTAGATAACTTTGTCAATCAAATTAATTTGGATCCATTTGAAAAAAAAATTAACTAAGCTTGAATTTGGAAAATAGAGGTTCACAAATGAAAAATGAGAATGACAATTGAGTATACAAATTGTTATTGTTTGAACCATTTTATATTGTACATATTTTTTTTTCTGATTGTTGTACTATGCTAAACACTTCTTTCCGACCGTTCGTGATTCCTTCGTCTATTTTTCAAACGTTACTGTGTACACAGTGACCACTTTCACTGTGCCTCTTCCCCCAACATCCACTTTCTCCTTTCTTCTTCTTTTTCCCCCCAATTTTTTCACCTCACTCTCTCGTGCCTCTTCTTCTTTCTTCCGCCCCTTCACTCCCTCTCCCCCTTCTTCCTTTCACGCCCCCCTCCCCCTCCCCCTTTGTGATCTCTCCCTCCCCCTTCTTCTTTTTTTTGCCCCTCCTCGGCCTCCTCCCCCCTTTGTGGCCTCTTAGGTATGTTGGTTTTTTTTTCGTTCTTCCTTTTCTGTTGGTTTTTTTTTTGTTCTTCCATTTTTTTTCCTTCCATTTTTTTCTTTCCACTAGTTGTAGTTGGTTAGTTTTTATTTTTAAGTAATTTTTTATTTTTTTTTAAACTTGTGCAAAGATCTTTAGGGTTCTTGTACAAGAACTCATTTTCCTCTCTAAAGATCTCTTACTACATTTTTATTATAAGATCCACATAAGATCATATCTTGAATGCAAGATCTTTGTTCAAAATTTGATACTAAAGTTATTCTTAATCCTTTAAGTTGAAAAATTGATATTTAAGAAGAGTGTTTCTGATAATTATAATTCCTAAACTTAAATCATGACACTATAAGCAAAATTCTTTCAAGTTGCAACTCACTTTCAGTCTAATCAACAATTAATGAATTTTCTATTAATGATTTACAATCGACCATTAATTTAACTTTTTTTTTACACAATATAATTTAACTTTTCTGAAGTTAGAAAGTCTTGCAAAAGTGAGTGAAAGTTGTCACACATTCCACGTGAATTCACATGTGGAGAGCTATCTCAATTCTCAAATGTGTCTCGAATTTTGAGAAATCGTTGTTTTCACTGCCTACTTGGAAAGCATTAATCTAAAATGGAAAATGTCCCTCTAAATTGTTAACAAGTTTTAGATTAGGGTGGCAGGGGCAATGGATCTGTCCTATCAAATATGACATGATTTTAAATGTGTGTGTTTTTTTTTACGAATTTAAATTTGTGTTTATATCTTGATAACTAGGTAAGTCTGTTTTTTGTTTTTTATTATCATATCATTGGTAAAGAGGAACTTAAGACTTTATTTAAGACTGAAAAAGGATAAGTTTAATATCACTTAAATTAATAATTTCTTGGTAATTAGGTAAGATTATTATTATTATTATTATTATTATTATTATGGGAGAGAGAAACAATTTAAAAATAATCCATCGTATACGTGAAAAGATTTATTCTCTTGTAGCTGGTGAATAACTCGTAAAATTACTTAATCAGAAACAAATTAAACTGACTGAATGAGGGACTAAAAGCAAATAATTTTTTATAACTTTCAAGAATTAAACATGAAAAAAATAAAGCCTAAAACTTAAATTGCCAAATTTATAAATACCAAAAATAATAATCGATTTTACCAATTAGACGACACTGAAGCTTATTTTACCAGAAATTAAGGGGATGGAATAGAGAGGGAAGAATCCATACTTATAAAAAAAAGTTTCCCCTTATATGATATACAAGAAAATAAGGGAGAGAAGAAAAAAAAAATAGCGAGACTCATTCAATATCCCTTTTCTTTAATTTGGGGAGAAAGCTGATAAGACAAAGTTTAAATTGGTACAATGGTAAAAATATTCTTATTTATTTGAAATATTTATGTCATGTTATATACTTGTTTTTTCTTTCCTTTCACTTTTTACACATTAAATAATATAATATTTTTACAACATTAAGACCTTTTTCCCTAACTTGAAAAATTGTGAGATAGGTTAAAAAAATATTTTTGGAAAGCAATATGTTTTGGAATTTCCCAAATTGGAAATGCATTACTTTTAATTACTAATAAATAAAATATGAGAAATAAACATTCTCAATTTCTTTTTGAAAACTTAAAAACTTCTCTTTAAACAAACCACCGGTACAATCAACACTTGAAGAACTTCTTTATTGACCATTAATTTAAACTTTATTTAAATTATCCTGATATAAATTTCCGTTGCAATTTTTCAGTGACCATAGTTATATATGGATATGGCTATTTTAAAGGGAGGGAAGCCTACGCAAAAATGAGTGTGTATCCACTAAAGATTTAAAGTGAATTAAATTCAGGGCAACTGTAAATACAATCTCATTCATGCATTTAATCAGGCTCTCATACCTTTGAGAATTTTTTAAGTAGTAGTAAGGTATTATTTTTTCTGTGTAATGTGTTTTCGTATTATATTTTAGATAAATTTCTTAAAATTTAAATGTTTTATCTAACTTTTTAACTTCACCATTTATTGTTATTTTAGTATTTAAATATATATTATTAATATTTAACTAAAGTAGTATTACTTGAATCATCACCCTTTTTCTTTTAATTTTAGACTAATATAATTCATAAATTTCACTTTTAAATAGTATTTATTTAAAATTTATTTTAGAAATTAATGTAACAACATTGTACATTTTCAAGAAATAAAATGATAATGTACTCTTTCCTATTATATTAACACCTTCTTCTTCTCATTTCCTTGACGAGTATTGTCCTTTTCCTTGAAGATTTAGCTATTTAAATAACCAGTTTGATTTTCAGCAAGAGTTCATTTTAATTTTATATACTCAGACAGATTCATGAAGCTAGCAAAGAACATTAAAGCAGAGAATCAGAGAGCCATGAAGGACTTAACACGAGCCATCATTTCCTTGGCTCTGCTCTTAGATACCTGAGACTTGCTCAAAATCTGAAACGCATGTCCAACACCTCTGAACACCCCATACTCAACCCTTTTCCCTGCTCTCACCAAAGCATCGCAGAACTCCAAATTCCTATCCTTCAATATGTCCATCTCCGAGATGCACACCAAGGTACGCATGAGCTTCAACTCCTCCAACTTCACCTTCACCAAAGGGTTGCACCATGGATGGTCACGGTTCGCACCACACGGTAACGCCAAGCGCCAATAAGTATCAGAAGCTGCCAAGTTCAAAGCAGAACCGGGTGATTGAGCCATGCATTTCTCAGAACCTGTTCTCACTTCCCCTCCAAAAAAGGGTTGTATCAAAATAAGACCCTTCAAATTCAAGGGTCTTAAAGCAGCGCCATCACATGCACATAGCCTCGTGGCAACGTTGTAGGCTATGTTAGCACCAGCACTGTCCCCACCTAAGAAAACACTTGAGAAGTTGCACTTTGAAGTCCACCATTCACTACCACCCTTGTTGTGTTGTTGATGTAGCATTTGTTGTTTCACCCACATGATGGCCTTTAAGCCATCATCATAGGGTGCTGGAAGAGGGTTCTCTGGGGCCAATCGATAGTTCACTGACATAATCACACACTCCACTTTGGCTGATAGCCTTGCGAGGAAATCATGGTAGCAACTCCACGCTGCTGATCCAACACAAAATCCTCCTCCGTGAAAATAAACGAGAAAAGGCATTTTTTTGTGTTGGGAAATTGGAACATAAAAACGTGCCCATGTGTTTGTGGCACTGTCAATGGCCATGTCTCTTGATGTCACATTTAGTTCTGGACTCATTTTACTACTAGCAGTGACACATGGAACAACTTGTGGTCGTTCCACGTATCCATGTTTGTGTACTCTAATAAGCCCTTGTATTTCCTCAACTACAGAACCATGGGGTGGATAGTCTTTGGGAACATTGTATTGTGGGCTAAGGTTTATGTTTGAGGTGAGAGTACCCATTATTTTTCTTGTCATGTAAGTAAGAAGAGGTTGAAACAATTAAGAACTGAATCTATTTGCGGTGGCTGGTTTTGCAGCCCTGTGGTTTGCTTATATACACAGGAAGCAGTGAGTGGAAAAAGTCAAAAAGCATTGTAAAGCAGATGAATCAATCTTTTCGTTCCACGTTGGAAGTTGCCGAATTAGACACGTCTCCACGTGAATTCACATGTGAAGGGTCATCACAATTATCAAATGCGCGCATATATATATATATATATATATATAAAGGTTGATGCAGTAATGAACGAAAAAAAGGAGAGAATTTAAATTCTTCCACTAATAAAAAAAATTAATAATATTAATAATTAATATTTATTGTTAAAAAAATACATGCAACGTCAAATTTTGATAACTCATGGCTTTCACTGCCTAATTGGGAAGCATCAACCTAAAAGGGACAGCGTCGTTCTGAATTAAGAATTATTTACAAGTTTTAGAAAGGTGGCTGGTGCATGTCAGAGGTTGCAAAGAGAGACCAATCCAATTGATAAAATAGGGCCTCACTTTAAATTTATTTTTAACTTGAATTAAACGTGACTACTTTTTTATTTAATCTGATTATAATTTGATATTTCGATTTGAGCTTAACTCAGAATTTTCTTTTAATTTTTTTCAAAAAAAAAAAAATCAAACTTTCTTTAGATTTGAATTTTATTTTAAAGATTCAAATTATATCCAGATTTTTACTAACTTATAACCCTTATAACTCATAATCCGCATTGTATCCAATAATCCATTTTGATAGCTCTAATGCATATATATTGCTGTTAAATTACCCAATGAGCAACTAATTGAACAGAATGAGAATGCGTACATTGGATGAGTCATGGTTAGTGATTACGCGTCTGTCGCTAGACACTGATGTTTGACCTGAATAATAGACAAATTGACCTTTTTTTTATTTGTAAGAAGATATAAAGTTCATTCTGACAATACTTGAGGTATGTTCATGTAACTATGCTTACGTCATCTATCATTTTATTTTATCTTACTTAAATTCTCATGTTCACTATTGGAGAAGCAAACTAATGTGGTATAACAATTTCGTATTTAACTTTAACAACTCTTACTATTTATCTTTGCCCAAGGAAAATAACAAACCATTATTCTTTGACATTCTATTTCTTTACATTCCATTAGTGTGGTTGTAAGAGGAGATTAGAAAGAAAAAATCTCTAGTTGCTTCTAAACATACGCATCGTAAAGATGAGTACAAAAAAAGAAGACGAAAAAAATGTCGAAATCCAACTATTGATGCTTCTGTTGAGGAATTACACATACAACCATGTTGGGCAAACAGAAAAAGGAGGGGAAAACATGTAGCATGACATTGTTGACATTTTAAAACAACTAAGTGTAGTGGGGTGCAAACATTAGGGGCTAACTTTAGGTTGCCTCCCATTAGCATCATTTCATTTTCAGGTACACTGTTTGGAGACATTACATTTACACACTTGAGAGGTTGAATTAAAGCATTCTAGATATTTCTCTTAGAGAGTGATATATATTTGATGATAGTTAATTTGTGGTCATTATGGGTCACAAAGCATCCAAGTATGGAGGGTCACCGGTTTTCAGGATGTCCATTGAACATGCTACTCAGTGAACCCCAGTAACTCTGGAACTTTAATAAATAAAGCAACCTCAATTGGAGCTCTGAAAGTCAGAACTTATTGCTTGTCTTTTTCATTTTATCTTCAGAAAAAGCAAGCCTCTTGATTGTGCATGAATGGTGCTTGTCTTTTGAGTTACATGCAAGCATCTTCTTTGGCTTTTTGTTTTATTTTTTAAGAACGGAATATTACCATTTTAGAGTTGAAATTGAAGGATCATATATTTTTTTTTCCTAATGCGGAACAAGTTGTCGAGGACTTGGATAATGGCCAAAAATGCAAAGCAAAAAAAAATTGAAATTGAACACCCAATTTTGAAGGACTATAACAAACGAGGAAGACGTAAGCGTCATGGCATATATATACTTCATAATGTGCTTTGTCGAGAATTTAAATATTGGTATTCGTATATTTTTTCTTGCTTATGATTTATTTAATAGTTTAAAAATAATAAACAATGAAATTATTCACAAGAATTATTAGTATCTTGATTTTGTGCTTGGCGAATGGCAGGAAGTCAACACTTCTCCACATGTTGCAACTTGCAAATAACATAACTCCCCGTGTTTCTCTACAACTACAATTATCTTTCTCATGGCATCTTTAAAAAACAGAATGTGAACGAAAAATTGTTGGAAGAAATATTTTCGGTGAATTGGAAGAAAATTTGCTTCCAATTTAAGTTGGAACATGTTGGGAAACTAATAGGTCACCGATCAAATTATATAAGTAAATTTATCACTTCATCTCACACTTTACTCCAACATAATACAAAATTTCATTCTAAAGAGAACTACAAATACTCTCTTTCTTCTTCACCTTATGCTCTATGCCGCAAACTAATCTAAATACAACTTCATATTAGCAATTATAGTTTGAATCTACGAAAATAGATTCAACTCAATCATTAAATCAGAACTCATGTACTCAATTTATCTAAATTAGTATTCTTAATTCTTTAGGTAATATCTAACATAACTAAGTAATGAGAACGGAGATCTCTAAAGAACTTATAGGTTCAATGTTCTATTCCTAGATACACCCAAGTTCATAATAAACATCTCAGTTTTAAGCTACGCTCAATTTTCTTATTGTCGCACAAATCAAAGAGATCTAATAAACGTATCATGCAACTTGTTATTGCTGGCCTTTCTGATCTTGACTATTCTCATTCTGGAGGGATTGGAAAATAGATAAGACAGATACAAGGTAAAAAGTGGTACGCTTCTTTTGTCTAAAAAAGTTGTGCTTGTTTAAGTTCTTTTTACGAACAGTTGTAGATCACGGAATATGGAATGATTTATGAAAGTTACTGGGCCTAAGAGCAATGTCCCATATGTTCTTCTTTAGTCAGAGTTATTAACTATTTTTATTTTAGTATTTATTTTTAGTAAGAATTTTTTTAAGGTTTTTAAGCATTTCTTTTCTTGATTCTGACAAATTTATGAGAATTTAAACTTTCTCAACCTCATAATTTAGAATTCAAAAAACTAATGTAAAGTATTAACTTTCACCAACAAGGTTAGGTTAAAAAGAATAAGTTAGTCTTCCGTGCAACGTGTTGTAATTACTATGAGTAAAAAAAGTATTTTCTATAGTATTAACTTCCTTGCCGTTCGGAGGAACATCCATTTCTTTAATCTATTATTTAGTATTTGACGATAAATTAATTACTACTCTTAAACAGCAGGTTATAAAAATCCCAAGTTACTCTTTGACTCTGCTTAGAATGAAAAATTTATTCCAATAACACAATCAAATATTTAGTATTAAAAAATAACGATTTTTAATTCGTGTTTCATCAAATATTTAGTCTTACATCAGTTATGCCTTATAAAGAAGTATATGCTTGATTGAACTTATTTTGAAAAAAAAAATATTATTTACTTTTTATAAATTGAAGAATAAGAATATCAAAGTTATATTTTAGTTTAATTTATTTCACTCCATTCTCTGCTATTTCACTGTACTCCGCTTACATTAAAATATTAAATACCCAAAACGAAGCCTTCGACTAAAAGGTTATTGCATCCTCTCCTCTCACGTTACATCTTACACCCCTATTGCATGTATTTCGAAAATTTTATTATGAAATGCAAATTTTTATTTTGGAATAGATTTTTTTAGAATATAATGAGAAGTGAAAGATGCAATAATGGAAGTATAGGAAACAAATGTCTGGCTAGAATTGTTGGATTGTGAAAGAGAATCTCTCTTGCTTTAGTTTTTTTTCTGGGGTGTTGATGGTATCCAAAGCCCAACAAAAATTACTTTGAAATGGCCCACAAAGGAAATTGCCAAGCAGACCATGTCCTTAGATTATCATTACTAAAAATCATTTCAAATTTCAATACAGATAATTTGATCATGTTTGCTGATTTTAAATACCATCCTTTCAGGAAAAAATATTATTGATAATGGAAATCTGAGAGCTATAGTAATAACTGATATATAAAAATAATTAATAATTTATGAATTGATTCATTATTTTATATAGAAAAGGGTTCAATATAAAGAAGAGATTAATAAACCATCCTGCATTATGTTCATAATTGAGATGATAGATTTTTCATGAACCATAAAATGGGAACCTGTTTTTGTAATACCACTTATGGAGCATTTGATTAAAGATAAAAAATTTCCTTATCTAATAAGCATGATGTCTGAGAATCTTGAATCTTAATAATTATGATTCTTAAAAATGATTAAAATATGTATAATCAGTTATACAAAAATCTCATGAATGTTTACACATTGTCTAATGATTAAGATCTTTAGTCAGTAACTAATTACAGATTTTACATTGTCTAATGAGACAACTAAAACAGTACATATAAGTAAGCACAATATTTCATGAGTTAAATTTTGAAATTGAGATAGATTCAAATCAAATTTTAATATGATATTAGAATTCATTCTAGCTAACAATTGTTGTTAGGCATTATCAGTCCATTATTTAGTTATACAAGCTTCATGTATATAATTGTTAAAGATTTCACATTAACAAGTGATTTGATAAAAAAAAAAAATACAAGTAGAGAGACAACTCTTATCTCATAAATTAGGTTTTAGTTAGATGCAAATCCAAATTATAAGAATTAAATTTCAGAATTATTAATTTTGTGTGCATTTTAACTTTTATTTCTTATATAAATTATATTATTTTTCTTATCAAAATTATTTATATTTTATTATTACTAGTTCAGTCTAAATAAATTGTATAGATAATATGTAAAAAAGGGTAGACAGATAATAATATTTATAAATGACTTATAATAACATTTTGAACGTAAATTAGAATAAATTTAAAAAACAAATTAAATTAAATTATATATTTAGATAATTTTTGTTGTAAAAATATTTTTTTCATGAACTTGTATGCTGTCAATACTACAAAATTGTATAATAAAAAAGATGTTTTCCCAATGAAATATATTACAAAAAATTATGTGAGTTTACGTTGATAATTCCATAGAAGTGGTTCTCATTTGATTCCCGGATTTATAAATGATGAGAACACCAATGTGTCGTTTGACTACGCACATCATTTCATAACTATACAATTTAGTTTATTTAAAAATTAGAGTGCTATAATAATTTTTTTTTTGAATAAGTATAAGATAAAAATAATAAAATCACAATTGCATTCTGTGCACTTATCAAATACTAACGATTTTTTTATTTTACTCCATAATAAAATATCCTAATAAGAAAATGACTTATTTATCTCATATCCTATTAATCTATTTTATAGAACGTAACTCTAAATTATTTCAGTCTAATCCGCTCACCCTTTACACACCGAAAACGAAGCCTAAGTGGAATTGCTGGACTGTGAAAGAGAATCTCTTTGCTTCTGTTTCTCGTGTATTAACACATTTTATTATTTGTTTTAATACACTCCAAAGTGTATTAGGGATTCCGTAATGCACATGGGATGAACCCAAATAAAAAATAACGTGTGTTAAAAAATTACCTGTTTCTTTCATATTTTAGGTATTGATGGGTATCCAAAGCCCAACAAAAATGACTCTGAGATGAACTACTGAGGAAATTGTCCACCAGAATCTTCTGCCAACAGCTGTCTGTGGCCTATGCTATCTCAATTATATAATATAGATCTTCACCTTTTTATTATCCAATGTTTTTAGGATAATATGAAATATTTACTAATAAATAAAAAACTATTCAAAATTATGATAAAGATGTATTTATATCCCCCTCCTGACACACAAAAAAAGAAAAGAGCTCACAAGTCACAAGAATTCAATAGATCAATTAATATATGATTTTCTATACTCAACATCACTTTAAAATATAGAACTCGCAATATCAATGAGGCCGGTGGATTTTTTACGGTACAAGCTGTTTATAACTGATCATTTGCTAATAATAGTAAATATTAAAGGTTTTTGAGATTAATAATTATATAAAATCAATAGTATTTTGAAATACATGATTTTATGATGGTTAAGGGTTACATAAAATATTTTTCTACGAGGAAGGAGATTTTTTTTGGACCAGGAGGAGATCTTGATTCACTATAGTGGATATTAACCCTTTATAATTATTACTCCCATTAAGTAATAATTATCTTTAGAATTTTTTTTATTTAATCTAATTATAATTTGATTTCTAATTATTAATTAATTATTTATTAGTTTCTGTATATATCAAATGTCTTTCACATATCTCACCCAAATCTTAATTAAAATTAGTGGCTTGAAGTAATTTTTTTCTTTTAAACCTGACTTCAAGTAACTAATCTTTTATTTTATCACATGTATGTTTTATTAGAGATAATCATATTATTTGAGTCCTGTAGGATTGCATGAACCACAATAAAGATTTTTCTCCAAAAATTTAACACATACCTAAAACTCAAACTCAAAATCTTTAGTTAAGTTAG
The DNA here is from genome assembly GCF_000004515.6 of Glycine max. NCBI lineage: Eukaryota > Viridiplantae > Streptophyta > Magnoliopsida > Fabales > Fabaceae > Glycine > Glycine max. The sequence continues at coordinate 35,527,388 of NC_038256.2, read as the reverse complement.
AACAATCTCATACTAGTTGAGATAATCAACATCTTTAGCCACAAAATTTTGTTTAGAATCCATGACATTTATTGTGGCCCCGTTCGTGTTAAGAATCTATTCATCATAATATACATATACAGGCTCCTAGTTTGAATAAAGTATCATGGGTAATTCATCAAAGAGCATGCGAAAAATGGAACAAAACTTTTGTTTCTTTTTTAATAGCCTGATCAGAGTTTCAGCAATCCAAATATCAGCATATAAGATTGACCTTTTTAACGTTAGTTATAAGAAGTGAACCAACACCAATAAGATACTCTTAATTAACGTCTTCCAATACTTGAAACACAAACAAGTCGAGGTTATGAAAACAACAACGAATAAATTGATATTTAAAATTTTTTAATGGTAAGGTAACCCAAACCATAAGCATGCTCTGATGTTGATGTTTGGTGATGAATAATGATCATTAATGTCACTAGAAAGTAACCGCCAAATGTTCACGTGTTCTGGTTCACTTGATTTGGCTTATAGATTTAATGATTGCATCATAAAATTTAAAGTATCGGACATTTGCTAACGTACGAAATGGACATATTCTTCCAACTTGGACACTATCGGAGATGAGATTTACAAACACACTCCTACTTTCACAACACTGACCTCAAAGTAATCTCTTTTCTCTCTTATCTCTCATTCATCCATATATACATAAACCTGAACACCCTTTTATTTTCACGTCCCAAATCATAATTTCCTTACAGCAACACAAGCCTACAATTCAAGTTAATTTCATTAGCAAGCTTGTTTAATCCTAAATTTTGTTATGGAGATGAATTCAGATCCTAGTGTTATTATGTCTGAGGCAGAATATGAAGAAGATACTTTCTATGCTGATATTAGGAGGCAGATTTTGCTATTGACATCTGAAGACAACGAAGATTTACTAGAAACAAGAAGTTTCAGCCCCATTAATGTCACTAATGGTGGTTCAAACGGGTCAGTTTACAGCTTTAACTGTGCATCTCCACCTGCAAGCAATTTTTGTTTGTGGGAAAGACACAGTTCTGGTTCACCACCCCTTTGGCTAGTGAACTTGTGGAAGAATGGTAAAGGTACTGGGGTGTTCATTCCACAAGTGGCATGCAAGAAAAACCAAAGACCAGGTAGAGTTTTGTTATCCCTTGATTAGATAAACTTTTCGATGAGCACTTCAAAAGATAATAAGAAAGAAAAATAAATTAAATTTTGCCCCCCTAAGCTCTATAAAGTAATTTATGCATATTAATAGCATCTTAATTCATTTTTTGTATTTTCGTCTTGAAAATTTATGCAACCATTGACTTACACATGACGAAACTGCCTGAAAAAATTGAATATTTTACTAGTGTTTTACTTTTTTATTCTTGGCAGGAAGAATAAACAATAGCAGGAAAAAAATCTATAAGCCAGTGGTAAATAAGGATTGAAGAGTAAGGAAATTTGTATTTAGTGGAAATTGAATATTGTCGCTTGCTCATAATAAATATTGCATAGGTTACAACGATGATGATTCGTTAGAGGAGAAATTGCAGAGGATAAAAAGGGAGAAAAGTCCGTACAGAGTTTGCCTTTTCATTCTATGATGATTTTAGTTCAACTTTATTGATATGTATATACAGATTGTACCGTCATTATAGGGGAGAACAGAGATATTTGTGATACTAGCTTAATGTAATTTTCATTTCCTTTCTTATCCACATATGGTAAAAGGATATCCCAAATTTAAACACCAAAACTATGATGATTTTATATATAAAAAAAACGTGATGCTATCTAGTAGTAAGTGGAAAGGTGACAATGATTTGCATTTACGCCTACGTGATTCTATTTCTACGCATAACATTGGCACAACATCCGTTTGAACATGCCAATAATATACAAATTTCTCAGAAGTTAAAACTTGTACAGATCAAGATGCAGTAAGTAGCAACTTCCCGAGAAGATTATATCATGGTAAACAAGTATTGTTCCTCAGTGTGGCACCTAGTACTCTCTTGGACACGCTAACCATAATGAATTAAGAGCTCTAAGCCGTGTAACGTAATCATTTATCACAAGGAGAGCACGAGCAGCTTGGCACGTGGTCAAAATTCGACGCATCTGTTGCAGAGTTTGTTGCCTCAATAGGTCAGCCTAAGAAAGACAACACATACTCTTGAGAATACAATGCATATAAACTTTTGAAGGTTTTTGGTAGTAGTAAGAATTAGCAATGATTTAAGGGCCTAGTGTTTACTTTTTTTTATAAAATGTTCTCTCTATACATTTCATGTTAATCGTTTTAATTGTTTCTAAATATAAATCTATGGAATAAGAAAATATTTAAAATAATGTGCTATTTTATAAGTGAAAACTGAAAATATAAATGAAGAGTGTCACAATCAAGTACTAAAATATTAGAATCAGTGACCAGGATTAGTTATTACCTGATGAAGGAAATTCTCTAGTGTGGCAAGCTTGCCCAATGCAATTGCCATTTGGCCCATGTACTCAGCAACATTTTCAGAACCAGAGGGCCCTAGAGAGGAGGACGAAAGTGTCTCTGAAAGAGACTGCTGCAATGCTTCCATGCCTTGTGATAATGCATCCTCTGCCTGCTGGGAAGACTGCTGCAGATTGTAAATGCCCATCAACTGCTGTTCGGTTAACGGCTCAAGCTGGTTTCTAACTATCTGAGTTTCAAAAGTTGTGCCCAAAATATTCATCAACCCTCATACGGAACATATACTCTACCGTATAAAAGCAAATGTGAGTAACTGAAATGGTCAATCACCTTGAGAAGTTCAGATGAACGAAATCCACCGAGCCATATGAAGCATCTTTCTGCTGGTGTCTTCCACATCCCAGAAAGTATGTGAAATACATCAACCTTTGCCCCTATGCTCTTCAACCTAAATAATTCATCATAATGTGCCATGGCTCCATCTACAAGAAGGTGCAGTTCATTCTCACCCATTTGAGAATTTATAGCTGATCTTATATCAATGATCAACCGTTGATGCTCATCAACCCAACGGGCATAGTCCATGTCAAATGCTAAAGCACCTGAATGATATAAAAATAATAATCACAAATGACATATTCACATTCCCTCCCTATTATAAAAATAATTAAATCTAAACACGCTAAAGCATATTCAGCATGATACTTAAGCCTCAAGAATTTAAGCAAAATGTTTTTTTTTATATATCACTTTTGGCATGGGAAGATAACTCCAATTTCCTACCCCGATACCCTCATTAGCACCAAAAATTACACACACATGCATATCAATTTTGTCCAGTCCTCTAGGGCATCAATAAGATCTTCCACAAGTTGAAAATGCACAAGTGAACATCCCTAGAAATGTAAGAAAGGTAAAATGATTTTGGATTTAAGAAATGTAAAATGATTTAAATTTAAATCCTCCACATCATTCTTCAATATGACCAAACTCACAAATGTGAATAAAAATCATGTGTATATTTAAGTTGTCGAGACTTTGTGGGCAGAGATGTTCATATGTGAATAATCATCTATACAGCATACCCCATATCCAACAACTTCAGTATCTAATGCAAAGAAGCCAAAATCCCGTTGTTACATTGTACGTATCTATGAAATAAAGATAACATTAATATGCATTCCCTTTGTCTTCAAAATACAGATATCATAACAAAACTAGATAGCCCCATGATTGATGCCATCACAAAGTTTCAGGTTTCCATTGCACCAAATTCATGTGAATTTCTATTTAATTTTAAAATACAATCTTCCAATGATTAGATATGGATTATGTAAGTCTTCATCCATTTTATCGGAATTCTAAAAAAGTGCATGAACTTGAACGGTACCATAGTTTCTATTAGAAAACACTCAATAAAACCATCATGTTTCTGCCACTATGAATGAAACAATCATCTTTTTTAATTACCATTTGCAACACTAGAATGACCGCGATCCCCCGGGATTCCAGTTGCAATAAATGCACCCTGTAGAAAGTATCAACCCAAAATAATAGTTAGCAGAATAGTAACAAAATTAAATTGATTGCAAATTATATACAGGAAACCTTTAACTTCTTACACCTGCTGACGTGCCCGTTGAAGTTCTTGCTCTAATTGCGCAAGCCTAACTCGACTGTTCTCCAATTGTTGCACATATGCCTATTTAAAAATCAAACCATATAAATCATTCGAATATGTTTCATTAACATAATGCCAAAGACTTACGTGAGAAATGAACATGTTATTTCACTATGAGTGATTGTGACATACATAAGGAGAAACAAAAATCAACTAGTAACAGTGAAACTAACTAACATGATGAAACATGAGAGTCAAAACTACCTCAACTAAAAGCAAATTGGGATAAACTTCCTAATAAGCTTTTGGATAAGAAGATAATTGGAATCAAACTTCTCCCATGAGCAACTAGTTACCTTTTTCCTCAACCGACTCTTCTTCGCAGCCTCCCGATTCTGAGCTAGCCTACGAACAGTCTAAAAGAAAGCATCCACAAAAAGTTAGCTATCAACAACAAAACAAGAACTAATAAGCACAAGGTTTTGATGCAAGTAGCTAACAACCTTCTGGTCTTCAGCTTTAACCTTAGTCTTACTTTGATCATGAGAGTCCACAACTACAAGTGCCCCGTCCCCAACTCCATGGCACCAAGACACAGTTGAGAAACACTGTCAAAAAAACATGATTTTTTTTCTCAACATCACTATCCAATACCCAGAAATTTATAATGGGCTAAAATGCTTGTTCCCTAGTTTTATTTTTTTACCTCCTATTTTTTTTTTCTTATGCTTCAAAGGTTTTACTTTAGTTTTAAAGTTTTCTTGTTAGATCAAACTACTCCCCTTCAATAAGTTTTTGAACTAAGGATGTTTATTTCAACCTTCATCACAAACATTCATCTGATGTTGTGGAGTCTGTGACACGTATCATGAACTTGACCAAAATAGTATGTTAAACAGGTTAAAAGAGCACGGCTTGTTCTAATGAAATTGAAGATACTTATTAAATTTGGGGAGCCAAAGTAAAATAAAAAAACAAAACGAGTAACCAAAAAAGTGTAGTTTAGCCTTTGTAATAAAAAAACTTTCCAACTCATAATAATAGTAAGCCAAGAATTCTATAGAGACCCACTTGATTTTTATCATCGGTGTCTATATCAGTGCAAGTATCTTCAGTGGGGTGGCTATCATCTGCCCAGTTCTCAACATGCTGGTTCCCCGTGGCCATGGACACAGTTGTTCCTCTCTGAAACATAGGTCCCTGCTCGGTCGAACCAAATTCTGCACACCCAAGGTTCTACGCCAAAATAGATAAGGCATAAGGCAAGGCACGCGTGCACAAAACTTATATACCTAAAAAGGAAAAAGAGAGAGAGAGGACTAATACCGTGTTGAATGTCCCACACTGTAAGTTGCTTGCAACAACAGCCACATTGCTCGACTTTCCACCAAACACAGAACCTGCAGCAAAGGAAATAGTTTAAAAATTGAAATTGTTACACACGAAGGAACCATTATATATTAGTAAAGACAGAGAGAAAGAGAGTATTAACTTGAGCTTAAATCAACGGCATCGTGTTGTCGAAAAGAATGCTGAAGATCCGAGAAACGCGATGGATTTCGGCTGGTGTCATTTCCCCTGTTTGACACCCCAGAGAAAAACAGGGAAACTCTGTTTTAAACAAGAATTTTTTTTTTCTTCTAATAATGAAAAATTCATTCACATGCATTTGTTGTTGCATGTGAGTCCTTCTTCCAGCTTTCATTACTCATTTCACAAAAAGGGGGAAATAAAAATGGTAAGTTGTCAAAGGTAGTAGTTTATAATTTACCGGTGAAAGAAGGGAGAATGGCAATAGAGTGGTGAAATTGATTCTGATTCGGTTGTTGTGTTGAAGCTTTGCATCTTTCCTAAGCTAACTACTGATTAGGAAAGTAGCATCAATCATCATCATGGTAGTGAGGATGAGGTGTTTTCATGTTAAACAAGTGGAAGCAGAACAGAATATGGAAACGCAGTTTGAAGCAACAAGTGTTGGATGAATGAAGCTTTAAGAAGACCGTAGTGTAGAGTTGCATCACTAGTACGGCTTCATATATATATATATATATATATATATATATATATATATATATATATATATATATATAGGTTTGTTTTTTAAAGCTTTTTAAATAATAAATAATTACTTATTTTAAAAATTAAGTTAACTAAAATATGCTAGCGGTCGTTCACTTCACTTTCGCCCCTTGTTATTCACTTTACATTCCTTTCTCGTTGTTTTCCGAGGAATCTTCCGATTCAGATGTAAATTTATTTTGAATTATTTGTTTTTAAAGAGTTAATTTAAGAGAAAATTTGCAATTGATGGACAGGATGGTCAAATTAGTCTCTAAAATAAATTAAATGGCAAAATAGTTTCTAAAATTATAAAATATTAATTACTTAATTAATTTAATAAGTAAGGGATATTTATTTCACAAAATTTTATCACATTTTCGAAAATATGAAAATAGAAATATAACATTTTCATGTTTATTATAAGTTTTAAAAAAAATATTAGTATTATTTATTTATTTATGGAAATGTTATAATTTTATTTTTTTATTATATTTTTCAACATTTCTATTCGCATAGAGAAGAGTAAAAAAGTGATATTCTCATAATAATATGAGAATTTATTATTTAATATACATGAAACTTTTTATTTATTTTTATTTAAAATTTAAAAATTATTTCAAAGGATATTAAAATATAATCAAATATATTTTTTTAAATAAATACTCATAGTCATTCTCATGTTTTATTATTGGAAATAACATTCTTAAGAATGTAAGAAGATTTAGTAAATCAAACGCACTTAATATTGTAACGATAAACATATCAGTTCCTAAAATTAAAATTTAATCCTCCGACAATTTTTACAATTTTCTAAATGTTAATTGAGCTTAAGAGATAAAACACGCAAAATTTTGAACATAGACAGTAGAAGTTTGGATAAATAACTAGCAATAAGATAAAATTCAGAGTATTCAATAAGTTTAGGCTCAAAATGTGCGGAAAAAGTTGTACAAAAATTCCAATTAAGTCTTTTGAATTTTAAGAATATTCTAATTAATTATTATAATTTTAAAGATTAAATTGATTGATAACTTAAGTAATTACTCCGGTCCTATGGGTGCCTATTAGGTACTTCTATTCCCTTTTTAATCGTTAGTTTTTTTAAGAAAAAAATGTTTCAATTTATCTATTATTTATAAAGTTTAAGATTATATTAATTATTTTTTTGTCAATTATATCTTTTATTTTATTTTAATCTTTCATTAATGTATACATATATTTATATAATATGAAGTAAAGAAGTTTATTTGATTTTTTAATTTCTACGTAATAAACTTTAAAAAGCAGTTAAAAAGAAACGGAAGTAGTAATGTAGTATCTTTGATGCATCTCCCAAGACAGAAAAAACTGTTTCACCATCTCTCTTGAGACAAAATATATTACATTTTCACATCATTGATCCTCTGCTCTGCATGCTTCGCTCCCTCCAGTCTCCTGGAATAGGATACCACACAACTGTGAGCTCAGCTCTAGCTACTCTCAGGTCTGACCTCTATAATCTGCAAATGAATAATCATTCTTTTTAAGTAAATAAATAAATGTCTTATATACTTTTTTTCTCTGATCTTGAGTATTTTATTGTGTTTTAATTTTTCGCTACTTTAAAGTATCGATGAACATAAAGTTATATACTTTTTTTTTAAAATAAAAAAAAACTATAAACGATTTTAATGTCTCTATGCGAATAATGAGAAAATAAGTCTTAAAATAACTATAATAACTTAACTGTAGCCTTATCATTTTATTGTGGAAATTCTTTTTTTTTTTTTAAAAAAGAGTTTATATTCGTAAAATGATAGTAGAGTATTTATTTCAGCATCACATACTCTTCAGATATTTAATATGCATGTCACATAAAGGGAGGGTAGAGCTATCGGAAGGAGTTCATGCTGAGATCGATGGGATGGTGATGAGATTGAGGCCAAGTAAAACCAAAAATAAAAGCTTCAATTTTCTACTCAGTATTATTCTTTCCCTTTTTACTATATAATATAAAGTAAATTAAGCTACAATTTTTGGTTATTTTCGTTATTTTAATTTATCTCAAAATATTTTTATTTTAAAAAAACATATATATGTATATATAAGTACTCAAGAAACAACAATTTAATATTATCTATTTTTTAACATGTTATTGGTATATATTATTCATAAATATATTAATAAATAATTTCTGTTAAAAAATATAACTGATAATTTTTAATAAAAAAAATTAATTACATTTTTTCATCTAGGATCTTACAATAAAGAATGAATTTAATTTTACTCGAATATAATATTTATACTTTAAAATTACTTGTCAATAGTATCTTTTAAAATTAAAAATATTAATTATTTTAAACAACATTTTCATATAATATTTGAATGTGTTGCGGCCTTCTAGGTACACCAACGGGAGCAGCTATGAGCTAGGTAAGGTAAATTAAAGTAAAATCTTTGCTTGAAAGGAACCTCTACCTCTTTGCTTTGGCATTGCAGTGATAGTGTGTCAGTCTGTAGAAGAAGTAGTATGTCTATATTTTACGCTAACGCAGTAACGTTGGTGTGGTGAAGCCCAAGTCTGGAACTCAGAGCGTAAAGCTAAAATTGGAAAACGTATTCATGCATTTTTACACTTGATGACGCATCACCTCAAACTCTTTTCTTCTGCTCTTTGTGTCAGACTTTCTTTATTTGCACACTTTTTTATGTAAATTATTTAATAAACCTCAAGTCATGCGATGATACATCAATCATGCGTGGTGCATGGTGCATGGTGCATGGGGAATAGGGTGAATATGAATGGAATGGAAGGAGGTGCAGGAGCGCACGGTAATTTATATTCAATTTCAACATGTTGCTACTATCATCATTAATCAGTTATGATCTTCTCAAACACCAGCAGGACAACAATATGAATCGAGATGCCGGAATTAAAAGATATCAAAACCATGAAAATTGTATCAAGATGCTAAGCAGCATTAACAACACGAAAATTATGGTCATGGTATCAAAACCAACCAGTCTTCCATTACTTACACGCAACAACTCTATTCTTTCAACTTAGCCCCGGTCCACTTCATAGCCATTCACCGTGCAATTGCCTCCGTATAGTGTATGATATTTCTATTTTAAAAGGAAAGAAGTAAAGAGTAGAAGTAGATGCTGCACTAACTTGTAGCTACCATCAGAATTGAACCTGCTTCAGATCTTGTGAATGAGGAAATTATGGAGTGAATTAAGAAGATTAGAAATAAAGTCATCTAACTTTTAATAAAATATTAAATTAAAAATAAAAATATAAAATTTGTTATTAGGTCTTCATATTTGAATTGCAAAAATAAGAAATTTAAACTTGATTAACTTATGTGATTATATAATTTACATGACGTTACATGATTGTATGATATAAAATACACACCAATGTAACTTAACTTAAGGTGACACCAATGACTATAGGCTGTGTTTGGGAACCAATGTAACTAGCGTTCTTTCAAAAGTAATAAAGGAATTACTTCTGTTTTTGGTGTCTCGGAATGCACAAACAACCATTTAGCCGCATTGAAATTCGTACGGTTAAAATTTTAACGGAAAAACAAATATGCACTATATTTATTTGTTCTCTGAAAGTTGTGTTACAGTTTAGTTTACGAACGTTCAAAGATTAGTAAGAATTACTTCAAGACAATGGCTGTTAGATGTCACATATACAACGTTAAATGTCATGTAAGCGTTAGCCGTCTTCATGTTATCACACATAATTTATATATAATTATTTTTATCTCTTATTATATATATATATATATATATATATATATATATATTATAATTTTTAAAATAAACAAATTTCTTAGTTTTTTTTTTTCAAAAATTGTAAGACATAATTGTGAGACTGATGCTAAAGTAGTACAATCAATCTTATCAACAATTCAAACATAAACACAGTTTGCAGCTGTTGCGTGCAGGGCCAACTGTGAGATATCAGAGCTCTGAATATGATAAACGTGCGCCTAGAAAATTGTTTTCTTGTTATTGGTTATCAAAAATCAAACTAGAATTGTTGTTTGTGAAATAAATAGTCACCTGCTTCAGTTTTTGGGCTAGTTGTAAAATTTTACCTGAAAAACAATTCGTTTTGTCCATTACTTTTTCACCTCTAAACTTCAGAAGTTCTTTAATTGACTCCTCTACGATATCATAACCCCTTAAAATTTAAGATCAAATAAAAACTCAAAATGACAAAACAGATTAATAAAAAGATCATATGGAAGAGAAATGACACGGACTATATTAAATCTTTAAAATGATGGACTGAATTAAGAACTCATCGTATTTAAATCAATGAAAAAATAATTGCATGACCATAATCGTAAGCACTTCCACGTATGAATAGGTATAAAAATATTTTACAACTGATAATAATCGTAAGCACTTTATAGTTTGATTGATTTTTATTTTTTTTCTCTCTCTCCAACAGCAGCTGCAAGTAATCTGCATCCGTTGAATTCACAAGCATAACTAGTCCAACCAATAACATTATATGGACTCAGGTTAGCATGGGCTGCAAATCAAACGAACCAATTCGCAAATCGTGGCCCATATATCCACATCTAATTATTACACAATGTTGTACTAACAATTAATTTAACAAATATAACAATATTAAGAATTATATAAAATGCAGAATTCATCACTTAAGATGACAATGCATTGCGGTTTCAAAAGATATATATACGTAAAAAATCTTAATTATGAAATTGGAATTTTCAAACCAATATCAATAACATTCACCCAAAAACTATGCAGCAAAAAAACACTCACCCAAAAAAACATCTCAATACTGTAACTTTGTTCTCTATTTTTTGCCAAAAAACTTAAAGAAACTGTACATTTTGTAGTTTACACATCAATTCACAAACTTTAACACGTCTAGACAATCACAGCGAACTGTTACACCTCTCTTTTCCATTTCGGATATAAAAATATCAGAGGCAACCTTGGATGTTTCACATCCAACATTGCTGCTGATAGCTAGCCATACTATACCACCAGAGACTTTCTCCTATTCCTATTAATTTAACTGGAAATATGAAAAGAAAATATTTGCATGTAATGGACAAACAAACTGCTATAGTTCCAAACAATATGATCCCTCAAATAGACGTGTTTTGTCGTACAATGTCATCGAGTCGATTGTGGGTTAAAACTTCCCTTGCTCGAGCACTCCTATATTGAAGTCTCTGATGAAGTGTCTCAGACATCTGGTTGAAAAATTCAGCATCCCATCTCTGAATCAATAACGGGTCTTCAGCATAGCAGATATATATGGATGTAACAGCACTTTCCACCACAACCATTGCCAATCCAACCTGAATAGTTACATATTAGAAGTCAAATGAACACAAAAAAAATCACACATTCAACAATATACAGCTTTGACTGACTTTTCATAGTCAACACACGACAGGAGAGTAATATACAAGGCATGCCATAATTAATTCAGCTTCGTCATACATAGCTATGAAAAAAAAATGAACATGTTAAACGTTGCACAGTTTGAATACTTTTCATGGTCAACATGTAACGGGGAAACGATAAGTATGGCATGCCACCATTAAAAAGTTTTTTAATTTATGGAAAAGCCCACAGGACTGAAACAATTATACTGATACAATCCAATCAGTCACAAGTGGTTTATGCACAATAACTCAATATTCCTCACCATTTTTAGAGAATAAAATGTTAACAAGCAGCATATAGTCCAAGTCCCAATCAACATGGTTGTGGATCCACTCAACATGATTATTTTAAAGAAGATTGTTAACTTACCAGTACCATCCCCATCAACATGGTTGTGGATCCAATCATAATAACTCTGTCACTCCATTTAACCCATGCCCAAACACCAGAGCAAGTTCCAGTTATCAGCCCACCAAAAACAGTGCCCATTAGAAGAACAGCACCAGAACAATCATAGGCCACAAGTGCCTCAACCCCAGTTGACTGGAATAACTCCCATGCATCTCTAGCAGAACGGTTAAAGCTTTTACCATAAACAGCAATCTGTAAGGGACATAAACATGAAGCATGCCAGAGTAAGTTTTCCAAGAACTCATGCATTCAATAAACTGAAACCCAAGTTGTCACTATGCTACATTTCAATCATCATAGAAAAACAGACTACTGTTTTTAACAATCCACGGTTCATAACAAATCCTATGTTGGAATATGCCCCACACTGATCTTTTTACACCATTTGAAGAAATTTTTTATCTTTGTGTTCTCTTGCAATGCCAAGTGGTGCCAGAGAGTAAATGTTATCCATATCTTTCTAAATTTTTATTTATCGGAATTCTAGTAATAATTATTCTACTTATCCATTTTTTACTTTTATACAAGATACTAATGCTTGAAAGAATTTCACCATCGATATTTAACCACTTCATATCCTTAACTTTGCAAAAACAATAAGAAATATGATTTTGGATGATATTAAACTGATTAAACTAAGACAACTCTGGCAATGGCATTTCCTAAGGAAGCACCGGAAGCCAACATTTGATCCCCCTATTAGTCTCAACAAAAGCACCTCACTTCAGGGGAACAGTCGAACAGGTAGCTGAAACCAAAGAAGATTCAGCAATGAACCTCATTCCCGGTATTTTTCCACACTCCTTTATGATTACCAGCAAATAAACTAAATGTAAAACCTGTCATAATAGAAGATGCAATTTCTATCATATAAAGGACTAGTTAATGACATGGACACAGAAGTGTACCTGAACATATGCATACTTGTTAAAAAAACGAACAAGAGTCTCCACAAGATGGAAAAGGAAATCAACCAAGCAAAGTAAACACTCATTATTGCCAATCTTTGACCGAAATCCACGTATCTGAAAGACAAATCAAAATTTTAATAGAAGAAAAAATGAAAATAAAAGCCTCCATAAATGAAGGAAATGAACTTCAAATTGGCCATAATGATTGGTTACCTCCCACCGTAGTGTCCTAATAGCTGCAGTAAATAATGAACCATAACAAATGCTGCCAAAAGATGTTGTTAAAGCATACTGTAGAGATTTCATTAAGGAGTTAGCTGGAATAGAAGTTCCATCTCTACCACCATGAAAAAGTACAAGAAACACCATCCCAGACACTACAACATGCACAGTATTACATAGTACTGCACCTGTCCAAAATAAGCTCATAGAGAGAACCTGCAATCGTGAATTGCAATATCAGTGTAATCAGATGAGGAAGATTTAGTAAACTGATGCCAAAAACAGTCCAAACTAGAACACAGGATGAAGAGCAAAACTTGCCAGCTCACCACAAGAAGCCACCAGCGTCCACCATCGCCCATGCTTGAAGCCACAACACCCGCTGCTCCAAATGACCATAAGGCCATCCATAAAAGCACGACAAACATAAATGCATATGCCACTCTCATAACCTCAGGAATATTCCAAACCATCTTCACAGCATTTTGCAGAACCAACATCGTAAATGGAAGTCTGGAGAATAAAAGAAGCCACAAGAGACCATCTTATGGACTCAATCAATTATACAAAAAGCTGAAAAGAAGCAGCAGAAAAACTTAACCACAAATTAGAAACTGGCAACGTTAATCTTTGAAGACATGCAAAGAAAAATTATTTAAAAACAGAATATAACAAGTTAACAACTGCTTATTTGCATTTCCAGGGAAGGGAGACTGTTGAAAACATAGGGATTGGATTTGGATGGCAAAAAAAAAGAGAAAATATATTCACACTAGGACATTGGGTAACAGTGATATTGTCCTACAAAATATGTCAATCAACCACCACTTTCACTGTATACAGCAAAGAAGAAAACTAAATCGGGATGCATTGTTGACTTTTAGTCTTAGATAAACCAACATACTAAGAATAACTTACTATTCCCATACCATTTGCTTATACGGAAAAAAAAAACCACCTTTTTTTCCAGTTCTAAAACAACAGTGAATTGATACCCCAAAAACAAAACAATGGCCAATTATTCTTTAATCATACCATACTAACATCCAAAGTCAATGTCTGCCTTTTGACCCACAACGTTTCTTGATACACAAAGCCTACAAGGAGCATTTCCGGTCATTTACCGAGACTAATTTCCTTTGAGAGATCTGAAGGCACTAAAAGGTGGGTTACCTCCTCCCAACCAGGTTTTCTTCATACACAAGTCAAAATTCAAACCCCTAACCACTTGTTTAAGAGATCCGAGCCCATTACAACTCAAACTGGTTTGAAACCCACAATTTGAGTAACAAGAAAACAATTTAAATCCAAACCAACATAAAACATGTAAAAAAAAAAAAAGACGACAAATTGAGGCCAATACCTGTCTATGACTGATATGACATACAGAAACTGAATAGAAGCTCCAATAGCAAAAGTAACCCCCCAGAAAATCTGGCCAGCCCAGAAACACAAAACACTAATGACAGCAAGGTAAGTGGTGAGTATGTGAACAGTAACCTTCATCATCTGAGTAGCCTGAAAACCCAACAACAACAACCAACTCCATCCAAGAACAGTCCCAACCCCACCAGCAGCAGCATACAGTGGCCAGTAAGTCTCGGTCAACCCGGATTCATTCTCAGAAAACCGGGACGTGTACTTGTCAATGTTAAGCCTATTCTCTCTCTCAAACCTATTCAGACCAAGAACCCCCATAAGGAACCCCAGCCCAATCAAATGGATTAAGAATATTCCTAACCAGAACACGTCGTGCCACCGCCGCGACTGCTCCGCCGCCACGCCTTCTCCGCCGCTCCGAGCAGCACTCTACCACAACAAAACAACCCAAATTAGAAACTCCAAAGAGTAATATATATAATTTTTGGCATTAAGTACATAAAAGGCAGTTAGTTATAAAGATGACGGAAAATTATAGTCTCCAGCGAAATGAGTGTAACTGGGTGTACCCAGATAAAGAAAATAGTCCTAACATTGAACTTTTGAGGCAGATAGAGAAAAGGAGCGAAAATGACTGATTTGAGAGAAAGGGAGGGAGTTGGGGTAGTACCTGATCAGCGGTGGCTATGGAAACGAACTCGGAGGAGGAGGAAGAGGGAGAATCCATCATTGGGAGCAATGGAGAAAAAACATTATGCTATGTACGTAGAAATAAATCATGAATTTGGCAAACGTAAGAATTGAGGCGAAACCTTCGAGGGTACAAGGTCAATGGTTGGCTGGACTGGGATTTGTTTTATTTTCTAGGGTTGTGAATACTGGTAGTAATATTTTAGTGTTTCTTTTTTCTACTACGATGTATTTTTTTATGACAAATTTGGATAGAATTATTCTAAAAGGTAACGATATTTAATGTTGAAACTTTAAATCATCCATTGAAATAGAACAATCTTGTAACAGTTCATAAGTATTCAGTGTAATTCAGCTTCAAAAATGTACTCAATGTTATTATAAATAAAAAAAATGTATTCAGTGAAATAAAACAATAAAGTTTAAAAAAATAATGTCTGATTGTAAACAAAACATAATTGTCTAACAAATGAATATGAAACTGAAAATTAACGTCTAATAAACGTTAACGACCGGTAACTGTTACCTAAACAATCTTTTTGGGTGAGCTTTTAGACCAGTTAAAGTGGAGTTGGCACGCGGTGTATGTGATTGTAATGTTCCTTTCTTCATAACTCTGATGTGATGGGTTGGCTATTGGTTGGTTGGTTCCATATAACGTTAAATGTTTTAATTTTCACTTTGGGGTTCATATCTCCTTCCTAGAGGCGGGAAAAGATGTTGGTTCGTCTTATCCCAAAAAAATGGATCAGTTTATTTTATCGTGCATTTTATATATGAGTTGAAATTGATAGTTTGTTTAGTTTTTTAGGGTTGATAGATTTATTCATCAAAATTAAGAAAAAATAATAAATATATTTTAATTAATTTTTTTTATAAATATTAAATAATAAATGCTTATTAAAAATTGAATGTATTTGTTAAATTTAAATGATTTATTTAGACTAAAAATAAATTAAGGTTAAATTACTCATTTGATATCTATAGTTTTACAATTTAGTTCCTATAATTTGAAAGTAATTTTTTTAGTCTTTATAGTTTATATTTTAATTCTTTTTCAATCCTTATAGTTTAAAAGTGGTTTTTTTAATCCTTATTGTTTATATTTTAAGTTTGTCTCTTTTAGTTTTTATAGTTTAAAAGTGATCTTTTTAATTCTTATAATTTATATTTTAATTACATTTTAGTTCTTACTACAAATATATATAAAAATATCTAGTTATAAATTATGAGGTATTTTTTTATTATTACAAATTATATTGTAATAAATTAGTTACGAATTACTGTCTAATATTTGTGAAGTTAACTGCAATTAATAATATTACTCATGTTTTGATGGTAAGGACTAAAAAGAAATTAAAATATAAAATATAAGGACTAAAAATATCATTTTCAAACTATAGAGACTATAAGAGAATTAAAATGCAATTATATAGACTAAAAAACCACTTTTAAATTACGGAGAGTATAAGAGAATTAAAATATAAACTAGAGAGACTAAAAGAGGATTAAACTCTAAATTATAGAGACTAAAAAATCACTTTCAAATTATAAGGATTAAAAAGATACTAATGATAAAACTATAAGAACTAAATGACTAATTAAACCATAAATTAATTAAAAATTAATAAAATATGTACAGAATATCAAAATAAAATATTACATTTTATTTAATAAAAAAATATGTTAGTAAATGGACCCATTTCACTTTTCTCTTAACCTATTTTTTTGCAAACTAAAATGGGACAGAATTTTGTTACAAACCAAGATAAGACAGAATTTTGTTGCAAACCAAAATAAGATTGAAAATCTTAATCTGACTCAAAAAAAGACCAAAATTTATTGAAAAAAGTAATTATTTTATTAGACAAAACTACTTATTTATTGAAAAAAGTAATTATTTTATTAGACAAAACTACCTATGTTAGTAAACTTATTTATTGAAAAAAGTAATTATTTTATTAGACAAAACTACTTATGCTTAAAAAATATTTTATTTATTTATTTTAATAAGCAAATTCTATCTACTTATTCAAAATGCAATTTTAAAATCCAATCTGCTTATTTTGAGAATCAATATTTTACTTATTTCGAAAAGTAAATCTTATATGTTCAAAGAATTTTTTTTTAAAAAACCTTTTATTTTAAATTACTTATTTTAATTTTAAACAAATAATAAGAAAAAATATATTTTAAGAAAAAATATAGGGTTGATAGATTTATTCATCAAAATTAAGAAAAAATAATAAATATATTTTAATTAATTTTATTTTTTATAAATATTAAATAATAAATGCTTATTAAAAATTGAATGTATTTGTTAAATTTAAATAATGATTTATTTAGACTAAAAATAAATTAAGGTTAAATTACGATCCTTATAATTTTACGATTTAGTCCTTATAATTTGAAAGTGATTTTTTTAGTCTCTATCGTTTATATTTTAATTATCTTTCAATCCTTATAGTTTAAAAGTGGTTTTTTAATCCTATCATTTATATTTTAAGTCTCTCTTTTAGTTTCTATAGTTTGAAAGTGATCTTTTTAATTTCTATAATTTATATTTTAATTACCATTTAATTCTTACTACAAAGATATATAAAAATATCTAGTTACAAATTATGAGCTACTTTTTTATGATTACAAATTATATTGTGATAAATTAGTTATGAACTACTACCTAATATTTTTATAGTTAATTATAATTGATAATATTACTCATATTTTATTTATATTTTGATGATAAGGACTAAAAAGAAATTAAAATATAAAATATAGGAACTAAATATATCATTTTTAAATTATAAGAACTAAAAGAGAATTAAAATTAATTTTATAAAGATTAAAAAACCACTTTTAAATTACGAAGACCACAAGAGAATTAAAATATAAACTAGAGAGACTAAAAGAGAATTAAACTCTAAACTATAGAGATTTAAAAATCATTTTTAAACTATAAGGACTAAAAAGATACAAATGGTAAAATTATAAGAATTAAATGAGTAATTAAACCACAAATTAATTAAAAATTAATAAAATATGTACAAAATATCAAAATAAAATATTACATTTGATTTAATAAAAAAATATGTTAGTAAATTGACCCATTTCACTTTTCTCTTAACCTATTTTTTTGCAAACCAAAATGGGACAAAATTTTGTTGCAAACCAAAATAAGATTGAAAATCTTAATCTGACTCAAAAAAGGACCAAAATTTATTGGTATGACAAGTCAAACCCATTTTGTCATCCATATCCCTCCCTAACAAGGGCTAGTTGATTTAATATGAGTTTGTCTAAACTTATTTTTTGAAAAGAAAAACCTTTTTTTAATAAATAAATATCTTTATGTTTGTTTAAATGGTTTGTATTTAAGAATGTTTTTTTTTATAAATAAATTCCATTTTCTTCTTTAAAAAAATATTTTTAAAAGTTCTTATTTTAAGTTTAAACAATCTCATCCTTAAACTTATTTATTGAAAAAAGTATTTTTTAAAAATATTTTTTTATTTATTTTAATAAGCAAATTCTATCTACTTATTCAAAATGCAATTTTAAAATCCAATCTGCTTATTTTGAGAATCAATATTTTACTTATTTTGATAAGTAAATCTTATATGTTCAAAAGAAAAGTTTTTTTAAAAAACCTTTTATTTTAAATTACTTATTTTAATTTTAAACAAATCGACTCTATATAAGAGAACGCTTAATTTTTTTAAAACTGAAGCAAATATAAATTTTCAGTTGTACCTTAAGTTAATTTATTTTAAGATAAAGAAAGTGTGTCTTAAAAATAAAATATGGTTGTAATTTTTTATTTTTCCAATTAATAATTATAATTAGAATTTTTTATCTAGAAAAATAGTTTGGAAAAGTCAAACCTATTACTTTCCTAGTTTTATTTCTTACCATGTACTTACTAGTAGTTTTTGTCTGCTATGATTGTCAGCATAAAAAAGAAAAGGTCAAGAGAAGACTCGTCGCCCTTCTAAGTTTAGAAAATATCGTTAACTTCAACATAACAATTATAATAAAATTATACATCATTTATTAGTAAATTACCTGAAGTCAAGTTAACAGGCAATGGAGTAACTAGACCAATCTCATGCTAGATCTGGTCCTTCTACTGATTATTTTAAACAAAATTTGAATTCTCGTATACTTGTTGATGAAGAAAATATATAAGGAAAACGAAAAAGGATAAAAAGTTGACGAGCTTTTTCTTTTCAAAGATTTGTACTTTAGAAATGTTTTTTTTTGTGTGTGTGAAAAATAGAAGGCTTGCGATTCTGATGTTAAATAATTTAACTTCGAAACACAAAACCAAGATTAAATGATAGAGTTTATGATATATATTACAAAGAAACAGATATATTACAAAGACTTAAGGAGATAATCCTTGGTGTCAAAATAATTTAATTCTTTAAATAATCACAATGAATCTCCGTGTACATAAAGAAATAATTCAGCACACGAGGTTAACGTCGATGAGCATCCTTACATTTACAAGTTAAAACAGACCTGATTTCTAGCCATCCTTTCATTTAGAGACTCTGAATGTGTTTGGATTTATGTTTGAAAGCTTCTAAACGTCATTTTGTGCATTTCGAAGCATCAAAGGTAGAAGTAACTTTTATGTTACTTTTGAAAGATTGTCAACTACATTCAACATAATTGGTTCCCAAACACACATTTAGCAAGTTAGTCAGGACTTCCAATATTTGTTCAGTTGGTTTTGAATCTGGCACGGTCATTTGATTCAAAATTTTAACTATTGGAATTTGTTATTTGTTTCGTTCGTCGGAGAGTATTTGATGGGATTTATGGTGGCTTTATCATGCGTCTTATAGTGTTCAAGGGTAGGCAGGGGAAATAGGTCAGATAAATGGATATGGTTTTATGACTTAACTTACATCAGGTCTAGGTTAGTTTGGGGTTTTTCATAAAAGATGTCCAATCAAAACTTTTAGTAAAACTTAGTTAGTTAAACAAACCAAATTTTAGGCCATTCAAAAAGTCTAACAAGTTATCCTGTTTCAAAAATTACAAATAAATATTTATTATTAGTATTATTATTATATTAAATTTATTATAATACATTCAAATTTTAGATTTATTTATCTTTTTATCATGTTGATATATAAAGAGTCAAGTTGAAGCTAATAATTAAGATTATTGAAAATAAATGTCTTATTTTAAAATTTATTTTTAAATAAACTATCATGAATACTATATTAAACCTTAAGATATGTACTTATATTATAAATAAGTTATATTTGATTCTTAGAAAATCTTATATATATATATATATATAGTTTTTACATTATCACAAATTAAGTTTTTAAATAAGTTTATAAATCAAGTCATACTTTTATCTAAATCAGGTTTAGATCTAAAAAAAAACCTGTCAGATAAATGAGAAATCATAAGGAATTGTTTCAATGCAAAATGTAAAATTTATAAGGAGTTGCTTCAATTGGACGTAACCAACTGCATTAGTTCAAACTAAACATGCACCTAATAATAATCTTGGACAACTATTTACTCATGACATTTGATTTTTATACTTCACACAAATTCTTGAGTAAATTATTCTTTTGTTTTTATTTTCACTTTGTTTGAGAGTAATACTTGGATTAATCTTTCTATCTTCACCTACTAGATCATTTATCCAAACTCTGACCTTTATGGAGTTGGATTAAATTTTTATAAAAGCCAGGGAAAGGGCACAAGTTGTCGTATATGACTGTATAGTTGCTTCAAGTTTTTGCCTTAAGAATGTCCAATTACATCATCTACTGGGCCTCCTTTTGTGATGCTCCATATCGTGACGCGATTTAAACACTGCTTTTTTCAAATCTAATATTTTATTAGAGCTATATAAGTGGTTCAAAAGTACTCGTTGCATTTAAATTTGATGAAAATTTAAAAAATCGAAGAAGCTACCAAAATGGTTTTTGTGATTCAACTTGATAGCATTTTTATTTTTTTTGCGTGATCAGTAACCTGATAGCTTGAAAACTACGTCTCCTCACCCCTCCACCCATGAGGAATCAATCAAAGGTGATTTTCGGGGTGAATATTATCCAATACTTTTTTAGTACCATTGCTAAATGTAATCAGACACTTTATTAATTTATTTGGAATTAAAAGCAACGTCCCAAATATGAACATGATGTAACAATAGTTTATGATAAATCGAAAAAATTACTGGCTGAATCACGAACAATGTCGTTTTCTTTAAGACGTTTCGTGACACTGCAAAAAATTGTGCAAGCAGACAATCAACCAGGACATCCTCAGGATAAAACAGTTCAGATCACTATATAAGATTCCCACTGCACTTAGGGAACCTTTTCTAGAATTACACCCTCTTCTATAACTTGAAAAGTCACTCTAAAAGGCAACCGAGAAATGTGACTTAAAAAGTCACTCTTAAAACCAACTGAAAAATATGACTTACAAAGTCACTCTTAAAGGCAATAAAAAAATATGACTTACAAAGTCACTCTTAAAGGCAACCGAAAAATATGACTTATCGAAATTTTAGAGCGACAGAAAGAAAGAGGAAGAAGTTTGCCGGAAATGCATCGGCTGAAATATGGGAGGGAGAAATAAAAGTTGAGGAAATACTTCTCAACTGGGACAAGGAAAAAAAGAAGAAATGAGCTCTTTATATATAAAGAGTGAAACACTATTCAAGTGTTTATCTTGAACGATGTGAGACTGAAGCTTTTTTTTTTTCTTTTTTTTCCTTTCTTTTTTTTTTCAAACTTTCATATGTTCTAACAGAACATGAAAGACAACATAAAATACATTTTTCTCCTATTTTTTAATAAGTTTATTTGATACATTGTTAGTATAAAATCGTTTACATAATTATCAAATTAAGAAATATCTTAAACATATTTTTAAAATAGTTAGTGTAAAAATTAATAATATTATAATGTTGGATGATTGTATAATCTGTTTACAATATTAATACATTTTAATTGTAATTAAAATGAGAATATTTGGATAATTAATAAAAGAAATAAAAAAGATTTGTATATAGGAAGATATTGGTGTAACATTAATTGAAGGAAAAGTGGCAAAATTTTGGTTAAAGTGTTTTGGATACATAAAAAATGATATTAAAATACTAATAAAAAAAATAAACTGCATTGTTTTCAGTTTTGTAAAAAGGAACATAAACTAAGAAACATTAGTAAAAAAGATGGATCTTATAATAAATAGTAGTTTTCAATATTTTATTTATAACCAAGCTAAATAATATTATGTATATTATATACTTTCATTTAATGGAATAAGACATTTATGTTTTGTATGATTTAGGAAATAAAATGGAAAGAAATAAAAGAAGAGTGAGATGAATTTTTAAATTGTTTGGTAGAAGAAAAAAATGAAAAGAAGGAAAGTTACAATACATAAAATGATATAAATAACCCTAAGAGAAATAAAAAAAAAAGTATGTAAAACACAGTTTTTTTAAGCTAAAAAAGTGCATATTTGACTTCAAAAAAATATTGTTTTTTTATACTGTTTCTCTTTCTTAAGGGTGTTTATGCTGTTTTATATACTTTCTTAGTATTTTTCTTTAAAAAAAGAGTTATAATTTACTTTCCTTATACTTTTGGAGAGAAAGAGAAAAAAAGAATATTTATATAAATCCCACCATTATTTTTCTATTCTTTTACTTTATCAAACAAATTAAGTAAGGAAAGAGATTAAAATTTCCGTATTTTTTACCCTTCTCGAATCACTTTATTCCCTCTTACTACATAGACCACTATTGTTTTTAGGAATAAAAAGTAAAAACCACCAAGAAAAAGGTCGTTGTGATTTTTCTCCGATAAAATATAAAATATTTTAATCTAATAATTGTGTCCTCTCCGTCCACACTAAAGTTAAAATGGTTCGTTGAAAGCACGTGTCACTGAAAAAAAAAACTTTATTGTATGCATATTTATAAGCATTTAAAAATTTATTTATTTATTTTTATATGATTATTGTTCACCAAAATTTCAACTTGTTTAAATGAACTAATCATCAAAATCGTGTTTAGATAAACTTTCTTAAAAAATGTTGTAATATTAATTTATATATCTCTGTAATAAAAATAATCCTTTTTTTGAAAAATTATTTTTAAGTAGAAAAGTTAAAAGGTATAGGTAAAAGAAGTTAAAATAGAAATGTTTTTATTACTGACGAAAAATTATGTTTATCATAATTTTACACGTTTTCTTATCATTTATACAATAAATATTTTCCTCTCATTTGTTAATTAATAACTTAAAAACACTTATTATCGAGACACAAAACACCCATGGAAACTAAAATTAAATGCAATGGCTAAAATAAGCAAAAATAGACATGAAAGACAAGCATCTTTATGATGCTTATTTTTAATAATGATTTTTATCCAGATTCTGAGGGAGGGAATTGAATCCCATGCTCTGCACAATATAATTTTTTAAAAGCAAAAATAACCACGCGCTCACACGCGCACCTTCCACTCTGAGAAGCGAGTATTTCTCCCTCTTCAATGTTCTCCCTCCTCCGATGACTTTCACCATACAACCAACGAAGAACACACTCTCACATATTATTAGCTTTTAGCTCTCTCTCTCTCTCTCTCAGTCCTTCTTCTTCGCCCAGCCAACATGAGCTCAATCGTTCAGGTGTGGAACCTTTCGTCCTCATTAAAGATTTACTTTCTTGATTTTGGATTTGCTTTTCAATCCCCCCTTTTTTGTATTGATGTTTTATTAGGGTTTCACCAAGTCGCTGGCCATGACCATTCTCTCTGAGATCGGCGACAAAACTTTTTTTGCAGCTGCGGTTAGTTTCTACTCTTTTTTCTAATTCGTTTGTAGATCTTGTAATTGGTTGCACCAGATTAACGGGTCGGTTTCTGTGGGCCAGCGTGTCTGGATTTTTAGACTGAGATATAACCTTGTTTGTTATCATTTTTTTTTTTTAAAAATATAGTTATGTTGTGTCTTTCACTCTATTGGTTCAAATCTTACTAAGGTACTGCATAAACATTTTAACTTATCTTATTTTAATGATTTATTTTTATTGTAAATCTGAGAATATGTATTCCTGTTTATTGAATTTACAGTAAAACTTTTTTAATTGCTCTACTTATAGCAAACATATGTCGGAGGCCATGTTTGGTGGAATGAGTGAGTTTCAAGATATGTTTAGTGTTATTGATTTATTTCCTCTTTGCATAGTTCCTGACAAAGAAGACAGGGTGGCCTTGGTATTTGTTTTTGTAGTCTAGAGAGTAGAATTAGAACTCTGCCTGACTGTTTGATATCATGATTTCTAGATACTGGCTATGCGACACCCAAGACGCCTAGTCTTATCAGGTTGCTTATCGGCTTTGATTGTAAGCATCTTTTCATCTTTCTCCTTTTTAATACTATGCTAATCTTTGTTTTTGAAGGTTTCATAATTTGCTTATTTGTATGATTTAGTTTTTCCTATTCTTCCTCCTTTTGAGCTTCATAATCCCCTTTATCTAGGTGATGACCATTCTCTCTGTTCTTGTTGGCTGGGCTGCTCCAAATCTGGTGAGCATTCTTTGTTGCTGGTCTCGCCTCACAGTTCTCCTCCTTATTTGTTTATTCTTATAGATACTTGGGTTGCTATCCTTCCATCAAATAACATGCTGTATGCATTGAGATTAGATATTTGGCATGTATGCATTAGAGAGGTGTTATCTATCTCTTGTTTAGCTCTATATTACTCTTTCTTTTTCCTTGATTTCTGCCTTTAGTAAACTTCATATAAATTCTGCAGATCTCTCGTACATGGACTCATCACATTACAACATTTTTATTCTTGGGATTTGGACTTTGGTCCTTAAAAGACGCTATATTTGAAGAAGGGTGATTATTATTTCTCATTCACATCATTTTGCTAATCCTTTTAAAATGAAAATAAGTTTGCAACTGAATTGAGAGTTTTGGACTCATGCTTAATAATTTCCTTCGATGGACAGGGATGCGGAAGAATTGGCTGAAGTTGAAGCTAAATTGGTTGGTTTGTCACTACTATTTGATTTCTTATTGTATGTCATTTTTTTTTTCTTGTTGACAGCACCCTTGTATTGTTATTAGGATAAAGATTGGAAGGCTAGCAATGGAGCTACAAAAAATAGCAATAAGGTAAAATAATATCTGTTTGATAAAATTTGTGTTGTCTTCTTTCTGTCTGTCCGCATAGTCACACTCTTCTGATTTTGAGCATGCATGAAAAAATTAAGTAAGGCTTTAAGGCCATGCATGATCATATCACATATAATGAACCCATTTGGGTAAACAACAGAGTTAAGCATTTATGCAACAGGATCTTATTGATGAGAGCTTATTCATAAATTGTGAAGCTTACAGAAATAAGCTAAAGAGAGCTTTTTTTCTTGAAACTGACTAAAATAAGCTAAACAGAGCTTATAGGAGGTTACAAGCCATTCCACAAACCCTCATAAGCTTCTCCAAACACCTTCTACATGTTTTTTTTAATAGAACACATTTTGTTTACTTCTTATGATTGCCAAGTGGTTAAGAGATCCTTGGAAAATTCTTACTACTACTACAACAGAAACCAAGAGAGAGATTCTTAATAACTAGATTGCAAATAAATTGCTTTATAAATATTTAGTATTTGGATAAGGCACTTAATATCTTGTAGGCAAAGCTGCAATAGCAAAATTTACAATTGGATGACTCCCAATTTCAGAGCTGGATGAGAATTATGCAACTTATTTCCAGTCTCTAGTTGATTATGATATTATACTAAAACAGAATCCAAGGATGCTTTATTTTTGTTGTTCTAATACTGTATATATCATGTGTCTCATTTCCCAGGATGATGATGCCACAAAAAAGCATAAACGGTCATTTTTATCTCAGTTTTTTTCTCCTATCTTTTTACAGGTAATAAATTATTAATAGTAGTATCTCTATACAGAATGTAGTTGAACACTGAACTGGGTTAAATTTGATCCCCTTTATCATCTCTATTCTACAGGCATTTTCTATCACCTTTTTTGGTGAATGGGGTGACAAGAGCCAGGTGAGGATACTGCATAACTGCATAAGCTCTTTTATTGGAGACTGCTTCATCACTTCATTAAGCACAACTTTTTTCTGTTTCAGTTGGCTACCATAGGTTTGGCTGCAGATGAGAACCCATTTGGTGTGGTTCTTGGAGGGATTCTGTAAGTTTTGACTTTTAATTATTCTCTTTATTCTGGACTCAGCCTATTTCCGTAGGGCATTGCCTATTTTTCCTTTGGTTGCCCGTGATGGCATACGGCATATGTTATTTCAATAATTTGTTGCTGTAATTCTGCATACATGTGTTATATGTATATGCCTTGCACATGCATTGTGTTTGTCTGGATGCATAAATATGTATTTAGGATGTCACAATCCTAAGGTCCTGCAATTTTGTAAGAGAGGAATGTAATTCTTAATTACTTTTCACAGGGGACAAGCATTGTGCACTGCTGCTGCTGTTGTTGGAGGAAAGAGTTTAGCTTCTCAGATATCTGAAAAAATTGTAACAATTTCTACTCCTTTTTATTATCACTACCTGTTGTCCATCTCCCCACCCCCTCGTCTTTTTTGTTAACTCATTTAAAATTTTAAATTCAATATTCTGTATCTTAAAAAGTTCTCATGCATCAAGTTTAAATAATTCAAAATTAGTTTCAGACTACCAAAAAAAATATGGGAGTAATGAAATCAGAGTATATAAGAATTAATGGAAAAGGTAATGGAATAATGAAGAGGATGCTATATGTGAACAAAAATACAACATTATAGCCATGAGTCCTTAGAACACTTTTTGATGTAGTGTGCAATTCTGATTTACCACCATATTACTGGTATATAGCATTAAGCTGAGCGTGTATGCCATCTAAATGTTGTTCTCAATACTTTGCAGGTTGCACTCTCAGGTGGAATTCTTTTCATTGTTTTTGGAATTCAGTCATTCCTCTCTCCAGTTGAATCATGAAGGCTGTGCTTTTGGTTAGTGATTATTCTTCTGCGTTTTTTTACAAGACATGTTTAGCAAATATGTTTGTTATTATGGTTGGAGTTGGTTGCTAAAAAAGCTCAGCTTCATGCCTAATCCTCCCTGGGTCATAGATTTCATTATTTCGACCCTTTTGTAGTTCAAAATAAATTTACCATTGTAGAATGATAGCCAAATTCAATATAAATAGTCAACATGAGTGGATTGTTCTGTTTAGATAAACATCTGTCTTCACTTAATCTCTCATTATATTCATCCCTTCATCAAATAAATCCATGTGTAAATTGTGCTTGAGAAATGTAATGGACCAGTTTGGGGAAAAAACTCTTTAGTTTCCAAGGTTGTTTTATTGATGTTCCTGGGAAACTGTCTAATGTCATAGCAATGAGAATGCATGCATCTTGGAGGAAGTAATAAAACCAGACGTTTGGGTAGAGGAGAGTTAAACCATGCTTGCTTCAGTTGCTTGTATTGCATATGATGTTGACACTGTTGAATCAATGCCCTTGGGGTGATCCTTTTGTCCTTGCTTGTGTAGAGGGGATGAAAAACTTTTCCATCATTGGAGCAGTAGTTCAAAGTGAAACTGGTAGGTCACAACTCATTGTGCACCCAATTTGGGTGCACTTAAGTTATGTACAATAATCTCTCTATGCAAAGTGGGTAGAACCCACCCAAGTACTGTAACTTGACTGGTTATCACTCGTTATTTTTGTCTCTCACAAGGTTGATCTTTAGTTGTTTCCCCCTAAAGTGTCAAGTACCATTGTAGAAGTCTTGCTCAACACATAATTTCAACTATAACAAACTTAAAAATATTCTAGTTAACTGCTCCACCCCAAAATTAAAATTCTTTCTGTTCAACGTTGATGAAGTTAGTGACGGTGACCTGCTATATAAAAAAATGTTTATATAATTGGAATGTCCTAAGACACCACAATCCCAAATAATTCGTTTTCATTACAAGTGAGATTATTACTCCGGTTGTCATGCTAGCTAATTTCTTATTAGAGAATCAAGCTTTGGAAGGTGTGTTTCTCCATGGGAGTAAGATTGGACATTTTTCATGTATAAAGAAAGAAAAAAATTTCCGAATTGCTCAATTTGTCAATGAGTCGACAATTGGTTAGGTCTTCCATAATATTGATGAAGTAAAAATTAATTAAAAATTAACTATAATAGGGTAATAATTAATGGCAAAAAGCATTTATAAAATAAATAGAACTTTGTATGAGACTTAGGTATGTACTATTATTGTTTAATTATTTATTGTGAGCTTTTTATCTTGTAGAATAAGTAATATGATTTTATATTAATTTAAAATTTATTTAACTTAATTTTCTTATAATTTTATGTTGGTTTATTATCTAATATAATATTAAGCAAATATTTTATAATGATTGGCTGGATCGTAGCTGAGCTGTGAATACTTTCACTAGTGCAACCTTTAGTGTAGTTTTGATCAAGATTTTTTTTCCCAATTATATTTTTTCCATAAGGTTTGAATTTGAGATCTTATTTAAAGAAATGAAGTCCGATATCACTTGATAAATGCAGTTTAGAATATTGGTATCAAATTATAACTTAGAAAAAAAGGTTAATATTGTGATACAAGCTAATATGCATAAAAAATTATAAATAATAAAATAAAAATCCAATTTTTAACTAATTATCATAACTTAACACGCTATTTTTTTTTTTAATGCAATTCTCTGCAGAGGTCAAATTTAGTTTTTTCGGATGTATGCAGGACGCTTAACTCCAATCATTTTCGTGAAAAGTAAGAATCTCATTCAAAGAGGTTTGAATGTCTTAATGGACAAATGGAAGTACTCCAAGTTAATATGCAAAGTAGGGTAAATTGGGATGAAGAAAACGTATCACGGCCTTATAAATTGGTTGTAAACGATATTAACCAGATCGTGACGTATTTTTTTAATTTAAGGCTTGTTTCATTCAAGTTCGTTTTGAAAAAAAAATTATTATTTTTTGAAAGAGTTTCTGAAAATAAAAATATTTTTCAAAATTTAAAACTGACAATGTTTGGGCTTGGGAATAAACCACCTTTGGATTAATTTTGTTCGGTGCAACCTCACATAATATTTGAAATTTATAATTCTTTAATTAAGTTAGGCATACATTTAAATAATTTTTTTTTAGCTTGAGATAAGACTAGTATTATTTTGATATGGCTCATTTAGAAAGATAGTTATCAGACATCCTTGGTGTTAGTATTTGCATTTTTAAAATTTTAAGAAGTCGTTAGAGCTGAATTGTTGATGAGAGTCTTAAATAATTGGTGTAAGATTGCGTATCTAAATTTTATAATTACATATTCTTATTCAAAACTTGAGTTGACTTAGTTACAATCCAATCGCCAATTAAAGTTAACATCTAGTTGAGATTAACCCAAAAAAAAATTAAGTTAACTTAAACACGAGATTAAATGAGATTGATTGCAGGAAACTTAGATTCCTATAACAACGGATTTAAGTTAGTGACTGCAGGATCGTACGATCCAATGGTTTGCATATTTTTGATTTAATATTCTATTCTGTTAACCTTTTAAAGTATGAAATATAAGGCTTTTTAGGGTTGAGATTTTGTTTCTTGACCGCAGGGAATCCAATTCCTTAAGCAGCCCTACCTAATCATAAACAGCCATCCACCACGAAGTTATTGATTTTTTTTAGATTTTGTACGTTATCAAAACACTATTGATCTTTCGGAAGTGAATTCTTTTTTGGTATTAATACTATTTTCAATTCCCACGAATAACAAAAAAAAAAACTCCATTTTGAGGAATTACACATATATGCTAGAAATTTTCAAGAAAAGAAGTGCATTAAATGAATAGTATAAGAATTGAACAAAACTAAAAAAAAAAGGTTTAATTCTCGAAATGATTTACTTAATAATAATGTTAGAGTTGAATGAATGTGATTATTATTAAGGAAAGCGAAAAAAAGAAAAGTCTGTTGGAACTAGATTTGTTCGAAGGTGCGTGAAGGCAAATACAAAGTATATTGTGTAATGTGTGGTGAGCAGCCTCTGACAAAACCAAACCGTTAACGTCTCTAAACTCAACACAAGACTTGCAAGTGTTTGTGTCCTCTCCCTCCTAAAGTGCTAATAATAATGTAAAATAAAAATCCCACACAATAGAAGAAAGAAGATACCACAGAATCTTCTAATCTTCCCTCTTCTCTCTCCTTCTATTTATCCTTCCCTCCATAACAGTAACAACCACCACCACCTCTGCAACACAACACACATAACACGTAACAAAGAGAATGAGAGCGCTAAATTCGCACGTGCTCCTCGTAGATCTTCACTCCCACCATCACGTGCCCACCTCAACCCTCTCCTACCTCAGAAACTCCCGCTTCATATCATCCCTCCGTCGACGCTCCCCAAGAACCGGAATCCGATGTACGGCGTCGCCGGAGATTCGCCGCCCCTCCGATCGCTTCTACGGCTCCTCGCCGTCGACGTCGCGCCCGGAGGACCTCAACCTCTTCCTGGAACTGCTCCCTCTGAAGATGCGAAGGGAACTCTATCGCCACCGCGAAATCGGAGGCCTCATAGAGATTGTCATGGATTTGGGAAGAAAACCTCTCGCCAGGTTCCCTTCCGGTGATTGGGTCATCTCTGAACAACCCATAGCGCAAGAGGATTTACGCCATGCCATTTCCAAGGTAATGAATTGTTGTTGTGTTAGTTACTTAATTTAGCTGTGATGACTGATGTGTGATGATTGGTTGATTTGTTTTAGGTTGGTGAGTTTTCTGATGACAACAGGTCAGGTATTGATAGGTCTTTGCATCGGATAAGCGCGATTCGGAATCGGAAAATGCAAATCATTGGGCTTACTTGTCGGGTGGGTCGAGCTGTGGGTGGCAGTGCTGAAATTATACGTGATTTGGTTGAGGATGGAGGTTCTATCTTGGTCATTGGACCTCCTGGAGTTGGCAAAACAACCTTAATCAGGTTAACATTTTCACTCTCTCAATTCATTATCAACTTAAAATTAGTTGATTATATTATTAGCCTACTTCAATTAGATTGTCAATGCATTCACAGTATACAAGTTCATTTACCTTGTTAATACATTAGGCGCTCAAAATAAGTTGATTATATTATTAGCATACTTTAATTAATTAGAATGTCAATGCATTCTCAGTATACAAGTTCATTTACCTTGTTAATACATTAGGTGGTCAAAATGAGTTGATTATTATTAGTCTGTTTTTTAGACCGTTGTCGAATAATTGTTTGCTATGTGTGATTTGTTTATGGGTTTTTATAATAATTAACTCGATGTTATACTTAGATGATTTCTGATTGATTAACGGTGTAAAGCTTTTTCATTGACATTGCATGAAAATCAAATCCAATTTTATCTGGACATCTTTAGCCATTTTTTTTAGGTGCCTTTTACTTGATTGGCTTGTCTGAAGAAAAAGCTTTTTCTTGTGCAGAGAGATTGCTAGGATGCTGGCTGATGAGTTCAGGAAGCGTGTTGTAATAGTGGATACATCTAATGAAATTGGAGGTGATGGAGATGTTCCTCATGCAGGAATAGGCAGGGCCAGGAGGATGCAAGTTCCAAATGTGAATATGCAGCATAATGTTAGTACAAATCTCAGTCATTTTTGTGTTTGTTGATTACTTCTTATACGAAGGTTTTTCTTTTTAATAATTTGCAATCTTCTGCGACACACCGTTTATGTGTATTTTATGCAGGTTATGATTGAAGCAGTTGAAAATCACATGCCTGAAACCATTATTATTGATGAAATTGGAACGGAGCTTGAGGCATTGGCAGCCAGTACTATTGCTCAAAGAGGAGTTCAATTGGTTGGAACGGCACATGGAATGACCATTGAAAACATAATAAAAAATCCTTATCTTCAGATTCTTGTTGGTGGCATAGAGGTGCAAAGTTGCACTTTTCATTTTCCTTACACTTTTATGATTTATAACCAATAATGATTAATTAAATGCACTCCTCCGTTCTGCCCGCCCTCTTCTTTCACAAAGTGAAATCGATCTTAAATTTTTGAACCACATACAAATGGAATGTGTAGTGTTTTCCCACATTTGTAATATTATTGATCATTTATTTGAATAGAGCGTAACCCTTGGGGATGAGGAGGCCAGGAAAAGAAAAGTGCAGAAGACAATTCTCGAAAGGAAAGGACCCCCTACATTTTCATGTGCGGTTGAAATGATATCTAAAACTGAATGCCGTGTTCATCATAGATTAGATGCAACTGTGGATGCCATTTTGGCAGGTATTCCTCACCTTCTATGATGAAGTATTTCAATTAATATCTAATTGATATAGTATTTACACAGTTGTTTAAATTGATCTCCTTCATTACAGGAAAACCTCCATTATTTGAAATCCGTCAATGGGATGATTCTGACAACGAGTTGCCAAAATATGCTCCATTGCCCGAAGAAAATCTTGGAGAAACTTCTGACTTAACTAACAATAATATCACGAGTTCTGACAATGAACCTAGTGAGGATGATAAAGATCACCCACGTACTTGGTCCACGAAATGGAGTACCAGTGGACCTGTGATGACGAGGAGTTCACCAATGCAAGTTTATACTTACAAGGTAAATTGTTTGAGGTTGCATGTGATGGTTAGAGTCTTGAGTGATTGGAAACTTTATCATGATTCCAAAGCCTTAATAATTGTATCATTTTCCAATTGCATATATTTCATACTCGAAAGAATAAATTGCCCAAAATATTTTTTGAGGCTCTTCTTTTTAATGGGCATTATTTTCTTGTTGAATGAGTTTAGATTCTTGAAGCTGATCTGCTACAAGTGGCCAAGGTAATGGGGCTTGAAGATGTAATAGATGTGACTGATGACATTGGAACTGCTGAAGCAATTCTAGCATCCAGTTCTGAGATACGACAAAACCCATGGATCCGTGGTGTGGCAAAGTTCCATCACGTACCTGTATTTGTTATCAAGGTGCCCTCTTGCTGCATCTTTAGCTATTCTTCTATGTAAATCTCCTTATGTCTTATAACAAACTTTTGTTTCTTTCAGTCCAATACCATGGCACAAATGGTCAAGGCAGTGCGCATGATCCTTGGGCTAGAATCCTTTGGCCCTACACCAAAGAAGCCATTAAATGAATGCTTGGATATTGAAATTGAGGACGATGAACCAAAACGAAAACCATCTTTGGAAGAGATTGATGCCTTGGAGGTACACACCCTTTACATTTATTTAATTAGTATTTTGATTTCTCCTCTTCAAGTTTTATTTTCTGCTGTGGAATTAAAACATATGTTGTCTACTAGTAGTCTAGCAATTGATTTCTGCGCTTAGCTGTTGTTGCCATTTGAAAGATGGTGCACTTGGCAATTGGTTTAATGTCTGGCTTTCTGAATTGGAGGACATTTCCCATATACACTGCACTCATTCATATAAGACAAAACCGAGAGTATTATATCCACTATCTAGAAAAATAACATATGCATTGTAAAAAAAAAAAATGTACTGTCATTCAATCATAAACTATTATGGATGATAAGTTTGTTAATTTTTATAATAATTATTTTAAAAGAATACCATAAATAATTTCTAGTTATCTGACCACGTAAAATTATACACTAATAATACATGTCTATTAAACTCTTATGTCCAAACCTCTTAAGCATTGACATTATTTTAATTTCTTTTACTTTTCTGGCAGGAGGTCCGGCTTGCAATAGAGTACATTGTGATTCCTGGTGGAGAAGCTGTGGAACTTCTTCCTAGACGTTCTGAAATTATTGCCCGGCAGCTTGAACTC
Source organism: Glycine max (assembly GCF_000004515.6). Taxonomy (NCBI): domain Eukaryota; kingdom Viridiplantae; phylum Streptophyta; class Magnoliopsida; order Fabales; family Fabaceae; genus Glycine; species Glycine max. The sequence goes on along the minus strand of NC_038256.2, from coordinate 35,493,304 downwards.
GTTCAAAGTTATCAGTTGGCTGCTGAAAAGTCAGGTACCGATCAGAATCCCAGGTTGCAAATTCTTCCATTGAGGCTAAATACAAAAAAAGCCTCTAAATCTACTGTTGCCCGCAAGAAAACAAGTCCTACCTCAATGTCTACTGGTGACAGCGGCAATGGCACCAGTGTTACCAGGCTTCCTATTTTGCCTGAATAATTCAATTCTTTCCCCAATTCTAACGATTCACTTCACTGGTTTGTACATGTATGATGTATGTAACATGTACAGTCATACAAGTGGTGTAAATAATTTATTCATAGCCTAAGAGCTTGTATCTCAATTGGGGTGTGACATTTATGACGGAAGTTTGATCCTCCGCCAAGCTACCCCTTCTTGTACCAAGGTATATATATTGAAAAAATCAATCTACATAAAATGTAATATATCATTATTTTACTCCTCCAATGTAGTTCAATTTATAATGGTACACATATGTATTAGTTCGTTAACTTGTGTAGCTAGAGTGTCAAGCATGCACTTAAGCATTCAAAATATAGAAACACTAAAGATATATATATTTTAAAGTTGAGATATACTTTTGAAAGTTAGTTAAAAATTAAAAAAGTTATCTTATTGAATGAAATTATTTATTAAAATAGCTAAAAAATCTATAAAAAAATTCACTCCATTCTTGTTCGGACAAAAGAACCCATCACTATCTTGGTTGTACATAAATGTATATAAAATTTTAGTTAAAATAGAAAAAAAATCTAATAAATGTTTAAGGACAAAAAATAATAAATACAAAAACTATAAATTAGAAGTTAACATTTTAAAAAAAATTACTTAAACTACTTAAAAACTTGTTTACTAAATAATTAAACAAGTTTTTTAGCTAGTAAAAAAAGTTATAAATTAATTAAAATGTATTTTTAAACACAATCTAAATATACAGATATGTTCCAAGTTAATCGGTTTAAAAGTTGAGATATACTTTTGCTTTCTGTTTTGCCATGATTTCTGTTAAGTTCGTTGAAGTTAGACTACCAAAAGAACTCTAAGGCCAGCTTACTAATTTAGTAGTTCTTTTGCTGATTAGTGCCATTAGGTTAGTTAACATTTATGGAGTTAAATATATTTTTAATTCATAATAAATATTTAATTTTTTATTTATTTTTTAATAAAATTTTGTTTTATATTGAATTTTTAATAAAATAATAATTTTGTTTTTATCTTGATATTTTTTTTAATATTTGATAAATTAATAAATTTTATAATTATTTTCTGATAAATTAATCTTGAAATTTTTTTATAAAAAAACAAATGCAAAATTTATTAATTTCTCATACACTAAAAAAGTGTTAAGGACAAAAATAAATTGTTGTTTTTTAGATAATAACAAATGAAATCACATAAATATGTTTAAGAAATTTTTTAGATGATAATAATTTGATATTTTAATTACACAAAAGCAGTTTTCTCATTCTTTTAGGCCAAAATGCATAGATTAAAAAAGTAGTGGGACCAAGTCCCTTTTTTTTATGGTTGGTTCCTTCTTAACATGAAAGAAATTGAATTTTGTTAATAAAAAAAAGTGATTGAGAAAAGAGATTTCGTTTAAAGGGACTAAATAAGTTTTCTAGTAAAAATTAATCAATGAAAAATTGATAAATATTTAATATCAATAACATAGTAAAAAAATGGGGAAAGGATTTGTTTTTGTATTTTTTTCCGGTTTGTTGATTTCCTTCTTTGCTCTTTTGAGTAAGAAAAATAATCACAAATTCACGGAATGTTATCACAAATTGCTTCAGTTCTCGAAAATTCCAGACAATCCTACATTTTATAGAATTATCTTCTCTACTGTGACTTAATAATTATTTTGCACATATTCATACAATTTACAGATTAATTTAGTACTTGCTTTACCTTAAGGAATTTTTTTGTTCAAGACATCTGCAGTAAACTAAAATTATACTTTTCAATACCAATTTTGTTAAAAAAAAAATAAACAGACATGCATGTTTATAAATTAGGTTGTATTTGTTTTAAGGTTGTAAAATTATTTTGTGAAAGTTGAAGCAGGTGTTAATAATAATAGCCTAGCCTAGTCTTTGTTTTTTTTAAATATATCTTTAAAACAATCTCATAATAATTGATTACGTGTTTGATTGATGGTCATATTTTCAAACATGTTTAGTATCTTGCAATCATGTGGGAAGAATATTTTTTTTTTGCTACATACAGTACTTGTTATTCTTTTTTTTTTTTTTACAAAGCAGTGCTTATTATTCATCCTCATCTCACTTTCATTAGCGAATATCTATAAGGTAGCGGATATTCGAATCATATCATATTTACATCATATAATATTTTTTTTATCAATTTAAAGTTTTTATGAAATAAAATAATATTAGAATTGATATATCAAATTTATTTATCTATTATGTAATAATTAATCAGATAAAATTTATTACATATATATATTATTAATTGTGCACTTGTTTAGTGAAAAAAATCATTAAGAATAATGAAAAATATATTTTTATCTCATCTTAAAATGTTAGAAATCATAATATATAGTATGGAATACTTAATAAATGAAATAGTAAATAAATGGATTCTTACAGAATAGATATTTTGATATCCATATCCACCGAATGAATATTCATATTTTATCCTATTGGGTACAAATCATCAGTATGGATTTTTACAATTTACAAACGTGTGTATTCACAATCTTTACTCTTTCTTCTTATTATTTGGATTCTAAAAATATTTTCAAAAGAGTGAATAGACAATTTAGTCCCTGAGATTGTACCCATTTTGCATATTAGTCCCTAACTTAATATTAAATTCAAAATAATCCTTATTTTTACAAAAGTGATGCAAAATAGTCATTCCGTTAAATTTTGAAGTAACGTCGTTAATGAGGTCAATTTTAGTGTCACGTGGGCGTGCCTCTTAAAAGATGTTACGTCATTTGATGATAACAAAATGAGTAAATAGACAATTTAGTCCCTGACTTTGTACCCTTATTGCATATTAGTCCCTAACTTAATAAAAATTCAAAATAGTCCCTATCTTTTATATAAGTATTGCAAAATAGTCCTTTCGTTAAATTTTAAAGTAATGTTGTTAGTGAGGTCAATTTTAGTGCCACATCATTTGATGATGATAGAATGAGTGGCTTCTTCAAATTTGATGGTTCTGAACCAATTGAGGCATATATACGAAAAAGAACCCACACACACTTGCACAAATAAAAAGAACCAAAAATCCACAGCAACAACCTTATCTTTGTAGTCGTCAACACCAATGGGCGAGGTCTGCATAACCATTCTCTTTTCTTTTTTTTTTTCTTCAATTATCATCAATATATCATTCTGGGTTCTGATTTTTTTTTTGTGTTTTGAATAGGAAGAGAAAAAATCAGAGAAAAACAAAGTGGAGGAGAAAAAAGCAAATGAAGAAGAAAAGAAAGAAGAAGAGAAAAAACCAGAGGAATCAAAAGATGACAAGGAATCCAAGGAGGAATCTGCGCCGCCAGAAATCGTGCTAGATACAACCTTTGCAATGCATGGATACTTTAAGCACTATTTCTGGCATCTTTTAAGTTAGGTACTATTTTGCAACACTTATGCAAAAGATAGGGACTATTTTGAATTTTTCATTAAGTTAGGGACTAATATGCAGCAGAGGTACAAAGTCAGGGACTAAATTGCCTATTTACTTGTTTTGTTATCAAATGACGTGACATCTTTTAGGAGACACGTCCACGTGTTATGCCACGTCATCCTTTAGTGCCACGTTGGATAGTCCACGTGACACTAAAATTGACCTTACTAACGGCGTTACTTTAAAATTTAACGGAAGGACTATTTTGCAACACTCTTGCAAAGATATGAACTATTTTGAATTTAATATTAAGTTAGGGACTAATATACAAAATGGGTAAAATCTCAGGACTAAATTGTCTATTCACTCATTCTCAAAATGTAAAATTATTTAAATATTATATAACCTTTTCTTTTATCATTTGTATTTTAAAAAATATTCTTACAAATATACAATTTTAATGTGTTTATATTCCCGTCCAGTTATATTACATTGACTTAAATATATTTTTATTATTGATCAATATTTGATTTTAATGATTCTTTCTAAAAAAATTATTACATATTGAATCTTTAATAAAATAATTTTTTTATTTTTTATTTTTAATATTTTATTTTAATCTATGATAAATTATTGAATCTTTAATAAAATAATTTTTTTATTTTTTATTTTTTATTTTTTATTTTAATCTATGATAAATTAATAAATTTTATGTTTGTTTTCCAATAAATAACTGAATTTTATTTTAATCCCATCTAATAATAAATGAAAAAAAATATCAAGTATAAATATAAATGTTTTTAAATTTACCCAAAATTTAAAAATATGTATTAAAGACAAAAAAATAAAATTATTATTTTATTAAAAATTTAATGTTAAACAAAATTTTATTAAAAAACAACACTTAGAAACAAACACGACCTTAACACCCAAGATAAAAGAGTTTCATTTTTGGGTTTCGTACGTGAGCGTTATCGTGGAGTTCAACTTCGAGGGTTTCCTTCACAACTCTGTAATTTCTAATTCCACAGTTACTCTTGTGTAAGTATCTCAAAATTCAAGTTGCAGAAGATTTCCTCGCCCTGCTTTCGTTTAATTGATTTCTAAACCGTCGGCATTTCAAATTGTGTGTTTCAGGTTTTAGCGAGATTCGGAGTGAGTGATGGCTGGGAAGGAAGAGAATCGAATATTTGTTGGAGGTTTATCTTGGGAAGTTACGGAGCGTCAACTCGAGCATGCCTTTGCTCGTTACGGCAAAATTCTCGAATGCCAGGTACCCCTTTCTCTTCCAATTGCAAACAGAAAATGTTCCACTTTCTAATATCAAATTATTCAATTCGTATGAAAAGGGGATCTTGTTTCTTCTGTTTTTCGTGATGCTAGATATGCAATTTCTCGAATTAAAAGTGGAAGGGAGATTATTTTTTTTATTTTTGTGTCTGACGTTTAAATTGAATCCAACTGCATATTAAAAAAAATGATAATTTTGCATGATACTATTTTGATCGTGTACCGTGCCGTTGTGGTCTTTAGTTAAGGATTGGGGCGATTGTAAGGCCTGGTTTTGGCTGAGTCTACTGCTTTGGGAATTTTTTAAAAAAAATTTATCATGTGTTTTCTGGATGAAGTTTTTATGATAGGGTTATGTACTAATCTTTTTTTGTATTTCTGGAATGCTGGTTGTGAATCTTGTGATCTTTGTGATGCTGTAGATGGAATTTTTAAAAGATGTTTTACCAGAATAATTTCTTCATGGCTGAAGCTCATTTTCAATTTTCTGATAAAATGATAGCTTGTGGTAACTTTAGAGCTCGAGCTGGAGATCATTGTGGTTTAGATATGTGGAATTTGGTGCAAGGAAGGTAGTTAAGCTAATATCAGTCTTACCTGTATGCTATTTGGCAGAGAGATTTCTTGTCTTTGCTGTCCTTATGATTCATTAGTAAAATCATTGTAATTTGGAATGGGTATTAGCTGTATGATTGGGCTGACAAGTGACAAGTGGAGAGAGTTAATACCATAAAATGATTTTCGGAGTATTTTTTTAAAACCTGTTTTGCATGGCTCACAGATCTATGCCTTGATTGCATGATTAATGAACTGAGAAGTACATGACACTTGTTTGATTGAGTTACACAATTCTTTTGGGTAAAGAAATTTTTTTCCTGTCCAAATCCAAAGTCAAAACAAAAGAAACCATGCATTGTCTGTACATTGACTTCCCTCCTATTCTAGTAGTAAATCTATTACATGATGGTAATGGTTACCAGTGGCATATATAAGAAACTTATTATGCTGGACATTCCTTCTTTTGCTTCTGGCTCTAATCAATTATTGTCCAATATAATTGTAGGAAATTAGAAAAAGGGCATTAAAGACTGCTCTCTCACATTATGCCTTTTCAATTTTTGTTGTCCCTTGATATTTTGATATGTTACGAAAACTGCTTATACCCGTTTCTTTAGTTGTAGAAGCATGGGCAACAGACGTGCCATCTTATGAACTGACAATGCATTTGGTAAGGTGGCATTTCTTGTGGTCCTGAAATTTGGAAAGATTCAGATACTTCATACGTAATGCAGTTCCCAAGGAAGAAAGTAATGTACTCTCTGTTTTTAATGGAAATGAGAATTCCCCACTAACTAATATTGTTCCCTTCAAAGTATAGATAGAACCATTTCAATGGGCTGTGATTGTGTGATGCTCAGTAAACCAGTTAAAGTGATTTGTTATGTGAGTTCAAGAAGTCTTGCATATTTGCATCAGTTGAGCAACCCAATCTTGCTGCACCTTTGGCAGTTTTCAATAGTTTCTCATAGCAATGTAAAGCTCAGGTGTTTGGATATTGTTTTGTGTCTGGTTGATGTCATCGCTCTTCTAACATATTCTTGTAAATACCCAAACTGCGTATGACTCTACACCATCAAGTTCCGCATCATTATGGGTCCTGTGAGTACTTACGTGCTGCAGAGCTCTAAATTTTCAATCTGAAGCATTGGGATCATAAACAATTGCTGTTCAGTTAGTGGGTTCCTCTCTTCTTGATAAGATACTGTGTCACACCAGTTGATCTGCCTATTATAGCTAACAGTGTTGAGGGTTGAATGAATGCCTCTGATTTAGTTGTTACTTTCTTCTACCTTGGAATAAAGTTCATTGGTTGGAGATGTTTTCTTTGGTTTTGAATGGTCGTGCTTTTGTCAGTGTGCTCTTAGATAGAGAATCCACAGCTGCATAAGAATGATTTTCTGCTAAAATGCTGGTGTTGTTGGATAAGTCAGTAAAGAGGCGGCAGAATTACCTAGTGTGATAGGCTTATAATTGCAGTGTAGTCAATGTTATGCATTCATCTCCCATGTTGCTCAGTATTGTTGCCACATAAGATTGATTTTTTTTTTTTGCATCTGATGAGGTGAATGAATCACAGAAGGTAGCTGAATTGCTCAAGAAATGAAAGCATGATCTCCATAATGGAATGCTGTGAATGCCTGTCTTGCATTTTGTCTTTCAGAATTATGGAAAATTATTTGCTGGCAGAGTTTTTGTTTTGAAGATATATACAATGTGAAACTCATCATAAAATTGGGGTTACAACAAAATGATCTGGTGACTGTTGAAGTGAAAGCACTACAGTTGGATTTTCATGATTATACCATTCATTCGTGGCTACATATCATTGTAATGTTAGTTCTTCTGGGTCAGAAAATAATAGTTCCTAACATGAGAGTGTTTTTTCAAATAAGTCAGATGCTAAGAGTATGTTTGAGGGATTAGATTGTTAAAGGTCATTCATGAAGTCATGAACCAGTATGGAACATGCTGAAATTCTAGCTCAGAATGTTGAAGTAATTATGTAGGAGATGTTTGTTGTCAAATATGGGCTTGGAATTCCTCTGAATGGCTTAGCTATATGAAAACCATTCTGGTGCTTTATCATTGTAACACCGAAGTAAGTTGTCTGATTATAAGTTTTGCTTTTTAATTAAATGCTATTTGCATCTAGTTAATAAAATATAAAAACATAACATGCAACACATAACTTTGTCCAGTCATATGTTTCCATTTATGTATGCATAATACTTTGTCTGAAACTGAGTGCCCATTTCAATTTTTTTTTTAATTCTGTTCTTGTAAGAATCATTCTATTGACCATCAGCAATTTGGAGTAATGATTATGCAGCAATTGTGTGATTTCTTTCTTATGTTTTTATCTATTTAAGTTTGGGTGGTGGGTAGTTTGGTTGATGGTTTAAGCCTTGTTGAATTGAGAATCACCCCTGGAAACATCTGAGATTATTTTCAGAGATGGGGGTCTGGGCAGAAACTCACAATATTAAGAACATATATCAGGCAACACTAATCAATGATGCTCTTCAGTGCTTATTAGAAAGTAGAAATTGTTAGATCAACATTGTGGTCAACTAGGCTCCAGCTTTTGTGATTGAAATTTTATAAATTGATACTTTTGTGACTGTTAACAAGAAATCATTAGCTACAGCAGTTTCTTTTAGGCCCCCAATTTGCCTAAGCAATTTGTAAAGAGGGCCTTTTTCTTTTTTTGGCTTTGTGTGGGTGGAGAGTTCACCACATGATGGTCAATGTGCACTTCTTATTCTTTTTGCGACATATGAGAACAATTTTGACCTACCTTTTACTTGTCTTATTTTTATCCTCTATCTTGTTTTTATGATGTGGTTCTATTTTACTGGTTTTCTGATTAACTTTATCAGGGAGTAGCTTCATATATGCTGCAGTTTCTTCTACTAACTACAGTAACTTGGTGGTTCCCATTTATTTGTGCTGACTTATGGCTAGTAGACATGTTCTGTGTGTTCTCTATTAATGAGTCTTACAATAATGGCTATACAGTGGTTATTTGCATCAAAAGAAGCATTGATATTGTTCATCCTCATAAATACAATAAAAAAATTGTTACATCAGTTGTGTGAATTGCTATTACTTAGCTTGTGGTTCTCAAGTGGTCCTTCCTGTAGATCATGATGGAAAGGGATACAGGCCGTCCACGTGGATTTGGTTTTATCACATTTGCAGACCGTAGGGGAATGGAGGATGCTATCAAGGAAATGCATGGACGGGAAATTGGTGATCGTATCATCTCAGTCAACAAGGCACAGCCCAAGATGGGGGGTGATGATGTAGACCAAGGTTACAGAGGTGGCTACTCATCAGGTGGTAGGGGAAGCTATGGTGCTGGAGATAGGGTAGGACAGGATGACTGCTTCAAATGTGGGCGTCCAGGGCACTGGGCCCGAGATTGTCCTTTGGCAGGAGGTGGTCGTGGTCGGGGTGGTAGCTCATTTCCTTCACGTCCTAGGTTTGGAGCTGCTGGTGGAAATGGGGATCGTCTAGGTGGTGAACGTGATCGATACGTTGATGATCGGTATGAGGGAGGACGTTATGGAGATAGGGATCGTTTTGACAACCGTGACTACAAATATGGCAGCCGTGATCGCTATGCTAGTGACAGGTATACATATGTCTGTGGTTGTTATTAAATTACTACTCAGGTGGTGCTTTTGCCATTTTTCTTAAAAAAACATTTTTTCTTACTTCATTTAATTGATAATATGGCAAATACAAAGACTCTGATTGCATAAAGATTTTATCTGATCACTTAATCTGATTTGTGCCTTTGAGTAGTATATGCTGTTTCTTCATTAATAAAATGGAGCAGTACCTCTATTGGATATTCCATGTGTTCTATGTATTTGTCATTGTCACCATATTTATTAACTGAGAACTGTGTAGGTATCCAACCAGTGGAGATCGATTCGCAAGTGATCGATATGGCGGTGGCTCAGATTACCCGCAAAATGGTTATGGCAAGGAAAGAGGGTATGACCGGTATGGTGGTCCACGAGGAGGTGCTGATAGGTATGGAAGTGGAATGGGAGGTCGTGATGAAGGAAGGAGTTATAGGGGTAGACCTGGTCCATATGATCGCCCAAGCAGGGGTTCTCGTCCGTCACTTGATCGCTACTGAATTCTAACGTTGATGTTTTTAACGGGAAATCCAAATGCAGAAGCCACATTAGAGACCTAGTTCTTGTTCTTGCTCTTGTTACGTTGGACATCCAGTTTGGGACAACTGTTGCTGCTAGATTGTAGTTTCATAGATTATGGATTTCGTAGTTTGTTTCCCTATTTATAGATCGTGCCAATCCCTGTTGATTTTCCCCCTCCTTTGCCTGACGCTTTGACTAACTTCCCTAATGCAAGTAAGCATGATTTACCGCTGCATTCCAAAATTTGTGGTGTTACAGTTGCGCTATCTCTGCACAAACTTTTTTCTTTGTCAGGTATAAATGTTCGCCTAGGAAGAGTACACCGGTGCAAGTGACATGTGTTAATTGAATTACGTAGATACGTAGAATTGGTATAACTCATCATTATTTTCTGTCTTAATTTTTGATTCAACACTTTTTGGTAAATAACCTTTCATTTTCAGTATTTGGTTGAAAAATATATTTAAGAGCATTCGAAGTAGGTTAAAAATTTATTCTTTGGCCACCTAAAATTTCATTCAAACCTCTAGTGCTGCTTATCTACTTTACTAATATACCATCTTTAAAAAGAATTTATAGCATGTGAGGTTAAAATCTGAAAGAATTAAAATTTAATAAAATTAGCCTTTTGGTTCAAATAAATATCAAATTTAGAAGATATTATTAATGGGTGTAACTTCGGGTATGATCGGACTTAATTCCACCCTAAGGTGACACGTTACTTTTAAGTAAAGGCCAAAAAGAAAAGTTTGTCGATCTAACTCCTTTACGTAAAGTAGAACTGAATATAGAAATTAATTAAAAAGAAATAAGTCGTATTTGACTTCTTTTTATAACGATGATAAAAGAAACGATAAAAATTGAAAGAAAAAAAAAACGAACGCGTTTGTGTTAAATAAGGGGGAAAATATAATGGTTTACTTTTAGCAATTGAAAGCACTGATTATTGGAATAATTGGAAATCATATTTGTGAGCGCATGATTGCTCCGTGCCACATTTTGCTTCACAGCAAATCTATCTTCCTTTTTGTTGGGATAGAGTAACATGTTCTCATTTAACTTTTACTGCTCCAGAAATGTTATATTTTAAATTAGTTTTTGAAAAGGTTAAGATCTTACTTTCAATTGCTAAAGCATACAATTTCGAAAATTAGTTTTAAAAAATTCAAGCACGCGTGTGAATAGAAAAAAGTGGTGGAAATAAAATCACTGCTCAATTAGTCACGGAATGGATTGGGATCATACTATGGCTTGACTTCTCCCTCTCATTTGGATATTCTGAGATGCAAGTTGACTCTAAGCCCCAAAGCATGCGCAGACTAATTAGTGACGTAGGCCCTCAAATAAAAGATTTGAATTTCATTACTTAAACAATAATTAGCCTTTCATGAGTTCATCTATAAGTGTACCCCGTAAGTCTCATCGGTCCGATTTTGCCACCAAATTTCCCTCGATCGGAGCACCCTTTATTCCATGCATTATACTTAGCCGTTAAGCGACTCTAGTCACTCGCGATATGTGTGTCCGAGGAGTTCGAGACAAACGGATAGAATCATACATACACCCTTCTCAGAATATAGGATTGATCGGTTGTTGATAGATGTAAGAAGACGGATTACACTTTACATTTATACTAGACTAAATTTCCTCCCAAGACACGATTTAATTATTATAACAATAACATTTAGAGTTCGTTTAGATAGAGAATTTTAACTGAGGAAAGTAATTTATCAGAGAATTTGAATTTATGTAATTTATAATTCATTATTTGGATGTTTTTTTTATGAAGAATTTAAAATTTTGGAATTTTAAAACAAAATTTTAAATAATTAAAAATTTGGAATTTTAATTTCCTTCTAAAAAGTGAGAAATTGAAATTTTCTTCTTACAGTCTTCTTCAAGAAACTAAGCTCCTAAAATATCGATAGGATGTGAGCATAGAGGAATAACTAGTACACCAATCATATTTTTTCTTTTTTTCATTCATTTTTTTCATCCTCATAATTTTAATTTTTTTTTATCCAAACACTTGAAAATAAAAAAATTTCAAATTGAAATATTCGAAATTCTTAAAATTTAAAAATTCTCAAAATTTTAAATTTCTCCATCCAAACACATTCTTAATTTTTGTGTCAAGAAAAGTTATTCAGTTCATAAAAATCAAACTCACATCCTACAAATACCCCCACAAATATGTAAATTCAAATCTCATTAATGATATGGGAATTTTGTTAATAGGTGATTAATAAATATATCCTTAAGCGTTGATTTAACCCTAAAACATATTTTAATCCAAATGAATTCTTAAAATTCAACCCACCTTGACGAATAAAAAAAAACCTAATATTTTACACGCAAATTTAAATTTGTCCACCTCTTGTGTATTAGTGTGTGTCTCTGTATAATGACTTATTGTATCGTATTCCTTTCATCTAGAGCTATAATGATTAATTCCTATTTTAAATGCTGATTTGAATGAGCTCATCATATTACTTATAGATAAAGAATAAAATGCAAGGATACATCGTGATAAATAAGCTCTTAGTAAAACTTTTGGTATGTAACGCTACTTAAATAGAAAAACCAATTCCATTATTTGTCGGTTTGTCTACACATGCCAATTTTGTCCTGTCTTCTGAAAATAATTCATGCATTAAATATGCCACAAACTACTAATTCGGTCCATGTTTGCGTGGGAACGTATCCACGATGCATTGTTTGACCAGCCACTGGGCTGTCTTTGTTGAATGCACATAACCATATATATATATTTGAGACTTGACTCATGATGTGGAATGTAAGCAAATTAAAGTCCCTATTTTGTATTTATTTTGTAATTATCTTTTTATAGTATATTTATAGAAAAGTTGTATACCAAAAATTTTCAAAAGAAAACAGTTTTAATTTTTTTAAAAGAAAAAAATAATTTTAAAAAATAGTTATATCATAATTTAAAAAAAAAAAAAATCCAATTTTAGCATTTAACTGGTATAAACTTCAACATAGCTTTGGAAGTTAAGATGCAGAATGATAATTATTGATTGAGATAAAAAGGTAAAACATTAACAAATTCATAATATATTTCTTTTAATTTTAATTTTTATTTTTTTAATTAATAGTTATTATTCTCCAACTTAAGGATGTTCACAGATACAGATAACTCACAAATCTGATCTGATCCAAAGAGACCCAACCTGTAATATATAATTAAATTTATTATATAAAAAATAATTAAATATAAAATACTATATTTTTAATATAATTTATTAAATTAAACTATCGATGATTTTTTTTTTCGTTTTTTAGCTTCTGTTTTTATTCTTATCATGATTTTGTTTATATTTTTGCATGTCAATGCAATATTTTATTTTTCTAAAATTAAAATTATATTAATATCGAAACATTTATTCCATTAATCAAAATTAACATGATTTGATCTCTTTAAAAAACATTTAGTCATTATGGATTTATTTAGGTAAAAATAAATTGTTGTTATAAAAATTTTAAATTTTACAAAATAAAAATAGCAAAAGTTAAATAAGTACACGCGAAGTTCTTGGACTGTCTGTGATCCCTCTCAATTGCGAAAGTACGTTAATAGAACTTCAAATTATAATAGTTTTAAAAATCTAAATACTTTTTATAAGCTACGCTACCTTTCTATTTTACGTGCTGATTCGTTTAGATACTTTTCAAACATGGATCGGAAAGGATATTCTTCGCCGTGTCATAAATATTATCGAACAATTAGTTTACAAATTATATTGCATATAACATTCAAGTTTCAACTTAGGTGGACCCACCATTCAAAATTTCCCACATTTGGATTTTCTCATTGACATCACACTCATATCATGTTCAAATGTGCTATAACTTTTTCGGGGATTTTGATTTGAATTTAATTGTTTATTTAATTCTTGTTGCACAAATTTTTATACATGCTATTTTAATCTTTAGTTCCTTTATATAGTATTTTTAATCTCATAGAAACTTAAAATAATTAAAAAATAATATATACATATATATATATATGGACTAAAGGAAAATATTTTTAATATTGGAACTTAAAAATAAAGTTTGTATAACTATATAAATCAAATAAATAATTAATTTTTATAGCTTAGGCAACCCAAAAGGCAACACGGGAAGCGTAAGTGTATATGTGGATTGGACGATCAAACTTTAGAAGTCCAGATTTTTGAAAATTATAATTTCTAAAATCTAACTTTTTTTTTCTTTGAAACAATTTCCAGAAAGAGAAAATAAAGTAGATTTGTATGCCGGTTAGTGCCATTGACCAATAATATCCTAATTTCCTAGTCAAGAATGATAATCAAACTGCTGACACGTGTACAACTTATAAAATAACTTTATATGCTTTCAAGAAAATCAGATAATTCATTCAAAAAAAGAAAAAAGAAAACCATATAATAATTAAACTTATCAAATTTACACAAATAAAAAAATCATTAATTATAAAAGATATATGTGAAAAAATAATTAATATTATATTAAAAAAATTAAAATAATCATTATTTTAAGATTTATTTTTTTCTTCTCTTATACGATAATTATTATAAAATGAAATAAATAATTTTTAATTTTTAATTTTTCACATTGACAAACAAACAAGTAACAATTTAGAATGTAGATGGGAGGAAAAGTCAGGATAACTTTCTCTCATTTTCGAATATTAGACTAAATATTGTTGGAAATCAATGCTATGATATCAGTGTTGGTTCATCAATATTTCCCCAAATAAAATTATCAACTTTTACAAAGGATAACACAACAAAAATTACTTCATTGAAAAAATAATAACACACAAGAATTTAGCGTGATTTGACATCTCTTGTCTACATCCACGGAACCATTTAAAAATATTTATTATCACAAAAATGATTATTAGATTGTAAGTCACCTCCAAATAATATATCATTATACAAATCCGAGTACCACACTCAATGGTTATAAAAAATGATAACACTTTTACACAAAAACATTTTTCTCTCAACAAAGTGAGAGTGACATTGTTTCTCTAGAAACAATTTTTTTCACACATTCTTTTCATGTGTTGTGTTTCTCTAGAAATTCTCTTCTTTATTTATATTTATAATGAAGATTGCTACCAACTATAATAAATAAATTTTTTTGGAAGTTGAAACAAAAATAATTTCTAATGCATCCATTTAACTAAGGTTCATTTAGTAAAATGTAATTTTTCACTTTGTATTTAAGTTCCCTAAACTTTAATGATAAAAATTCAATTCTCAGTATACATATATTTTATCTTTTGTCTTGAAACTCTATAAATATCACAGTTTAGATTTTTTTCAATTGTTTAAAATATATTTATTAATTTAATAATTAACTTAACTTTTATAGTTTTTATATTTTAAAATCATAAAAAAATACTATTGAACATGTAGAAAATATTTTATTGTCCATACTAGTCCTACTTGATTAAAGTAAAATCACCTTCAACGAAAAATACCGAATAAATGTATAAAAACATCGTCAAAAATTTTGTGGCAGTTCTTAAATTGCAAAATTGTTTTTTTACAATCTAAACAATATTTAAGACTATTGATTAAAATAAAATAGATTTATACTAGTTAATTTATAGAGCTAGTAATATTTTTAAAATTTTAAATTATAAAAAATAAATTAAAAGTATTTTTTAAAACAAGTGACAAAATTTAGACCATCAAATTAATCCGATGGTCTAAAAATATTAAATTCACTGTGACTTTGCAGCCCAAAGTCATTGCCTCTCCCAACAACTTAACTATCTATCCTCAGAGAAAATATACTCAACCTCAACCATTTGAGAAGTTGTTGAACTGAAATCTCGATTTTTGGATATTCTGATAAAAAATCTCCATCTGTATATGGACATTTTCTTTACTGCATCTATATATGGACATAGTTTTTTCCAATGGGATGTTTTCAATACACATAGGCAAATACCATTATATTGGTATTTAGCTGTGTTATTTTCATGCATTAACGCAGGGGTATATATCTTTGTTGAAATATTATCTTCTATATATGGGGTATATATCTTGCTAGAAGCAATTGAATTTGAAAAGCATTATATTGCCTAAAAAAAAGCTGTGTTATTTTCATGTAAGGGGGTATATATCTTCGAGTCTTTCGGTGGCATTTATGCAGGGGTGACCACGAGTCAATTATGGGGCGGTGTTGTTTTATTCCTAGGTTAACGGTTATTTATTAAATGTCATCAATGATAAATACGTAGCTCTTAACCTTGCTTTTTGGTAGTTTTTGCCTTCCTATGTATTCTGTTTTTTGGTACCTCTGGCTATGGGTAATAACGTGGGTCTTGGTTCACTTCACCAACAGATTCACCTTGTCATATTTTTTTTTAAAAAAAATGTAAACATTAATAGGTGTTTAAGTTTTGGATTGTGACTTTATATTTTTTTTTAAAAAAAATTATAATGTTATTCAAAAATTAAAATACATATTTATTATTATTTTATAAATTTTATTTTTCTAATGCTTATAGAAAATTTTATATTAAAATCAAATTTAGGATAAATAATTGATTTACTTTTGATTCTTTAACTAAATTTGTTCCTCTTTAAAAAAATTAAATTTATTCATTTTGATTAATTTTATGAAATAAAATATTAATATTATCTTTTTGTTTTAATTTTTAGTAAATTGGCCAAAATTTTCAATCCATCATTAGAAGGCGGGTTAGCCACCTCGTCTTGTTTTTGGTGGATTAGTGACGGGTGACACAAAATTGGTCAAGCTGACCTCTTTATCACCGTGAAATTGGCTCATATATTAAATATTCTTTTTGTCTTTCCATAAAAAAATCCATTATATTGCTTTTATAGTGTTTCTAGAGGAAACATACTTCAAAAAAAACACTTCAAATAAAACAGCTTCTTTATATCCATTCACTAAAAAACTAATTACGTTAGTTTTATTTCAATTTTTTACTCACATACGTTATTCAATTTTTTAATATTTTATATTTTTGGACAAAAGGGGCTAACACCTCAAAGAAAACAACAAACTAAAAACCTTTAGGAAAAGAGTTCGGATAAACATCCGCAGAAACTTAAACAGAAACGAAGGAGGGAACCCAATCAAAGATTGATTTTTTAAAATTTTAGGTTAGTTGGATTTAAAATAAAATATTTTCTTTATTTTAATAAGATATGTATAATATATATCTTTGTTGAAATATTATCATCGATAGTGTTGAAATGTTTAAATTTTGTAGATTATTGATATGTGAAGTGAATCAGAGTCACCAAAAGAGGTAAATAGTGACCCTCATTAGATCAAGTGTGTATGTTTATGTTAACGTTGTGTTGTCTAAATCTTTATTCTGCAAAAGTTAAACGGATGAAAATATATTTTAATTTTTATGCTCAAAGAGTAAGAAAGTGCTTTCTCATACTTTTTCAAAACATGCCGTCAAAGTAAATCTAAATGTTGAAAAACTAATTTAAAATTGTTTTAAAAGATTGGAGTTTCTACGTATTATTACATGTTGGTTTTCTTGTAACTAAAGTTTATAGTACGTAATGCATCTAAATTGAAAAAACTAGTTTAAAACTTATCTAACTTGTATCTTAGTTTACACAATAAACTCAGTTTAGACTAAACAAATAGAAGCAAGCAACATACCATATTAGATACAAAGATTTTTACACTTGTTCATCCCTTATGGGCTACAGCAAGTTAGGAGTGATAAAATAGATCGTCGGAAATGGGTTGAGAAAAATGTGGGACAAGCCTACCTGTCAAGATTTTTTTTATTACAAAAAATGATTTAATATTTATTTTGACATTTTATACGTATATTTATTAATTTTTAATTATTTTATTTTTTGTCTAAATAGATTATTATTTAAAATTTAAGATAACAAATTTATTTTTTTAATAAATATATATTATTTAATATTTATAAAAGATAAAATTGATTGAAATATATTTATTATATTTTTTAATATTTTAATTTTAACGGATCAATTCGTTAATCTAATAAAAGCGGGACAAACGGACACTTTTAACCTATATTTAAAATGAGAGACAAGTATACTAACCCATTTTATCACCCCCTACATCCAGTCCCTACCTCCTGTAGAATTTCTATTCGAAAACATACCAATGGCAAATGTAGACCAATAAGTAGATATTGTTTCAAAATGAAAATATAAGAATGCATATTATATATAATTCTTTATCCAACTTATTTTTCTTCACAAATACCTTCTCTTGTAACTAATTTTAATTGAGACAGTCATATACTACGTGCGAGTAACTCTTTCAACAATAATTTAAACCATAATACGTCATGATGTGAAAAATTAATTTGTTTCGTTAGACCTAAGTTTGATTAATGCCTCATCCAACTTATTGCCATCACCACTCCATTTTAGATTCTAAGGTGAAAGAGATTCTGACACTGGCTTTGACTTTAGCATTATTCAGTCTTTTTTTTTATCTGCGTGGTATTCAAAGCTTGTTTGTAAGAGAGGTCTCTTTTATAATGCACAACTTGGACTAGTTGTCAGGCCTTGGTAAGTGTTGTTCACTCCGCCGAATTCAAAGCTACAATTTCATACCGCCTGGCTGGGCCACAAGTGTCAGATTCTTTACATTAATTTTTTGTTAACCCTCTCAAGATTAAAAATTATTTCCATCAAAAATTAAACTTAAATATTATTCTAATAATTCAACTTTAATTTCAAAGTATCAATTATATCCAATTACTTAGTTCGATAAATTATTTAGATGCGGGAAATAGATTTGTCCTAGTTGTTGGGGGGAAATTACTAAGAGTTTTCACGTTCATATTTAACCTAATATTGGTTGATGAGCTGAATTTGGAGAAACCACCAGGCTGAGAGTGAGAGGTGCATGAAGATGATGGCGTTGACGGTGGGAATGTAAGGCAAGTTTCCTACCGTGTGTAAGTAACCGTGACCTTTGGATCTAGGTGTTTTTTTAGATATATCATAGGCAAACATACACCAGAATAATTTTTATAATTTTTGTATTTTTTATTAATGGTTTTTTTCCAGCGCAACAACTTTTTCATGACCATCACCGTCGACCTTTATTTGCCGTCGCCGAAGACGATCTCCATCTGCCGTAGCCGGAGATGATTTCCGGCGACGTCGTTTTTTTCCTACTTTCCTTTTTCCATCTCCTCTTCTTTTCTTCAGCTGCGCTGATCCGAAGTCAGATCTAAAATGGAAAGCAAGCCTCAAACAACGATCCAAAACAACGGAGATTCAAACCAAAAACTAATCGTACCAAAATACTTTCATCCACGAAAAACCCCAGTCCCCAGATCTGAAGCGAAAACTGAAACCTTTCATTGACAAGCCAACCCCAGATCTGCGACAACCATCAAGAAATGTACAGTTGCTAGCTCTAACTCATCTTTCTTCACGCTCTAAATTGAGTGCTTCTCTTCCCGTAAGCTTCCATGGACGAAGGCGCCTTCGAAGAAGTTCCAAGCGGTGTGCAAGAGTATGATATCGGCGCCAGTGCTGTCGGCGTTGTTGACGATGGAAATCTGGTCGGCATGATCGAGATTGATGAGGTCCTCGGGATTTGAGATTGAAGGAAAATTATTCTGGTGTGTGTGAGCCTATGGTAATCCCACACATTTTTGAAAATATATATAGATCTAACGGACAATAGTTCTTTCCCACACTGGGAGACACCACGTGGCCCATGAAGATTTGATAAGTCCAATAGTTGACAAATGTTGAATGACAAAGGATACAAACAGGGCAGGCAAGACACCTATGACTATGATGAAGCCAGGTGCCTATAAATGACAAAGGATACAAATAGGGTAGTAGTACTAGTATGTACACGAAAGTGTGTGCGTCTCAATCTTTACCAAAGCAAAATGGTCAGAGTAATTTTTTGCAACCATTATCCACACGCCTAATCAAATATTCAAAATTTATTCTAATATTATTGTTTTAATATTTGATTAATTAAACTTTGTACTCATGTAGGAAGTCCTCGTCACTAATTTATAGTAATTTATAGTGATGGTGCAGTTATGATAGTAATTTATAGTAATAGGTTACTAATTGCTAATTGCTAATTGCTAATTGCTAATTGCTTTAACTGGAACGAAAAGTTACCATTAACCTTTTTCCTTTTGCCTTATCCGTATGTTATTCATTAGCGTGGAAAGAATATTTTTCTTAATAATACCAGTAGAAACAAGTAAAATGTTGAAAAGACAAGCAATGTTTCACTGTCTGCACATCTCTATATATATTTAATTATATACCCTCATGCACAGACACATGTACATTGACTTCAATTTGCACGCATCTGCACCTAGCAGAAATTGCTTGATATCCACAAACATGGCAATCAGGGGTGTTGATGGATGGCGAGACATGAAGAGTCTGACCGTCAACGTCATCACCGGGAGGTGGTTCGTGGTGTTCGCCTCCTTTCTAATCATGGCAGCCGCCGGAGCCACCTACATGTTCGGTCTCTATTCCAGCGACATCAAAACCACCCTCGGATACGACCAATCCACTCTGAACCTGCTCAGTTTCTTCAAGGACTTGGGTAGCAACGTTGGCATCCTCTCAGGCCTAATCAATGAGCTAACTCCACCCTGGGTTGTTCTGGCTATTGGTGCCATCCTCAACTTCTTTGGCTACTTCATGATATGGCTATCCGTCACTAAAAAAATAGCGAAACCCAAAGTGTGGCAGATGTGTCTCTACATCTGCATAGGTGCTAACTCTCAGTCCTTCGCCAACACCGGTTCCCTTGTTACGTGTGTCAAGAACTTTCCAGAAAGCCGTGGCGCTGTGTTGGGCATCCTCAAAGGCTACGTGGGTCTTAGCGGTGCAATCATCACGCAACTCTACCATGCTATTTACTATGACGACACAAGGTCTTTGATTTTACTCATTGGTTGGCTCCCTGCAGCTATTTCCTTTGCTTTCCTTCGAACCATTCGCTACATGAAGCCTGTTAGGAAGCCTAATGAGCTCAAGGTTTTCTACAACTTTCTCTATGTTTCGCTTGGCCTTGCTGGCTTTCTTATGGTCATGATCATTGTACAGAACAAAGTCGACTTCACTCAGAGTGAGTTTGGTGTCAGCGCTGCTATTATGCTCTTCTTGCTCTTCCTCCCACTTACTATTGTTTCTGTAGAAGAATATAAGGTCTGGCTGAGTAAAAGGCTCGCTTTGGTTGACCCCTCCCCGGTGAAAATAGTAACCGATCAGGTCATGAAACCGAATGAGCCTACTAACAATGGTAACAATTCAGTTTCCGATGACACAAAGTGGTGGGAAAATGTCTTTAGCCCACCAGCAAGAGGTGAGGACTATACAATACTTCAGGCGCTATTCAGCGTCGACATGTTAATACTTTTCATGACTTGCATATGTGGTGTTGGAGGCACGTTGACCGCAATAGATAATCTGGGTCAGATAGGAACCTCGCTTAGGTACCCCAAGAAAACTAGAAGCACTTTCGTGTCCCTAGTAAGCATTTGGAATTATCTGGGAAGGGTTTTCTCTGGGTTTGTTTCTGAATATTTTCTACAAAAGTACAAGTTCCCTCGTCCTCTTATGCTTACTTTGACTCTGCTCTTGTCATGTGTTGGTCACCTTCTGATTGCGTTTGATGTGCCGAATGGCCTTTACGTGGCTTCGGTGATTATTGGGTTTTGTTTTGGCGCACAGTGGCCTTTACTTTTTGCCATTATATCCGAGCTTTTTGGACTTAAATATTATGCGACTTTGTACAATTTTGGAAGCGCAGCTAGTCCACTAGGACTATATGTTCTTAATGTGAAGATGACTGGGTATCTGTATGACAAAGAAGCCAAGAAGCAACTTGCAGCATTGGGGCTTAAAAGAATTGAAGGACAGGAATTGAATTGTGTTGGGGTCCATTGCTTCAAGTTATCTTTCATTATTATCACAGCTGCAACTTTCTTTGGTGCCATTGTTTCACTCATCTTGGTGGCTAGGACAAGAACCTTTTACAAAAGTGACATATACAAGAGATACAGGAATGCAGCCACGGAGTCAGAAACTGAAATGGCTGAGAAAGATTCCAAACATGTGGTGCCAGCTCAGAAGTAGGACTAATGGTAAAAGATAATGTTGTTTAGATCAATGTTCAAACAAGAAATTAATGAATTAATAATGTGGTCATACATGTTAGACAATGTAATATGCAACATTATAGTTTGCTACATTTTCTTTGCCGTGATGTAACCTTTTCATTTTCTTTCCCACAAACTAAGACTATTATTACATATCTCCCTTTTAACATCTTTTTATCTCACACTTAATAAGAATATTGTTAAAAGTTTTTGTCACATTCAAAAAATATTATGAAATTATAAATAAATATTACTAATATATTTTTGTCTAATTTTATTAAATATTATACATAGTCTATGTTTTTAAAGCTTAAAAATATCACAAAAATTTTAATAATATGAATTATATGTAACATTTAATAAATGTTGTAAAAATATATTAATAATATTTATTTATAATTTTGTTGTAAAAATATATTAATAATATTTATTTATAATTTTGTGACATTTTTATTAAGTGTTAGATAAAAAAAAATGTTACTAAAAATCACATTTATAGTAAGGAACGTGCAATTTTTTCCGCATTTATTCTATAACAGGTAAAATAAAATAAGAAGAAACATGATTGTCGCTGACAGTATTATAAATTTTAATGTATTTATCTATTATATTTAAATTAATAAAAAATATTAATAAAAATATATATTAGTATATATACACACAATAATTAACAATATTAATATACAATAAAATATTAAATATTATAAAATTACACAAAAATTTTGTATGATGCATGCATACTGTATTTTTATATACATGTATCAAGTCATTGTTTTTATAAAATTTCGCACTTCCTAAAAAAATGTATCTCTATGAATTTTATTTTATATTTAATATATTTTCTATATTTTATATTAATAAATCTATATATTTTTAATTGAAGAAATTTAAATATTAATCAGATAAGTTAATTGAAAATATAAATATTGTTTAATTGAATAAATGAGAAAAAAATTGATTTGAACTAAAAACTTATTGCAAATGGGTGAATATTATTATTGAAACTTTAAATGTTGTTTTAACATTTGTTCATGAATTTAATATTTTCTTTTTATATTTCATTCTTATCATTTTGATTACATGATGTAAAATATGATTTTACCCTTATTGCAAAACTGATTAACATTTTTTTTTATATTTCATTTTCATAATTTTTAATTATGTGATTTAAAAGATGAGTTTATCCTTACTTTGTAAAACTCATATTACTTAATATATATTATCTAAAAAAGATATATTGTTAACTAAAAAAATACTAAAAATAAAAAAAATAAACTAATTGGTCATTTTTCGTAATATATTATTAAATAATAATTAAATCATTTTTTAAAAAATGTTAAAAGAGGAATAAAATAATTGATTAAGACTAAAAGTTTTTAAAATAGAATTGTTTGTATTGAATAGACTAATAGTTAAATATAGCTCTAATAGAATGAATAATAAAATATAATTTATTTATATAATAAAATAATACTGATTGAATGAATAATTGAATTGAATAGTATTATTTAATATTTTTGAAAAAAAAATAAATATGAGGCCGCCAAATGGCATCACCTCATAAAACAAAATATATTTTTATATATATGCAGTTGACAGTTGATGTCATTGTGTATAAGATCTATTTAGTAATGATTTCAAATTTTGCTATATACAAGAGTAACGTGGAAGGGCAATAGCCAGAACATTTAAGAACCAAAAATTAGTTGGCCACCATGAAATTGTCTTAAAAAATGTTGAGAAAATAATTTGATATACTCAGACACACACTATATATACCCGATTTAATCTCCACTCATATGCACCTTTGTTGTACCCGCAGAACTTGCTTGATATCCACAAACATGGCAATCAGGGGTGTTGATGGATGGCGAGACATGAAGAGTCTGGCTGTCCAAGTCATCACAGGGCGGTGGTTCGTGGTTTTTGCCTCCTTTCTAATCATGGCAGCCGCTGGAGCCACCTACATGTTCGGTCTCTATTCCAGCGATATCAAAACCACCCTTGGCTACGACCAAACCACTCTGAATCTCCTTAGTTTCTTCAAGGACTTGGGCACCAACGTTGGGGTCATCTCGGGCCTAATCAACGAGCTGGCTCCACCCTGGGTGGTCCTAGCCATTGGTGCCGTCCTTAACTTCTTTGGCTACTTCATGATATGGCTATCCGTCACCCAAAGAATAGCCAAACCCAAAGTGTGGCAGATGTGTCTCTACATCTGCATAGGCGCTAACTCTCAGACTTTTGCCAACACTGGTTCCCTTGTCACTTGCATCAAGAACTTCCCAGAAAGAAATGGGGTTGTGTTAGGGATCCTCAAAGGTTACCTCGGTCTTAGCGGTGCAATCATCACGCAACTCTACTCTGCTATTTACTATGATGACACCAGGGCATTGATTTTGCTCATAGCTTGGCTCCCTGCTGCTATTTCCTTCGCTTCCCTACGAACCGTTCGCTACATGAAGCCCGTTAGGCAGCATAATGAGCTCAATGTTTTCTACAGGTTTCTCTATATCTCTCTTGGCCTTGCTGGGTTTCTTTTGTTCATGATCACTATACAGAAAAGGGTCAACTTCACTCAGAGTGAGTTCGGTGTCAGCGCTGCTATTGTGCTCTTTCTGCTCCTCCTCCCACTTTCTGTTGTTTCTATAGAAGAATATAAGGTCTGGCAGAGTAAAAGGCTTGCTTTGGTTGACCCCACCCCGGTGAAAATAGTAACCGATGAGGGTGAAAAGGTCATGAAACCGATTGAGGCAACAAATGGTTGCAAAAATTCAGTTTCTTCCAAGTGGTGGGAAAATGTGTTTAGTCCACCAGAAAGAGGTGAGGACTATACAATACTTCAGGCGCTATTCAGCCTCGACATGTTGATACTATTCATATGTAGCATCTGTGGTATTGGGGGCACGTTGACCGCAATAGATAACCTGGGTCAGATAGGAAAGTCGCTTAGATACCCAAAGAAAAGCATAAGCACTTTCGTGTCCCTAGTAAGCATTTGGAATTATCTGGGAAGGGTTTTCGCTGGATTTGTTTCTGAACATTATCTACAAAAGTACAAGTTCCCTCGTCCTCTCATGCTTACACTAACCATGCTCTTGTCATGTGTTGGTCACCTTCTGATAGCATTTGACGTGCCAAATGGTCTTTATGCGGCTTCGGTAATTATTGGGTTTTGTTTTGGCGCACAGTGGCCTTTACTTTTTGCCATTATATCCGAGCTTTTTGGACATAAATATTATGCAACTTTGTATAACTTTGGAAGTGCAGCAAGTCCACTAGGGCTATATGTGCTTAATGTGGTGATGACTGGGCATTTGTATGACAAAGAAGCCAAGAAGCAACTTGCAGCATTGGGGCTTGAGAGAAAGGAAGGGCAGGAATTGAATTGCATTGGGATCCATTGCTTCAAGTTGTCCTTTATTATTATCACAGCTGCAACTTTCTTTGGTGTCATTGTTTCACTCATCTTGGTGGCTAGGACAAGAACCTTTTACAAAGGTGACATATACAAGAGATACCGGGATGCAGCCACGGTAACAGACCAAGCTGAAATGGCGAGGGTGGAGAAAGATGACAAACATGTGATGCCAACTCAGAAGTAAGACTATTGGCAAAGGATGATGTTGTTGAAGATCAAGGTGCAAACAAGAAATTAATTGATTAACAATGTATAGTAAGTGTGTAACATTATGTTTTTGTTACATTTTCTTTGCCGTGATGTATACTTTTCATTTTCTTTGTCACACAAAACGACGTCCCCCTTTTTTCGTGTTTATTCTAGAACGAGTAAAATAAAATAATAGAAACATGGTTGCTGTGTTATTGCAATAGTTGATGTAGTTTTATGCAAGATTGCTCATTAATTTAATTATCACATGCAAGTGGTTGGGCAATGCCTAATTCACAACACGAGAAGTGTTTGTCTTCTTTAAGGCTGGCTGCTGGCCTGCTGCTACATGTTTCTTAATTTATATCATGCATGAATAGGGTCTGTAAATAGAATCTCAGATTTGTAAATGGACGAAGACTTTGATCAGCTAGCTAGAAAGTCTAGTCTAGCTTAATATGAAATGTTGATGTGTTTAAGATAACTATGTATATTGAAGCCACACGCACAGGAGGGTGTTGTTTAATAGTTGGTATATTTTATTTTAAAAAGACAATTAGAACAAAACTTATATTTTTTTTTTTTACTGAAGGTAATGGGGATGGACAAACATATATAAAATTGAATTAGGATATCATTAAAAAAAATGGATATATTTTAATTTTATATACTCTAAAAGAGTTAAAACAAAGGGTCGTTTACTTACAATTTTGTTTTCTGTTTTAATTTAGTTAAGTCTTATAAAAGAATGTATATTAACTAAATAGATTAAATTGATACCATAAATTTCAAATTCTTTGAGGAAAAACTTAAGGGACCGTTTACTTGTAATTTTGTTTTCTGTTTTTATTTTTTAATTACAAAACTGACATCTTATTTTCAATTTGTACAAGGTGACTATTTTGTAATTAAAAAGTAAAAAAAAAATTGTTTGTTAATAATGGGCTACGGCTACCTCTTGACTCTTGAGTCAAATAGTATTTCAATTATCAGTAACAGCATTGCACTACTGTGAACTAATAATACTTTTTTTTTCAAACAAATATTAAAAAATAAAATGAAAAATATTTTACGAAAATACAACTTATGTATTTTACGAAAAAGATTCAGGTTTAAAAAATATATTCACAAGTTTTGAAATATACAGAGAATTTTTTTATGATAAACATGCAAATGAATATATTATTTTTGAGCAAGGAATTCTCAACTTTCTTTTTCTTAAAAAATAAAGTAAATAAAAATAGCAATAACAACTTTCTTTAATTAAGTCATTTAATTTTAATATTTTCAATAACATTGACTCTCTTTAATATTTTATTTTTAGAATTTTTATTGTTAGACAATACTGACCCTATTTAGAAACAATAAAGTTCATATAAAATTCTTTTTTATAATATAAAAAAATCTAATAACTAAAAACATGTTAAAAATATTGCAAAATGCAAATATACTTTCCTCTTTATGAAAAAACATATTTTATATGGTTTAAGGCTACTTTTTCATATTATTTCTCACACTATTCTCTTTTATTGATATAATTACTTCTCTTTAGAAACAAAAAAGTGACATAACAAGTTGTCAACATTTCACAATTGTGTCGACCAAAAAAAAAAAATCTTTGTAAATTATCTGTATGTTTGGATATCTGCCAAATTGTCAAAGCCATGTTGGTGACAGAAACAGATGATCAGGACTTGATTAAAAAAAAAGACAAATTAAGCAGACAAAAAAAAATATCCTAGAAGGGGTGGTTCCGTAGCAATCATATCATATATTAATTAATAAGGGTGTTCGTCGCGGTACAGGTTTGATTTTTAGATAAATAAATTATTTAAATGAAATATAAATTAAAGATATAATATAGTTTAATTTGATTTAAATACAACATCAAATTAACATAAACTAATATTTTATGATTTAGTTTAATTTAAATATAAAATATATTATCAATTAATTCCTACTTCATCTGTGTGATCGGATGAAATTTCTTACCGATATTTTGGGATGGTAAATGGGCCCGTCAGTCTCATATTGTTTGGTTGGCCCGTTTCGGCCTGCTCGATTAAAAATAAGTTGGGACGGATTCACTCACTTTTGACTTGAGTTCAAAAATGCAAAGTTTTCAACTTATTTTTTTTCTTTTCTAACTTTGGGACCACTTTACTCAGATGTTTCAACTCTCAAGTGTCAAATTTCATGATGAATATTGATCTTCCTCATCTTTCATTTTGAAATAATAAAAAATATAAGAAAAGTCAAATAGAATATTTTTTCATTGTTTTCTACCCAATTTTAAGTATGTTTGACCGATTCTTAACTAATTTTACTGTGATTCTCTCCCATTCTCCTTCTCTTTCTCGATCATTTTTACTCTCTCGTGATAACCCATATTTGCTTTTTGAGTCTCATCCTTACTCTCCTTTTCCGCTTCAAATATGTGATATCTAATTCACTTTCTTCGTTCTCTTGTTTATATATCATGCAATTAAAATTATCATTCTTAATATTTTTTTTTCTCTTTGTTGAATGTACATTTCACACACTATCAGTCCAATCAGTCAATTTTTTATATATCATGCAATTAAAATTATCATTCTTTTATCTTTAATTATATATTTGATCTTTATAACCGTTTAACACTTTTAATAAACTATTTTTTATCCCTATTTTTAAAGTTAATTAAATTTTATTTTTCAAAGAAATTATCAAAAATTAAAAATTATCTTTTAACAAAATTTAAATTATTTACTATAAATTCAAAACGCAATTGTATATTAAAATATTTATTTATAATATAATTATTAATTTAAAATATTTATTTATTATAAAGTTTAATTATATAAAATAAATATTTGTCTCTTACAAAGCAATTACTCACTCGTTCAAGAGTTCATGAACATACTGTATTTTTATTTTTTTGAAGCAATGAACATACTGTATTATTATGAAAAATTATTGCTTGTTAACATCTTTATTTACCTGTAAAAAACATTTTTATTTTTTTTTTTAAGCAGCCGGTCGAATTTAATATGTTTTAATACAAATTCGCTCTTTAAAAAAAAAAAAAGCAACTTAGACATACATAACACTCAACCATTGTGCATCTACACTGTCAGAAAAACAATTAGGGTCACGGGGAATATGTGTGTGAATTAGAATCACGTGGAAGTGTCAAATGATACGAGGTGTCAAACAAAGAATAATAATACGAGGAGTTAGATTTAATGAAATTATATTTTAACAGTTTTTTTAATTATTGAATTTATCAATTAAATATTTGTATTATTATATTAAATTTAACATGCATGATTCATACGTTTATCAGTCATATTAAACATCAAGTTATCAAACATAAATTTGATACCTAAATCAATAGAAGTCGAAATTATTAGTTTGATTTGGGTCAAATTTAATCAAAGAAAAAAATTGAATCAACTTAATTGATTTAGCTTGGGTAACTGAGTTAGTTGAGTCAAATTAAACTAATGAACACTTTTATTTTCTTAAATCACGTCAGTGTGCTAAATCATCATCTCGATCATCAATTTCACACAGAGTTTATGATTGACTTATATTCTCAAAATTAAATTATGATGATTTTTATAAGCCGTGTCCGTGTGGATCCCAAATTCTCAATACACTTGTGGATACACTGCAAAACTTAAAAGGGTAGCCGAAATTAGTTGGTCCCCCGTTGCGTTGACTGACGTGTAGTCAAGTGGAATACATCTCATGACCGGTTTATTTATGCATAAAAGATAAATACTAACATAATAAATAATAAAAATTTATCAATAACATTAATTATTATAAATATAATCTTAAAATAATAATTAAAATTTACTTCTAAAATTTATCAATAACATTAATTACACTTCGATAAAAAAAAATTGTTTCAATTTTTATTATTTTAATAAATTAAGTTAATTAAATTTCACATGATTTATATGCATTGATATTAGCAGCATGTGTCCATGAATTATCCATGTTTTGCTTTTTACGACTAAAGATATTTTGGACATGACGAGAAGTAAATTTTTTTATTTCCTTTTTAATGAACCATTACCTAAGCAAATGCAACCTTTGCCGGCACTTCCAATAACAATTTAACATGTGCTACTCTTAGGTCTCCGTGATACGTCTTGTCGTTTATCCTCTCTCTCTCTTCTCGATACCCGAATATATCCCCATAAGGCCATCTATATATACATTTATTTAACACTTCAAAAGAAAGGGTAAAAAAGAGAAAATACAAAAAATATAATGAGACTTATAATATAAAAAAAAAAGAAATATTAAAATATATAAAATTATGAGTAATTAATTTATTATTATTACTTATATATATAATTATTAAAAAATATTATTTTTTATTATTGCTAATTTTTATTCAAGAAAAATGAATCCAACCTATCCCTCTCTTTCTTCTCTCTTTACTCTGAATGGCATCTATATATTGACGAGGATTTGCTCTCACATCTTCAAAACCTGCAACAATAACTCCGTTGCTGACAAATTAGCATGGCCGCTGCCATCGGAAGCATGGTGGACACGAATGGGCTCATGGTCCAAGTCATCACCGGAAGGTGGTTCGTGGTGTTCGCCTCCTTTCTAATCATGGCCGCCGCCGGCGCCACCTACATGTTCAGCCTCTACTCCGGAGACATCAAATCCGCCCTGGCCTACGACCAAACCACCTTAAACCTCCTTAGTTTCTTCAAAGACTTGGGTGGCAATGTCGGCGTCCTCTCGGGCCTCATCAACGAGATCACTCCCCCGTGGGTGGTCCTCGCCATGGGTTCCGTCCTCAACTTCTTTGGCTACTTCATGATATGGCTGGCGGTGACAAAAAAAATACCCAAGCCGCACGTGTGGCACATGTGCCTCTACATCTGCATAGGCTCGAATTCTCAGTCCTTCGCCAACACCGGTTCCCTTGTGACTTGCGTGAAGAACTTCCCAGAAAGCCGTGGGGTTGTGCTGGGCATCCTCAAAGGCTACGTTGGTCTCAGTGGAGCCATCATTACACAACTCTACTTTGCTTTTTACTACGACGATTCAAGGTCCTTGATTTTGCTCATAGGGTGGCTCCCAGCTGCTATTTCCTTCCTTTTCCTTCGAACCATTCGCTACATGAAACCCGTTCGACAGCCCAATGAGCTAAGTGTTTTCTACAAGTTTTTGTATATCTCACTTGGCCTTGCTGGGTTTCTTTTGGTCATGATCATAGTTCAGAAGCAAGTGCATTTCTCACAAAGTGAGTATGGTGTCAGTGCTGGGGTTGTGCTCTTCTTACTATTTCTTCCTCTTGCTGTTGTGTTTGTTGAACAATATAAGATCAGAGAGAGTCAAAAGCTAGCATTCATTGACCCCTCCCCGGTCAAGATAGTAGCTGAAGGAGAGTCTGCAAATGGTAATACCTCTAACACGCCAATTTCAACAGAGATTGAAGAAACTAGATGGTGGCAAAAAGTGTTAAGTCCACCGCCTCGAGGTGAGGACTATACTATACTTCAAGCCCTATTCAGCTTAGATATGATACTGCTATTCTTCGCTGGCACATGTGGTGTTGGGGGAACTTTAACCGCAATTGATAACCTTGGTCAGATTGGTACATCGCTAGGGTACCCCAAGGCTAGCATAAGCACGTTTGTGTCGTTAGTGAGCATTTGGAATTATCTGGGACGGGTTTTTTCTGGGTTTGTTTCTGAACACTTTCTACAAAAGTACAAGTTCCCTCGACCACTGATGCTCACGCTAACCCTCCTCTTATCCTGTGCCGGTCACCTTCTGATAGCCTTCGATGTGCCCAACGGACTCTACGTGGCATCGGTGATCATAGGGTTCTGCTTCGGCGCGCAATGGCCCTTGGTGTTCGCCATAATCTCGGAGCTGTTCGGGCTCAAGTACTATTCAACGTTGTACAACTTTGGAGGTGCAGCGAGCCCGATTGGGCTTTATGTGCTTAACGTGAGGGTAACTGGGCACTTGTATGACAAAGAAGCTCTGAAGCAATTGGCAGTGGCGGGGATACCAAGAAATGATGCCAAAGAATTGACTTGTATTGGGTCCAGTTGTTTTAAGTTGTCCTTCATTATTATCACTGCAGCAACCTTTTTTGGGGCCTTAATTTCACTGATTTTGGTGGCTAGGACAATTAAGTTTTACAAAGGGGATATATACAAGAGGTACCGGGAGCAAGCCGAGGAAGCCACCACTGCTGCCACTGAGATGGCGGTGGTCCAAAACCGCGGCCAGAAATTAGAACAAGAAGCTAACAAAGTTATTGGCACGTAATTGGTGTAGGGTAAGGCTCGAATTAGATAGTGATCAATTTCCCCAGCCACTACGACATCGATTGCTGGAAACCAAATAAAAGTTAGTCAATTTTATTTTTTGTGGTTGATGATGATGTATATGCAAAAACAAAATAGAAAATATATGTAGTTGGGACCACTGTTTTATTTTCCCTTCACATCTTTTACTATAACTTCGGGGAATTGAAATTAATAATAGATACTAGTAAACAATGTTGGATGTGTATGAATAAATACGTACAGCTAGCACTTTCTTCAATGTGTAATATTTCCATGCCCCGCTGACTGGTTGGTTATACGCTTAGTTTTGGCATTTAGATCTGCATGGCAAAGAGTGACACATTCAAATGGATTGTCGATTAAAAAAATGAGATATCATGTGTTACACAATAAATTGATAAAGAATTTGCCTTTTAGAGAGTAAAATAAGATGTTATACTATTTTTATTATTATAATAGTATATATTATCCACATGCATGCAACTATAGGATATCCATTTCATGAGGTAATGCACTATTCACTCACGTGAAAGATGAAACCAATTGAGAAATGTTTACAAGTATAAAGCTAACAAAGTGATTGTTGATTTGGGTATTCTTTGATTTTAGATAAAATATTTATTTTATCCATGTAATTTAGGTTTTTTTTCTTACAAAAATAAAAATATATTGCTGCTTTTAGTTTTTGAAATATTTATTAATTTGCGATTTCTTATTTCTTGCCGTTGGAGAAGTTTTGTTAAAAGAAAAAAGGTCGCAAACATATATAGTGGTCATCGTATCATGTCAATTTTGTTGTCTAAATAAACATATATTTTCCATGTAATGTTGTAATTAATTAACATGAGATTAATATTATCTAAACATACATGAAATTAAAATAAGAAAAAAAAGTAAAAATTTTCATTCAATCATTTCAAACCTTTTATCTTTTTTTTTCTTTCCACCGTTTTAATAAGTAACCACACCAAATAAGTCAAGGTCTTTAATTTCTTCTTGCATCGCGTAAATTTCTTCTACATCTAATATTTTTTTGAAATTTTCAAAATTATCATGCTAATAAATATACGGATTGCAAATCCATATCACCTAAATTTCTTATATATATATATATATATATATATATATATAATAAATTTAATTATAGTTTTTTATAATTATTACATTAAATAGATTTTTGTTTTTGGTCTTGTTACAATTAATTTTGATCTAATAATATATTTTTTTACATATATAAATTTTAAATAAAAATCATAGGTTTATAAAAATTTATATATGTAAAAAAAATTAAATATTAAATCAAAATTAATTGTTACAGAATTTATTATATAAACTTGTAAATGCGTTGAATATACATTAGAAATTTTAGCGTTATATATAATAACATTAATTATTTTATAACATAATTGGCCTATTAGCTCAATTGGTTAAAACGATTGTAAATTCGTAAGGCCATTCTGGATTTGCAATCCATATATGGATTGTCAATCCATAAAGTTATTATGGATTCACAATCTATATGAGCCTTACGGAAGGATATTTTTGGAATTTTTCTCTCACTACTGGATATAGAAGAAAAATGATCGGTGCAAAAAGAAAATCTCATAAGTCAACCCAAAATCTAAACTCATCATGTAAGCTAAACAACAATATCAAATGGGTCAATCCAACCTAATCTAATCCATTTTTTCATTGGATTGAAAATCTCAACCAAGTCCAAACTCCAAATCGTGGTGGGTTGTCAGATGGGTTTGATTGATCCGTAAAAATTATAAACTAATTAAAAATAATAACAAACATGTTAAAAAAACTCAACCAAAAAGCAAAATAAATCATCATTATATATGTCAACCACAAAGCAAATATGAAAAAATTATGTTAGTGGTATATTAAACCAACAAAATGTTTCAATTTTAAAATTATAAAAATTAAAAAGTAAAATAAACTTCAACCTAATGGATAAACCCAACACAACTATTTGTTGAAGGTGGGTCATGTAATCTAATCCAATCCAACCCATTTAATGACTTAATGTTTTACTTATCTAGTTTAACCTGTGTTGACATCCCCAATCATAAGCTTATAACCCATCAACACGAATTAATGTCATCCACTATAGGAAATAACATTAAGCCACCCTAACGACCATCGTCATATTGCTCATACAAGCACCTAAAAATCCATGTCAAAAGCCTTCATCGTAATACATACTTAACTACCATCAATAAAAGCTATCATAATTGAAGATAACCCCCATCATATAACGAAATCGTGGAAATCACCATTCACTTAGAAAAACCTCTTGCCTTTTAAAACTTCAACCAATGATAGGGAATATGTTTAAAATAATGTATTGTTGGTATATGTTCGATAACAGTTATACACAAATTGACAAGAAAATGATGTCATCCTTTTGCACTGAAGTAATTTTAGTGGATAATGGTTGCTTGCAAACACAAGTAGTGGTTTACAAGCTAACTTGTTGATCATATGAATGCAAACCTATATAGACAGATTCTACAGTGCAAGAGGAGGGTAGGTCTTGCACTTGCATGTATCTGAGCAAGTTTGTTTGTAAATTAAAAAAAGGGCAAGTTATTTGGCGCAACCTTGTGTTAGGGGGGTGTAATGCCCTCTCTTGGTATGTCCAACGAGAAGCAGCCACATGTGGTCATTGTCCACATAAAAAACGAGTGTAATTTCTGGTTGTGAGGGTAGGTTTGTAATTTCCCATGGTGAGAGATATGTATCCAAAGAAAGTGACAAACGAGACCTATTTGCGCCAAGCCATAGACAAGGCTCCATACATCAAATTGCACGATCTATGCTTCCAACATGCTACAATCTACACATCAAAGTGACAAACGAGACCTATTTGGATCCGAGAAATGAGTTTAAATAGAATTAGCCCATTCATGCAAGGAATTGAGATTTGGGATAATTGTCCTTAGCATAGAACACAGAAACAACCTTAGATAAAGAAACACATTTAATTACATCAAGTTACTCAGTAGAAGAACCCAACGTTTTAATCATCTGTTTATTTCTCACATTTAGGTAGTTAATTTTGTAGTTAACTTCAGGATTATAGAAAATATCTTTGCTTATTTCTATTTCCTGGTTTTATACAAATGTCTACCTATTGAATGAACATTTTTTTGAATGAAACAAACTCCTTGTGATCGATACTCGGTTCTTACCCTTTTATATTACTTGTGACTCAGTACACTTGCTGATAGATTTCTCAGTAGTGAAGACTGGCGGAACAGTAACCAAACGTTTGAGGATGTTGAGTGTACATGGGATACACTCCATAATAGGGGGGACCACCAAAATATCCAAGATACTACATTTGTGGCCAGAAACTTGGACGTTGTTGAACTGGGTTGGTTGAGCCATATATGGATGCACCCTTATTGTCAAAATATCCTAATTTTGGTTTACTCTACTTTTGTTTTTTTGTATCTTTATCTACCTGGAAACATAGGTCAAATTAGTACTCATGTTAGTATGACATGCATTCAATTAAACACAACATAATCCAATACAACTAAGGTCAATGTACTTACATTTTTAGGCACTGCATTAGGCGTCTCATTACGATCGACTAGTGCTGCATCTTGACTAAAAATTACACTAGCCCCTTCAGTGTTATTAAAAAAAGGATCATTGAAGTTAAAATCTTCACCACAACTTAGGTCGTCTTCCATATAGTGTCCAATCCCATCACAGTTGGAACATTGCCGAGTCTTTTTCTGTTTCTTCTTTCGCAATGCACCTTTTGTCTTAACCACATTAGGATTCTTCATATCATTTGTCATACTACTAGGATGCCCAACAAGATCACCACCCAAATGTAGGCATTTCTGCAAACTTTCAATCAACTTCAGTAATTCGTCCTTTACAAACTTGAAGTTATGAACATCTTTTAAACCTAGTTCACACAGTTTGTTATAACAACCTGATAGATCCCCAAAATGACCAATTTTCATCATGTCAGGATCAATTTCAGATGGAACAAAACAAGTCAAAAAAGAACTCTTGGCATCCTTCAACCATCGCTTAGGGGAATGCATGGATGTGGTCAAAATGCATGACACACATAATATGAGAACATGGAATACCAAAGGACTCAAACATCATATAGTCACACTAAAATTTGGATTCAATTTCATTGTACTTAACAAAAATGTTGACTAAGTCACTCACTAAATTTGTCCACCTTGAAAGTAACATTGTCCCCTACTTGACATCTATTTATCACAATCATCCCTCTGTCATTGACAATTTGCTTCTTAACCAAATCGTAAACATCTTGTGTGTATAGCTTTGTAGCATCCCGCTTAAACATAAGCACTGAAGTATTTATATAAGATTTGGTATGAAAAGAGTTAAAATCTAAAAGCAACTAATTATACCTAAAATCCCTTAAGAATTTCTCAAAGTTATATGATAATTATGTTACATAGGTATATTTTATGATTAAATCATACAAAAATTGTTAGATTTCCCCCTTTTATTGTTCCTTTCTATGTGAATAATTAGAATTTTAGCATCATTTAAGTTTTTGTCTAGTAGGTGTCTAAACTGGTGAGTTTAGACTATTTTGATGATGTATTTGTTGCAGAAACACAAAAGAAAGCTTAGAAGAGAAGTTGAAGATCTAAAGACTCTCGCTCTGCACACATAACTCACATGTAGAAGTCAAATACCATATGAAGGTGAGCTTAGCGCGAGTCGCACGCTAAACACGTGACCACCGACTCACTTGCTAGCGCGACAATCGCACTTAGTACGAGATTGCATAAATTTTAAACTGACTTCACCTATAAAAAGAAAAGGAAGCAAAGGAAAAAGACACACCGAGACATAGAGTTCTATACTGAATATCCACAAATTGAAATTTCCCAAATAGGGAAAACCAACATTTAGGAGTCATCCCTTCCCTCTATCTCCATCCCTCGTTTTCTTCATCTCTCCCTATCAACCCCTTGCAACTGTAAAGTCTTTTATGACAATGAAAGGCTAAACCCCCCATTGTTGGGAGCCTAACAACCAAATGCTCATGATGTAATTTCTTTCCTATTATCTATTTAATTTTATTCTAATTATGATTGTCTTTTTTGTACTTAATTTCATTGATTATGGTCTGATCACCTATATTCATGGTATGTTTTAAGGGTTTAAGCATCGAAAAATGTTAATCTTTTAAGAACTCGTAAAGAACATCTAAATGATTCATATATAGGGATAAAATGATATTGTTTAGCCTATTTTATGCATATATGATCATAATGCAATTTAACTAGTTTATTCTTTTAAGGGATTAGGAAAGAGATTAGGTAAATTAGGCTTTCTCACTTGAGGGATCATGGTTAGAGTAAATGAGTAGATGCGGGTGATAATTGGAATAATATTAGATAAAGAAAAATCATTAACATTACATCAAGAATAGTTTTGGGAAGGTAGACCCAACATATTTGCATTCTGAATCAACCTTCGCATCACAACCCCCAAAGTGTTTGTTTTTTCTTGTCTGTTTTAGATAATTAGTTTAATTTTGTATCAATTTACTCTTAATTCTTCATCTCTCAAATCCTTACTTCAATTTATTAATTGCTTGAAAATTGAAAACACATCAATCTAAGTACAAATAAAGTCTATGTGGACTCGACACTCAGACTTCCATTTTACTTTACTACTTGGGATAATTTGGTACACTTGTCAATCAATCAAACATTATACAATAGCTTAACAATTGAATTCTTCCTCTTTACATATATTTTTAAACAATAGTTCACCCCCTCACACGATGAAGTAGTCCTTAAACATACAAAAAGTGTGTCCCTAAGATAAGCAGTTGCCCACATTTGCTTATTCTCATGTTTGGGCAACCCAACTATTTCCTTCAAGTTATGTTCTGTTGTTATGATTGTTAGTTTAATGGATGTTGCCCTGGATCATTGATGGTAACCCAAAACAGTTGTTGATGTCATTCTAAAGGTGTGTTTTTTGCATCTCCAACATTGTAGTTGACAACAATGTTGAAGTTAGACATGGCAAGAAAACCCGTACCCGTGGGTACCTGCCCGAATCCCTCCTGACTTTGACGGGTAATACCCGAGTTGACCAAGTATGGGTTCGGGTTTTTCCCGATAACCAAAAGTCTGGTACGAGTACATGTGAGAATTGAGAATAACTCATAATAGATTTAATTAATGGTTTTGTTTGTACTAATAGTGAAAATTCCAAATTTTGAAAGGATAATTGAAGGCAAAATTGTTGTGTTAAATAATGATAAAGCAGGGGCATGTTCTCCACATGTTGTAAGTGTCCCATTTGAGCAGTTCAAATCTAACCATAGATGGTGATGAACAAAATGAAGAAGGTCTCAACTATAATTTTAGGATTTTTTTAATCCATTGACCTTCATACACCTTTTCAGACAAGGGCAACCACATGGAGTAACTAAATGCCAACTTGTTTTTTTATTTATAACTAGCATGATACACGAGTAATACTTTTACCTATGCATTAAAGGGAGAATGTGTGAGAGATGAAATAAAAAATATAATGGGTATTTAATATTTAAA
This sequence comes from Glycine max, assembly GCF_000004515.6. NCBI lineage: Eukaryota > Viridiplantae > Streptophyta > Magnoliopsida > Fabales > Fabaceae > Glycine > Glycine max. The sequence goes on along the minus strand of NC_038256.2, from coordinate 35,454,995 downwards.
AAATGAAGACTAGGGTGTACTTATCAAAATGGGGGTGCAGTTAATAAGTTTTTGTTAGAAGACTATCCTAGCCATCTTAGGCAATAAATAAAGGAGACTATTGAGATAATTTGTGGTGTTCATTATTTTATTATATATTATATAATATATATAAGAAAATGCCAATTTTTTTATTTATTTATAACTAGTACAATATACGTGCGTACACCCAGATAATATCATTGCCTATGCGTTAAAGAGAGTACAGAAGTAAAAGAAAGGATATAATGATTATTTAAGATTTAAAAAAGAAGATTTGGGTAGACTTATCAAAAGGGATGCAATTAGCAAGTTTCTGGCCAGTAAATAAAAAAGACTATTGAGGTAATTTGTATGTTGTTTTATTATATAGATAGATAGTAGATAAAAAGGCCTTCCTTAGACAAATGCGAAAGTAGTATACTTACCGAAATCCCGCCATCAGATACTACTAACATAAGAAATCTATCGCTTATTGTTTCTCAGGCATGGTGCAAGACCTACTACTATTCTCTTGCACAGTAGAATCCGTCACCTATATAGGTAAGTATGTTTAGTTGTAGATTAAACGATAACCCAGGTCACATAATCTTGTTGATTAATTATGATTTCATAATAAATAATTTGTAGACACATTTTAAAAAAAACAAATATATATTAAATAATTAAATTAATCAATTCATTAGTGATGATAAAAAACAATCAATTAATGTATTAATTAATATGTAATTTTGATGTTTTTATTAATGTGTAGTATTTAGTGTCATTAATCATTAATTTAATATATTAATGAGATCTATACATTTAGGCATACAAATTTCATTACTTTTAATGATTTATTTTATAACAATAATAAAAGTAATATCTTATTTTTTTATACTTTTTTTTCTATTTTACTCTTTGACTACAACATTATAGTTGATTTTATTTTTCTCATTTTCTATTCTGATTGCTTGACTAGCAAGTGCAGTTCCAATATTTTATTCAATATTTCTCTCTTCTTTTTTTATCAAATAACTAAAAATGCTGATTTTCTACAAAATATTTTTTTGTTTACGAACACGTACAGGCTGATTTTTTGGGCCGGGCCAATTCGTTCTAAAGCTATGTAACTGTAGCTCATGCCATGGTGGCAGACTCCCAATTTCAGAAAATTATATCCTGCAGTTTAAAATAAAGCTATACCCTGTATTGTCGCTAATCTCACCGTTCATCCAATTTTTCTGTCCCTTGCTTTAAAATCACCAGATGCTAAAAATAAAGGAACCACCAAGATCTCATTTAGTTTTTGTCAAAATTGTAGAGGATCTTAATCTCTCTATTTTTTTTTATTCATTTTGGACTCTTCGGTTCTTCGGACTTACACACACTCCACACTCACACTTCTTCTTCTCTCCATTTCTCTGACTCTGAGCATGCAATTGGCCTTGGTCTCATTGCATTCTCTGGGAAAATGACGAACAAGGGCAAAGGAAAAGGCAAGGAGGTCGCCGGAAAAGGTTCTGCCGGCAAGCGCAAGGGCGTCTTCCAGGATGACAAGACCGGTAGTGGCTGCAAGAGAAACAACCGAAGTGTCCTTCAGTTCTTCGAAGACGCCGCTGACGTTGAAGAGAGCGATTTCAGTGATTTCAGCGACGACGACGACAGCGATTTCGGTATACAATCAATTTCCCTTCCCGCGCTCTGTAATCTGCTCTTACATTTCTTCGTTTATTATTGCTCTCCGCGAAAATTGTTAGGGTTTCCTCAACATATCTGCGTTTCGGTCAGCTTGAGAAATGTTCTTCTAGATGTTAGGGTTTCGGCCACATTTGTTAGGGTTATGTTTCTTTTCTAAACTGTTTTTTCGTGGCTACCTTATTGAGATTTGAGAAATGCTTGAGTTCTGTACGGTTTTATGGCTTTCGAGTTCATCTTTCATCGCTACAATTTCCTGTGGCATCATACACGTTCCTTACCGTTTTTGAAATTTTTATGAGCAGATTTTTCTGATGACGAATTAAATGCCGCGCCAAGAAGGATGGACATGCCAGATAAGGGCCAGAGTAGCCTCCCACGTGTCGTCCCTAAAGAGGAAATGTTGGATGAAGAAGAGTGGGACAGAATTTTGGAGGAGCGCTACAAAGATCCATCTAGGTTTATCAGATTTTCTGATGAGTTTGGTGATGATAAAGGGATGGACCCAAGTTCCATACACGAGGGTGTCGATGAATTAACGCCAAGCATTTGGAAAGTCAAATGCACTGTATGATACCTGAAACATGGATTTAGTGATTTTCTTAACTTAAATTCCTGGTGTTGCCTTCAATTTTATTTAGGGCGCTTCTTTTGTTTATGCTTTGCTAAGTTTTTTGTTCTTTTTTGCTGCAGGTTGGCCGGGAGAGGCTTTCAGCTCTTTGTCTGATGCAGAAGTTTGCTGACTTGTATTCATTGGGTACTAAATTAAAGATAAAATCTGCATTTTCTGTAGATCATATGAAAGGATTTGTGTACATCGAAGCCGAGAAACAGTATGATATAAATGAGGTAACCTCAGTACTGGGTATTTTAAATCGGTTTATTTTATTGATAGCCCAGATTTTGAATTGCTGCGGTTGAAATTGTGGTCCACAACCATTTTCTAACACTGGCTTGATAGCATTTTCCAGTGAAAATTTTCTACCACTAGCCAAATCTATTTACATTTGTTACTAATGCATGGTTTCAGGCATGCCAAGGGATTCCCGGAATATATGTTACTCGAGTGGCACCTGTACCAAATAGTGAGGTTTATAATCTGTTCTCTGTTAGAAGTAGAACCCCTGAAATTTCTGAGGGCATGTGGGCTCGAATAAAAGGTGGTAACTACAAGGGGGATCTGGCACAGGTACTGCATGATTGTACAAGTAATGTTTTTTGTGTTTTGTTTTTCTATACAACCTGTGAAACACTTACTCCTTTTATCCATTCTTATGTTTTTCCAGGTTGTGTCTGTGAACAATACCCGGAAAAAAGTTACAGTGAAGCTTATTCCAAGAATTGATCTACAAGCCTTGGCTGCCAAATTTGTAATGAGACCTGTGTCCACATGATTTTCTCTTATTTTCACCTCTTTCCTTACCTTTTTATTTCTCCTTTATTTTTATCTTTCCTATTTCTTTTCTCTTTATTTACTTGCAATCCAAACAAAGCCATAGAGTGAGCAAAGTACTATTTCTGTGGGCTGTCTTTGTTTTTATTGTTCTTATCCTATGGCTATGTACAAGATATATAAGAAATAGTTGTTGATGCATCTCTTCACTCATATTACAGGGTGGGGGATATAGTCGCCAAAAAATGGCTGTACCGGCTCCAAGATTAATCAGCTCAAGTGAACTTGAGTAACAATACATATTCTCATATCTAGTTAATTTTTTGCTGGATCATTTTTCTGATGTTATATTTCAATAACTCTGTAGGGAGTTCCGACCACTCATCCAAATCAAACGTGACCGTGATACTGGCAAGGTTTTTGAGGTTCTTGATGGTTTGATGCTCAAGGATGGGTATGTATACAAGAAAATATCTCCAGATTCATTAAGTTTATGGGGTGTTGTGCCAACAGAAGATGAACTGTTGAAGTTTGGGCCTTCTGAAAACAATGAATCAAATGATTTAGAGTGGCTCTCTCAGCTTTATGGTGACAAGAAGAAAAAACGGGTTATAAGACCTGAGAAGGGAGGTGGTGGGAAAGGAGAGAGTTCATCAGGTTCTGGTGTGGGAAATGGTTTTGAACTTTATGATTTAGTATGTTTTGGGTAAGTCTTTGTTTTACCTAGCTAGTATTCACGGTACTATATGAATTATTTCTCTCTCATGCATGTGAGCACTTGTACCCTCATGAGACATGCAGATGCACACACATACACGTTCCTACACATGTCGTTCTTGTCAAATCTTTGCCATTGCAGTACATTCACAGCATTGTATGAATTATTTCTCTCTCTAGTGTGTGCATGCACATGCACATACCTGCAAGTTCTTGCACATGTACATACCTGCAAGTTCTTACGCATATCTTCCTTTCCAATGAATCTTTGCCATTGCAGTAAGAAGGACTTTGGTGTAATAGTAGGCATGGATAAAGATGATATCTACAAGGTATAGCATTGATTCTATGCAATTTCATTTGTTCCAAACTTTTGATTTTGAGTACCTGTTATTTTTGGTAAGTTCTTTACTAATTTCCCTTTCTATTATAGATTCTAAAAGAGGGTTCAGATGGACCTGATGCTGTAACTGTTGATCGACATGAAATTAAGAGTGGGCTATTTGATTTGAAACTTACTGCCCTAGATCAGCACAGTAAGACTATATTGGTTAATGATACTGTCAGGGTGCTTGAGGGTCCAACTAAGGTCTGATTCATATTTCTGAACTGCAAGATTTCTAGTTGTGGTATATTTGGAATTTTCATGCCTCACATGATACTTCCATAATATGTCATTTTGCAGGGTAAACAAGGCATTGTTAAACACATTTATAGAGGGATTGTCTTTTTATATGATGGAAATGAGGAAGAAAATGGAGGTTACTTAACTTGTAAATCTAATAAGTGTGAGAAGGTCAAGCTTGCTGTTGGTGATTGCAGTGGAAAGGTTTGTAATCTTTCTTGTATTGTGCTCTGTTACAAACTGTCTGATGACTTCATTAGAGTTTTTAATGTTTTTAATTATGCTCCATACTCAGGATAGTGAACCGGGTCCTTTAGTCTTTGAAGACCAACCATCATCACCAAGATCTCCCTTGTCACCAAAAAAACCATGGCAAGCAAGAGAAAATAACCGTGAATGTCTGTAAAGATACATGTGTCCTTGACAAGTGTATTAGCTGTGGATATGCATGTTTCTTATTTTTTTCTCAATTTGATAATTGTGCATGCAGTTAACCGTGGGGACAACAACAACATGTTTACTATTGGTCAGACGTTGAGAATTAGGATAGGTCCTTTGAAGGGATACATTTGCCGAGTCATTGCCTTGCGTCGTGCTGATGTTACTGTGAAACTAGATTCTCAGCAGAAGGTTCTTACAGGTTTGTTTATGATGGTCAACTCGAGTATTGTTTCTTGATATATTAGATCATTATTTAGAACAATTTCTTCAAAAATGTTTTCACAGTTAAATGTGAGCATCTTTCTGAGGTTCAGGGGAAGAGTACTGCCATTTCATCAAGGTATTTCTGTCATTGACAATAACTTTGCATGCCACAATACTTATTGATTTTACTTTGATCGCACCTGTGAATATTGTCCTGAGTTTCCCAATGTTTTTTATATTAGTGGTGATCCAGATTCAAGTTCATCTAAGCCATTTGATATGCTGGGTACTGAAGGCAGCTCTGGAGGTGGGAATCCCTTATTCTCTTGTTTTTTGTCATCTTATCCTGTTATCCTTTAACAAGAAAAAAGTTCCCCTTTAAATGGATCACAGTATCAATTAACTTGTGTGCTAGTTACCTTTCCCGTACTGTTTGGTCTTGTTTTTTTTATTTACACATGAATCCTGCCAATTGTAAAGGTTGGCTGAATGGAGTGGGAACGTCCACTGGGGCTGGTGGATGGAATGCTGGAGGGGCATCATCCACTGGGGGTAGTGGATGGAATGCTGGAGGGGCATCATCAACTGGGGGTGGTGGATGGAATGCTGGAGGGGCATCATCAACTGGGGGTGGTGGATGGAATGTTGGAGGGGCGTCATCAACTGGGGGTGGTGGATGGAATGCTGGAGGGGCGTCATCCACTGGGGGTGGTGGATGGAATGCTGGAGGGGCGTCATCCACTGGGGGTGGTGGATGGAATGCTGGAGGGCCGTCATCTAAAAGGTATATTTCATAGTGATATTAGTTAAATCTACTTGATTTTCATCTGCTTTATAGTCAATATTATATTCAACTAACATATATCCTGGCTAATTTTGCATGATGGGTTTATTCATCAAAAGGAAGATTCTAGTAATGTCCAGATATTGTCCAGTAATCTTGAAATTCGTGATAATTGGGAAGGGATAAGTCATGGCTATGGAGCATTGATGCAGACAATAGTATGCCACAGATGACAATGCAACAAAAACATATTTATGCCAAATAATTATGAATAATGTTGAATTGACATATGCAAGTATGGCTATTACGTACTAAAACCTAGAAAGCATAACCAAGTTATGTAGATGTGGGTGTTGTGACCATCTTTATATGCCATTTCAGTTTTTAAATGTTCCTCTGATATTGAACATTGCCATTTTTAAAAACCGTATCTAATTGATATATCAAGGAATTAAAGTGTTATTGTATTTACATCATCTATATTATTATTGTTTTTAAAACATTGACCAGATGATTTAAAATTGCAAATACCCAATCTTTTCGTTCTCATTAGTGATTAGTTTTTAACCTCAACTCAAACGATAGTTACTAATTTTTGACTTTTTTGTCTTGTGATAACATTTTGCAGGGATGCAGGGTCTAATCATTCTGCTCCAAGCTTATTGGTATGTATTGCATAACACCCTTTATGTGTGTCTTTCTCCATGCCCATCTGTCCTATTACCCTCTTTTGTTCCTGTGCATGGTCTAACCATCCTTGATATAATATTTATCCATTTACACCCAGTTGCTTTTTATATTTTTGATTTTACTGCATTTTAATTTAATATGTAGACATATTTTTGTTTTTGCAGAATACAGAATCTACCTCAAATCCATTCAGTTCCAAGGGTAAAGTTGTAGTGCATAACTGCATATATGTTTAGCATGTCTTTGCTTCTAGTTAACTACTCGTTCATCATGTTCCTCATTGCTGTTGTAATGTGTAGGTGCAGAAGATTCTGCTTGGGAAACTAAAAGTAATTCTAATAAGACCTCCTCATGGGGTGCTGCAGTGGATAAGACTGGAATTGCTTCTGATGCAGATCAGTCTGGTGGCTGGGGAAGTGGTGGAGGGAGCTGGGGTCAGGCAGAGCATAAAACTGGAAGTGTGGGTGATGGCAATCAGAATAGCAATTGGAATACAACCAAGGCTTCTGAAGGGGAGTCTTCTGGTTGGAACAGTATCCAAAAGTCAAATGAAACTTCATCAGCTGGATGGGGTGGTGGCAATGGGTTTAAAAGTGGATCAGATGAAGGAAACTTGAATTCTACTTGGAGTGGCTGGAAGTCTGGATCAAGTGGAGTCAAACAAGCTGGGAACACTGCTGGTACTTCAGATATTGATGCTAATCAGGATGCTGGGTGGAAAAACAAACCAAATAAGGATGGGAGTGAGTCATCTGGTTGGGAAACAAAAAACAATTGGAATGCTCCAGTCTCTTCATCAAATGATAAAGTGGAAAAAGGTAATGATCAAGGTAGGTGGAATGCAGGAAAAGCTTCAGGTGGTTTGGCTGCAGATTTCAGTCAAGCTTCTGGTTGGAAAGGGGGGCTGAGTGAGCACACCCAAGAAGGTTCTAATTGGGGCGACAAGAAATTTGGTTCATGCGATGTATCTGGTGATTCCAGTGGAAATCAGGGTAGTAATGGTTGGGGTCAGAAAAGCAATTGGAACTCTGGATCTAGGAGTGGGAATGAGAACCAGAATTCTCACTGGAGTTCTGGGCGTAATGAGCCTGGAAATCAAGATTCCAACTTGGACAAGAAAAGCAATTGGAACTCTGGAAACAGTGGAAACCTGGCTTCCGATCCAAAAAGTAGCAATTGGAATTCTGGATCTGGTAATTCCAATGAAAATTCCAACTGGGGAACCAATGTCAATAACAAATCTTCATGGGGTACTGGAAATGAAAACAAGAATTCCAGCTGGAGTTCTGGGCATAGTGATCCTGGAAATCAAGATGCCAATCAGGGCAAGAAAAGCAATTGGAACTCTGGGAACAGTGGTAACCAGCCTTCTGATCCTAATAGCAATTGGAACTCTAACAAATCCTCTTGGAGTGCTGGGAACGAAAACAAGAAATCTAATTGGAGTTCTGGGGATCCTGGAAATACAGATTCTAACTGGGGCAACAAAAATAATTGCATTTCTGGATCTGGTGATGCTAATCAAAACACGTCTTGGAGAAGCAATAGCAGCTGGAACACTGCAAATGCCTCAAGCGATGATGGTAATGAAGGTTCAAATGAAAATTCTGATGGAGTAGGTGGTGGGAACTGGAGAGGTGGTTACCGGGGTAGAGGTGGCTCCGACAGAGGGGGTTTTAGAGGTAGAGGTTTTCGGGGTAGAGGAGAGCGTGGCGGTTTCGGTGGACGAGGGGAGCATGGAGGCTTTGGTGGCCGAGGGGAACGAGGAGGCTTTGGTGGTAGAGGTAGATCAGACAGGGAAGGTTTTGGTGGTAGGTGGGGATCAGAAGGAGGACGTGGAGGCCGAGGCAGGGGAAGGAACGATCAATCTGGTGGTTGGAACAACAGAAGGGATTCTGGTGAGGATGGGCCCTCTGACTGGAAGAAGGGGGCAGATAATGGTGGATGGAAGAATAGTAATGGATCTCAGGCTTGGAACCAGGATACTGGTGACAAGGATAGGCAGAGCTGGAGCCAGGGAAATGCAGATAAGGAGCATCCTAGCTGGAACCAAGGAAGTGGAAGAAATCAGAGCTGGAGTTCAGCAAGTGGAGCTAATGATAATGGATCTCAGGCTTGGAACCAGGGGAATGCAGATAAGGAGCATCCAAGCTGGAACCAAGCTGGAAATAAGCAGAGCTGGAGTTCAGCAAGTGGTGGAGGTAACAATAATTGGAACAACAATGGGTCATCGCAGACTGCAGAGGCTAGCTGGAAAAAATCTACAACTGAAGGGACCAATATCCAGGGTGGTGGGTGGAACAAGGGATCTAGTTCAAACACTACTTCTAAGGACTGGGGTCAATCAAGTGCTGCAGACAAGGGTCAAGCATCTAGTTGGAAAGAAGCAGCAGATGGTAAGAAAGAAATAATGATAACCGAATAGAAGTCCATCGGATTATCCTCTATTTTTGTTTTATTATTAAAATTGCGGTAGTGTTCAAAAGAAAATTAAGTTACTATGCAAATTAATGATTTTAATTTCCAGTTCAGAATCATTATTAATTATAAGTTAACCTTCAAATCACAACATAGTTAATCTAATGTTTTATCAATATAAATTTACATATACGAGATTTATTCTCACCTTAATTCATAGACTTGTGACTATCATTATATGTAGGTGCATCAGGTTCATGGGGCAAGAAAAATGACGGGGGTGACAAAGGTGGATGGTAATTGCTTTCTTGAACGTGCTAGATGGGCCAAAGAAGGGAAGAATTGAGTTCGGGCATTTTGTAATTAATGGCAAACCTTTTTTCTCTTTGTAAATCCGTATAAATCTGCGCAGAGACTTTGTTTTTAAATTGTTCTAAACAGATCTGATGAATGACTAATCCTCTCTTCCGTGTTATGCATGAATGTTATGTAATATGCAGTGTCGTGTTACAATTTCTAATCTGTGATTGTATGGCTTGCAGTGCTTTCCTATTTTGTTAATTTCTTGAGGGTGCTAAGAATATCTTTTATTTATGTTGGAATGGAAATAGTCATAAAATTGCAGGAACAGTCGACAATGGTAATTTCCGATGCCCGAACATTTTAACTAATGGCGACTTTTTGAAACAGGATTCAATAAACCCGAGTTATTGAGTTTGTTTTTTGACTCAGTATCTTGATGCAAATCTGACTTGTTGAGTGGTTTGCACTTATCTGTGTGAATAAAGTTCTTCCATGCATTATTTAAGCTCTTATCATTTGCAATGGGAATCAAGTGACAGATAAGTTAGCTAAGGATAGCTTCTCAATGTTCTCAATGTCCATTCCTCAACAGATTTTTCACGTGGTCTTCGGGTGTTTTCACTGTTTTGGTTTCCTCACCCGATGTAAAAAATAAATAAAAAATAGAAGTACAATATTAACCTTTATAGCATGCCTGAACATTTTAATGATTATAAATTTTATAATGTTTGTTGAATGCTGAAATATAATAAAAATCTAAATTCTTACAAAATGAAATTACCACTATTTTTTCATCCATGCTAATGGGTGTATTGAATGTTTAAATGCGAATGTTGTTTAGAAAGTTCATATATATATATATATATTCTTTTTTTGTGGTGACTAAAGTGGTAGAACTAGGAGGTATCTCCAATACTACCAAGCATGACACCAGGGATTATTAGCAGATACATACGTATAGGATTACTGTAATGGCCTGAATCGTAAGTAATTTCACCTAATTACAGGCATTCAAGTAGTGTTCTAGGCATCAACAAATCTCCTTGAGAATGATTATTCATCAAACAGAAAAAATTGACGCACGAAGGATTCACATCGACATCCATGAGAATAGAAAGTTCATGTACAAAGGCGTGTATTTTGCAACTTCTAAAAATACTCTAAACAATAAAACAAACAAACTTGATGTTTTAAATAAGCCGTGACGCACGTTCATTTTTAGCATTGTGGTGTTTTACAACTTCAATGAAAAAATAACTTTAAAAATTTGACTTTATGAATCTAAAGAATACTAAATGAATTTTTTGAGCCTGATAGATAAAACAAATATTGATTTTAAATAATCCGTTAACATTTTCCGTTGTTTCCCTCCATCATCTCGTATCACACAGAATGTGGATCCCGAAGACGATGACAAGAACCGTCGTGGCCGCATTTGCAGCTTGTGTATGAAATCCTTTTGCGTCACATTGTGTCCCCCGAGACTGACATAAAGACTTTCAAGCGCTACATTGACCATATCTTTGTCTTGAAGCTCATTGAGTTATTTGATTCCAAGGACCAGCCCGAGCGCGAGTATTTGAAAATCATTCTTCACCGCATTTATGGCAAGTCCATGCTGCACAGGCCCTTCATAAGGACAGCCATCAACAATGTGCTCTATGGGTTTATACTTGAAACGCAGAGGCATAATGGTATTGCCGAATTGCTGGAGATTCTGGGAAGTATTATCAATGGTTTTGCATTGCCAATGAAAGAGAAGCACAAGCTGTTTTTGATTGGGACTCTTATACCGCTTCACAAGCCTAAAACTTTTTCCTCTTATCACCAACAAGGCAACAACTCTCTTATTGCGTCTTTCAGTTTGTTGAGAAAGACAACAGGCTGGCTAATCCTGTGATCAAGGGGATGCTGAAGTACTGGCCTGTCACGAATTGCCATAAGGAAGTGCTTTTTCTTGGAGAATTGGAAGAGGTTATTGAGGCAATTCAATATCCTGAGTTTATAAGGTGCATAGTCTCTCTTTTCAGGCAGATTGGACGCTGCCTTAACATTCCTCTCTTTCAGGTTTGTCTGTTTACCACATTCAGCTAACTTGTTTTAATTAATTGAGCTTAACTTTGCATATGTAACTTGTAGTGATGGTTTGTGCCTTGCATATATGGAGGTGATATTCTTAGCTTCAGAAAAATGCTTGCTTTTGTTGAGATTACTTGTACTCTAAACTGGTAAATTCTTGTGGATTATATTCATCTTTTCTACTTTCGTTGGACAACATATACTTGAGTGGGGTTTTATATGGTTGCTTGGATGTTGGGATAATTATCACAGCCTGCTGTCCTTTTCCTTTCCTTCTGAAACTTAGGCTAGGAAACTTAACATGTTTGTTTACTTTAACAACCCTAGCATAGATGGAGAAGTATTCAAATTTTGTATCATTTTTTTTTCCGTTGCATGTTTGGGCATAATCGGGATCATTATTATTACTATTAGCTTAGGAAAGTGGAACTTCATTTGAGATGTTCTCATATAAAATATCAGTTGGTGATTGCTTCCATTTGGGTTTACATTTGAAGTCGACGAAAAATTGGGGCCAAAAAGTGGAAATAGTCATACACTGATAGCATGAAAAGTGACAAGGGGAGGCTAGGATATAGTATGTCTTAGAATTTGGGTTTAGAGCCCAATTTTTCCCACAAAACTGGCCTTTTAAGTAAGGATTGTACAAGCCTTATAAGGACTATATTGTCATGCCTCTAGCTGGCATGGGATCTCAACACACTCCTCACGCCTAGGAGTTGATATCTTGAATTTAAACAAATACGGGGTGACCCAATATTGGATCTGGGATAGACACTAATATCATTTTAGAATTTGGGCTTAGGGCTTAACTCAACTCCCACAAAACTGACTTGAAAGGTAAAGACTGTCCAAACCTTATAAGGACTATATTGGTCATAATATCTATAGTGGATGTGAAATCTCAACAACATGGGTAGTATCAGAGTAAAAAAGATGTATTGAGAGAACTCTTTAGTCTTAATGCAGAAAGTTAGTATGCTAAGTTCAGTTCCAATCCCATTGTGGATTTGAAGGCTTAAAAGCTTATGATGGGCTGTTACATCTCTATGTTTAAGAGTTCTTTGTTGTTGAAAATCACATGTAAACATATGCTGATTATGTTTTAGCAAATGTGTGACATGGGCTACAATATTATGAACTTGTTTTCTTTTTCCGTTGGGAAATACTAAGCTTCTATGAAGTGCCTTATTTTGTCTGCTATTTCTTGCTTCAATTTGGCTGAGATTTCAAGTCCTCTTTCTCACTCATGGGGATGCTATTTCACATAGTGCTATCTAAGCTTTTAATATGTATGATGATTGGTTCCCTCAGTTACTGCCCCCTTGGAAAATTATGTCTAGGTCCTTTTGAATTTGAATCTTGTTGAACTGGTTATGCTTGTGGTGGTCTGATTTTATCTTATATTATGTAATGTCAAATCTTTGATAAATGATAAATCCCATCATTTGGTGGTAGTAAAGGAAAATGTAGTATTTCTTTATTGATTCTTGATTGCTCTATCTGACAATTGTTTTATCCATGACAGGTTGCTGAACGAGCACTTGTGGAACAATGAGCAGATTATAAGTATAGTAGCCCAGAATCGAAATTTTATATTGCCAGTAATCTTTGAAGCTTTGGAAAATAACATGAAAAGCCATTGGAACCGAGCAGTGCATTGGCTAACGGCCAATGTGAGGAAGATGTTTCTGGAGATGGATGCCGAATTGTTTGAAGAGTGTCAAAGGCAGTACTTAGAGAAGGAAGCCAGGGCTTGAGAGTTGGAAGAGAAGAGGGAGTTAACAGTGAAGAAATTGGAAGCAGTGGCTGCACAAGCCGTGAGGGATGATATGGTTTTGGTTAACTAAGGTATTGAGCTTGCAATTCTTCTTTTCACATTGGTGGCTGTGCTGAAAGTTCTTCTGAATTTTGGATTACATCACCGCTGCATACCCTAAAATAGAAAGGACATTATAATTTTATTTCAATTCAATTTTACTAACCATTGCCCCTAAGGATATTTATTTAATAATTCCTTAACGTCTTTTACCCTTAGAGTAACTAATAGAAAAAATGATTTTAGTTACACGGCGTGGTGAACAGTATAAGTGCAAATTAACTACCTTGTGGGTCCTGTTTCTTACAGAGAAAGTACAGTGTTTCTTTGATCTATCGCTCCCTGCCTTCTGGTTTATTCTATATACCCAATGTAATCTTGTCAATTGTAAATACAAAGATGTATTTTTCTTCAATTGAATTGTCATTTAATGTACCAAATTCGTTCCATGTATGGAAAAATGGTGCAGTTGGTACTGCTTTTTTGGTGAACTAATATTCAGAGGAATAAGAGATTGTCTTGTTTTCCGTACTTAAGCGAACAGCACCAGCCTCAGGGAGAGTTTACAATTTTACATGAATCATACCCAAGACGGTAGATTCCGTTGGGTTTTCCTGTTTTGCATCACGTTAGTAGTTTGCAGACAAACTAGCTTATATACTAGTCATATTTTAAGTCCTAATGATCGGTCGATAATAACATCTACGGATTCCCACACATCTTCCTCAATGGTTTATTAGTTGTTACACACTAAAAGGCAAAATCCATGGCAACATACACGAAAAAATTACTGTTTGGACAATATTAATAAAGTTCTTATACTTTCAAAACTGTATGCCCCAACTGCGTTACAATGACTAATGATGGTGGAATCTGATAAAGCACTTTATTGTGGCACTATACTTTTATTTGGTAGAAAAGTAAATTTAGGCTTAATTATATTTTTTTCCCTCTAAAGTTTCACATTCTTGCAAATTTTGTTCCTAAATTTGTGGCAGTTTTCCTATGTAGGGGCAAAATTTGTGATGATTGAGAGGGGAAATCCGAAAAAAAAAATACAATTAAGCCTAAATTTTATGGTTAAAAAGGCTAGACCCAATTGTGAATCCTGTAAATCCCTTAATTTTTAAAAGAGAGAATATAAAAACAAAAACAGTCAACTAAATAAGTTTTCGAAGTTGGGCTCCCCAACCATTTCTAATTAATAACTGTATTTTAGCATCTCTACACAAAGAATCATTTTAGTGTTTGGAATAAAAAAGTATGCCTTCTTGTCAGTAAAAAGTAAAGCAGCCAAGTGGGTTCTTTTTGGATCTTTGTTAGGATAATGCAAGTGACTTAACAACGTTTTTTTAATGTTAAATTACTTTTAACCACTTTTCTTAAACCCAGAGAGATTTTTTGGAAAATCATACTACATTGTTTCAGTCAAATTGTAGCCTAAAGGCCAAGTATTGAAGCAATTTGTTTAGTAGCAACCAGATTAGAGTTTTTATCCTTTGGCCAAGTCGTCTTAGTCAAAGATTGGGGGATCAAATCCAAAGATCTTAGCCAGAGATTAGGCAAATGGTTCTATTCTCTTATTGTTGGTGCTAATACTTCTACCAATCAATAGCAAACTATGCGCCTAGTTGTATATCTTCTAGTTTATGGCATGATTAGTGTCTGGAGGCTAAGTTCAGCTCATGATTGTTGCAAATTGGGCTTAACTACCCAACTAAGAATTTGGGTTTGGGTCGTGATGGATTTAAGATCAACAGAAGAGCTAAGTGACCGGTCTAGATTCTGACCTTGGCCCGCTATAACCTTAAATTCGATAAAAGAGTAAAGTGTTTAGTCTAGAGTTTGAGTTTGGTCCTCGATGGGCTTAAGGTCAATTCTAGAGTTAATGATGTGTTTGTTTTGAAACATGAAAAAAGAGAAGATAAAAATAGAAAAATAAAATAAAATTAAAGTAGAGTGTAAGAGGTGTGAGACTCATAATTTTTTTCTTCTATTTTTTTCCCTTTTCCCCTTAATCAAACACATCCCAAGTGCTTAGTTTGGAGTTTAAGCTTACCCACAATGAGTTTGAGGTCAATGAAGAGTGTAGGATGTGTTTGGTTAAAAGAAATGACATAATCTTTATCTCCCATTTATTTAATTTTTTTAGTATGCCCATTTCTTAAAAATACTCTCCCAAAATAAAATTAAAAAAAAGAACTATATACTTCAATTGTACTACTTGTATTATTTCTTAAATGTTTCAGTCGTCTCTCTATCTTTCTCGTCATCATATCATTATACGAACAGTGTATTTTTTTAAAAAAAATATTCAGAGATTGGAAGAATAAAATAAAATAAGAAGATGTGATGCACCGTCCTTATTCCTCGCAGATGATATAAGCTTTGATTTTTTTTTTCCCCTCGAGTTGATTGATTGTATTATTTGATGATGTAGATCTTTATTTATCAACACTACATAAAAACTGATTATTTTATAGGAACTTGAATTGTTATTATCATTATTATTTTTAGATAGATATTGTATGAATGGAATGGTGCCAAAAGATGGGGCAAAGAGACCGTCTTTTCGGGTTATATTACTTCCCAGAGATATTCACATGCAGATAAGAAGATTCTTTAGAATTGGACGGTTTGACAATTTCTTTCTGATATGGAGACAAGTCATGTTAAACACTTTAATATTACTTAGAAAAAAATAACATTAAAATTTAATAAAAAGAGGGATCTGAAGTTGACATGGAAGTAGAAGTGCCACTTCATCCACTCACATCCTATCTCACCCTTTCTTTTCTCTTCCAGTTGTTTTCAAATCAAATCGGGGAACGGCCAGCTAAATAATTTTTATTTTTCCATAGAAGTGAAACCTCCAAAGTTAAACCCTAAAACTAAATTTACAAAAGGTGCAATGAGAAAGTACTAGAAATGCATTACAAAGGCCAATACTTTCATGTAACAAGAAGTAACAACTAATCGTTGCTGCGCCAATTCCATAACAGACAAAGATGATGCCATTCGTTTGAGGTATATATGAGTACAATTTTCAATTCTTGTAGTATAGAATATAGACTAATGGAAGCGATTAAAGCACAACCAAAAGCCATAAGTTCAAGACCCCACAAATAGAGCCATCAAGTTGTAGTTACATGTTAGAATAAAGCTATTCCAAGTACACGTATATAATAATTATTGCAGCAGGTAATGTGCAACTCGCGTAACTCATAAAAAATTGTGCATTATTAATATTGGTGAATAAAAGACAAAGAAAAAAGAAATAGATAAGAGTGTCAAGAGTTATATGACAAGTATTTGAAGAAATATTATTCATAGAATTCAATTTATATGCATGGTTAGTTGAAAACTTTTTGAGACAAATATTCAATACAGTTTAATCATTTTATCACACCATTTTATTTATTAATTAATTAATATGATGTAGTAATAAGATAAATTCATGTTGAATGTTTGTATATAAATGTTTTGTACTTACAATACATATAAGTTAAATTCTTATTGATGATTATCAATATGAAATAATATATAATAAAAACAGACATATAATTCTAGCTTCATTGCGCGGGATTCTAGCTAACGACATTCTCTATTTCTCCTAATAATTTCTCCGATGATTTTATAGACAAAAATTAAATAAAAGATAAATATATTTAAAACTTATAAAGTATTTGATTTTTTTTATTTAATAATTATTATGAGAACTATTAAGATGTTATAAGAAGATTTAAAATGATTCTTAAAGAAATTGAATTTATATAATAAATTGCTGTATATGATACCTATAGTAAATATTTTGATTTTTATAATAATTAATTTAAATATCACACTTCAAATAACTTATGATTAAATAATGTAAAAATATTTACATTGAAAATGCATAAAAAATAAATAATTTTTTTGTCATTAATTTATGTTTCTTTAGTCCTATAATTTGTCAGATTTAACAAACAAAACTTTTCATGCCAATTTTCATATATATATATATATATATATATATATATATATATATATATGAAAATTTGCTAATATATACATTCTTTTTCAGTTGAAATACATTAGTAATATCGATCGAAATATTTTAAGACAAAAAAAAACCACAATTTTACTTATTTTATTAATTTTTGTAGGGACAATATAATAATTCAAGATTTAATTTAAGAAAAAAAAACAATAATAATTTTCTCTTTCTATTTTTTTTCAATTAACTTTTTATTGTCTCAACCATAATTCACTAATTAAAAAATAATAAATAAAAACATTTTATCTTTTATTTTTATGGAGGTATTTGATCTTCTATTTTAATTTTAATTAATTAAATCATTTTAGTAAAACCAAAAATAAAAGATCAAAATAATTGTTTCGATATTACCACAAAAGATTAGACTAAAATAAAAAAAAATAATTAGTAAAATGTAGGCAAAAAATAAAATTTTAGTCTAATATTTAATTTTACCTACATTTTTTTTTATTTTTACATTATAATTAATTAAATCATTTTAGTCTAACCAAAATAAAACGTATTACCACTTGGTTAATTAAAGAATTTCCCCCTGCTTAATTCATATTCATACAAATGAAAGGTTATTTTCGTTTTTCTCCCAATGCGGTTTCATCTTATTAAATTTAAATTTATATGGTGAATACAAATTAAAATAAACATTTTAGACAGCGAGTTTGTGCTTATAAAATTAAAATGGTTTAAATGAAAGCTCATCGAGTTGGAGTGAGTATACACTATCAATTAAAAGGAAGCAAACTGAATTAAATACATTAAACTATACATTTGAGGCAATGACCAAATCATATTGCACCTAGCTCTATTTAGAGTTTAATAATAACTTTGAAGAGCTGTGTACATACCTAAACATGATTCCTAGCTTCTAAATGTAAAAACAAGTATTTAGAAACTTTGATCATTCTTTTGCTTTTGATAATTTTTTGGGCATCAAGGGAGTTAGTTGTTTTCTTTTCCCACTCCCAAATTGTGTGATCATAGTAATGATAATAGAATGGCATGGTTGGTGGTAGTGTCCAAAATAAAAATTATTAAAAGAGACAAAAAGGTTGAAACAAATACAATGGACGAAGAAGGTGATGGTGGCGCTGCTTGGCTGCTGCTGCTGCCTCTGAATATCATCCCAAAGAAGTCCCCATCGTCACTGCTGGACCCCTCTGTGTTGCCTTTGCTGGTGGCTCCGGTCACGGTCCCACCGCCGTTGAAACCGGGATATAAATCTCCATTATCCCTGTTCAATAATTTACTCATAAGAACTCTAAGAAAGGTGCTTTTTTTGGTTTGGTAGACATTGAAATAAAGGCCAATAAAATGATGTAAACCTTGAGCTAACAACAACAGGAGAGAAAAAAAAAAAGTGAAAAAGCATTTAGCTTCAAATTGAAGGAAAGACAAAGACAAATATCTTGTTTAAACCACATTATGTATAGGGCGTGTCTTGTTTAGATACTTTATTACAACATCACATCATCATCCTTCATATTGGCTTCAACTTGAAGAAAAGGTACACTATCAATATCAGGTAATTTGATTATTATTATTATTAACAAGAGTAAGTGATCCTTTAGAGAGTGTCAATGCACAATTCTAGCCGGTTTAATTGCAATTAATAAAAAGGTGTGTGTAACGACGAGAGCAGGAATAACTGAGTGGATCTCAGACGTAAGAAAGATTGGCCTTTGGCCCGGAAACCATGGGAGAATGAGTCAAAGAATCCATGGAAAAGAACAGGACATGAGGTGCACTTGTGTAAAGAAACATAGGTGGCTAGATTCAACAAATTAAGGCAAAGAAGTCAAATTCGAAATAAATTAGTTTAGGTAGTAGTTTGAAATTCATAAGACACATGCTAATAAGTAGCTAGCAACATTTTTTCTCTTTTTGACACTATTGTTGAGTGAAATTAATGTAGAACTAACCAAATGAAGTTTCCTATTTGGTAATTTATTAGAAAAATAAATAAAAATGTATTGTTAGCATTTCTTGGCTCAAGGGCCCAGTCACTCAAATGAGTAACAAACATTTTAATCTTTGCCTGAGGAGTACTGGTAACACATTTTCTATTACTTGTTAGAAACTATAAATTCATGAGTAGTGGTACATAGAGAATGGTTGTTACACTCTAGAGTTGATTAGTCATGTAGTATGGACTAAACAGCAATAAAAAAGAAGGTTAATAACGGTGGTGACAGCAAGAGCAAGTTAATAAGAGAGGAGAGTCGCTTTCCCAATTATGATCGAGATGCTACTTTGGTGAGTGAGTTGTGACTGGTATGTGTCGAATCAGAAATGGACCCAAAAGGGCTCCAAAACACGTTATTATTATACTATGCAAGGTCCCACTCTTACTTGCTGGAAAGCAGATAAAAAGGAATATAATTTGAGAGCCGAAACATCTGACGTGGGGGTTCAAACTTCAAACCCTAGTTTTCAACCCTACACTTCACTATTGTTTCCACACATGCACCTCCTCCTCTCTTTTATTTTATGTGGTTCCATCCAGACAGCAACCCCTTTTTGGCCCTTCTTTTTTCTTCTTATTAAACAATTTGATATGAATGGAGGAGGAGGAGGCTCAATGACATTTTTCTGAACTACACTTCCAATTCTAAAATGTAGATAGCATGGGCCAAGAGGGGTTTTATAAGAACCACAACACCCACCCTCCATCAACATGTCAAAATTCCATAGTGGGATCAAAACAAAGTTTTTCTGCTTTCAAAATCTTCCCTCCCCCAAAAAAAAAAGTAGAAAAGAAAAAGATTTTATCTAGTCTCGTGCATGCAAGAAAAAGACAAATGAAGTGTAAATAAGGCTGTTGGGGCATGAGCTAAATAGAGATTCCCCTTTCCCAATGACCTCACGATCACGTGCAACGCCCAAAAAGCCCCCACTTTCCCCCGAATTTTCTAAATTATTAATAATTAACATCACTAATCCCAATCTTGTGTTACTCCGTTTCCGTTCAATTACTACCCAACCTTGTAAAGTGAGTTTTAGCATAAACCCATGTTTAGGAAACAAGACGTGAAAGTGGAAGCACGTAAAAAACATATTACTAATATCCCCCACAGCTTTTCACAGAACTCCAACCAATGAGAATCAGAACAACTTGTACTGCACAGTTGGCATTCTGCTGCACCGCGTCCTTTAACAATTGCGGGGGGCATGTGATGTGGCTCAGACAGAGAGGAAGGGGCATTTCCGTAATTTAGTTATTAATTCGATAGACGAGATTACCCTTTATAAGGACAGTTAACAAGACAGGTAATGTCCGTTGTGAGAAGGGGCACAAGATTATTCAATTGAAAAGGCACCACCCAAGGAATAATGGAATAAATACTAACATTATAACCATAAAAATAACATTGAAAGCTAAAGGCTATATATATAAATTAACAATACCTGGGATCACCGAAGACACCGGAGTACATAGTGAGCTGGTCAATTTGAACAGCGGATTTGGCTTGCACACTGGTGGCCTCTGCGTACTGTGCACTCTGCCCCGCCCCTGAGGGTACAAAGAACGCTCCATTTACCATTATGTCCCCTTCCGTCCTCCAATTCCAACCACTCCACTCTCTATCGTCTGTGTCCACGCGCTTCGTCACCTGCCATTCATAAATAAATAAAAATACACACCACCGTCCTACTATTATTACCACTTCCACCACACGCGCCACCCACGCGAGTACACAATATTAAATCCAGCAAGCATATATTCGTTCGAAACAAACAGGAGTCAAACAAAGAAAGGCAAAAAAAAAGCACCATAGACATGACATTACGATACAACCATTCCCATTTCCCATTTCCCATTTCCCATAACAGCAAGCAAGCATTATTATTCGTTCATTACTCTCTCCTCTCAATAGAATTATTTTATATAAAATAATAATAATAATAATAATTGTTACATTAAAAAACTAAATTATAATTATTTTAAAATGATTTTTTTTCTCTTGCACAGTAATTAATTATGATAGGTCGGAAAGAATGCTAAAATAAAAAATAAAATAATAAAAAATAGAGAAGTAGTACCTCTTTGGCATCAGGGTCTGCGGGAGCGGTGTAACGGTTACCCTGGCTGTTGATGGTGGGGTTAGCGCTACCGCCGATAGCATACATCTTCCACTGCGTGAAGTCATTATTAACGACGTGGATGTAACCGAGCCTGCATCGTGGCATACGCTGCACCAGACCCTCACCGAAGTGATTAAACGCGATTGTAACCTGCATGCCCCTATCTGGCAAATACTTATCGTCGTGTCCCAGAAGCATCACCTCATCGTGGTGCGCAAAGTGGCTATTCGAAATAGTAATCCCAGTGGACCCCATAATAGCATCGATCAAACCGTCCGTGCAGTACGACAGCGAGCAATGGTCGATCCAGATCTTCCGTGAGCCGAAGATCGAAATCCCGTCACCGTCCGATTTGCCCCTCCACCCTACGTGCGTTGGACTGGCCCGTATGTTGGTGTTCCCGGAGGGAGTGCAGTGGTGGACGTGGATGTTGTGGATGATGATGTTCGAGACGTACTGGAGCGTGATGCAGCCGTGGCCGGTGACGTGGACGTTGGCGCCGCGGCCGTCCAGGGTTTTGTAGCTGTTGAAGATGAGCTCGTGTTTTAGGTTTATGGTCATGTCGGCGGCGAAGACGATCCAGAGAGGCTCGTCCTGGATGACGGCGTGGCGGAGGGTGCCGGGAACGGGGTTGGCCGGGTCGCGGTCGGAGGAGTCCGTCACGATGTAGATCTGCCCGCCTTTGCCGCCCATCGCGTATTTGCCGAACCCTAGGCCGCACTCCGCCAGCTTCTGCCGGTCCGCCGCCCAGTTCGGATCGCACCGCCAGCAGTCGTCGATGGGGTTTCCGGTCAGACACGACGACGACGACATGCCTTCTTGTTGGTCCTCCTTTGACAGCATTTCCCTTCTCCATAGTGAGGCATTCACCTTCCTGCAATAATAAAAAAAAAAAAAAAAAAATTAAACTTTTTAGTCAGTAGTGTGTTTTAAGGGGTTAAGAGAAGGAGTACTGTAGTTCATAATGTGGGTTGTTACCGTTGGAGATCGTGGACGACGGATTCGGGGTGAGGGTGTTGGTGGGGTAAAGTGAGGTTGAGAAGAGCGTTGATTGGGGGTGAGAAGGAACTTAGAAGGCACATTAAAAGAATGCAGGTGATGTGGAGCATTGTTCTTTCGAGCAACAAACAATTATGATGATGATGAGTTTGGGGTTTGGGGGTTTTGTTTTGTCTGTTTTTTGTGTTGTAAAATGATATGCTTGATGCTTCCTCTTGAATGCACAATTACTTAGGAAGCTCGAAAATTTGGGGAAATGAGAAAGGGTTTTTATAATAACTAGGTTTATAATAGTAATGGTTGGGTAATTATTCTAGGATGGAAAAATTAAGTTGCTTTGTGGGTGGGGTTTTTTTTGTTTATTTGGAAGGAAGAGAGAGAAAGAGAAAGAGAGAGATTGTTTTGTTTTGCTGTTTGTCTCTCTCCCTTTCCTTCCTTCCTCTTGGTTTTTCCAATTCTATTCTGCCTCCCTCAGTTACTCACATTCTTTGCCTTGCCTTGCTTACTAGTCCTTTCCTGGCATTGCGGCTAAATAATCTAGTCCGGGAGGAAAACTAAAACTGCAGAGAAAGGCTTATCCAAATGGTGAAGTGAAGTGGAAGTAATTTCTTTTCTTCTACACCAAAATTACCACCCACTTCTTTGTCTCTGAATGGAAAATTTGCAATCATGTAAAAGACACAATATATAATAGTAGGGGGTTGACAAATCCCTATAGGTAATTACATAAACAAGACAAGTAAATGTTTCTACAATTAAAGGATTCTAATATACAGATTTGTAAGTTACATTCCTATAATTATGCTCATGTCTATATTGTATGGATTAAGATTCTATGCGGGACATTAAAAGGTCTTATTCGCATTAATCCCCCACCTCCGCTTTTTTTCAAAGGCCTTTTATCCGTTATCACTTTATGAGTAGGTGGGAAAAAGATTTGCGGTGGATACTGATGCACACAAGATTGCATCTTTGGGTCAATTTCTTCTCTGGGAGTGGAAATGCAGGCCTCCTTCCTTACAAAGATTTCCTTTTCTTTGAGCATGAAGAAAAGTAGCAAAGATATACAAAGGGAAGAGGGGAAAACAAACAAGTATCTTTGGGGCACCATCTGTATCTAGCGCAAGCTTTCTTTCCGAAAACAGAGACTTCAAAAATAGGTTTGAATTATCTTATTGTTTCAATTTTACTATGAATTATATTATATTCATCTTTACATTTGTGATTTTATAGCATGTTTAGAAAAATATTTTTAGGAAAAACGTTTTCGTATTTTCAATTATTTTCTAACGAAATCATAAACATAAATGATTGTTTATATATATATATATATATATATATATATATATATATATATATATATATATATATATATATATATAATATGGTAATTAAGTTATGTGCTATTTGAACCCATTAAAGTCGACATAGTGGTGCAAGATATGAGATCCTAGATTCTAATTTTGTTCGTTGTAAAAATAAAACTTGTTAAATGTAGTATTTTCTTATCAAGTTAAATGAAAGGCAATACTTTTAAGAGAAAGTAGTCAATATATTAATTTTGTAAAAAGAATTCACATTATTTTTTAATCACAAATTGGTATGTATAATTATTTCATTTATTTTTATAATAATTATCTTATCAGTTATATTTATTATAGTTTTCACTTCGTTGATAAAATATTTTTTTACAATAACAATATATGGAAATTAAATTCTATTTTTTTAAGTTTATATACTCATTGTTTAGGGTTAAATGTTTAATGGGCTTGAGAGCAAATTACTCATGTGCACATTGTTTAGGGATTATGGGGCCACGATCCTATAAAAGAAAAGCAATGGACATTGTGCACATTTTCTTACAAACACATACGCTCAAGTTGAAGCATTCATTACTTTACTTTGAGCGTAACTTTTGCATGTACTCACTCCTTCACCGATCAAAGCTTTGAAAACAAGGGAATCAAAGCACATTCGCAACAAGGAAAAAGGAAAACAAGGGAATCGATTCAAGACCTTTCGAGTTTAATCATTGTGCATGTATATATCTTCATTACATATATAGCCATGAAAATTTATAAATTACTATTGTTTATAATGTATTGACTGGTCAAGGTTTAAGTATTACTTATATATGTGTGTGTTTATTTCTAAAATAAAATATATATATATATATATATATATATATATAATTATTTTGTCACAGGATAAAAGTTATTTACTTCAACTGAAAACTCGTGAGTAATTCGTGAAAGAATATAAACTAAAGAAAACAAACATTTTAAAACCTAGAAAAAAATCCAAAATGGGAGAAAGCGGTTATATGCATGTGATGTGTATTAAAGATTTGGAGTCCATTCATATTTCTGACTTTTTAACAAGGAGCCACGAGTTTTTAGAAACTTTAAGCAGACATCTTACGATAGTCTAGATTGTAGGCTCCAGTGGATTTGTATGTAACAAAATTGAATTTCCTTTCATGTTTGTCTACTACTACCATATACAGTAGTAGAGTCTTTAAAGAATATGTTTGTCTAATACTACAAAATAATTATTTATCATAAATTTAAAATATAATTTATATATTCAAAAAATTTATTTATTATGAATTTTAATTATAATATAATTTATATTGAAATATTTGTTTATGATATATTTTAGTTTTATAAAGTAAACATTAATTGTGTATATTGCATAAATTAGAACACTAGTTAATAAAAAAAAAAGAGAAAAGAAACTTCTAATAATTTAAATCCAAGCATGTAATCATAAAATGGTTGAACTAAACTCGGATAACTAACTAAATATTTTTTTTTTCCATGAACACTATAGAAGAAGAAAATAAAAAGTAAAAATTGACTTAGTACCTCCATTTTTTAAGAAGTTAAAAGAGAAAACTTATAAAAGTTGAAGTGCATAAGTAAATTTTGAAATTAAGAGATAAGAGTTTAATTCATTTTACCTTTTTATTTTTCTTTTTTATAAATGCTTATTTAAAAATATGTGTATTCCATGCCTTTGAAAGTGACATTTGGAAAAATAATAAGATTCTAATTAGTGAGAACTACTTTTTTAAATAAATACTAACATATATATCATTAAATTAGATAAATTTAAAATTGCATGCACCTAACTTCATAATGTCTATTTCACAATTCAAATGCGTCTATAATTGCTTTTACCAACCATGCTAATGCTATTTATTAAAGTGTAAATTTCATTCATATAATGGTTGACTTTATGATCAGAATATTTCACGGGTCTGGTAGGTGTTTGCCTCTTCTCTGCTCTGGTTCTTATAAACAGTTTTCATGAATCTTCTTTGCCAATTTACAAGTAGAATTGTAGTTTGGACAATTTTTGGGGGGGGCATTGTAATTTGGGGAATTGAATATACAACTTTGAGAGTTGTTATTGGTTCCAATGGATTTTGTTATTGGCTCCTATAATCCCTCAAAATTTTAAAATTATCCATTCTCAAAAAAATATTACAAAATTATGATTCCACAACATAATGCGAAAATTGTGCACAATGGATTTCGTTGTGCACTCCATTGTGCATAATTTTTGCACTCCTATTATACTGAGGAATTACAATTTCGTAATGCATCTTGGTATGGAAAAAAAAATACACAATGAAACCATAATTTCGTTGTGAAAAGAGATTAAAAAATGACTACACAAAAGAATTATGATTTTGTTGTATGATATATAATAGAATAACGCTTTCATTTAGTATTTTTTCTTAAATGTACAATGAAATCATACTTTCATTGTACATTTTTTTTCTTCAGAATTTTAAAAAATCTACATAAATGACATGTATTGCATACAATATCTTAGAAATCAATGCATATTGAGGTTCACATCCATAAAATTAATGGGATACACATTCAACGTTTACCATGAACGAAAAGTTACTATATATTTCAAGAAATGTCTACTACATATTGAGATTCTCTAACTAAATGAAATTGTATTAAGTTAAAAGTTTGTATGAATTGATTGTAAGCGGGCTTCAGGTGTGCAGTAGCTTCTCCATTGTGGTACAAAAGGAGACAAGTGACAACGAACCTTTAAAAAAAGCTTCATTATCATACAAAAGACGAAGTTAGTGAAAAAATTAATATTAGCTTACAAAGGTAACATTATCTTTAGTAGATATTATATACCTACACAAAATGATTTCCAATGACAAGTCCAATGGAAATGAGATGGGTTTTGCTGGCATAGGACCCCTAAGTGAAAAAGGTCCAACTCTACAACCTAGATAAGTGTACTAATACAATATAATGCCAACTAATAATGGCACAACCCATGTACAATAACCGTGTAACACAACAACATAATGATTCCATTATGTTACATAATGCACTGCACAACAAAATTTTGATTCCACTGAGCAACAACAAAATAAAATAAAAATGAAATTGTGATTCCATTTTGACAATGAAAACAAAAAAAAAATATCTAACCGTTTGTGAGTGAAGAGAGGGAAGAAAGGGAAAGAAAAAAGAGGGAGAATGAAGGAAGAAAGGAAAAGAGGGAGAGAAAAAATGAAGATACAGGAGGTGGAAAAGGGTGGGGTGGGGCAGGGTAGTTTGGTAGTTGTCCTTGGCTGGTAGGGGTCGAAAGCAATTTTGTTGTGGCAATAGTAATCACCTCAATCTTTACCTATAATCTCCAGGTCCAACTCCCATGCAACCCAATGAATATTCAGGCCCATGTTCTCCAGTTTCCCTGCACGTATCAGTTGTTGGGTTTGAATACTGTTGAAGCATTGTTTTGGAAGTGGGCTCGTATTCTATGGCCCAATCTTAATTTGCCTGTAGTTTGGATTTTATTCGCAATATGTTTTGATATAAAAAAAGGAATTAATATTATCACTGCCAATAGTACTATTTAAATTACTCACGTGGGTAGCTTTTTTCTTTATTCCCAAAAATAGAAATTATACTTATAAAAAAAATATACAACTAAGAGTGAAAAAGTATAAAAGAAGATAAATTTAAATTTGAAATATAATAAATGATAGGACAAAAGAAAGAAATAAAAACAAAATATAATAATGTACAAAGTACTGTATCACTTCTCTTAATCATGAAAATTATATAAATGACATTAGTTTAAATTGAAATACTTTATTTGTATTTCCACTAATTTTGTATGGAAACTTATGTTACAAATACCGTGAGAAAACACTAGTTTTAAAAGTATCTAACTAGGGCCATTTTTTTTTTCCAGCAGCATTGATTTTTAGGAGGAACGCAAAGACCACCCTTTTTAAAGCCGAAATATACGCAGTTGCTCTTGCAAGCTCTTTGATTTGGACAGTATCCTCCTTCCTAGCAAACCATTGAAGCAGTCGTTGGTCCTGAAATTAATGAAAATTGTAATTAGAAATTGTATGCGCATCAAAGTTTTATTTTTAATGAACTCATATGTGAGAATTTAATACTACAATGTCTTGTATTTAATAAATAAAATCGTAGTATCATTTATTGAGTACCATCGATTATGCAGTTAATTTAGAACAACTATATTATTTGTTTAATGTAAATAAATGCATGGATTAATAATTTTATTAAATAGGATTATTTTATCCTCTCACTTATAAAAAATCATTCTTTCACAAAATTTAAAATATTAAATGTTGTAAAAAAAAAAAAAGTGATTCAAATGTAAAATAATCTAATAATTATTTTTCAGAGATTCTAAAAAAAGCAGAAGCTAGTTTATTTTGTTTACAATCATACGTTTTTTATATAAAAAAGTATATAATTTTATGAGAAAATATTTAAAGAAAAAAATTCTGATTTTAATAAGATTTTAGATTTTTTCTATTTCTGAAAATTTTGAATAGCTGAAAAGAAAACGTTTGAATAACTTTCTTTTTTTTTTTTCAAAAGAAGTGATTCTTAAAAAAATTTGCATCAAACGGACCCTTTGTTGATATTGTATATCATTTTATTTAATAGAGAACGTGTTAGGATAAAATTAAAGGGATACTTTCTAAATATTTTTTAAAAAAATTAAGTGAATGAACTTTTAGAAAAATATCAATTTTGTTTATCTTCCTCTTTTCACTTTCATCTCCTTCTGGATAAGTTCCCACTCTCGCCCTTTCATTTATCTCTTTGCACCCACACTTTTCCTTTATATTTTCTCTCAATCATTTATGTAAGTTAATGAAAAATAAAAGTTCTCATTTGTAAATTAACTTTTAAACAAAATAAAAATTAAACACATCCTAAGTTTATTACCTGAAGTTAAAAGGAAAGCAATTAAGATAATTCCCAATAAAGAACTTAGACTGATCAGTCTGGTAGCCATTTTGCAAAGATGACCTGTGTTCTTAAACTTGTATAACAATATTTTTAATTAAATTTTTGTAATATATATTTAAACTGAAATAAAAGTCATATATTTAGGTTATATTTAATAAAAATAGTTGAAAAAAATCAACTTAAAACTTAAAAGTGAGTTGGCAACTAAAGTTTTTAAGCTAACTTGGTAAATCATAAGTTTAATTTCAGTAAAACTAATTATTGAATAATTGAAAATGTAAAATGAAAAAAATGAATATACTTTTGTGACATTTTTATATAAATTTCAATTTTATTTTATGAATCAAAATATATTTTGAAGTGTTATATTTTTATTTTTTTTAATTAATTTTAAACTCTTATAATTTTCTACTTATAGATGAATTATTTTCATTATATTTTTTGTTTCAATTATTATATTTTTTCATATAATGAGTTCTACTATTAATCTCATGTTATATTTTAAAATATTTTTAATCAAATTTAAAATAAACTGAAAAAACACATTGACATTGTACTTTTTATCATGTTAATCAAAGTAATAGTTAAAATAAATTATCTAATGCAGTATTATTGAAAAATAAAATAAATTTAACATTTATTATTGTCAAATTTTCGAAGTATAATATTGAAATAATAAATTAAATATTATAAATTATACACCAATTAAAATAAATGTTGTAATATAAGAAATGTTTAAGATGAATGAGTGGAAAAAAAACAAATAAGTAGTAAAAGCATCTTCTTTTAAAGAAGGATAATAAGAAAATTGAATAAATAGCTTAAGGATAAAAATAAAATAAAATATAGAAGTTAATATTTTAAAAAATATTATTTCAAGTAGTGTTTAAAAAAATATTAAAAATTAAAATAAGTTGTTCTCTCAATAGTCAAATTTTTTTCAGCTAATAAAAAAGTTATAATGTAATTGAAATGACTTTCCAAATAAATCCTTAAATATATACTGTGTTTTAAAAAAAATATTAAAATTTAAAATTATAATATATTTGATCAAGCCTTTGACTTTTTTAAGTCTATATATATTAAAAATACTTATTAAATAAAAAATAATTATTAAAATTTAATCCATATATATATATATATATATATATATATATATATATATATATATATATATATATATATATATATATATATATATATATATATATATATACACACAATAAAATATACATTTTAAAATCTGTTATATTATTTATATAAATATTTAACTCAGTATGTTGACTTCTTTCTTTAGCATTAATTTTTGTATTTAATAAATATAATATATAATTAAATAAATAATAATAATATTGTGAAATAATATTTTTAATAATATATTGTATTTATAAAATCTAAAAATATAATATACATTATTAAAACTTTTACTTTTTATTTAAGTCTATTAACATTAAATAATCTGTCAAATAAAAATAATTGTTAAATTTTAATATATATATATATATATATATATATATATATATATATATATGTGTGTGTGTGTGTGTGTGTGTTTTCATTTTAAATTGGTTACATAAATTCATTAATTATTTAATTTAAAAATTTATCCTTCTTTAACATTCATTTTTTATTTATTAAATATAATATATAATTAACTTAAATAATACTAATACCACAGTGTATTTATAAAATTTAAAGTATAATATATGTTTATTAAATGTATGACTTTTTTTTAAGTCAATATACATTAAAGTATATTATTAATTATATATATATATATATATATATATATATATATGTGTGTGTGTGTGTGTGTGTATTAAAATATATATTTAAAAATTCATTGTTTTTTAGTTATTAACTCAATGTTTAAAAATAATTAGTTTATAACAACAAATTTAAAATAAATAAAAAACTTTAAATATATGGTGACTTTTTCTTTATATATATATATATATATATATATATATATACTGATAGAAAAATGTAGATATAGTTATTTAGTGTTGACTTTCTTAAATTAGATTGTGTTACTTTTTCCGTTTTAAAATGATAGTAGTTTTAGTCTTTTATAAAAATCTTAAATTGACTATGTTTTCAATTTTAATGAGATATTCAAATATTTTATTTTAATTTATTTTTATCTCTAATAAATATCATTATCTTAAAAAACTTAATATTATAGTTATCAAAAATAAGAAAAAAATATTGATATTGTAGTAAAATTATCTTTTAAGAAATACTAAAACTCTTTAAATACTTGTTTTTTTAATCTCTTTGAAAAAACCTTAAACTTTCATCAATTTGAAACAAAAAAAGTAAAAAATTTGTTTATTTTTATAATAATTATCTTCAAAATTATACTACCTCCTTCCTATATCTTTTAATGTTTTAGCTTTATATTTTATTCCCAAAACATTTGATGTTTTAGAATTGTAAAGTCTAATTAATACATTTTTCTCAAATATATCCTTATTTAATATCTATTACTAGTGATGCAAGTATCAAAAATCAAGATGTTAAATAAAAGGTCATTTTAGTCCAAATATAACGATTTTAAGTTCCATTAAAGATTTCTTAATCTATATACAATAACAAGATATGAAAAAATGATAGCATTAATAATGATTTATTTGAGATATAAAATTGATCCACAAGTTGAGGAAAGACGAAGAGAAAGAATAGAGGATACGGCTTCAAATTCTTTTAAGTGAGATTTCTAACAAACTAACATTTGTTGAGTTTAAAAAAATTAATCATAATTTTTGCTTGATTGTTAGTGTAATTACTTTTACCATTACCCTGCATACTCATTAATCTCTCTCTCTCTCTCTCTATCAAACAATATATTTCTAACATTTGTCTTCATAGTATATTTTAGATGTTTGATTCTTCATTATGTGTATGAAGAAGATTTTATTAGAAGAGATAGTACTCACATTAATTATCTCTATGCATAGAATGACTTAATCTATAACTATCGATTGAAAAATATTTTTAGCGTAAGAAAATAATGGAGTAAATTACATGTAGGGGTGTTTGATAGGGGATAAGTATTTTCATATTCAAAAATTATGAATCATGTTTTCTAAGAATAAATAAATTTTATTTAGTTTACCATTGAGAATATTTAGATAATTTTTTAGGAATTAAAAAATTACAAATATTTTTATCGATTATTTTAATTATTTATTAGATTAAGAATAACATGATGTTTTTACTTTAGAAAAAAATATTAAATTTGATAAAATAAGATTCTCATATCTCTCATGAAAAAGTTTTTATGAAAGATTGATTAAAAAATATTTATGAAAAATATCCTTTCCCAGAAATATTATTTTTTAAAAATGCACAACAATCATGAAAAACTAAAATTTCCCACCTATAATTTCTAGAAAACTAACAACTTATCTCCTATCAAACACCATGCTAATGTCATTTTTTATACATTCATATATTAATCCTATGTATAAAAATATTATAACTGACATTTTTAATATTCCTTTAATATTTGAAAACATTACACTCGCCTGTCAGAAAAAGCCATTGCGTGCTAGCCTAGCTAGCTAGTGTTTTTCGGCTGGCTGTTATGTTGGTTGTAGCGCGCCCTCACTCCTTCTCTCACTTCGAAAAGATTTGACAGTATTTTCTTTGGATGGCATGATTAGAGATCCAACCTATAATATGGGACCAAAAAATTAAAATAAATAATTTTAATTTTTATAAGAATTATAAAAAAAGGATTCTTCCTCTCATCTCACGTTCATGTCACGGTCAGATAGGACGAAGAAAACATGATAAAATCTCATAATGGATTAGTTATCATGTTGATTAATTATATTCTACAACACAAAAAAAATCATTCATTTATCAAATTATTTACCGTGCTATGAAAAAAATTCAGTGAATTCTTTTAGGGAGTGTTTGATTTACTAGAAATAAAAAATGATGATAAAAATGTATTTTGTTAGATTTCTATTTTTATTTTCAGTAAAATTATTTTCTTAAACGAATTAAAAACTAAAAATAATAAAATTTCATTTGTATTTTTAGTATTTTTATTTCTTAAAAATAAAAAATAAAAAGTCAAACTAAGCATATTTTTAAAATTTTAATATTTTGAAAATAAAACAATTTTAAAAAAAATAAAAACAAAAAATAAAAATGCAAACTAAACCAACCCTTATATATTACACTAAAATCATTATCCGTTAAAAATTCACAAGATGTTTAATGTATTTTCACGAGACATCATTAGGGTAATTTACTCAACACAAAAAAACATTTGTCTTTGTCAGCTTGCACACGGGAAACATTGGACGAGACGAGTAACATGCGAGATTGAACCCGATCCTGTAAATTTTAACAAAATAACTACATTTGGTTATAAAATTACATTAGTTGTATTATATTTATCACCCCTTTTAATAAATTACTGCAAATAATAAAAAGTAATTTTCCTGCTTTAAAATTACGAAGGTGTTTCATCAATGCCCAAAGCCCCGTTTCTGGTTGCTTCAAGCCTTCAACGATCCGTTCCTATTTTAAGAAATTAATTTTCAGAATGAAAAAAAAGTAAGAAATATGAAGAGAAAAAAAAAAGAGTGAGAATAAAATTCTCATTTACGAGTTAAAACCAACCAACCAAATAACCTACACCAATTCCAGCGGTGGACCAACTCTCCATTATTAAATGCTTTTCTTATTGGTTCGAAAAAAAAAAGTTTTTCTTATTAAAACTTAAAAAAAAAAATTACCAGTTGCCTCAAAATTTGGAATATTTTTGAAAATTGAAAAAATCCACCTCCTCTTATTTTACCTTCCCCACATCGAGCAGACGAAGCATCTTAAACCCCCGTGATATTACATACGTAGATTATTTTTATTACAGTAACTAAAAATTAACCAGAATGGGGATTAGTGATTTCTTTCAATGGACCAATTACTGTTTCGTATAAAATTAAAATTGATCAGGTATAAAACTTTCTATGACATCACATTCTATAAAACAAAATTGAAAAGTTTCTGCAAACTCGTGTAAGGTAAATAATCACGTCCTAAACATTATTTTTTCATGAACAACGCGTATCTTCCAAAAAAGAGTATTGAAAAATTTCATTTCTTAATATACAAAATACTTGATTATAAATCGAGGCTAGGCAAGATCATATTCTGGTTTCGTAATTAAGAATATTTCCTTGTTCAAAATGAGTAAATTTATTTGAAATTAAATTTCACCAATAAAATGAAAGCTTTGAATTCTTAAAATTATATGTCAATAATATTATAAGATGTTTTTTTTTTCCTCTTATCGTGAAAGTGGGGATGACTGGGTAATTTTTTTATGTCAATAAAGTTATCATTTCACCAACTAATTACTATCAAAATATATTAATTTTAATTTGCAAAAATTTAATTTTTGTTGTGCACATTGTATATGTTAGTATCTGTGCCATTTTTCTTCCACAATCCACATGTATTGGCTAAAGTGAATCAAGGTAATCTTAAATAATATTTAGAAAAAAAATTATTTAGTGCAGATCAACAATAATTGTTAGTAATTTCAACAACACAAAAACTTGTTAGTATTTTTTTATCCTTTTTAATGATATTTTCTCTTTAAACAACTAAGAGTTGAATTTTAATTAGCACGATTCAATCATTTCTCAATTGTATAAGACTTTGTTAGTTAAAAATATAGAATAAATCAACAATAACTATAAATTCCATGCAATAATGTAAATGCATACTAAATAAGAGAGAGACAAATTTCAGATTCGGCAATATTTCATAAATAAGTATAGTGTAATGTCACGTTCAAAAACCCGGCAACCATGTGATACATGACAGATGGCTCCCTCACTCCTTTGATATGTGTTTGTGAAAAAGGAGTAAGAACCAGCCTTTCATCTATGCTATGGACACATTATGTGCAAGTAAACGTGTAAAACAAACAATCGTAGCAAGAACATAAATTATATACTAAAACACATAATCACGATGAGTTAATTTGATTCATTCTTACTAAGCATTTCTTTTAATCTACAAATGTATACAAAAAAAGATATGAAATTACTGCTAATGCTAAGATGTTACAGCACCATCATTCCCAATCCCATGCTCAACAATCTCATTCTGGCCACTCAAGGGGGAAGAAGCAAAAGAAGAAACAGCAGAAGAATATGAAGTTGAATCAGAACAAGTGTTAGAACCATTAGAAGCAGCTAAACTAAAGAGTAAATCAACAAAAGCACCCACTATAAACCCATGATTGTTTTTACCATTGACCCTTAAGTACCAAGTTAAAAGCTCCTCCAAGCCTTCCCAATCCCTCACTCCATGAGACTCAACCATCTCCTCCATTGATCTCTTGAAGTCCTCATAAGGGTCCTCTGACTCCATGGCTAGGACCACACTTTCTTTGAAGGGAAATCCACTAGCCTTGGCCTTTTCCAAGATGGAACTTGTGTCACCAGGTTCGAAAAAAAGCCTCTCTGACCTCACACCACGTACCAACATCTCCAAAGACTCCCCATCACAGTAGTAGTAGTCTTCTGACTCAGTTGAGATGCTTGCAGATTCAGATGAGGTTGTGAACCATGACTTGGGAGTTTCGATAGTGCTCTCTGCTGAAGGGTCGAAGAACATAGAGTTAACTGTCTTGAACATGTCATCATCTCCACCACGGAAAGAGAGGGTCTTTGAGTGGCCACAAGAGGGCATGAATTGCCATGGATGATGATGATTTCTTGGGGCTTCTTTGGTTTTGAAAAGAGAGGGCAGCTTCAAAGATTTCTTTCCCATTGGATCTATCTGATATTAGTGTTTGTTTCTTTTTTCCCGCTGAGGATGTGATGGTG
The DNA here is from genome assembly GCF_000004515.6 of Glycine max. Lineage (NCBI taxonomy): Eukaryota > Viridiplantae > Streptophyta > Magnoliopsida > Fabales > Fabaceae > Glycine > Glycine max. Next base: position 35,419,565 of record NC_038256.2, on the reverse strand, counting down.
TTTGTGCTTCTATGGGATTTGGGAGGCGTTCTGGTTGGTGCCTGTAATAAATTTGATCAGAAGGGGAGTATTTAAAGCAAAGAGGCTCTGAGGGAACGCAATAGAATATGACAAAGAAATGGGGTCTGGTAAGTGCTTTCATGGGTGAATTTAATTTGTAGGTTTGTAAAATTCAATGGTATTCAATGCTCCCATCAACAACTGAATGTAACAGTACTTTCTTTCAGCAGTGTCTGCCTCATAAAAATGACAGATATAATTCAAGGGCAAACAGGTCTAGTAGAAGCAGAAATTATTAGGTAATTCGTGATTCCTGTGTTTATAAATCTGATCAATTTATGTGTGTGATATATATTTAAGTTTTTTAACTAACAGATCAGTTTTTTGTAACGTGACAAATTAAGATTTGAATCTGATTAAAAGTTAAGAGAGATATTTATATTTAGTACCAATAGTATGTCCGACAAAATAGTTTCTAGATGATGAAAATTATGTGAGAAAAAAAATTATTTATTGTTTCATAACACAACAATATGACATTTATCGTTATCATATCTCTTTAACTTGGGTGCACATTCTTTTTAGGAACAAAGGATCAATAAGGTCTAATATTGGACCAAGAAACGGTGAGTACTTGACCCTAATATCGTTTGGAGTTAAACCGAAGGTCACCTGCCGTTAACCTTTACATTTATGTGATAAAATTGTGAAAAAAGATATGTAGGGTAGATTAAGTGAAATCTTTGTGGTTAGAAAAGACTATGACAATAGCTAGTAGAGGAAAGAAGGTGAATTCATGTGAAGGATTTAAAGGGGGAACGGTTGTATCACGCATACTTGTGCTCACCCAAAGTATTTATTAGAGAAGGGAGGTTGAGATCTAAAACTAGGCTCTCTATTTATCAGGAACTTTGCTCTGTTTTTTTTTTTTACCTCTTGTACCATATATGATCATCAGATATAATAAATAAGCTGTCATCTGACTTGAAGGACAGATAGCATACTTTCACAATCCACAGTTACTTATGATGCCCTAGCAATTCGAATTCCAAATCTTAGCAATTCTCCATCTTCTTAGTTTCTTTTCCGAATGAAATATTTGTACCGCTGAATTTATTTCTACTATCTAGATTTTGCGTTTTCTTCCATTGAATCACATTGAAAATATTTTAAGTTACTATGTTAGTGGTGCTGGTTGACCCGTGTGAATGGCTAGAAAAAATAGAACTACGATAATGCATTTCTTCATATAGTTTTTGAATGTACATGAATGTTTGTTGGCCACTAATAAAAAAGAAATTCTTCCACTTTGTGGTAGCATGATGCTTTATAAATTATAGTTCTACGTACATAGCTCTTCAATATCTGTCTTCTGATGCGAACATCTCTCAAAGTTGACCAATACTTGCATTATAAATATGCTAAGTGGTGGTTTAGTTCCAATCCCTTCCCCTTGCCGTTAAATAAGCGTTACAGCTGACCTTTCTGCCCATAAAATTGACTTAAAATTAACTTGGTGACTGGATGGTCATATTATAAAAACACGGTTCTAAGTTAAAGTAGATTTTTATATAAATTCTTATAAAATGAATTTTTCAATTGAATTTTTTAAAATTAAACGAGCGTACCCTTAATCAAGTGCAATTCCTTGTGTTGGTGGAGGTACTTACACAGATTTTGTTGTATATTCAAAGACAAATATCGATTACCTAATTTATTTATTTTAGCTAGCTTTTGCATTGTGGAATGAAATTTACAGGGAGATGCAGAGAATGAGATTCTGGACCATAAAACGCAAGTGCTTGTATAACCAAAAAAGAAATGCAACAAGCTTTGGTATCCTTCTGAATTCTTAGACCAATTATGTTTTCTAGAATACTCTTGAAGAAATGTTGTTTTCTGGCATTGTTGTAAGCTACCATTTGATCCAACGGTCTCCATCAACCAATCAAATTGATTCAAAATGAAGATATATCTTCAGGCTTTAATTTACTTGGGAGTTGGAACCTGTTATCCAAATTAAGCTTCACCTATATCATAAAGAAAATTCAAAGAGATCGATGCACCTGTTTTTTTTTTTTTTAATACAAATGATTGTACAGTAGTCCATGTGACAATGGGTCCTAAAATAATAGCTTAGTTGTACAAAAAGTAATACTTAGCAAACTCGAGAACCAGGTTTGTAGGGGTCCCCATACCATTTCTTATCAAATAAAGTGATGAATCTTTTGGAGAAAAACATGCCAGAGAATAATTGTAGCACCGTTAAATAAAAGAGGAATGATAACTATATTACACAAATGTTGGTGAATCGAGAAGTACTTTGGTAGTGATAACATCCAATAGATGCCTTCTAATTGAGGAGAAAACACTCATCACTTATGTTTAATAATTGTCTTTATTCTAGCTCTTGTTTTCACAGTCGGGTTTTGCTAGATATCAATGAATTTACATGAGAATTTTTCTCCATTTTGTATGGTTGTCCCATTCGTATAAAAAAATTTTAGTGGTAGCTAGGAATTTGCGTAGATTTGGAAGTCTCTTTCTAGTTAGTTTCCAGCTACAAGCTTGATGATGATTGATTTTATTTTATAACATGATGTTGATTGATTTTATTATTCCATACGTACGTACACAGTTGAAACCTAATATTCTTGAATCACTCCAATATCACTGGGTGATGAAGATGTGAATATAATTTAATTTATCTATTAATTGTCTTTGGAATCTATACATGTATATCTCTGTCTTCCGAATATTGGACTTCTCAATAGCAAAATAGTTGGAAGTGAACTGTTATGTCTCCCAACCACATTTATAGGCTTAGCCATGCTCCACGGATGCACATGCTACTTTCAACTCTCTGATTGTTCCCCAACTTGTGTTTCAGAAATAGTTTAACTTCAATGAATAATAATAATAATAAAATAAATAGTTTAACTTCTGAAAGTGTAAGCTTCGATTATTATTAAGATTTTGTGGCGAAGATTAAATGTTTTTTTATTCCATTTTTCTTTTTACTTATATATTGGCAGCTCCCACGTTAGAAATTAAAGGGAAGGAACTTTTTCGAAAATCAGCATCTCAACAAACATCTAACTTGCAAGCTCTTCCTCCGACCATAATATTGCTAACATGTTATTTAAATATATCTTTTATTATTACTTTACAGTACTATTTAATAAATCAATTTACTCCGGTCAAGAACATGAGAAATTTTTATTTTATAGAATAAATGAAAAGTTATTATTATTGACTGAAAAAAAAGCTTAATTTGTGAATAAAAACATGCAAGTATATAATAATTTTTATATGAGTTTAATGGTTGTACACGGATAATGTATAATAATTTTCTATCGTCATCCAATCACAAATTATTATTGATATAATTTTTAATATAATTATTATAAAAGTTAACAAATTTATCATAATAGTAATAATTTATGTTAGAATGTATGTCAATATATTTTTGTATGTAGTTTCCTTATTATAATTTAGGATCTCTCTTATGTATAATTAGTTTTCTTATTATAGCCTAAGATCTCTCATGTAACTATGGTATATAACCACAATTTTGCTAATGAAATGAACACAAAATTATATTCTTTCATGGTATCAGCAGTCTAGGGTACGATCCTCTCTTGCTTCCGTCGTGCCCTAGCTTTCCTTCTTTTCTTTCTAGCCGCAATTTCTCTTCTTACGTTAGCTACCATGATTGACTCCAACAAATTCCACCCTGCTCTTGTTGTCTCCAACATCAAGAACCATATCTCCATCACTCTGGAGATGGAAAACATCCAATATGCACATGGGCAGAACTGTTCAAGATTCATGCATGTTCTCACAAGGTCCTCCACCACATCGACCCATTGGAGAAAGACAAGGAGAAGGTGCCTAAAATCGATGAAGAAAAGAAACCATGGTCAACCCTTGATGCTACGATCTTTCAATGGATCTATGCAACAATCTCACATGACATGTTGCATACTATTCTTGAACCCGACGCAACGACAATGGAGATATGGAATATGTTGCGTGATATGTTCCAAGACAATAAGAATTCTCGAGTTGTAACTCTTGAGCAAGAATTCTCCCGTACCAACATGGAGGATTTCTCGAATGCCTCTATGTATTGTCAACAGCTCAAGGAATTGTTCAATCAACTCAAGAACGTAGGCGCACTGGTGTCGAACAACTATCTTGTTCTTCAAATGGTGGTCGGCCTCACCGAGACTTACAATGGGGTTGCCACACTCATTTTCCAAAGCGATCCTCTTCCACCTTTCTATCAAGCCTGCTTTATGCTCACCTTAGAAGAAGTTGGTTTCACGAAGAAGGTTGCAACCGATGGGGGTGCCGCCATGGTGGCTCACGACACTGATGACTCTCACTCCCTCTCCAAAAATTCCCATCAAAATCGGAATACTCATCGTGGTAAAAAGGATCAAAACCGCAATAACAATGGTAAAAATAATGGTAGCAATCACGGTGATGTCAAGAGCAACGATGGTGGCGTCGCAATAGTGGCTGGCAGCAGCAACCGGGGCACCAGTAGTGGCCTACCAGACAATGGCAGTGGCCATGGATGCCTTAGCCTCTTCCACCTTTCCCATACCCCTTATCCAACGACCCACCTCCCCTCACATTGAGTCAGCCCCAATTTTTAGCAAGCCCAACTGCACCAGACACGCATCCTTGGGTCAAAACCACCACAGGCCTACACGGCGGCAGTAGCTCCACCCATTCCGATAGACATCGAAGCAACGATGCATACTCTTGGGCTTTCATCCACACTCGGTTTGAATAGAAAGTAAAAAACATTCAATGTGATCATGGTAGGGAGTTTGATAATGGACCCTTTTAGGAATTTTGTAAAGTAAATGGGTTAGCTTTTCGCTTGTCCATATACATCAGCACAAAATAGGAAAGCCAAGAGAAAAATCCATACCATTAACAACATTATTCATACTCTACTAGTCCATGCATCTTTACCACCTTCCTTTTGGCATCATGCTTTGCAAATGGCAACATATCTTCTCAATATTCTTCCAAGTAAACAATTAGCCTATCAATCACCTCTCAAGGTTCTTTATCAAAAGGACCCTTCCTACTTTCATCTTCGGGTATTTGGGTGTTTATGCTATCCACTTTTTTCCTCTACTACCATAAACAAACTTCAAGCTTGTTCTACCTTGTGTGTCTTTTTGGGGTATTCATCTAATCATCGTGGGCACAAGTGCTATGATTTTTCCTCTCATAAAATTATACTAAGTCGCCATGTCATTTTTTACGAAACCCAATTCCCTTTTGCTAAGTTGCACACTCCACAACCTCACACTTATGGTTTTATGGACGACATATCCTCCCCTTATGTGGTCCTCCATTTGACCTCTCTACCAGGCCTAAACCAACCGGCCCAGCAGGTTTTGCCCAACCCGTAACTTGCTGCCCAACCTACACCTCTATCCGGCCCACCCACACCTAGCCCATAATCGCTACCACAACAACCCTTACCCAGCCCAACGCCTGCACCTTTACCTACATATTAGTCCACTCCTTTTTCAGCTCTCAAACCTGTGACACATAGTTAGCATGGGACTTTCAAACCCAAACGAAATTTAAATCTTAACAATAGTGTCACCAAATCCCCCTACCAATCTCATGTCTCCCATTCGTGACCCAAATTGGAAAATGGCTATGGATGATGAATTTAATGCTCTTATTAACAATAAGACGTGGGAATTGGTGTCTCGTCCACTTGATGTTAATGTGATTCGGTCTATGTGGATTTTTACTCATGAAGAAAAATCTGATGGTGTTTTTGAGAGGCATAAGGCCCGCCTTTTAGGGGATGACAAAACACAATAGGTTGACATGGATTGCGGTGAAACTTTTAGCTCGATAGTCAAACTGGAAACTATTTGCACTGTTCTTAGTCTAGTCATCTCGAAAGCATGACCCATTCACCAACTTGAAGTTAAGAATGCTTTCTTACATAGAGAACTCAAAGAGACTGTGTACATGCATCAACCCATGGGTTTTAGGGACCTGAATCATCCTAATCATGTTTGCTTGTTGAAGAAATCTCTATATGGCCCCAAACAGTCCCCTCGGGCTAGGTACAAGAGATTCACCAATTATGTTTCTACTCTTGGGTTTTCTCACAGTATTTTTTATCATTCTCTCTTCATTTACCAACAAGGTATAACTATGGCTTACCTTCTTTTGTATGTGGATGATATTATCTTGACAGCTTCCTTTGATGTTATTCATAAGTCTATCATATACCTTTTTAGCTCGGAATTTGCTATGAAGGACCTAGGACTGTTGAGTTATTTCTTGGGTATAGTTGTAACTCGTTATGCAGGTGGTCTATTCTTATCTCAGCAGAAGTATGCAACAAAGATCATTGAACGGGCTGACATGTTATCTTGTAAGCCATTTCCTACTCTGGTTGACACACAACCAAAGCTTAATGCTAATTCCAGCACACCATATGCTAATCCATCTCATTATTGAAGTCTTGTTGGGGCTCTTCAATATCTCACCTTTACAAGATCTGATATTGTTTATGTTGTGCAACATGTGTGTTTATTCATGCATGACCCAAGGGAAGAACACATGCACGCTTTCAAGCACATTATCTGCTACATTCAAGGTATTCTTGATCATGACTTGCATCTCTGTCCATCTTGTAGATCCACTCTTCTCTCTTATGATTAGATAACGATGTAAAATTATTCCACAAGTGTATCACCTATTTTCTTATATATTTATTTATTTTACAATTATTATGTTGGTTTTTCTGTCCTTCTTAAATTTAGTCGAATACGCTCTTCTTTTGACTGGTTTTTTAATCTCTTCTTTTTTATTGGTTTTTTAATCTTTAGCAAAAGCACTTTGCCTGTAAATTAAAATTCTTTCGACACCAAAAAAAAATTGTTCATCAACTTTAATGTCATAATTTTTAAGTTTTTTTTCTTTTGATAGTTTATTTGTGAATTAGTATTGTATAGTCATTTATTTAAAATAAACTTTTAGGATTATTAAATATATTAATTATAGATATTTTTTTATATAAGCATAACTTTTGACTTGATGCAATTGTAATTAGACTTTTTGTCCTAGAATGCCCTTGATGAGTTCGACTACTCATGTACGAAGTGCCTGCTAAGAGACCCTACTTTTCATTTAAAGTGGCTATAAATATTTGTTTTTGATCACATTATTTTGTCTAATATGTGTAAACTGTAGTGAACAGAGAGCCTAACCACACTTTATCGAGAAGGGAAGGGGGTAATTATATTGTCAATTGCTCCTATATTTCCTAATGAGCATTAAATAAAGATGAATTTTTTGTTGTTGTGATGTACACAATTTTAGTCTTTTATTGTTTCTTTAATACATGGTAGTGCATGTTATAATGTGTATTATATTATAACAACTTCATTCAATTGTTATCAAAGCATAGAAATATGCATGTTATTTCGGTAAAAAAATATATATATATGCATGTTACATTTGTTTTGTGACATTATATGTGTACTAAATTGAATCATAAAAACAAGAATACTAGTTAAAATTTAGATTAATTACTCTAAATAAAGAATGAAATGCGATATAACTAAATGTATTTTTGTCTTTGTGCGTAAAAAATACATTATTTTCTTCCTTCTCCATTCAAAAGTGGATGGAACTTAAAAATATTGTGAGACCCAAATGGAGGAAGGATTGAAAAAATTCAAGTTTTTCCTTCCTTTGTCAATACGGTTCCCATCTTGGATAAGCAAAATTTATTGATAAAAAAAAAAAACGTTTCCCAATCTTCATGTGAAACAAGTGAAGCGGTAATTGCTTTGTCCACATTTATTAATGATGTGTTTGATAGATAAGAGAAATAAAAAAAAGGTAATAAATAAGATTTTTTTTTTACAGAATAAGAAAAAAGATAGAAATGTGTAAAAATATATAATTAAAAAAACAACAATATAAGTGGGTGACACTAAATTTAAAATTAACTCTATCCTTGATCTATTAAAACAAACACAACAAGTATATTCTTTCTGCGGTAACAAATACAGCCTAAATTTTCCTTTATTTATAACTCAAAAATGAGTTGGTGCTGTTTTTGAGTTTTAAATGTTTAAATGTAACTACCGTTTTGAATTACTTTAAAGTAATAATATTAAATTAATATGAAATATTTTTTTTTAAATTATAAAAAATAATTATATTTTTTTATTGTTGAAAATATTTTTAATTAATTTTTATTATTATTTAATTTTGATAAATTCTGATATAAACAATGTTATATCTGATTATAAAGGAATGTTAGCAACAATTATGTAATATTCACAAAAATTTATTAGAAATTATAAAATTATGTTGGTTTCACTTTTCATTTAATAACTCTTTTGAATTAAAAGTGAGACCCACCAGTTTATTTTTATTTTCAATAGAGTTTAATCAATAATAAAGAGAGTGTTAAGGAGAAAATATTGTTAACATTCTTCATATAATAATTAAGATGAGTGATAACATAATCTTTCTAACATTTTTTTAACACTTACTAAATAATAGACTAAAATTTATTAAAAATTTCTTATTTTGGATGTCTTAATTTAAACGAGGAGAGAGAAACCTTAAAAGTGACATGAGACCTAATAGATAAAAATTTATTGAAAATTACTTATTTTGAATGTCTTAATTTAAACGAGGAGAGAGAAACCTTAAAAGAGACATGAGACCTAGGGGTGTTTGTGGGTTGGTTTTGGCCAAATTCAGGACTCAATCCAATCAAATTTGATCGACTTGGTTCGGTTCAGTTTTTATAGTTTTTTTTACTGAACTTATTCATGAATGGTTTGGTTCGGTTTAGGCTAACGGGTTATCCATTTAAATTTGATTTTTTTCTTATAACTACTATTTTATATCATGATTCATCCAAATATTCAATACAATTAACATAATATTATCAAATGTCTGAAAATAGTAAAATTGATTCATTTAATATCATAAACATCATATTCTAAAATAGACTAATACAAATTAAAACAAAATATTTTTTTAATAATATTTATTATAATAGTCTGAATCACAACTATTTCTTACAAACTAATTTCTTGCATTAAGCTTTGCTGCAATTAGATTTGCTACAATTAGATTTGTTGCAACCAGATTTTGTTGAAACCAATGAACAAAATATGATCCATTAATATTATAAACATGACAAAAAAATATATGAAAAAGGGTAAAACAAATAATAATGTACATGAAAATAATACCTTTAGAAGTTCAACACAAATAGTCCGAACACTTGTCATTTCAACACTTTGAGTCTCAGTATTAACCGTATTTAAAACCAAAACAAACAACTCTAATTTTTTTGATTGGATCTATAAATCTAAACTCTGATTCAACTCATACATGAACGATTTTGATCGGTTCGGTTCGATTTTGACTCAAATACATAAATGATCTCACCTAAACTATTCAGATTGATTTGGCTCAATTCAAATTAATTGAGGATTCATACCCGTGAATACTGAACACCCCTAATGAGACCTATCAAAACCGGTAATTTTTAATTAATGTTAATTCGTCATTAAGCAAGTATTAAAAAAATCATTAGAAAGATTGTTGTAACATTTATCAACAACTAACCTTAGAATATCTCTTGACATATTAATACCTCCCTACTAACATTTTTCAATTAATATTTTTTCATATTTAATATATTTTTCACATCTTGCATATTAACATGTAAAATTTATTCATTGTCGATTTATATGTAATAATGACTTGTAACTACTTCCCGTATGAAAACAAATAACTCATTACAATAAAAAATGTAAATAAAAACTCTGAACATTTGTTCATCTTACTAGTGTGCTAGTGATAATTATTAGCACTTTTTACAAATATTGGGATGCAAATGAAACTAATATGAAAATGATAATGGGTAGACAACTACTCATGATAATTGGATACTAACTCCTAATAAATAAGAGTATAAATTAATTTTAATTTGTTCTCATTTTTTTTTGTAGGATTCTCTTGAAACTTGTCAATCAACATAAACTTTTTACAGTTTGGGCATTCAGGGTCAACTTTGGATACCATCACATAAGTTAAACAATGAGTGCATCCCATTGCAATCCATAGTGGTAGCTCATATTTTGAGGTGCCACCAAGATTTCCTTCAATGTCCAATATGAAAGGTAGGCATGCTTTATGAAATGAAGATGATGATAGCAGTGGAGTTCTTGAAGTTATAGATTTCAAGATATTTGATAGATTACCAAAACTTGACCCTGGTAGTGATAGTTTCAATTCCAGATCAACCACGTGTTTTTCATACTTATTCATCTCGGTCATAGTCAAACTTCCCCCTTGTATTTCCTTTGGCCTTGATTCAACCTTTGAATCAACCAAATACATGAAACAAAAAAAAAAGCTAAGATATATCTTAAAAACGAATACATGTTATGACCAAATCTCAATTTATTAAACTGAAAAAAAGATGAAAACAAAATATTTGATAATCCATGAGTGTTTGCAAGGTTTTAAAAAATTATCGATGCTCATAGTTTTGATGATAAAGCATAGGGTTTTAGACTTTACACAATCACATCGTGATTGTAATTGTGATTGTATTGGTCAAATCTATCTATAAAGTGAAGAATCACATGATGATAATATTGGTGATAACAAAAATAACTACAGCTTAAAATCTCTATTATTTGTAAAAATTAAAAAGTTTTATTTTTAGACACAACATTCAATACCATTCCCTAAAAGAAATTGAAATCATATAACACATATGAATCGAAACAAGAAGAAATAAGTTCACCTCAAAATTAACTCCATGTCTTGTAAAAGAATTCATTTTGGTTATGCAATTTGATTTGTGCTGGTTGCAAAATTGATGTCAATAGATAAGTGAAATTGTTCAAAAAAATGTCAAAGCATAAACATAAGCATCTCTCAAGATATTTACTCTCTCAATTGGTATAACTAGTGGGGATTTCCATTGATGTAAATGACGGTAAAAATTTCATCGGCATGTATTTATATACTAAACATGGTCTTGGACCACACCAAGTGTGTGTTTAGTCTCAATCTGTATTCTAATTGGATCCACATCTATTTTTTTTTAAGAAGATCCACGACTATCTAGAAGCTACTAAGAATAATTTTTATATTTTTATTCAATCTATTATAGAAAATAGGATACTCACATGTTATCAACACACATTCAAACACAATTTAACTTAAAAAAAGAAGAAGAAGAAAGGTTCGTGTTTACTATCATACCCAAAACTAAAAAGTATACTAAAATAAACCTAGGATTCACGTAGCAATTACTCATTTTAATAATTTTTAAAAATATAAAATATGATAAAATAAGCTTAAATTTGATATATTACTAGTGTAAAAAACTTAATATTTAATAACTAATTAATAATTTTGATTAGTCAAAATCCTAAAAAAAATTGTTATCATTTTTAGTCTCTACCATCAAGTAATAATATTAATTGATGACATAATAACAATGCTGACAATTAGGTGACTTATCATATCATCAATAAGTTTGATAGGACAATTATTTGTAATTTTTTTGAGTAAATAATTTTTTTAATCCCTCATTTGTCAAACTAGTTGATAAAAAGTTAAAAACCTAGTTTACTAAAAAAAATATTATAAGTGATTGTCTCATCATATCATACTTTTTGATAGTGCAACAAATCAATAAGATCATTTCAAAATCAATTTTACTATGCAATAATTAAAAGTGATGACAGAAAAAAAAGAGTCTAAGAACTTTAACAAGTCAAAAATTACATTAGGGACTAAAAATAAAAATCCAACAAAATTTAGAAACAAAAATAATAAACTCAAAATATTTCAATTAAATTCTAAAATATTCACATATACAATTTTTAAATGAATAAAATAATAATTCATCACCATAGAGTGTCTTTGGTAAGACACTTGGATAGCTTATAAATTCATTTAACTATCTTATAAGTTAGTTTGTCCAAATTTTATTTGACACATGAACTTATTTTAGTAGTTTCTAACTTATTTAGTTATTTTCACATAAAACTTCAAATAACTTATCAAAATCAAAATAAAATAGCTTACAAAATATATTTTTTTAAATATTTTTAATCCTCATTAATTTACTCGGGATTTTTTTTTACTTTTTTAATCAAATAACTAATTATATATCTTTATATCATTTGAAATTTATGAACTATTCTCATTAAATATATTGAATTCAATCTGCTAACAACTACCAATTAACTTATAAGCTAGTTTTATCAACCCACCAGTATAAAAATGCAATAAATTTTAATATAAAAGAAAACAATTTAGTTTCAAGAAAAACGTGAATCTAATTGAAATTTAACAAAATGACATTAAAGTTAAAAAATGGTGCGGTGTGAAGATTTAAAATGAAAACCAAATTAAATTTTTGAACCAAATTCAAATTACGTCCACATACATTTTTATATACAGTTTTATTTTCCACCAAAAAAACGCAGTTATATTAATCGATTATCAAATAATTAATGCTATATTTAATTTCATATATAATTTTTTATATCTATTTTTTTCATTTACATGTTTAATTAATACTCTTGTTTTATTTTTCTGAAGTAATTAATAATATTCTAAAATTAAAGAAAATAACTTAAATAAACGGCAGGTAAAGGAATGATTTTATACTACTCAGCCAGCCGTAAATTTAAAATTATTAAATTTTATACTAAAGAGACCTAATTTAATTGATTGAACAGAATAAGTTGTTATAAATATCTTATTATCTATCTTTAATTCCTAGGATTAAATAAAAATTGTGATCATTATCTTAAAAATACACTTAAGATGATTAATTATTTAAAACTGTAATTTTTTTATAATAATATCATAAGAAAAATAAAATTAATAACAAAAGGTATCATACATTTTCTTGAAGTAAAAGTTATTCTACATTTATTGTAAAAGAAATATTTTCCTGTGTGGAATATTTCCAGTAACCGGCGTCATCAATTCTTGTATATTAAATTAGATTGAATCTTTTTAGGGTGAATTAATTTTTTAATCAATTTTATTTTAGGAAGTGATACATGTTATTACTTTTTTTCTTTTTTAAATTTAAATTCAAAGAATTTTGAATTAATTATCCAAGGACAAACATTTATATGGAGCGTTATTAAAGACATGCGCATTACGTTTATTAGTATTTTTGCTTATTTATTGTAAAGAATAAATAATTTTTATAATGCATGCACATTTTTTTATGAACTTAAGTTGTCTTTTATCTTTCCAAAACTGTAGTGTGTAATGTAGTGTGCAATTTGGTTTTAGACAAGTCTTGAGTTGCTAATTGCTTAGCAACAACATCTAGATTTTTTGCTTGGCAACATGTTTTTGATTGTAGCCCTATTTATATTGAATCTCTCATTTTATATATGAAATAATATAAAGTGTGTTTCTTTTAAAAGAAGATATTTTTTTATCTATTAGTAATGACAACTCGTAGATTAAAGATAGATTTATCTATTTCTCTTAACAAAATATAGGACGAATTTAGGTTTATAAAAAAAATAAGGATGAAAAATGAAATTCAACCCCATCTTTATTAGGTTTTATTAGGTTTCGAAAATCCAACAAGAAATCCATCTCAATTTAAAAAAAAAAATATTTATTCATATATTTTAAATAATTCATAGATTAAGTTGTTAATTATATTTTAATTGAATCAATATATATAATTTAATAAAAAAATAATGTAAACATATTTAAGAATTAAATTATAATTTTAGTTAAATGTATATTTTTTATTTTTCTAAAATAAATATTATAACTATAATATTATTTATTTAACTAAATAATTATTCTATATTTTAATAAATATTAAAAATAAAATATTACATAATTAACAGTTGCGTATAATATATATAATAATAGAATTATTTATAAATATATAACTATATTATTAATAATTACAAAAATATACTTAGCGAAACGAGAGTGACAGACTCTCCCTCTCCCTGGGTCGGAAAAAATTCAATCTGGACCGCGGTCAAAGCAGATTATCCAAATAACATACTTAATTTTGTTAAATACATGACATTTGACTTTGACTTCAAGGAAATATATATTGTTTAGATGAATCATTTATTTAGCATTTAACAATGATTTTAACTTGAATAGTTTTTAAAAATAATTAATAGAGTTATCATATGTGTTCCCACATAAATAAGCTATATTGGTTGTCTGTTAAAGAGATACTAAGTTAGTCAGGTGCCAAGCGTTACTTACTCCCATGGTTCAAAATCTAATTATACCTTTAATCGAGTATGAGGTATGAGTTACTATATTAGGTGCCAAATCTTACTCCATTTAGTTGTTTCTTTTAAAAAAATCAATAAGTAATATAGTAAGTTAATCGTATACTATCATATTGGTACATTAAAAATTTGTTTAATTTTTATCCTATATTTATCACCAAACAACCTTCAAAGTTAGTTTGGCGATCATAATAAAATAAAATATAATAAAATGTAAGACCTTTTTTATTTATCAGAATGAATATAAGAACATGCAAGAAAGAAAGTTGAAAATAAACATTGTGTAAGAAAAACAGTCCCTGTGGCATATGCTAAAAGGGTTGGATAATGAAATGTAAGAGTTAAACAACAGGAAAATAATATAAAATAGCTATTTTTCATCTCTTTTTTTTATAAAAAAAAATTGATAATTATAATCAATAATTAATCTTAATTATTAGATTTTTAAAAAATGAGTTATGAGAATCATGAGAAATTCTTTAATCTCGGCGAATTGATTTAATGTATTTTATTTTCAACTTTTTAAAAAATTTGTAAATTTTATCTTATATCATTAGGTGGCGTAACATGTTAAAATAATTATACTTTTCAACCCTAATTTTTTACATATCCTCAATTTTTTTTTTCACTTTTTGCAAATTTTAACCTCTTTTTTTTTTTTTTACAAATTTTACCCCAACTTTTATGCTACCATGTTAGCTCAACAAAAGTAAGATTTGCAAGTTTTTTAAAAAAGTTGAGAGTAAAATACATTAAATTAATCTATTGAAAGTAAAATTCGCTAAAAAGTAAAAAGTTGAATGTAAAAAATAAAATTAAACCTAAAAGTTACTATTGATGGATTAACTTACTCAAAAAATAGTGATAATCAATCATAATCTTAAGAAAATAAAGGGAGAAGAAAAAGAATAACTCTTTTAAATATACTTTTTGAAATAACTTGATTTCTCTCCCAGATACATATATTAATGTATTTACATCCTATTTATCACAGGAATGCATTAATAATATATACAAAATTTTTAAGGGAAAAATCTAATAATTTCTATTTAATTTATGTAGGGATATTATAATAATTCAATATTTAGTTAAAGAAAAATGTTAAATTATAATTTTAATCTGTGTAATTCCTAATATGTAATTTTAGTCTCATATTTTTAAATATAAGATTTTTATTTCTCAAGTTTTAAAATTATGTAATTTTAATCTTTTTATCTTTTAATTAATTGTGAGCTGATCATGATGTGAGATTTTTCCCTTGTCATGGACAATTGATATAATACTTTAATTGTGACAAGACAATTATGTGGACTAGTGATGTGATAAGTGATTTATAGCCTAAAAAAAACATTATAAAGATGATAAACACAAATCTAAAATTCAAATTTCTCTATTTTTCTTTCACTACCTAAGCCACAAAAGTTATGTTTGATTTAGGGTATCGGGAGAGAACAAAAGTTATGTTTGATTTAGGGTATCGGGAGAGAAAATGAGATAAATTATATATTTTTTAATGTAGGACTCACCCATTTTTCACTATACATTAATTAAAAATTTCTCTTGTATTTTTATCATTTAAACCAAACATCCCATAAGGGTATTTTTATCATTTAAACTAAACACGGTTTTTTTTTTTTTGTGAAAAATGATAAAAATGAGTTTAGAACCCAAATCTCTTTATTTTTCTTTCACCTCCTAAACCACCAAGGGGTGAGTTTATTTAAGGAAATTTAATAAAAAAGGAAGTATATTTAATAATTAAGAGAAGTATGTTTAACAACTAGTTATTCTACCCGGTGTTGTTTGGGTAAATTTTTTTTTTTGTGAAACTGATTAGATAAAATTTATTTAATCATTACTTATTTTTCATTTGACAAATTTATTAATTTTTAGGATTTAATAGAAATTACTAATAATTTATAACTTACCCAACGATGTCCAAGACTCTGGGTGGTTTTTGTTTTATTTCTAAAATATAAAATTGACATGGAAAATAATAAATTAAATTTGATATATATATATATATATATATATATATATATATATATATATATTTCAGAACACTTTTTTTTTACTTATATAATATTTTTTTAAGTAATTGAATTTCTTTAATTTTATTTATCAACAAATTAATATCTTTAAATCTGATATGCTCTACACTCATGAAATTGCAACATCTAACTTACTCAAAATTTTTTATTTATCTTTAAAATGTAAAAAAATTAAAACGCTAATAAAATAAATGAAAGGAAGTATACTTTAATAATTAAGGGAAGTATGTTTAACAATTGCCCGGAATATAAGGTAGCCCCGCTGATGAGAGTGAGACTATGATTTTGTTTGGGGATATGCTAGGTGCACCCAGCAATATTGCTGGTGCACCCAGCAATTTATTGAAACTACCATTTTACCCTTCATTAAAAAAGTTTAAAATATTGAAATAGTTTTCTTCTCCTCTCCCGGAATCACTAAGCCTTCTTCTTGCTTCTGCTTTTCTTCCTTCCGCGAGCCTTCTTCCGCGAGCCTTCTCCTTCTTCCTTTGCATACCTCTTCCGCGAGCCTTCTCCTTCACCGCGAGCCCAGCTGCTGCTTCGGTTGGACGCCATTTCCGTTCGAGGTAGGTGTCCCTAATCTTCCCTTTGCTTTTATTATGCACTGTAGTTGTAGCATTTAGGGTAGGTTAGAAGAACCTTAGGTTAGCGGAACCGTAGGGTAGAAGACGAGAGCAGGAGACGCCGGAAAAAATGGGGAAATGGCTGACGACGGAGTCTTCCGGAAGACCCGTTAGGGGTTCTTCCGGAAGTTCCGGAAGAACGTTTTCCGGAAAGTTTCCGGAAGAAGTGTTCTTCCGGAAGTAACCAAACGTCTTCCGGAAGAACACTTCTTCCGGAAGACTTCCGGAAAACGTCTTCCGGGAACTTTCCGGAAGAAGTGGTTCATCCGGAAGAATTCCGGAAGACGCCCACTTCCGGAAGAAGTTTCAAACTTCCGGAAGACCTTTCCGGAAGAACCCTTCTTCCGGAGTGTTTCCGGAAGAACCACTTCTTCCGGAAGTGGTTTTTTTTTTTTGTGTTTTTTTTTAAAATTTTTTTTAAACAGAAATTGTTTTGTTTTTTTTTAAATGAATTATTTTATTTATTTTGGTTATTTTGTTTTTTAGATTTTATGAAAAATGAAGTTTGGGTTTTTGATGTCATATTTTTTTTATAATTTAAATTGTGTATTTTTACTAAATATTAATTTGTAAATTAATTTTTTTTTATAAAAGTAGTTGTGTTTGTTTTTGTTTATTGTTTTTTTTTAAATTAGTGTTTTTTCTTTAAAAATGAAGTTGTCTATTTTTATAATTAAAGTTGTGTGTTTTGGAAGTTTTATAAAAATACTAATTTTTTATAATTAATTAGTTTATTTTATTATAAATGAAGTATTTTATTTACTAAAAAAATTGTGGATGTTTACTAAATAATTTTTTTTTACATTAGTTGTTTAATTTTTTTTAAAAATTAAGTTGTGGATGTTTAGTAATGAATTATTTTTATATTAGTTGTGTTTTGTTTTTATAAATGAAGTTGTTTATTTTTTTTTAAAAAAAATTAACTTGTTGATGTTTACTAAGTAATTTAGTTGTGTTTTTTTTTATAAATGAAGTTGTTTATTTTTTTTTAAAAATTAAGTTGTGGATGTTTACTAATTAATTTTTTTTATATTAGTTGTGTTTTTTTTTTATAAATGAAGTTGTTTAATTTTTTTAAAAAAAATTAAGTTGTGCATGTTTATTAATAATTTTATTTTACATTAGTTGTTTTTTTTATATAAATGAAGTTGTTTAATTTTTTTTTAAAAAAATTAAGTTGTGCATGTTTATTAATAATTTTATTTTACATTAGTTGTTTTTTTTATATAAATGAAGTTGTTTAATTTTTTTTTTTAAAATTAGGTCGTGTATGTGTGAAAATGATTTGATTTAAGTTAGTCTTATTTGTTTATAAATAAAGCTGATTTTTTATAAAGAAAATTGTGTATATTTTGACCGAAAAAAAAACGTGTTCGACATGATTTACAGATCATGGCCAGAACACGAGGTTTAGGTCGTGCCATAGGTAGATTTGTAGGCAGAGATAGAGCTGCTGACGAGGATGCTGGCGATGTTCCCGAGAGGCGTAGGCCTACTGCCTCAGCCCGTAGGCTACGCGTTCATCAGATGACTACGGAGGGACGTGATATGGCTGAGGACGTCGCTGACATGACTGATGATGTCCCTGAGCAGCCTACGGAGGCACCTGAGATGCGTGCGGACGCACAGGGTGCTGATAGTGGTGAGGGGTCAGATGGTGATGATGCTGCAGAGGGATTCCCTGGTGGTCCACGTGACCCGTCAGTGCTCACATCATTTGCCGAGCATGTTGCACATGTCGTGTGGAGTGGACAGGTATTTTAATTTGTTAATTATTTGTCATTGTTTATTTATTTGTTTATGATTAATTTTTTTTTAATAATTGTATAATTTGTACTTCAAATCAGGAACGTCCTGATTTGAAGTTAGTGTCACATGGGAGGAAGCTGACACTGATTGGGAGGCCAGTGCCTGAGATTGAAGGCCTGGTGGCTGCCACAGGATTAAGTCCACTGATAGATTGTTCAGTTATTACTGGCGATCCTGGACTTATATCCGCATTTGTGGAGAGGTGGCACAGTGAGACTAGCACCTTCCACCTTCCAGTAGGAGAGCTGACGATCACATTGGATGATGTGTCGTCCATTCTACATTTGCCCATCACTGGCGCCTTGCACAGTTTCCACGCTCTTTCTACGGAGGAGGCCAGATTCTTGCTCACGGAGTTGCTGGAAGTGTCTGCGGAGGAGGCCAGAGCCGAGACAGCGCTCACACGTGGAGCATATGTACGATTAGGATGGGTTCGTGACATTTATGAGACCAGATGTCAGGCCCGGCGGTGGATTGTCGCAGCTCGCGCTTATTTGCTGCACCTTGTCGGTTGCACTCTTTTTGCTAATAAGAGTGCAACATACGTGCATGTGGTCCATCTTGACGCTTTCCGGGACCTCGCTCATAGTGGTGGTTACGCTTGGGGGGTTGCCGCGCTGGTTCATATGTACGACCAGTTAGATGAGGCTTGTAGGACCACCACCAGACAGCTTGCGGGGTACTTGACGCTATTTCAGGTAAATTTTGTGTTTATTAATATGTTAGGTTCGATTATGATTTAAACATGTTTTTATGTTATGTTAACCTCAATTATTGTGTAGTGCTGGATCTATGAGCACTTCCCTAGTGTGCATCAGTGCGTGACTGACAACACATACCAGGAGACGTCCCCACGTGCTTCCCGGTGGTTGACGTCGAAGGCGCACATGAAGGGCATCACAGGAGCACCCTACAGGGCACGTTGTGATGGTTTGACCGTCACAGATGTGTCCTGGTTGCCGTACACGGAGCATCGGGGTGTTAGGGCGTTTCAGGAGATTTCATCGTTCCAGGGTCAGCTCAGATGGGGTCCTATGATCGTCGCAGTTCGACCGGAGAGGGTGGTACGCCAGTTCGGTTACATCCAGAGCATCCCTCCGCCGCCTGTTAGTGCACGATTGTCACAGGAGCAGATAGATGACAGGTGGATGGAGTTTGCGGATCACTTACTACCTGCGGGTCAGCCTTGTTTAGTGCCTGGGCAGGTATCTGCGGATTACATTGAGTGGTTTTTCCGCATATCTCACCCTTTCATGACACCGACCCAGGCAGCTGACCAGCAGAGGGATGCACCAGCTGCAGACCCTGAGGACTACATACAGCCGCCCAGCCCCCAGGTTCCAGTGGCATTTGACCCCCCTCCATATGTGGTAAGATTATTTGCGCGTTTAATGTTTTATGAGTTGTTGTTTATTTTGAATTTCATAATAAATGTTTTTACTGACTTTGACAGGATGATTACGAGGGATATGAGGCGATTGCACAGAGGTTGGAGCGTGTGCTCAACCTTAGGATAGTCACTGCAGGCACAGAGTTATATGACATTATGCAGGACTGCCTGACGATCGCGAGAGGGGGACCCAGTGCTGATGGGACGGTCAGGGCTCGTCAGAGACGCCGCACGGACCATTGATCATTGTATTTATATTGTTGTGTTGTAGTTGACATGAATATTTGTAATTATTACAGTTTTTGTTTAATATAGTTGGCGTGTTTTGCACAGTTTATTATTTTATAATATAGTTTGTTATTCCGATTGTTTGTGGTCCTTAAGCAAAGTTTACGGTTGTTTTAAATTTATTTTTAAAAAAAGGGAACCTAGAATCATGAGTTTTGTTTGTAAGAATTACATAAAAAATAAAAGTTTTTAAAATAATTAATAAATCAGGAAATAGTCCCGTTCCCCAGTTCTCATGTTTGGACGTCAAAGAATCCAAAAAAAATAGTCCCGTTCCCCAGTTCCGTCAACTAACACGTCAAAACAAAGCCTCAAAATCGAAAAAAATAGGAAATGAACCCTTTTTCCATGTTCAAGTACCAATGTTTGGGATTTTTTTGCGTGGGTGTGCCTGTGCCCTGAGACAATGGAGGGCGGCCATTTCTCATGTTTGGACGTCAAAGAATCCAAAAAAATAGTCCCGTTCCCCAGTTCCGTCAACTAACACGTCAAAACAAAGCCTCAAAATCGAAAAAAATAGGAAATGAACCCTTTTTCCATGTTCAAGTACCCATGTTTGGGATTTTTTTGCGTGGGTGTGCCTGTGCCCTGAGACAATGGAGGGCGGCCATTTCTCATGTTTGGACGTCAAAGAATCCAAAAAAAATAGTCCCGTTCCCCAGTTCCGTCAACTAACACGTCAAAACAAAGCCTCAAAATCGAAAAAAATAGGAAATGAACCCTTTTTCCATGTTCAAGTACCCATGTTTGGGATTTTTTTTTCCAAATGCACAGAAGCTCCACGATCACAATCTTCAAAACCTATTCATTAAAGAAGCAAGAGAGTTCATTAAAGTTCAAACTTGGAATATTCTTATTCCCCTTGTATTCTTGTAACTCTCGCAAGCATACTCATCGTCACCATTAAAACGCATTCACGCATAGAAGGCGGCGCGCACATTCTCCAAGCAATTAATAGCCACCTTAAGTTACATATGATTCACTCTCATCATCGTATATTCCTATTTCGTATTCATATAAATTGCCAACTTCCTTTCATATTCCCCACGTTCTACTACTGTTTCAGCAAGGAAGGGACTTATAATCCTTCTTCAATACTTCAACGTCTTTATATATCTTCGTGTCTGGAGCATGATCATGGAGTCTCAGCCACTTATGGGTTGGAGCTCTTTCTACGAAATAGATGAAGAACCATTTCCATTTACGTGCCAATTTTCTTACAGGTAAACTATGAAACTTCTGTTCTATATCTTGATGCCATGATGAAATAGGAAATGATTTTACGTGTAGTCAAGTCAGCCAATGTGTTGTCGCTAATGTGTAGTCAAGTCAACCAATGTGTTGTTGAGCGACTGCTAGTTTCAAAATGTGTACTGAAGTCAACCAATGTGTTGTCACGCTCAAACTGTAACACGCATGCATGTCATTATGTGTTGTCAATTATGACAATGATGTATGCTGTACGCGTAAATGATTTTTGTTGGACCAACAATTTCCTTGCTTAACCAAACGAGTAGTTGATAATATTAATTGGTTAGTGACGGGTTACAACGAATTATATCGCATAATGAATACAAATAAATAAACAATGAATGTTTAGTCTTCATTTAGGTCTACATAGTGTGTTTTGAATGACATCAAGCTTGTGTATTCCTGCATTCTACTAATATATGGAATTGCCCATTGCTTTGCCTGAGAATAACAATTGGTTGACCACAACAGCGCTGGGGGCGGCAACGGACAATGGTCTTTCAAATAAACCTGTTGTACATGAACAAACATTATATCATGCGCTGACCGTGCCAAACGAACAAGCGAAGTCATTGCATAATTGTTACACTAACTATATTCAATGTACCTGAACAAAATGATTTCCAAACACGTGACCGACACATATGATGCGGTGGCCAGAAGAGTCAGGTGGTGGTTGACTTCTAAGAGGGAAAAATGTCATGCTTTGTTGTTGGGACAACGATACAAGGATTACGTTATACCGTGAAGCAATCACATATCCCATGTCTGTTATATCCATCCACTTGTCCACACTAACCTGAATGAACCAAACATACACATGTAAGTAATTTAAACATTGTTATTAAAAAAAATTAACCTAAAAACATACCTTTGAAAATCCATCAACAAGTAGGGACAACTTTAATTGTTCAAATCTCTCTGTGCCACCGAAGAGGTTCATGTACTCATGCGACCACCTGCCAAGTTCTTTAAGCAATTCATTACGCACTAACGGCCACGAATCTTCCCCCATACCTAATAAAGCGCCAATGGACCGATATCCACAGTTACCGTCCGCTTTCACATCCACAACGTCACGAATGAAACCTTGAAAGAATGACGCAAATTGATCCAACATCGGGATGATCCTTGTTGGCTAACGCGGTTGAGAACATGATGCACTTCGTTTCACTGGAGAGTTGCTGCTTTGAACAGAATGAAAAGCATCAACATACTCCCAGTAAGACGGATCACGCTTTGTGGATGTTTGACTTCTTTTCATCGGTTTCTTCGGTGCACCTTTAGTGTTCACCTTTGATGGAGGAGGGCACATAGAGTTATGATCAGGGTATGCGATTTCTCGAAGTTTACTCTTCAGATTTACTTTGCCAGCCACATCAAGTTCATCAAACCTTTTAGATATGACCTCTATTTCTTCCTTGATGGTGACTTCCGTCTCACATAACCCTTGGTCTGAAAAGCAAAGTCTCCTCCAAAAAAGATGGACTGACTCCAATGGGATGCTGCTAGCAGTATACCTAGAAAGCTCACATGCACAAGGAAGCCCGTGCGTGCTTCTCATCACACAACCACAAGAAGAGAGATTGTTGCCGAGATAACGTAGACGGTCAATCTCAGAAGCAATCTGATTTAAGGTTTTTTTATATACATGGCCAACCACATGCGTACTGGTTTCAAAGGATGCTTTAATTTCGACGTGTTGCAGCGTGATCATGTTGTTCATGGCATCCCAAACACTACATAGGTCTCCAACGCTATTTTGTAGTACTCTTTTGAGAGCCCAATGAGCTGATTCAACCCTACATTTAAAATACACAACAAACATGAAAATATACAACAATTAAATACCATTTAATATTAATCGTTACTAACAAATAAAATCAGTTGTTAATACCTGTTTGTTGTTGTGTTGCCTAGGTGCATGACCTTATTCGTCCATGCTGTAATAAATTTTTCCTTGTGGGGGATAATCCATGTGTCGTTAACATAGTCAACGAACATCGGCCAAGGCGAACAAGCAACTTGAAACTTCTGATATGACTCATGGAACTCGTATTCGGACGGACAATCAACCAAAGTACCCCAGTTATCCATTACATAGTCCCACGCATTTTTTTCCCCGATTAAAGATTTGCACTTCGCCTTCACATTCTTATCGATATGAAACCTGCACAACAAATTAGTAGGCTCGGGAAACACAGTTTTCACTGCATTCATCAGTGCTAGGTCTCTGTCAGTGACAATAACAAGAGGGAGGCGATCGTGTCTTAAAAATAGGCCTCGAAATCGTTCCAAAGCCCATACAATATTATTAACACGCTCAGCCTCCAGATATGCAAACCCAGCAGAGAATGTCATCGCCGTTGGTGTCACTCCAACAAAGTCAAGTAGTGGGAGTCTGTACCTGTTTGTTTTGTAGGTACTGTCTATAAAAAACACTAGATGACATGCATTGCATAACTTTACTGCATCTGGGTGACACCAAAACAGATCACGCACCACAACTTCATCCTTCAATCTATGCCAATGAATGTATTGATCACGTTCGAGAAGCTTCATCAGATGCTGCATTTCGGTATCAGCTCCTCTTATTGAAGAACGATATGCACTTCTTGCATTGTAAATTTGCTTTATCGTGGTGTAACTGTCGGCATTGTGTTCCTTCAACGTTAGCAAGATGTTTTTCGGTTTCACCATCGACTTTGTCATATCAGCAATAATTTTCTTTTCTTCCTTAGTCAATCGCCCGGCGTATGGATGTCCAACTAAGGACTTCGCCAATTCATGATTATGAATCCCACAGATCAACTTCACCATCCAACCTTCCCCTCCACGCACTGGTTTCCCACGAAGCCTGAAGGGACAACCACATTTCCTACTCCCGGTGTCTTTTCTAACGAATTCTTTATTTCTACACTTGTACGTACCACTCCTTTCACACCCAATTAACACAAATGAACTTCTTCCTCTGCTACCGGTCTCTGTGTCAGATCTCATAATCACTGCAACAAATCCATTTTCATGGGCAACTGTTCGAGCCCATTGCAAAACATCATCTCGAGTAGCGAATACCTACAACGCAACCCTAACACATTAATTTTCGTACAAACCATCAATTCAACCAATGACTCAAATTATCTATGATTACCTGAGATGTATTAAAAGCATTTGAACAATCGACATGTCGTTCATTCACTCCACATTCTTCTTGATTATCATAATCATAATCCATATGAACTTCTTGTGACATCGCAAAGTCATACCTCCATTGATCTTCGTCCATCTTAAGGACATATGCATCATACACAAGTACATTCAAATTATCATATAACCACATCCAAAAATTTACTACACCTTAAATAACAAACATATTAATAGGACATATGCATCATACACGACTATATTAAAATTATCACTATATTCTAAATTTATAACTACATTATTTACTTAAACTAAACTTATCACTATAATAAACAACTAATAAAACATTTTTGTACCATTATACATTTAAGTTACCTAAATCATTTAATATTATACCATTATACCTAATTAAATCAATAATCCACAACATATATAAACCAGAAATAAAAAAAAAATATAAAACAGAAATATATATACCATTATAAAACAAAAAAAATTATAATCCACAATATATATCATTATACCTAATTAAACCAATAATTCATTATTAACTAACAGAAATATATATAAAACAGAAATTAAAAAAATTATAAAACAGAAATTAATAAATTAGTAATAATTTAACATTCCGGAAGAAGGTCTTTCGGAAGTTACGAAGGCCAATTCCGGAAGAAGTGCTTCCGGAAGTAGTTTCCGGAAACACTTCTTCCGGAATTGGCCTTCGTAACTTCCGGAAGACCTTCATCCGGAAGTGGTCATTCCGGACCTTCCTCCTTCTGTGCCTAAAATTTCTTCCGGATACATTTTTTACTGTTTTTCTTCTCTAAAACGAAATAAACGCGTACCTCCGACAAAATAGGAACAACAGCCACTAATAAAACTTCAAATACGGAACACGGGACCACCAAATCTTCAAATACTTCACTTCACGGGACCACCAACAGACTGCTGAAGGGACCACCACCGAAACAACAGCAAACGGAAGAAGAAACAAAGCAAACGGAAGAAGAAACAAAGCAAACGGAAGAAGAAAGAAAGAAAGCGCAGTAAAACACAGCCTGAAGAAGAAAGAAAGAAAGCGCAGTAAAACACAGCCTGAAGACGTTAATTTAAAGAAATTTACACAAGGGCAAAATCGTCATTACATACGCATTAAAAAAAAAAACTAACTTCCGGAAGAAGCTTCTTCCGGAAACATTCCGGATGACGTTCTTCCGGAAATTGTCTGTGAGTATTTCCGGAAGACACAAATTATTCTTCCGGAAGAAGGTTCTTCAAGAAACTTCCCGGAAAAATTATTTCCGGAAACTTTCCGGAAGAACCTTCTTCCGGAAGAATAATTGCTGAAGGGCAGTTTCGCCACTTCACTGTTTGCTGGGTGCCCCAGCAATAATGCTGGGTGCACGTAGCAACTCCCTTTTGTTTGCGTCACGTAAATCCAGCAATTGGTGAAGACCTGGGCATTAAGTTGGGCCGAAACGGTAATGTCCAAATAAGCCCAACACATGACGCAACACAGCCCACACACCACACAGAGTTTGAACTTTGAAACATTCGAAGGGGGTGAATGAATGAATGAATCCATTTCCATTTTCCAACCCAATGAATTAAATCACTAACAGTATCCCAAAATTTGAATTGTAAACAGCGCCAAAACCACGCTATTCATCAATGTGAAGCGAAGAAGAAATGTCGGCGATGGAGAAGCACGTCGTGCAGATCTTCGAGCGAAAGAAGCGAATCATCGACCAATCACGACAACAGTGCCATCTCTGGGAGCAACACCTTTTCCCCAAACTCCGCCTCAACGGAATTCCCCCTCCGCCATGGCTCTGCAACTCTTCCCGTCACGCAGATC
The DNA here is from genome assembly GCF_000004515.6 of Glycine max. NCBI lineage: Eukaryota > Viridiplantae > Streptophyta > Magnoliopsida > Fabales > Fabaceae > Glycine > Glycine max. The sequence continues at coordinate 35,392,788 of NC_038256.2, read as the reverse complement.
CACAAGGTAACAGACCCTCCCTCTCGCGTGAGATTTCCGTGTTAGGTCCCCCTGATTTTTGCTTCGCATTTTGTTATAATTACACGGAGGAACAATAATACCCGCTTCGTGGTTTCGTAGAAATGATAATTTACGTTCGCACACTTATTGAGGGAGCTAGTTTCAATAGCAATTCTATCATCTCGGCCAATTTTCCTTTGCGAAATTTAATCCTAATTTGGTGATAATGTATTCTCTCTCTGCAGGGTTAAGCAAAGATGATCTCGTTTCCGAAGTTCTAATTTCGCAACCACAATATAGAGTTCCTTTCCCCAGTGTGTGCAGCAATCTCGATTCTGTGTCCTATGGTGTTCAGTATCCAATTGGTTTGCATAATGAAGGTCGTGCTTTAGAAAAGGAGTGTAACACGGGAGATGGGGTTTCGAATTTTCCAGATTGTCCTGTCAACTATGCTGTATGTGCCTCAAGTGGTCCTCCTGAATTGGATTCAGGTGCTGTATCACCACCTCAGAATCAGATTGAAACAAGGGCCTCAGACAGTCACCACGACCCAGCTCCGTCTCTCGCAAAGTTGCAAAGGTCAAAGTCGAGGCAGAAGGCTCTGGAGCTACGTAATAGTGCAAAAGCACCCAGACGATTGTCAGGAGAAGATGATAATGCCTGTGTCTGTGCTGGCACAGTTACAGGTTCTGCACCCTCAACTCAAGAGGCAGAACATGCAATGGAGTCGGATGTGGTCAAAGATTTTCATTCCAACATCCAAAGTTGTTCCATGGAAGAAATGGAAGCATGTGTCTATGTAACTAACTACTCTGGCCGGATGACAAGATCTAAAAGCTCATCCCAGAAATTCAACTCTTTGAATGTTGCTAGTCCTTCTGTAGCGAAGGAAGATGGCCCTCTGCCTAATAATTTGAATGAGTCATTCGAGATAGTCAACCAACCTTGTTTTGCAAATGCAAGTTGTGGCATCAATGAAGCAAATAAACGAGAGTATCAGAGCAAGGAAGCTGGAAAAAGTGTGTATGATGAGAGATTAACAGAATCTAGAAGTTCTAGCCAGGCCAGATGTAACCGTGAATTGTTGAAGCTTGATAGCACCTTGGGCAGTGGCAAAGGAGTTGACTTCTGTGATCATAGACAACCAATTACACATGCTCAACTAACAGATTTAAGCAAAGCCTCTGATTGTAACAATGGAAGTGGTAGGAATACAGTTAAAGATGGCAATTCCTGCCTCAGCAAACAAGAAAGTAACATTCATGGTATGATAAAGTTACTTAGAGGTTCCTGCCCGTCACCAGGTCATGATCTTATGATGACTGGTGGTTTTGTAAGGTCTATTGACAAATCAGTGCCATTACCTCAACCTTCAATTTCACAGAATTCACAGGATCTTGTGCTGTCTGTTGTTGGGACATTCAATAGTCAAAAGGATCTGGACTTTTCTGCGCTAAAACCAAACGATCGTTTGAGTAGAAGTGGTTCTGAAAAGATTGAAAAAGTACTGAAGTCTTCCAGATACAATTTCTGTGAGCAGAGTGCTACCTGCTCTGAATCTGCTGGTAAGAAGTCTTGGAATGTACCGCCTACCAAACTGGATGCTAGAAGGTTATCCTCAAGTCCAGAGTATTCCAAATTAGATACAGAAATTGGCAGGAATTCTGCAGACAAGGAGAACGTTGCGGCACTAGCTGCTTCTGGAAAAATGAGGGCTGTGGTTACTTCTGCAAATGAAGGATCATTAAGGCCAGTGAGTTCTTCCAATTTATATGGTGGGCCTTCAAATTTAGAATCAGTATATGTTGAAGCAGCGGTGGATGAGAAAGTCTTGGATGTTCAAGAAAATATACCGTATGGTGCCCTTCCCACTGATAATGTTGAGCACAGATCTGCTGCAATTGTTGGCAAAGTTGAAGCTGACTTTGATGGATTAGTTGAAAAAGATCCTTATTGTGTTATCCCTAAGGTTGGGCAGAATGTATCAGTCTTGAAGCCGCCCACTGATTTTACCATGTCTGTGATGCCTAAGCAACTTGATTTTGATGATGTAGAGGAGACAAGTATGAGTGGAATTTGTAGTCCTGATTTGAAAGAGGGTCAACAGGGAGTGTCACCAGAAGAACCTCTGAACTCTTTGGAACCTGTAAAATTACTTGAAGAGGAAACTTCTTCTGTATGCCAAAGTAAGTGCAACTCCTTAGGGGAGATGCCTTCGCTGCAAATGCAGGAAGTACCGATCAGAGAAGAGGAGCCTCGTATGGAATATTGTGCAAGTCACTTAGAGGAGGAAGATATAGCTAGGGAAACACTAAGTGCCGCGCCACCAAACAAAGAGATGCCTATGGTTCAGAATGGATTCTGTATTCTTACTTCTTCGTTGATGAATCATTCTTGTCCTTCACAAGTTGCCGGTGAAAATTCATCAAGAAGTTTGTCAAAAGAAGTTATGCCAACCAAATTTGTTTCAGTAAACAGTACACTAGAAAATGATGAAAGTAGTGCTAAGTTGGCAGATTCTTCTGAAGCAGTTACGGGAAATGATCTGCATAAATCCACAGATGCAAATGTTACAAATTTCACTGTTGCGTTCCCATTTTCTGCTCCCATGGCTGATGTGAATGTTGGTTTGGCACGACAGGGCCCTAATAGCATTACCTTGTGTCAAGATGGTGACGTGTTGCGGAAGACATTGCTCAGCGAAGGAAAAATTACCAGTTTTTCACCTGATTTCCAGATTTTCAGAAGTTCCACTAAAAGTTTCACTTATGATGTGGAACATTCTTGTCCTCAGCATAAAAGAAGGAAGATTGAAATTGAAACGGAGAGATTTCGAGCCGCCTCTTCAAACCTCTTGGAAAAACCATGTGATTCTATTGACCAAAGGCCCGCAAGTAGAAACTTGAGTATTGAAGAAGACAGCCGGGAGATTGCCCTAGAAGTTCAAAATTTGCCATCTGATCCAGAGGATGATATAGGACATCAATCTATTAGTAACATCCCAACAGATGAAATGCAATACAACGGGGAATGCCAAACAATGGAAGACTCTTCACTTAAAGTGCGAAAAGAAGAGGTACATAATATTTTGTTTTACGTTCTGAAAATATTAAGACTAGTCTGTGTAAGATTTCTTTCTTTAGGACTAAATATTAAATATGAATTTTCTGTACACCTTGCACTAGCGGAGTTGGCATAAAATAATTCAATATCATATTGTATGTCACAAAGTCTTGGTTAATATCTTCGAACTTCAATGTCATAGTTATTGCGCTGTGTTGCTTTTGCATAGACACAAGTAGATTTATTTTATTCGATGTCACGGGCTCCTTTGAAAGCTATTTTAGATATATTTGTTTTTGAGAAATGAAAATTATGTACTTCAACTTTCCTCAAAATACCAACAAGATTTCTGTCAATGTCTATGTGATGTTCTCAGGAAGACTAGATCAAGGAGCGTGATAAAATAGAAAATCTATTTAGAATGTAGAGAAGTGAAAATGCTGAAGTGATAATTGTGTCACTGTGGAGTAAAATTGATCTATCAAAACGTTGTTTGGTCGATCAGTTTAGGATTAGAGCAACGATAGAGAACAAAGAAACAGATAGAGGAGTAAGTTGGGAAGAGAGTTCAGTTACTTTAGAATCCAAGGTTAAAACACAATCCTTATTCAAATAGAAAAACACTATTCTTTAAAATTTATATGAAAAACACCGAAAATGCAATATAATTTAGAGAAAAACTGAGTCAAATAAAAATGAAAAGAAGAAATCCTAAGAGATGATAAAACCCCATATGAAACATCTATACATTGAATTGAAGATGTCAATATAATTTTTTTTCTTTTGTTTTCTTCTAAATTATAGTGTTTAAAGATTGGCTGAGAGTAGACATTTCATGACAAATGAGCTAGTGGAAAGTTGAATATATGATCCAATAGCTATTTACTATAGATAAATAATAGTTTTATGCTACATTTATATTGAAGTGGATGCAGAAAGTGTGAAAAAGGATTGCCATCTGTCAAAAGGGGCGAGGAGGGAGACACAGATAAGAGATAAAAGTGAGAATTCTATGTTGGTTAATAATACAAGTGAATCTTGACGAATGTAAGAATAATTTAGGTAAGCTGATATTAAAAAGGAATGAAATTTAAAACTTAACTCTCGAAAACTACTGATATAATTTTACGTTGGTTCTTTAATCTGAGGTTTCTTTCTTTACTTGTAAGTATAGAACACTATGGCATTGTTTGATCCATGGATTGGTTATTGTTTTTGTACATGTATATTCTTTTCTATTTAACACTGCTTAGCATGCATTACCTTTCCTTCTACGAATATCAGAAACTTGAATAATTGAATTGTTTGGATGGTGATACATTTATAGAGAATTGGTGAACAGGCGGAAAGGCACAATCTACTAACTTGCTGGGTTGTGAACAATAAGGTTTCAGGCAAAAATTGAGGTTTACTATTTTATTTAACAAATAATTTAGACTTCAAGATCTGAGATGTTTTGCTGGATTCATCGGTGGCTTGTTTTAACATACATTTTATATTTTTATGTAGCCAGAACTATAAAATGACTTTTACTATTTATTTAACAAAAAAGTCAGACTTCAAGTTCTCAGATGTTTTGCTGGATGTCTTTGTTTGTCAGTGGCTTGTGTTAAAATATGTTGGTATTCAGCCAGAACTACACCTGTAACCGAAAATTTTGCAATATCTTACTCTTTAGGAAAGTGAATATGCAGATGTATGAGCGTAGTTTTAGAGCTGTAAAAGTTGCCTTTTCATTTTATAAAACGTTCTGAATAGGCTTTTAAATGGTTTTCCTGTTGGCAGAAATGTACTTTGGATGGAAGAGACAGAAGTGAAGACACCCTTCTGTTGGCAGTGGCAAATCCATCAGGTTTTAGTATTGACTCAACGATGGGATGCACCATGGATGAGAAGGTGGAGTCGTGGCATCATCAGGTCAGTTGTGGACAGGAATGTGCAGAACATCTGAGTTGTGTTGAAAAAAGCACCTCAAGTAGAAGAGTGTATCCAGGAGGAAATGCTAAATTCTCAGATGGAATGTCTGCTTCTCCAGGAATGCAATGCTTGGATTTGGTTGGTACAGATGAGACTATACCAGAGCTTGAAGGGTTCATTATGCAAGCAGATAATGCACAGCCATGCATTACTGGAGATCAAATGGATTTGGAAGAGATGGATTTGGAAAAGATGGATTTGGAAGAGATAGATCTTCCAAGTAACTCAATAGATTATACATCCCTTGGTAAATCTAGGTTCATGCATTCTTCATTGTGCAATACTTTAACCCCATATAAGATTCATAACGTACCAGAGCCCTATCAGTCTTTACCTAATGGACTTCTGAAGGGCTTAGGTATAAGGACTTCCCTTCCTCTAAGCGATGGAAGTCCAAGGTCCCTTTCTGATTGCCAACCAAATTGCAAGGGTCAGTACACTTCTTCAGTTCAAACTCTTTGGGATCGAATTAATTCGAACCTGGGCAGTTCAGGAAAGCGTAGGAGTTTAAAACTAGACCTTCCCTGCATTACTGAAGAAAATGAAAATGTGGACGAGATTCCTGGTACATTCCAAAGGGGCATTGGTTCCGAAGGAATGGCTGGTTCAAATATTAGAGAACCCCTAGCTGAGATTGTAGATAATGCAAACCCCTCTACGTCAGTTTTACAAGATGATATATTAACAGGTGGACGTAAAGATATTTTAAGCACAGAGTTTAATCTCAGTGGGACTTGCGATAAGGTAAAAAATAAGCTTGACAAGCAGGATGGCAATAGGAAAAGATTCACAAGAAAGGGGAAGGAGAACCATAATATTTCTCTTGGAGCGAATGGTGTCAAGAGGACTGCTGGATCAGTTTGCAAAAGGCCGAAGTTATCTGGAAAAGATAGTATGAAACAAGGCCCCATTAACAATATTGTATCCAACGTTTCTTCCTTTATTCCATTAGTTCAACAAAAACAAGCGGCTGCTGTTGTTACAGGTAACTGACCTTATCTATAGAGTGACTTTTAAATAGATATTTTCTATTATAAAATTTGCCTTCTTGGAGACTGAAATTCATCTTGACATGGTAAAATACAAAGGATCATTCACTTTGATAATTATTTGAACCTTACTGTTTGAACACGTAGGCAAGAGAGATGTCAAAGTGAAGGCCCTGGAGGCAGCTGAGGCTGCCAAGCGTATGGCTGAAAAAAAAGAGAACGAGCGCAAGATGAAGAAGGAGGTGTTGCGACTTGAGCGGGAAAGGTTGGAGCTGGAGCTGCAGAAGAAAAAGAAAGAGGAAGAACGAAAGAAAAAAGAGGAACAAATGGCAGCAAAGAAGCGGCAGATGGAAGATGAAGAAAAAAAGGAGAAAGAAAAAAAAAGGAAGCGAGTTAATGACAAGAAGAAGCAGCAGCAAGACCATATGAAGATACAGGCCAAGAAGGAAGAGATAAAAATACAACGCCGAGCTACGGTAAAATAGTTTTCCCTCCCTCTCTCTCTTCTTTTAGGAAAATGCTAATACATGGGATGTCTGGTCTAGGATGAAGTCCAAGAAAATAAGAAAATTATAGATGAAAGAGAAAATCATAAGAATTTGTCGGTGCAAGACAAAAGAGAGTGCAATATGGAGAAAATTTCTGAAACCGAACCGTTGACCATGGTGGATTTGGCAAATGACAAAAAAGAATCGCATCCTGATTATTCGGAATCTGTGAATGATTGTGCTAATAATGGACAGGTAATATTATTTTATATGCCCCTCTTCTATGTTGTTAATGTTCATATTTTGAAGAACTTCATAGTACTTTTGGTCAAGGCTAGGAGGAATATTTTCCCACTGTATGAAAATAAGTGTTCTTCTTTTAATGATGTATGACATACTTATTTTCTAGTCACTCTAATAGAACCAATGTTTTTAATGTGATCTCATGTGATTTTAGCTTTGAAATGTTCTTATTACTAATTTTTAAAGCCTCTTGCTTCCAAGCATATGGTGCTTAACAATTGAAGTCGGGGATATATGATTTATCCAATTAGCCTTTGGCTTATCATTATTCTGATCGGAGGAGAAAGACTTCTATGTAGTAAACTTTCAATCATACATATTGAATATTTAATTTTGTGTTTTGGACTTGCTTTTATAATCATCTGAACATTTAAAATTTACGTCTTTATAGGTAATGGACAATCTGATTAAAGCCACTGAAGATGATGACTTGATCATAAAAGACTCACTTCAAGAGCAGTCATACGATATCTCTCCATATAGAGGTTCAGATGATGAAGATGAAGACGAGGATGACCTTCCAAATAATAAGTTAATCCCTTCATGGGCAAGGTTTGTGACTGTTCAAGTTTTTGGAGCCTATCTGTTTTATAGCGCCATTCTTTAATTTGATATCTGGGGGTTTGAAACCCCTCGTAGTATATGTGGGTCTTTTTTATTCAAACTGAAAGAAGGAAAACAAAATTAAATATATATTGCCTTAAACTTTCTGTAAGTAATCAGATTACTGGAGTCTGATGATATTTAATATTTACTGCTTGAGGATAGAAATTCGTGGAAATTTTAGCTTATCCATTTTTCTGAAAAATTGAGTCTGGTTGCTTTCTGCAGTAAGCATAGCCTGTCTCTGATTGTTTCTTCCCAGAAAATGGACCCAGAAACGATATTTCCTCCGCAAAGTTTTTGTAATATAGCAGAAGGTAACTCTTGAAATTTACGAAGTTGAATATATTAGTTGTCTGAAACTAAGCATTAACTGCCTTCTTTTGTAGTTCTCCTGCCTCGGAAGCTTCAGTTACAGTAGCAGAGCACAGTGATTTTAGTAACACGGGATTGTGTTAAAGGTATGCTGCCTCTTTACATGTATGCATGGAAAGAAGCATTTTATTCCCTTTTAACGGTTTGTTGGCCTAATTGGGAATTCTGAAGGTCAATAATTTGTTCTAATATTCTATCTGTTTGTAAACTACATGTATTGCCATTGTCTTATAAGAATCACTATGGGTTCACAACTGTGAATTCTTACACCCAATGAATAAGTTTAACATTGACAACTTATATACAATATAGTGATGATGCGCAAATACCAGATTTAATGATAGTACAATATCCACTTTATCTGCCATAATGGATTTAAGTTTTATGGTTGAGTTTCACTTTTCTTCGGAATATGGTGGAAGGTTTATTTTTTCTCTTATATCATTCAGCAATTACTCTTTTGGAATAAAATATATTGAAAATTGATAAGTGATATGAAATTAAAAAACGTGACGGGAAGTTGCTTTTGGACATTTATTTTTTTCTATTAAAATTAAAACCAATCAAATGGTTGAAACAAGGGTAGACGACTGTGGATGCCTTGCGATAGGCCCATCCACTAAATTGGAAAGATCATCGCATTCGCAGCGATGACGGAGAAGCAATTTATCTTGTATTGAGTCCTAAGCATTATAAATAGTGTTTTTTAAAGCTACATCGTACTTCAAATTTTTAACCGGACTTGAATTTTCCGAACAGTTATTTATTTATTTTACTTTGCACACAATATAGTTTTATACTAATAAAGGTTTCTAATGTATATTTATCTGACAATAGAGTTACTGGGCTCTTGTTTGCTTGTGGCAGATTTTTAAGAGCTTCATTTAGAATGAAGATGTAGCGGCCCAGATGATGAAAATTAGATCTCTTGATGCACCCTCAAATCTACTGCTTCTAAGGATCCCCTTGGAATTATTTTGTAGTTTGTACAGTATCAGAAAGTCACTGTATATATAAGGCATTTCCTCTATTTCTTTTTTAGCCACTCTTAGAGTTTTAGTGTGAAGCTATCTTTCAAAACGCTGAAATTGTATTACATCTGTATTGAAGCTTCCGCTGAAGGTCTAAAAGATCAGCTGAGGATGTCATAATGTAATTCTTACCCTTAGGTTCCAAAATCCAAATATTTAATGCTATTTTAAATTTAATTACATGCACAATTGTACTTGTTTTGTTCCTGTTAGATTATAATTATAATATATAAAACCTGCGTAACTTCATCGTTGACAGTGCTGGTACTTTCTAATTTTCTGTAATTTGTTTCTCAATGGCTAGAGTTTACGAATATTAATGAATGATTTGAAGTTTTCCCCACACAGGACTTCTTTTACCGGTTTGAGGTAATTTGCTCTTAATTGTGTATTGTCAAAGGTGAAATGTCCTCTGGCAAATATAAGCTGATACTCACAACACCAGTCAACTATTACCATCGTGTCCCCTTCAAAGCCCAACATAATGTCAAAAGACAAAACTGATTTCCAAGATTAAGAGTTACCACGCAGTGGATGTGCATCAAGTGTAAAGTAACTAATACTTCAGTATTTTTTAACAAATTCGACGTGAGTCGGTGTTGTGCACCAAATGCAGTTCCCTTCGCACTTTACGACAAACTGAAATCAACCATTTGCATCAGAAAAAAAAGTTCCGACGTCCTATAAAACATGGATAGGTGATTACCCAACCAAAGTCACTCAAATATGGTTTAAGGATGCAGAGATGAAAGTTTAACATAAAACCCGCGCTAGTTGGACTTAATAAAAATAAATATATATCATAACTTTACCAAAACTCTCCACAGGAACAGAATCCATCCTTAAAGTGGTGAAAACGGTTTGTATCTCGAACAATAATCTCCCTGCTTGTAGACTTGGACACAAGTTTCATAAAAGTGTGGCAATCACCACAAATTCTGAGATTTTTTATAATCCTTATTGGTATATCTCTAGGCAAACACATCAATCCAAAGGTAATGGCAAGCTTCTCACTGTGGTGCCTCAAAAGCATCTGTTTCCTGTTCTCTTCCACGTCGTGCAGGTCATTACTGGTATCAACCTTGTAATTCAACTTCTTCAACTCTACCACTAAATTATCCAACTTAGCATAAATATCATCGATTTGTGGATGATTTCTTTCACCAACAGTAAATGAATGAATTTTATTCTTAATTTCAATCCAACTTGTACCCCTTTCCTTCCTCACATCAGTTTCTCTCAGAAGCTTCCTTGCTCTTGCAACTTCATCCCACTTTTTATTAGCTGCATATATATTTGCTAACAAAATGTGGTTTCCTGCATTGTTAGGCTCCATTTCAAACAGATACTTGGCGGCAATCTCAGCAAACTCAATATTGCCATAAATTTTACAAGAGGCTAGAAGTGAACCCCACATAGAACTAGTTGCATTAAATGGCATTCTTTCTATCAAGTCATAAGCCTTGTGAACAAGTCCTGCTCGACCAAGAATATCAATCATACATGAGTAGTGAAGGACACTCGGTGAAAGATTGTGCTGTCTGACCATGAGATCAAAATATTTCTGTCCTTCTTCATGCAAACCCATATGACTACATGCATTTAGTACACACACATATGTTACATCATCAGGAAAGAAGCCTCTTTGCTGCATTTTTTCAAATAAGATCATAGCCTCTGGTGCACGAGCATGTCTAGCAAACCCAGAGATCATTGCGTTCCATAAAACAATGCTCCTAACCTCCAAAACACCTTGAAACACAAGGTAAGCTTCTCTTATGCAGCCACATTTGGCATACATGTCTATAAGGGAGGAAGAAACATAAATGTTTGAACCAAATCCAGACTTATGTGAAATGGCATGCACTTGCTTCCCTTCAATCAAAGTTGCCAGGCCAGCGCAAGCACTAACAGCAGATGATATCATAAATGGGTCCTGATCAAAACCCATCAACTGAGCATTGCGAAAAATTAGCAAGGCCTCTTCATGAAACCCATTTTGCACATATCCTGCCATCATTGAACTCCACGTAACAGCGTTCTTTTCAGGCATACTCTCAAACATCTGACTTGCATCTTTTATTGAAGAGCACTTAGCATAGACATGGAGTAAAGCAGTTCCAACAAAACAATTTGAATCTATGGCAGCCTTAATTGAAAAAGCATGCAACTGCATGCACTCAAGTATAGCACATTTGAAGGCACAGTTGCATAGAACACTGGAAATGGTAAATTCATTGAATGGTGTTCCCTCTCTTTGCATTTGAATTAAGAGTTTTAGAGCTTCCCGATCCTCTGCATTCTGGGTAAGTGCTCCAATCACTGTATTCCACGAAACTAAGCTTTTCACTGGCATTTCATTGAACTTTTTGCGAGCACTGTCAACTAAAGAGCATTTGGAGTACATGTTAATCAGCATATTTGACGTTAATATGTCCATTTCCAAGCCGATGCGAATAATCTGAGCATGGCATGCTCTTCCTCCCATGGATGATCTTGTTTTCGCACATAACTGCAAAAGATAGTGCAAATTTGACACACGATCTATGTGAACAACATTTTCAACTTTGGAGGACTCAGGTTTGGCCTCAGAAATAACTGTTAATTTCCTGATATGGATGCCGTAACAATTACAAAATCTCTCACACCTTCTCAACGTTTTCATATCATTGTAGTGAGAACAAAGGTAAAAATTGTGCTTTCAGTATCTCTCAACCTCCCTTAGAAGCAAGCGCAGATGCATTATTTATTCTTTTTAGGGTAAATACGCAAATTCATCCCGCAAGTGTAATAAAGGGACAAAATTGATTCTTGAAAAGATAAAAATATAAATATAATCTCTGTTCAAAAATGTAACAAAGGGTTGAAATTGTGAAATTTTTTTTTTATTAAATTGTAATGTTTAAGGACTAAAAGACACAATTCAGAAATTTATTAGAGGGGAATTATTTATAGAAGCAAGCTTCATGATATTGAATCAAGATTGATTCAAGGAGTTTTAATGATAACAAAGATGATGACAAAAAGTCCAAGAGAATGAGTTCAAGATTGAATCAAGAACACTTCAAGGATCAAGAGAGAGTGAATTCAAGATTGAATCAAGAACACTTCAAGAATCAAAAGAGAATGAGTTCAAGATTGAATCAAGAACACTTCAAGAATCAAGAGGAAATTTGATTTAAAGATTCAAGAATCAAGAATCAAGAATCAAGAATAATCAAGTTGAAGATTCAAGAATCAAGAAAAGACTCAATCAAGATAAGTACTAAAAAGTTTTTCAAAACATTGAGTAGCACATGAATTTTTCACAAAACCTTTTACCAAAGAGTTTTTACTCTCTGGTAATCGAATACTAGTTTATTATAATCGATTACCAGTAGCAAAGATTTTTTTTTTTTAAAAAAGCGTTCAACTGAATTTACAATGTTCCAATTGATTTCAAAATGGTGTAATCGATTACAATGATTTGGTAATCGATTACCAATGTATTTGAACATTGAAATTCAAATGTGAAGAGTCACATTCTTTCACAAAAATGCTTTGTGTAATCGATTACAATGATTTGGTAATCGATTACCAGTGATAAGTTTTGAACAAAAATCAAAAGATGTAACTCTTCCAATGGTTTTCAAGTTTTTCTAAAGGTCATAACTCTTCTAATGGTTTTCTTGACTAGACATGAAGAGTCTATAAAAGCAAGACCTTAACTTGCATTTTGAAGTACAAACATTACAATCTTTTACAACCCTTGAGTCTCTTTGAACATCTTCTTGAATTTCTTCTTCTTCTTCCTTTGCAAAAACTTTCTTAAGTTTTCTGGTTTTCCAAACCTTGAAAACAAAACTTGTGTTATTCATCTTTTTCATTCCCTTCTCCCTTTGCCAAAAAGAATTCGCCAAGGACTAACCGCCTGAATTCTTTTTGTGCCTCTCTTCTCCCTTTTCCAAGAGAACAAAGGACTAACCGCCTGAATTCTTTTGTGTCTCCCTTCTCCCTTGTCAAAGAATTCAAAACGACACAGTCTAAGAATTCTTTTGATTCTTCCCTTCCCCATAAACAAAAGATTTCAAAGGACTAACCGCCTAAGAATTCTTTTGTTTCCCCCTTCACAAAGTTTCAAAGGACTAACCGCTTGAGAACTTTGTCTTAACACATTGGAGGGTACATCCTTTGTGGTACAAGTAGAGGGTACATCTACTTGGGTTGTTGTGACTGAGAACAAGAGAGGGTACATCTCTTGTGGATCAATTCTAGTGGAGGGTACATCCACTAGGTTGTTCAAAGAGAACAAGGGAGGGTACATCCCTTGTGGATCTTTGCTTGTAAAGAATTTTACAAGGTTGAAAAGAAATCTCAAGGACCACAGGTTACTTGGGGACTGGATGTAGGCACGGGTTGTTGCCGAACCAGTATAAAACTCTTGTATTTGTCTTCTTCTTCCCTACCCTCTTTATTTTCCGCTGTGCACTTTAATTACCGCTTTTACTTTTGGTTAAGTTTATATTTTTGTTCTTTACTTTCTTAACAACATAGTAAAAGCCTAAGAAGGATAAATTTTAATTAGTAAAAGTTCATTAATAATTAATTCAACCCCCCTTCTTAATTATTCCGAGGCCACTTGATCCAACACTATTTTTTTTGGTAAATTTTTAAATATGTAAATTTTAATAATAATATTTTAAAAAAATATATTTATTCTTTTACACATGAAATCAAAATAATTTTTTATTTTAAATGGTAATAATTTTAACCACTATCATAAGAACAATAACTTTTACACCAGTTATCTCCTCATTTATTGTTGAAATAACCAAAAATACACCTAATTTTTCACAATTTTGTACTATCTAATCTTAACCATCATTATTTTACACCATTTAAAATTAATTTCACACAATTTTGCATTAACTATCTTAAAAATGCATATGTATATACATAAGAGGTATCAAGAGGGGTGGGGGTTAGAATCGCTCCGTGACCCCTCTACATCTGTCATTGAGGACCAATTTGATAGTCATTTATATTTTATGAGGATTAGTTTGGCATTAAGTTGTAAATTTTAGAGATCAATTTATCTTTAAATTATTTGCATGACCAATTTGTTGCAATCTTTGTATATTTAAGAACTAAATTTGAATTTTTCATCTTTTAGGGATCAATTTGTTAGTGTCTTATACTTTCAAGGATGAATGTCACTATTTACACTTGTTTTTACTATCCTTCCAAGCTGTAAAACCCTATGATTTGTTTCTACGGTCCAATAGAACATTGTGAGTAGAGTAGGGATAGTGTGATCTCGATCCCTATTTGATCTTGGCCCAGGGGCATGATTGGTCCTTTCCGTTTTGGTCATTTCCAACTCACAAGTTAGATCCCAAATATGAAACGAGAACTATCATTCCTACTATCAATCTGATGAGGACAAGGCAATGAATAAGGGCAAGGAACCTTTAGAAGGACTTGGAGGACCTATGGCAAGGGCTAGAACAAAGAAGGCCAAGGAAGCTCTTCAACAAGTGTTAACCATACTATTTAAATTTAGGCCCAAGTTACAAGTGGAGAAGTTTCGGATTGTTAATTGCACCATGTTCCAAGAAGTGTAGAGGGTGCCACTTTTGTTGAGTGGTTTTATTAGCATTTTGTTAGTTGAAATAAAGGCCCAAACTTGTGTTAAAGTGGCTGTCAATTCTCTTGGGATTTGCATCACTTATAAGCTTGTTTTAATTTAAAGAAATTAAGGTTTAATAAGGTGAAAACTCTAGGTTGTGACTGCCTCTTGACTAACCAAGGAGTTGCACAATTTTCCATATGTTTATGTGTCTTAATTCTAGTTTTAATTAGGTATAATGACACCATCAATTGTTGTTATCAATTATAGTTTTAATTAGGTTTAATGACACCATCAATTGTTGTTATGGGTGATCATTTCATTTATGTAACCAACTTGATGACATTCCTATTTATAGGCTGCACATTTTCTAATAAAAAAACAGACCTTGAATTTGAGTTTTTAATTACCTTCTAGAGTGTGAGAGTGAATCTCCTTAGTTACTTGAGTGATTCAAGAAATTGGTTTATCAAGGAACATCACCTTGTGTGTGACACCAATTTTGGAGGAGCGATTCTTCCAACCCCCTTCTTCATCTTTCTAAACCTTCATTCTTTAATTCCACTTGAACACCATTGTTATCATCTTCATTTTTCATCCAAACACATTCAAACTTCGAACCAAATACCTTACATTCAACCCTCCATAAACTCGTCACTTTCTCTCTCATTCAATAAATTTCATAAAAAAAGAAAGAAAAACCTTTGAAGATCCATCTTCAATCCTTGTGCAAATGGGTTTACATCACAATCCTTACTATTGGCACTACCAACCAACCTTGGGAGATTCCTCATTTACCCACTCACCAAATCCCTACAAACTTCCCTTTCTTAAAACTTCACCTTCTCCTAAGAATTCTTAGCCCCCCACCCCAGTCCATTGCCACCATGTGCGACCCCACCTCCAATCTTCACCATCGTGGTGCGACCTCATCCTCATCCTTCAACAACTGCACGCAACCCATTCCAGTTCACCAACCACCGCAAGCGATCATCCTCATCCACCTTGTCGATGATCATCAAGATCCACACACCCATTGCCCCATACTATCAAGATCTGTGTGCCCCTTGCCCTCCCTTTAGTTGCAGGTTTTGTTGTTGGATCTTTGTTGTTGTTGTTGTTGAATCAATGTTGTTGTTTGGGATGGTGATTGGAATCGTTGATGTTGAACCAACAAGAAAAATATGACTTTATTGTTGTACAATGCACAATAGAATCGTATTTCCATTGAATTAAATTTTTCACCTCCTGTTTGTGCAACGGAAATATAATTTCGTTGTGCATTATACAACGAAATCATATTTTCGTTGATTTATTTTTTATGCACCCCAAATAATAATGGAAACACGATTTCATTGCACACTTGTACAACAAAATCGTATTTCCATTATTTTTTATTTTTCACCCCATTTATTCAATGGAAACATGTTTTCATTGTGTTTCTATCCAAGGGACAATTTGAGAATATAGCTAAAAGACATCCACGTGAGTAGTTCTAATAGCAAAAGTGGTGGTTCAAATAGTAATACTGATATGAAATTAGGTTCAGGCCTAAATATGTAAAAGAACTCCTTAAGCCCAAAAGGATACAAATACTCCTACACTTCCAAGTTCCAAGTTCAACCTCGGAAGCAGTGCATATCACTAATCACAAAAGTTAAAAAGGGTATTCCTTTTGACTGCGGTTGTGGTATGAACTTGATAAAGGTTAGATCTTGGATATGATTTAAGGCCAACAGAGATAATAACACTCAATGACTTTTTTTTTTTGGTTAGTTAAATTGTAACTTGTTTTTGTCTTTCTCTATGAATGTAACCGTGACAATCTTGTATTTGGATTAAAATACTTCTTGCACTGTGTTTAATGTTTATCAATATTTTTTCCTTAAAAATATTACTAATATGGTGGCTAAACTGAGTTCACATATACTTTCAGAATGTTTGTTCTCTTAATTAATTATACTTAATTGCACAAATAATTACATTCTGCTTTCTACATTCATAAACTATAGGAAAAGAAATCAAACCAAAATCTATTATAAAACATGGGATGTACACCCTAGAGAACTTTTATCTCACTTCATCATTGACATTCTCCATTTCTTCTATTTGATTAAGAAAATAAAATATTAAGGTTAGCCAATGATTTACATATTTTATGCACTCATTGATATCCTTTGATATTCGACACAATAGCTTCATAATTTTCACGGCAAAGTGACAAATGGAAACAGGAAAAAAAGATATATGTGGAATACATGCACAAAAATAAAATCAAGTGTGTGGTGTGTGGACCTCACAAAGTTGAGTAGACAACTAAACCAACCCATCTTGTGTCAGGGACCCAAGTCTTTAAATCCCACACTGAGTAGTAGTACTTGGTCGAATTCTCACAATCATCGCAACAACTAGCTTTGAATTCCATTGAGAAAGTCTGTTCATATGATCAACCATATCTTAACTAACTAAAAGCTGAAGCAAAGAAACAAAACAAATACGAGATACCCAACCCATCATAAGAAGATCTCTTTCTCTCTTTCTCTCTTTCTCTCTTTCTCTCTCAACCTCAACCTCAACCCCTTTTTTCTCTATTTATACCTCTTTATGGGATGTACTTTACAGAAATGCAAAAAATAATAAAAGACATGTATGTATGCTGCAAGTTGAGGTGAGAAATGAATATATATATCTTGAGTGAGTTAATTCTCTGATTGGTTTTTTTTATAAGATATTTTTAGCTGGTGCTACTACTTGACAACTTTGTCTTCACATGTTGCATGAGGGCAGAAAGAAATCCTTTACACAATAAAGAAAGAAAAGGAGAATCACAGAATTTCCATGACCCAAATCAAATCACTTGAAGTAGACACATTACGTTAAGTAGAAAATTGGAAGAAGGGTAAACATAGAAAACCAGTGAGGTAAAGTGTTGTCATGGACTGACAATAGTATATCCAATGAAATTATAAAAATACAATATCTGCTTTTCATATGTTCATTACAAGACAGACTTTCGGCGTTGAACTTTGTCCTTTTGACATTATAAATTGGAATCCAAGTAGTGGAAACGACCAATTGTGATTGGATATGGGAATCCATGTCCATTGACTGTTTCATATAAATGCTTTAAATTCTTTGAACACTGTTTATCCAAACTGATCCAAAAAACTTAAATGAGCATCGATCTTATCTCATGGCTCTTGTTACAATAAAGATACTCGACAGAGAATGATGAGAAACATTAAGTCAAGGATGCTTACTCAAGTAAAGTCCGATTATGCATGCCACTTTACTGGAAAAATGTTTTACTGTTTAAGTAAAGTCACAATTTCGACACCATCATGGGTTGGATCTAGTAGAAGGAGTTAATTTCTTTTAATATGATGAATCAAAGTTTGAATCTCCGATAAGAATTTTACTCACATTTTAATATTTGGTCATATCTTTCGGTCAGGATTATCTATGAAAAAGATACTCGTGGGATACCAAAGTCACAACTTTTATTGAAAAATGTTGACATGCCAATTGAAAAAGAAGTTGAACAAAAAAACAAAGATGAAAGTCTTTACATACGCACAAACCCAACACTTCTAGTTAGTAGTCTTCACATCAACTAAAAAGTTCCTTGCTCTCTTCCAATTGCATGCAACATGAATGGAATATTGATGTGGATTACTCTTTGGGCATTAGAATTGTCCTCTCTATTCTTTTGATGCAGAGTTAATTTCATTTATATGTTCCTCGGCACTTTGAATCTGTTCCTTTTCATTGTTGAAGTTACAGTGGGATGGAATAGCAGACACGAATGCAGCTTCAAAATAAATAAAAAGATGCCACCGGCCAACACACATAAATGGGACCATAGAAAGGGAAATCAAGGATGGGGGAGAAGGGAAAAGTAATTAGGACCAAAAAAGAATAAAAAGGGACAAGGCAACTTAGAGCAAAACAAATGGTGCATCAGACAAAGATGGTTCAATTAAGACACAAAAGAAAAACATGGTGCCAACATATTGGCCCATAATATTTTGTCCATATGCTTATTTTATCAATTAGAGACCACTATCATCCAACTAGCAAAGTTAGATAAGGCGCGGACGTGGTGATTTGGTAGATTTCTGTTACACTTTTCTTAATTACTATTTTTAATTCATCAACAGTTATATGTGAGGTTTACTAGTTATTTGCTACTGTGAAACTTAATATTTAAGGTGACCAACAAGAATGAACTGGGAAGAAACAATTCATATTTATAAATTTATTCCGTGGGCGGTAATTAATTATATTGATGGTGCATGCGAAATAATTGGACAGAAGAATAACTGGATCTTCTTATGAATGAAACAAGAGGAGCCAATAGATCATCTTGTTAATGATATGCATCCCTCATTCAACTTCCTTATTCATTCGATCTGCAAGATTCTGGTTTATAGCACAAAGTACTGATTTAGTTGAAAATTCGAGACACTATAATTGAAGGAGTCACATCATTAGGGATGCAGAAAAGAAAGTTCAAAAATACAAATGTGTCCAAAAGATGGTTTGGTCTATACTTTTCGTTTCTTTTGTTTTTTCAGTTACATTATATATAATGTTTTTTCGGGTGTTTTTTTACGTAAATAATATAAATAAAATAAATATTTATTTAAATAATACAAATAAAAAAATAGTTACACAAATGATATAAATTACTATAGGATAAGAAATCAGTTCATGACAAACTAATTTCTCCCTTGCACAATTTTATTTTATTTTTTAAAAAATGTTCTTTAAAATTTGGTTTTTCAGGATCTGAATTTTAAATTAGGTTTTTTTAAACTCAATTTAGAAATCGTTTTTCTAAACTGGTTTTTATTTGTTTGTTATTTCTTTTATTTTTTTGTTTTTTTTTAAATTGTTTTTATTTTTTTTCTTTTTAATTATCTATATTTATATTTGAATTGTTTAAACTGAAAATAATTTTATTTTGAGAATACTTTGTATTATTTTCGTTATTTCTTTAAATTTTATTTTTTGTATTATTGATTTTTTTTAAAAGTGAGACCACTTTCTAGTTTGAGAACATGCTTTTTTTTAAAAAAGACATAAATTAAATGAAATAAAATATTTAAGATGACACAATGAGATGATAAATTATAATTTTTTTATAAATATTAGGAACATTTACACGCATTCTGTAAAACACATCCCTTCATATATTTTACTTTCTAATTCATATTCTAATTATTAAACAAATTTATTTTAAAATATTTTACTAAAAATGAAATAAAGTTAATTTATAAATTTTTTGGTAAAAAAACAATTTTAAGATAATATTCCTATTACATTATTTTATTATTTATTTAGAAAACCACCGTAAAGATGTAAAGATGTATTGTTACCTGTTACTACAACTTATTTGTAATTTCAATTAATATGTGATGATTTTTGAACTGGTAAGTTAAATTTCAAAAACAATTTATTTTAACATATTTATTTGAAAACTTCAAATTATAGACTATAAAAGATTTTTAAAAAATTTAATAGTTTTGTAAAAGTAAAATTATAGTTTAACGCCAAAGGTAATTTAATAGTTTAACATGGGTATAATTTATTGACGATCATTGATTTATTTGATTATGTTTTATAGATACAGATGAGTTTGTTTAAACTTTAAAAAAACATTTTTTAAGAAATAGATAAGGGAGGTGTTTGGTTAAATTTATTTCTTGATAAAATATTTATTTTTAATTCATATTGTTTATTTCTAATTGTTAGTTTAAAAGATTTTTTGGTGCAATAATTGATTGATTGATCATGATTCCATGAGTAGTGTAGTGTAATCTGATTACTCTCATGAAAATTATAAAATATTTTGATATTGAAACTAAAAAAAATAGTATTTTTATTCCTTTGTATTTTCATTTTATTTGATTATTAAAATACATATTTGAAATTAAAAAAAATATATGTAACCAACAAGTTGAATTGAACTGAAATATTTAAATTACAAAACATACATAAAATTAACAACAATAAAATAAAATATTTAAATTTGAAACAATACAACAAAAATTTTAAAATACGAAAAGTATGACATAAATTTAATGTTATTCACTTGAGCTTATACGGTGGAGGTAATTTTTCTTTGAATGGTCTGAGATGCGACACACGAAACATCGTTTTGGTTGACTTAATTCTCGGATATCCATTTTGGTGTGGATACGAGAGGAGACACGACAACCCTTAGAATTTCCTTTCTTCTCTGGGTCGGGGCAAACAATTGGCTTGTGACACAGTGGCCAGTACGCTTTGTTGTGTAATTCTCTAAACAATCCTCTGTATGCATTGGAGACACTTTTCAACATATACACATGATGTATGTAGTTCCTATATTCATGGTAAGCATGCTTACAAGCAACAACAACATGAGAACAATACATGTGCAATTTTTGGAATTTGTCACAGTCACACTACCTTTCATCCAGCCTAACTAAGAAATTTCCAGCAGCCCACACCTCTCTCGGGTTTATTATCTTGACCAAGAACCGTGTGTCGCATCAATGAAACTTAAGAACAATGTGAGCATTTGCCTTTCTCTGTGTATCTTCGATGACCTTATTTAGTACTTGTGTATAAACTTGACTAGATGTAAGCATTGTTGTGACTTCTCTCCCTCTTTTGTCGAACAATGCATTACACCTTCGATATGTTGATTTTACTAACGCACTTATTGGTAAATTTCTTGTTTTCTTAATTACCAAATTAATCGACAATTGTCCCCATTGTCAGCCACCATCCCATTCGAGAATCCATTTTTCTTGTGAAATCTCACTAAGTCAATTAATTGCTTAATGACCATCTGCTTCCTCACTCAAAATTATTATTAGTGATTGAATGTTGCTCTGTCCTTGCATATGTTGAGTAGTCATAAACATACAATTTCAATATTGTGAATAATACAAAATAAAATAATATTTAATATGAAAAAAAAGAAGTTTAACACTCACCTATAGATAATTAGTTTTTTGATTTCATTGTTCTTGAACCTTTCTGTGTAATTCTGTGTAATGTGCAAATGCAGAACACATGCACTAAATTATGTGTCGTCCACCCACTATCACGTCTTGAGTAAACACATTTTATTGACTTGTGTCTGTTTGGAATCAAACATAGACCATGTTGTGGAGTGACATGCCTTTTTAAATTTTAGATGAAGAAGAGTCTTGCTTCCATTATTTCACACTCGATAATGACAAGATAACGACAAAGGTTATTGGAAGGATTTTACGCTTGTCATCTTGTGCAACTATCATAAGGAGAGTCCCCTTGTACTTACCGTACAACCATATTTCATCGACCTGAATCACAGACTTGCAATATTGAAATCCATTAATACAATATCTGAAACTCCAAAAAAGACGATGGAATTTCACAAAATCATTTACTGTTTAACTTCCTTGTGGTGTCATTGGTAGTGTTTTCTTCTCCACGACCATATCAGGAAATTTTTTTTGCATAGCTTGCAACCATCTCGGTAAATCGTGGAATGATCTTTCCTAGTTGCCATAGATATTTTCAATGGAATTTTGCTTTGTCAACCATGTTTTTGGTACATGATAGTGTATCCTTCATTTTTTGTTGTTGTGTGATATCAAGGCTAGCACTGAAGTTAATGGATAATTTTTAATCAACGTGTGAATGCTTTTACTAATGAGAAAATATGACAACTTTGCATGATCTTATGAGATTGATGGACTTGAACATGTATAGGGTTCAAGAAGCTTTCTTATTTCCCACTGCTTGCTTTCAAGGATGTATGTTGTCCTACACCTCCAAGCACAACTATTGTCATCACAAATGACAATTAGTGTTGTTGGGTTCAATAGTTGTGTCTTGTAGAATCCTTTGCCACATGATACCACTGTAAAATATGTTGTACTTCTTGTTTTGTTAGAAAACATATCCATTCAAAGAGAGTCTCTACCAGATGTTGGACTTCTTTGCGATCCAAGTTATGATCGTATTCAGAATCTTCAAAATTAGATTATTCAAAATTATGCATGTTTGGTCGTATGTACTATAGTGGTACATTTTTTTATTGGTGAAACAAACTTAGCTTCTTCCTCATCATCTTCCTTTGGGTTGAGTGCGTAGAACTTTGTCTTCTTCCTCACTAAAGGGACCGAGTTCTTCGTTAGGTAAGTCAGACTCTATTGTAAACTTAGGTTTATTTGGTTTTGTTGATGAGGTAGGCTCTATTGTAGGGGTACTCAAGTGAGGGTGAGGTTGATCCTCAGTAGCATCAAATGTTTGTGATTCTAACAAATTGGTGAAAAATGGTGCAGAAATAAGTTGAGTAAAAGAAAATGTGTTTGGTTCAAATAAATTTTTTTATGGTTGGGTTAAAGCAAAAGTATCTTGGGTTACATCAGATGTATGTGAACAATGGGACTGAGGATAATATTAAGGTTCATGAGATATTGGATGAGGGTTTGGGGTGAAAAGTCTATGTAATTGGATGTTTGCATACAATTCAATGGATGAAGGAGTCTAATGTTGGCAAACAACATAAATCATATCTTTGACATTTTCGTTGTCAACAAGTTGCACTATTGTAAACTAGAACATTTTGCGCCCACTACTTGTTGGTGTCAGAATGAAATATTGCATACTTGGTCCAATGGTTGAAGTCCGAGCCTTTGGTGGATTTTTCTTTTCAAGACTTCAAGTGTGAGGTCTTGCTTTGTTTGAAATAACATCGGGTTAGGACATTGAAACGTATTCCCTTTATCTGTTTTGATTATTTGAGCATTGTAGTGTACTAATCAATTGACAGATGAGGAAGACATGTTGTGTAATAGAGAAAGAAATATGATAGAGGGTTTGTGTTTGTAAAGTTGGAAGAAAACAATAGAGAAAAAAGTGTTGTGCGAATGTGTTAAACAAAGGTGAATATGACTTCTATATATAGGGGTCAAGGTTAAGGGTTTATGACCAAGGGTTAGGGGTTTGAAGCATTGGATTCCTTGGCAAAAAGCAAAAGATGTCTTTGAGCTAGGGTTAGGGTTACGATGAATGTCCATGGTTCAATTAATATACAAGGGTTAAGGTTTGTGCAACATACATATGGATCAAGGTTCATAATAAGTGACAAGGGTAGAGTTAGTGGTCAAAAATAAGAAAAAATTACTAAAACCTCAAGATTTTAATCTATGAGGATAACTTTTGACACTTAGATTGTTATGTGTATAAGTTATTTTGGTTAAAATAATATTTTTTTTCCTGAAGTTTTCATGTCACTGAAGTTATTAAGATAACTTTTGGGTCTCAATTTAGCCCCAAAATGCATTAACTAAGTGGTCTAAAACAAGAAAAAAAAATACTAAAACTTCAAGATTTTAATCCATGAGGCCAACTTTTGACACTTAGACTGTTATGTGTATCAATTATTTTGGTTAAAATAATATTTTATTTTCGTATTTTTCATGTCAATGAAGTCACTAAGACAACTTTGAGTCTTGATTCGACCCTCAAACGCATTAATGAAGTGGTCAAAAACAAGAAAAAAACTACTAAAACTTCAAATACACAATCCATACTTCAAACTTTTGGCATTAAAACACACATGATGGAAACTCAATAATACAACAATGAAAAACATATATGACAACTACAAATCATTAAACAATAAAATAACAATCAAATAAATTGGTGGGATTTTTCTTCAAAACTAGATTCAAGGTTCATTGTTTCATCGAGATATTCATCAAAATCCTTTAATTTAAAGAGCTTGCAAAAATTGGTGGTGAAAGTGCACTTGTTTGTGTAGGTGTGTCTGCGGCAGTAATATATAACTGAAGGCATGTGAAGTTTGAGAGTTTCTCGAACATAGAAAGCATAGTCATTATGTGAAGTTTGAGGTGATGGATCATATTATCTTAATGTAGACTATATTTATAATGTTTAATGGCTTGTTACATACACTTCAAGAAGAATGATCAAGATCTCACCGACAAAATAAACGACTTAAATATCACCAATATGAGGAATGCACATTGAACGACCAAGATCACACCAAAAAAATGAACGACCTAGATATCATTGATTGAAGCAACACACATTTAACGATCAAAATCTTATCGATAAAATTAATGGTCTAGATATAAAAAAAATTGAGTTTTTTTATTTAAAAAATCTAGTTTAAAAATTGATTCCTAGGAAACTAATTTCTAAACTAGGTATAAAAAAATATAAACATACTTTAGAAATCAATTCCGGAAAAACCAATTTTTAAAATACGTTTTTTTATAAATAAAAAACCGTAAAGAAATCGATTTTTAAAGTTCTTTACCTCAAAGTACTTTTCGGCTTTAGTGCTTACACGGTGGCATTTCCTATTTCCAGTCAGTCCTTCACGTGACTTTTTTTTTTTCATTTTGGAGGAATTTAGGTGATGTTTGGCAGGAAAAATGTTTTATTATTCTTTGAAAAATCATGTGGAAGTAAAAGTTTTTTTAAAAAAAAATATTGAACAAAAGGAAATAAAATACATTTTAACATAACAAATTCTTTGAAATGTTAGTTTATAGATAGGTGATAAAAAAATCACCTTTATAATTTTAAACAAAACTTTCTCACGATAATTGAGTTTTTTTTAAAATATAAAAGATATTAAACAGGGAGAGATCTTTAATACTGACAAGCAAAACACCAATAACATATATGGACTTCTAGTAGAATCCTACCTAAAAAATTAGAGAATCACTACACATGCCTAAGTCATAAGTAATTTTACTTAATCACAGTTATTTAATTATCCCATGAGCGTCAAGTCTTTGAAAAGAGTTGTCGTCCAAGTGATATGTTAGTTGTCTTTAAGAATAATCGAATCCATATTTATAGTGAGAATGACTTAATGAATCCAAGTGATATGTTAGTTGTCTTTAGGTATATAGGTAGTGTTTGATTGAAGGAATAAAAATCATTTATGGGAAAGTGAACTTGAAAATTTCACATCTATATATCTGATAAAAGATTTTAAAAAATCTTTCCTATATGTATTTTTTTTAGAGATATAAAATATTCACATTTTGCTTTACTCCTTATTTCCATGGTGAAAGGTAAATATCCTATATTTTGATGGGAATAAAAGTTATTTCTATAATAAGTATCTTAAATAAAATATATAATTAGTTATGTAAAAATAAGGATTATTATTATATATATATATATATAATAAATATGACTAAAAAATAAAAAAATGAATTTTTTTAATAATTCATTTATTTTTTATATTTTTATGACTCGAACCAAACCAACGCAATCTTCATCATATTTAAAGTAATAAAAAAATTTAAATTCAAATCAAACCAATCTAATTAAATATAATAAGTTCACATTTAAATTTAAATTAAACCCAAAGTAACCGGCCAATGAACACCCTAAACTAATCATGCATGGTATTAAATTTTCAAGAATTTCATATTTTCAATTTAAATGAATTATAGACTAAATACAAGCCTTCTTTATACAGTATTTCTTTATAATAACACAAAAGTAAAATTCTTAAATACATGAATCGAAATTAAGAAAATTAAAAGTAATGAATTTTAGAGAAATATTTTTTTAATTTATATTCACATTTAATTAAGAAATATTATTATTTTTTACTGTTAAAATTTTATGTAAAAATATTTTTTATTACTTGCCATTGTTTTCATATGAATTTTTTTTACAAAAAGAAAATTTGTAATTTAAACAATTGAAAACAAAACACTTAAAGCAAGGGCGCCTAAAGAGTAAAGATGCAAAATTCACCGTGCATCTAACAAGAAAGTTGGATTTACTAATGCTTGCTATGACCTAAAAGATGTGACAGCACAAGGTGTACGTACTTCACTTAATCAGATTCTTCATTATCAAATTACAACCATAGCAAGTTAATCCTCGGATTCTGCATATTTTTTTTAATTAATTTCCAAAATTTATGTTAATGATGAAAGAATCAACACCAATTATTACATAGCAGCATTATATACCCCTTCGTTTTCTTCTTTTCAGAGCCACATCATGTCTACTTTCTGTCATTGCATAGCTTGCCCTTTTCCCTCTGAAACAGACTCCTTGCCATTCCATAGCTTGCCAATGAAAATTCCATTGACATAGTTTACAACCTCAATAGTAATCACACATTGGAAAAAAGAATATAGCCTCTGTAATTTTTTTTTTTACAAATATACCCTCTCTAATGTTTTTATGTGTTAAATATATTTTTCATCTTCGTAAAATCAGAAAATTTTTGTTTTTGAAATCGTAAAAGTTTTTTTAAATATTTTTAAAATATAAATTAATATTTTTTTATTCCTATCATCATATGATGTCGATTTACTACTTGTATGTCTAATAGAAAATCACTTGATCATATGAGGTAATATGCAAGAATGCATATATGCTGTACAATGCCAATACATGACTCAATATTTTTGAACCTAAAAATAATGTTATTTATCTAAACTAAAATGAATGATAAGGATTTAAAATAATGTTTTTAAATTTTAGAGGAATGGAAATTAAATATTTTTTTATAGAAATAAAAAAAATCACTTATTTTACCGGAACTAACAATTTCATATTTTATAGAAATAAATATATTTTAGAAACAAAAAACTAAAAAAATATTTAACTATATTTTTATATACTTTTTCTATCTTATTTTGTCTCTTTTATTATCCTATATTGTCCATCATATTTTCACTTTTCTCTTTTTATACATCTAAAACTATATACTTAATTCGTTCTCAAATATAAGTAAAAAATATAATTACACTAATAAAAAAAAGTTAATTAATAACATTTAATTACATCAATTATAATTAAAATTAATATTGTTTCCTGTTTTATTAAACTTGATATTAAAAATAAAAAAATCATTAAAATTAAAATTCCAATTAAATAAAAAATATTTTAAAAATAATAACATTAAATAAGTTATATTTGAAATCGAAGGGTGTATCTATTAATTTTTTGGATAATAACATTAATTATTCCGACAAAGATCAAGAAAGTCCATATAGCATCTCAACTAAATGTATTTGTTAGCATTTCTCTAATATTTTTGCATGTAAAAACTACTATCATTTTTTTTTTCTTACAAAATATTTATATCCTTAATTATACTCATAAAGATCGAGAAAGTCCATTTAGCATTAAAAAAATGAAATTTCTTGAGTAGTTTTGACGACTATTGATCAAAGATGGTATTTTCACTGATTGATGTAAAAATTACTTTTTTATATCTCAGTAATAATTATAATCAATGTCAAATGTCAGATCACTCATCTTTAATAAATCATTTTTAAAATTATGTAATTTGATATATAATTTTATGAAATCACTTATTTTAGTAAAAAGGTAAAAAAAAATTAATGCTAAAGGTACACACTTCATTTTTTTAATATATTAATGGAGGGATGAAATAGATTTAAAAAAAGAGAGAGAAACAGATAAATATATCAAGTGATGAAAGTAAAAAATAATTCAGTATCACAAAGTTGTGTTTAGGCGTTAGAAGTCCCAGAGTTGATAGGGTAGATAAACTGAGTTTTTTTTTATAATTTCATTTTTGATTTGGGGATATAAGCCAGAGAATTTACAAAAGAGATCACAACCTAAGCCTGTCTAACTATACAATTCGCCACTTCTACTAAAGTTGCAACCTATTCTAATTTAATATGTAATCCACATAATTCTCCCTCCCCCACATCCTTGTTCCCTTGTTCCAAGTGATCCTCAACCATCCAAAAAGGTTGAGGTGATCCTAA
Source organism: Glycine max (assembly GCF_000004515.6). NCBI lineage: Eukaryota > Viridiplantae > Streptophyta > Magnoliopsida > Fabales > Fabaceae > Glycine > Glycine max. The sequence continues at coordinate 35,364,549 of NC_038256.2, read as the reverse complement.
CTTAATTTTTTTTTTTTATAGAAAAAGAACACAAATAAAGGACTATCTACACTTCGAAACTTTGGTCTTCAATTTCTTTTGATTCCACGTGGATTTCCCCATTCTTATTTGCAGTCAAAGAATCATCTCCTTCAGCATCAAAGCTGGCATGAACACTGTAGAAGACATAGAAAAGCACCGCAACAGCCGAAAAGAATCCAAATCGAACATAGGATGGCCCATCCAGTGATCCCAACAGAAACACATTCAGAAAGATTGATATAGAGGGTATCCACGGCATGAATGGGACACCCCAGAATTCTGGCTTTCGAACTTGAGGGACCATGCAATGGAAAAGTTGTAATATTGCAATCGCAATAACACCACTGACACTGAGCATCCCTGCCTTCGCCCCTCCTGTGGGTACAAATTTCCAAATAAGGGTGAACATGATTGCGGTTATGGAAAATGAGCAGAGGAAGGACAATGTAGGCCATGGATTCGTTGTCCCTGTAGCCACATAACGTCTATAGATCACGGCATTTGCCACCATGTAAAAGACAAAGAGGGTGCCAATACACACCAGATTTAAGAGGACATCAAGATCAGTGAAAAGAGCTATTGCAGCTGTGAAGATACCTGAAAAAGTACGAGGATATGAGTGAGTGACACCAGAAATACTATGCACAAATCATATTTTCCAATTTTCATGCTACCATTCAAATAGCCTAGCCTTAAGAGGGAGAGAAGAAAAGGAATTTTAGACAAGAGGAGTGTGAGAAGTCAAAACGCACCACAGAGCATAAAATCATGGAAATCAAATAATCCATCATTGGGGGTAACTTTAACTAGCTACATAGAGCTAAGGTCATGATCAGTCAATGATTCCAATCAAGAAGAATATATTACTCGTCCAATAGTGGGGGTCGAATCAATAAAAACCACTAATATCTTCCATGTGAAATGCTTTATTATTCTTCTAATGGGTTGTAAAGGAAAGGAAAAACGGGCGTCACATATAGAAGCCTATTATTTTACATGAGTGATTGATTCACATCTTTCCATTTTAAACCACACAGCTAACCGCAAAACACAGTTGTCATCATAGTCCTTCCATCCATATCTAGTGAAGATACTGTTCATTGAACGCGTGATTTCAAGCTAGTCCTTGTAAAGGACGCGATAGGCACACATACCATACGGGGGGGACCACATATTACGTACTATACAAAATATGGGAAACCACGTTATAGGCTCACAAAGCTTGACAACATGTGACACCCATATGGGAAAATCTTTTCTAAGAAGTACTATTTTGGAGTGCTGAATTACCCACTTTCACTTTCAAATAAAAATAGAATGATAATATATGGACACTCATATTTTTTAAACACATAACAAACACCTTTTCTTTCTCCCTATCTCTCTTCATATCAAATAATAATATCTATAATACCTATATTTTTTTCACTTTTATCTTTCTCTCTCGCTGGCTTTCAATTGGCATATTGAATGTTCAAGTATAATTTTTCATACAAATAATGCTACAAAAGCAAAAACAACGGGTTTTTTTACACAATTATCTATGTGAAGCTATGTATCTGACACCTTCTCTTACTTTTTTTGTTTTAGGAGTGTTACTGTGTTATTCGCACACAATGCCAATTTACACACTTAGGCACACAGCAGCGAGTTTATATAAAGAATCAGATTGCAAGAATCACACGGAAAGAGACTCATCAAGTAGGATAAGAGAGATCCTAAAATTTGTGTGTTTGGATATTTGTTTGAAATCAGGTCGAACACCAATTCTCCAACTCTCCTCTTCATATATATTAACAAAATCCAAACAAACAAACTCACAGCGATACGCATTTATGGATCATAAAAACATCCACCAACTTAAATGACATAGATATAGATAAGGCTCAATTCAATCTCATCCTCCATTGTCAACGAGACAATGCGTCAAGAAGCAATATCCCCTTTCACATTACATTAATGAGAACAAAACAATTATCTAATCACAGAACCTCAGCCAAAAGACAATGCGTCAAGAATCAATATCCCCATTCACATTACATTAATGATCCATCACAGAACCTCAGAACAAAACAATTATCACGATTATCTAATCACACAATCAACACCTATAACATAACATAACTCACAAGGGCCACACAACACATTGGCAAGTGCCAGGCCAAGCAAGAAACAACACAGCAGCAGATAGATATTCAAAAGAACATATCCAAGATATATACATAGTAAGTATGAAAATGTTGAATAGTAATTAGTGTTGAATTCAGGTAAGTAGTAGGTACCAACCAAGAAAGGCGGAGGCGTTGACAGGGGTAGAGGTTTTGGGGTGGACCCTAGCGAACCAAGAGGGGACCACATTGGAGCGGCCGATGACGCACATATAACGAGCCTGACCCAGCATCGCCACCAACAGTGACGTCAATATCCCGAAACTGGCCCCCACTCCTATCACTCGAGACACCCATCCCCAACCGTCCGATCTTCCACTGAACGCCGCCGAAAACGGTGCTTCCGCATTGATCTGCATGCGTACACAAATCAGATCATAATCATACTTCTATTATCATCGATCCGTACAACTCATGTAACTAGTAACTTGTAACACCTCCAAATTTAAACAGCAAGAAACACATCATAATTCAACTTAATTACCCTACGTGCCTTTTCGGTAATTAGCTTAATGATAATTTTATGAATATCTAAACCAGCAGACACTTTAATGTTTACTACAATTTTTGTCTGCCATAAAAGTAGACTGATTAGACATTAGATTTTTTAGGGAAAAAAAAATCCTTCTACTCTTTTATTTTTCGCAATAAAATTCTTGTAAGTTACTAGCATTAATATATCCGGAACTAAAAAACTTAAAAATATTAAATGGTGAATAAAGCGAACCACATCGTAAGGGAGAAGTTTGGTCATGGATGCTGCCATAAGACAATAGAGAACCGTGACGACAACGACAGAACCCGACACGCCGACCGGAATATCCTTGACTGGGTCCCGCACTTCTTCTGCCATGGTTGAAACCGCATCATAACCAATGTAACTCAAGTAAACCAAGGCAGCACCTTTAAAGACGCCCGCTGCACCGTGCGGGAAGAAACCGGAGGGATTATGTGGGTTGGCGGGTTCGGTGAAGTTCTTCCAATTCCCTCTCCAGAACCCCATCATTATCACAAACGCTATGAACAATATGTGCAGCGCCGTCAGAATCATGTTCACCACAGAACTCTCCCTCGTGCTGAAAAACGAAAACAGAATCCAAGGTTTATACTGTAATTGATAACACAAGAGTCTCAAGATTGAGAATGAAGCTTCATTGTAAGAACTGTGGAAAGAACCTGTAGCAGATGACGAGAGTGATGAGCAAAACGACGGCGACAGCGACGAAGTCTATTTCGTTGAAGCCTTTGGGAAGAGACGGCACCGTGAGGCGCCATTTGGCTGAGGAGATTCCGATTGTGGTGCCTAGGTACGCCGTCAAGCCTCTGGCAACGGCGGCATTGGAAAGCACGTAGTCCGCCACAAGGTTTGCGCCGGTCAGAAAGGCTGCAAATTCACCTGCGAAAACGACGCCGTTGCATTAGGTGAGAAACAAAATGTTAAGGGAAAAGGAACAATAAATAATAAAATAGAATAGTAATAACGTATATGTGTCGTGTAGAGATTGATTTGAGAACACGTGTTTTGTGTGTCTCGGGAAGGGAACGGACCAAAGGTGACGCGGAGGTAGCTGAAGGCGCCGCCGGCGACGGGCATGTCGACGGCGAACTCGGTGTAGCAGAAGGCGGAGAGGAGGGCGCAGAAGCCGGCAATGGCGTAGGAGAGGAGGACGGCGGGGCCGGCGTAGAGGGTGGCGTGGCCGGTGGTGACGAAGACGCCGGCGCCGACCATTCCGCCGATGCCGAGGGAGACGAGGTCGAACCATCGGAGGGTCTTGCGCATGCTGGTGCCGGAGCGGGCGCGGACCTGGCTCATCTCATCGTAGGATGTAGAGACGGAGAGGGCGCGTAGGGCGAGGCGCGTGGGGGTGTGGGAGAGTGCGCTGAGGTACGCGCGGAGGCTCGAAAACGAGGAGGAGGAGGAGGAGGAGGAGTCCATTGCGGAAAGATGGGTTTAGTTTGTGAGTGCGAAATGGGAGAGGAGCCAAAGGTTGGCTTTATAATGTCTGCAACTGCCACATGCTTGAGTTTTGCTCAGTCTAGTAGTAGGAAATGAGGAATCAATGAATCATGGTGCTGTTGCTGGTGCTGGATTAATATTATTACTATATCTAAATTCAAAATTATTTTCTTTTATATTCGAAGAATTGTGATTTTTTGACGTAAAAATTTCTAGGTAATTTTCTACCAATCAAAGATTTATATATATTTTTATTGATTATTTTAATTATTTATCATATTATATAACTTAATAAAAATAGCATAATATATTTCTATTGTAGTAAAATAAATAAAAAAATTACCTTTTTATATATTAACTTTTTTGTCAAAAATTAATTAGAAATATTATTGTGAAATATTCTTTTCCAAGAATATTAATTTTTTAAAATATATATCAGAACATGAGAAACTCATGATTGCCAGCAAATAAAAAACGTCTCAACTAGCAATCACCCCCTTAACGCCAATATAAAATTCAATGTGCCCAATCAAACATGCAAGAAAAATAAAACTATTTATTTTCTACTGGAGCATGAAAAGCTTGTGAGTAAAGTTCAATTTTACTGTTATATGGTATCCGTTTTAATTTAAAGTTTATAAAGCACATTAATAACATTTAATAAAATTGGTTTTTTTACTGTAGCATACGTTGACAGTTCATATAACATACGTTAAGAGTCTATAATTTTGGCAATGCCACTGTAAAACTTTTACACTGTCAAGCTATTTTTTTTTTTTAATGGCTGCGGGCAAAGCAAACCCAAATTAAATAGGAATATCATAAATAAAAAATAAAAACAGGAGCTTGAGTAAACATTTTACATAACTCATAATTAATTAGCAAAGCCATGGGCTATCTTATTTAAATTACGAGAAATAAAAGATAAATGACACCCCAAAGTTTTACCACTCATGTGGTAAACTTATTCCACAATAGAGAAAAGAGGATGATCTCTTAAGCACCCTTGGTCCCAGCAGATTGATAACACATTTTGGGGATCAGACTATGATTAGCTTCCTAAAACAGTGCAAATACACCAACTTCAGCCCATGCACAATTCCCATCATCTATGTCCTATTCACCTCACAAAAATCCAGAGCACATGCAAAACCTAATTAATAAGAACTGGCCTTTGCAATCACGAACAACACCTCCATACGAGGCCTTAATTACCATTACTACCACTGATTGCACCGTCACATTTAATTTTAAAAACCCCAGCAGGGGGGAATCCACCTGGGATTAATGGACTTTACATTATAATCATTTCGGGGATCATTCAACACAACTATAAACCCCTTAATTATTTGCACGCTGCAACTCCATCATCATACCTTTAATATTAAACAATATCTCATCCTCCGTCAAAGATTAGTCCTGAGTCTATCCAACACCACACCAAAAATCTGGTGCCAAGCCCCAAACTCATGATGCTACGTACTACTCAGATTCGCGAAAAACCAATCAGGAAAAATGTTGATTCCTGAAAAAAATATTGGGTTTATAACGATCCCAAATTTCTGCCAGATACCCTTATCCTTTATACAATCGTGAAACTAATGGAGGAGAGTTTCCCTTTCAATCTCTCATAATGGGCAATGCATATCATCTGTCATGTGACAAAAATGGCGGAGATCATTAGTTGGAATGCCACGAGCAATTTTTCATGGATGACATTTAATGCGCTCCAGCCACTGTAAAACTAATTAAAAGTCATAACAAATATAATTTGTAATATAATTATTATGAAAACTAATTATTTTATTATACATCAGAATTTATCAGTAGATAACAGCTTAAAAAATTACATTAAAAATACTTTAGCCTGGAGTTGTGGATTTATTTAGGTATTCTGTAAAAAAAATGAAATATTTAAGTATTGAAAATTCATTTGTTTACTAATTGTATTCTTGTTTGTTAAAGAAAGTTAATCCTGACACTTAGATCTCTTCCAATGATAAATAAAATTATATAATAAGTAATTTGTTTAGAAAAGAGTGTTAAAGATACTTATTGATCAAATTAATTGAAATGTCACCCTTCGACTTTTACATTTTTTATTCCTTATTTTTTTAAAAGAGAATCAAAATAAGACCTACATAAAATGAAGTTTGTTATTATATGACTATTTATTTATTTTCATTTGATATTTTTGAATATTCTGATTTTTTATTTAATCTCTCGTTTTAAGGATTAAATGAGTAATTCATTCTCCCCCAAAAAAATAATTCATAATATTTATTAGAAATAAATGTCAAACAATATTTAGACAGTTAAATAAAAAAATCATAATATTAAAAGAGACCAAAAAAACCACAAAAGTTTATTTATTTATTTACAAAAATTCATTTAAAATAATTATAAATTATAAATATGGTTCAATACTTATTTATTATTTTACTAAAAATTTCATATTTACTAAATATAAAAACATGTTTTAATTTAATCAAAAAGAAAAAAGAGGTCTTAATTTGTATCAGAATATTTATTAAAAACATGTCCTAATGTGTATCAAAATATTCCACGTGTTTTTAAAGATCGTGTCCTAATGTGTATCAAATATTCCAGTGAAATGTGTTTAAAGATCATGTATTTTTGTCTTTTTGACAGAAAATATCATGTCTTAATATCAAATATTCTATTTACTAACTTTTTTTTTTCGTTCTATTTACTAACTTCAAGATTCACTATTTGAATCTATTTTCTGTAGGGCACTTCTTAATTTGCAAAACCAAATTTTGAAGTGATGTTTTTCTATTAAGCTCTTGATTAGTTAGTTTCCCCTTTCTCCGTATTTGATTAAAAAAAACTTTATTAAGAACAAAGAATAAAATCAACTTCAATGATATATGCGCTTTGAAGTTAGTCTCATGATTTTTTACCTAGAAGATACTTTACTTTTAGTAAAAAAAGAAAAAATTAGTTCCTGTTTAGATAAAAAAAATATAAGCTTTTATGAGAAAGAAAAAAAAAACAAAATAACTTTTCTCATAAGTTAAAATTAACTTATATATAAATTAGAATTAACTTTTAGTCAGGTTAAATAACAGAGTTTTCTAAATTAGTTTATAGAAAAAAGTTTGTTTCATTTTAATTCCTTTTTTTTTATAAATATTAATAATTTTCTCTTATCTGAACAGAGCTTTGTATCTAGTGTCGTAAACAAGTCTTGCGAAATTTTAACACGAAACATTCTGTTAAACTTTATTATCATAGAAGTAAAAAGTAAAAAAAAAAACAGTTTTAATTATATGTGTTATGTTGAATATTTTTTTATGAAATTAATTTTTAAGTGAATAAATGAAGTAAAAAATAAGAAAATGTTTTTTATTAATTTAAAATTATAAATTATTTCAATTAACTTTTTTAATAATTATTTTCTTAACTTCTTACTTTCACTATTAAATGTTAGTTCCTTTTTTACGTATCTTTCGTTTAAATTTAAGGTATTTGAAGATAAAGAGCAATAATAATTGTAAATAAATTATATATTTGACTTTAGTTGTAGTGCATTTCAAAATCTTTACACATTGAAATATATCAAGATAAATAATTATTCTCAAATTTTAGTTCCACTATTCATTATGTTGAAAATTATTAGTATATTCAAATATACATAATGTTTTATAAATAAAATTTTCAGTGGGTTTATTGATAATAAAGGTTGTTTTAGTTAATAAAGATAATTTGTATATCATATTTTTGAGTTTGAATCTTGTTATTGATTTAATAATTTTATTGATAAATAATTTATAATTACCTATAGAAGCTGTTTGAAACTTAAGGTTTGACCATGATCAACCTAGGAATTCAACTCATTGAAATTTTTCAATATAAAAAAGTAAAGTTATTAAGCTTTGTTTAAGTCATTTAATATATGTATATATATACTTTAATTATATGATATAAATGTTTTTTCAATTTTTTATGATAATTAATATAACAATAAAATTTATATATTAAAAGTCACTCATATAAAGCACGGGTTAAAATAGTAATTAGGGTTAATTGACAGAGTAATTGGTTTGGATAAAATATTACAGATAGCTAGGATATCATATAAGAAAATTGCGAATTTAAAGGAAAAGAACTGAGTTAAAGTACATGCAATGACAGCGTTACAGTGCAAAAAAAAGAGAGAATGAACTTGCTTTCGGTTGAGGTGAAAGAAAATAAGAAAAAGGGATGAGGGATGAAATGAAATCTTGAGTAGATGCAAAAAAGATTTTGAAGTACAGATAAGTAAGTGATGAGAGTTTTGTTTGAGAAAAGGTGTAGGCATAGGAACACGACAATGGAAATGGAGTATTATATGCAACGCCACTAAACGGATGGTGAGGGCATTGGAATTGGATGAAGGGTGGGGAGAAGACCACTTGGCATGCTTATGTTATGTTCTGAAACTCAACGCCTGAGAGATTCAGGGTAACTCTCAATGCTCACTAGCTTTATTCCCAAACTACAAATGTACACTTAACTTTTTATCCACTACAGTTGATAGATAATTGAGTATCTTCCCATGTTCACAGGATTTTCATTTATAGAAATTAAAAATAAATATTAGATGATTAACAACTTTCAATAGATCCCCTAATTAAGCATAGGATTTCAATGTTTTAGTGGCATGTATAAAAAAGTTTGGAAGCGACCAAATCTATCTGATGATAATCTCTGCCATTCGGAAGCTTAAATAGTATGACGAATCAAATTTAATGTTTGATAATGTCTATAGTACTCTCAATAAGAGAATATATCGGTGAAACCACAAAATATACCCTTTTCATTTTTTAGTTTATACTTTTTCATAGTTTATAACAATGCATGAAGCATTTTAAAATTTTATGAACGAAAGATTCTTTGACATCTTTTTCATCGGTCGGTCGGACTATTATATAAAAAAAAACCATGGTATATTTGTTATAAACTTTATGTAATATCATATTCTTCTCTATTTTAAAATATTTTAGAGTGATAAAAAAAAGTATCAGTTTGTTGCAATAATTTGTTAATTATTATTAGAAAACTTGGTTGGTAATTTTTTTAAATCATTTAAAGAATTTATATGAAAAACTATACGAGATCTACTATAAATTAGTTAATGCATAAATTAACTTTAACTTAAGGAGAAATTCATTTTATTTTTTATACTATAAGTGTTTTTGAATAAATTTATCGAAGCATTCCCTAAAAACCTCACATACCTCTTGGTTATACCAAAATAATATAATTGATTTTTATTTAAGTGAACACTTTAAAAACTTATACTTGTAGTGATGTGTAATTAGTTAACAGTAATTTTGTAATAATAATATATCACAGATAAAATTTAAAATTTATTCTATAAAAATCTTTAATATTTTTAACTAATATTATTGAGATATCTATTAGTAAAACTAAAAGATATCGGTTATCAAACAAATTAAAGTGGAAATCACATCTCGTTAAACAGGTCTTAAAGACTTAAACTATGGGGGAAAATACAGATAAAAGTAAGAAAGATGATTAATTAATTTTTAATGAGAAAGTGGGGACATTTGATTAAAAGCAAAAAAAAAAAGTGAGAGAAATAACCTTTTCAATTGAGGATGTCCTTTGTTGTGGAGTGAGAACGAAGATAAGGGCGGTTTTGGAGTGAAAAGCGTGGGAGATTTTGTTCTAGGTTTAGGTCTAGCTTTGACAGGGTGGAGTGGATTATCAGAGAGTCCACGCATATTCATCTTTATTATCTTAAATAGTGTTCAAATGTTACTTTCAAGTCGAATAATATAATATTGATTTAAAGAAATAAAGCTTTTTCGTCACATATTTTTCATACGTAAAACTGCAAAAAGAATAATTTTCTTATATATATATATATATATATATATATATATATATATATATATATATATATATATATATATTTATTGTAAATATATTTACACTTATAATTAATTAAAATTACACCAAATATTATAACTTTGAAATAATTATTATTAACATGCGCAGCTCTGCCTTGTTTCGATCTAAAGGGGACCATCCCTCCTAAAAATTAAGACATAAAAACTTTGCAAAAATAATCTAAATATATTTAAGAGATAATGTTTTCTCATAAGTTGCCAAACACTATATTTGTCACCTCTCATTATACTTTTGTCACACCAAATATTAAGATCTAAACAGAAATCCATATATCTATCTCGTTGATTTTGGAAGTAGTAGTAAGTATCCATGACTTTCCATATTTCAAATTAACAAATAGTTTTTCTTAATGAGAAATAGTTGGTAATTGTTACTAACTTGGGTATTTGATACCATACTTAATTGTCTATAAATATAGGGTTAATTTTTCTTGCAAGTATCTTCTTTCCACATATATTATTATTATGTTAAAATCTTTCCTGACTCTATCATTAATTAGAGCTTGTGTAAGTACAATTATCTTTTTTCTTATATTTCATTGAATTTAACTATCATTCAATTTAAATATGATCCGAAATCTCTTAAATCACCTCAGATAACTAGTCAGATTAGTTCACATTATAATTTTAATATATATAGCTTAAAAGGATGATTTTAACAACAAATATAATAAATTTTCTTATAAGTTTCCAAACACTATATTTTTTACCTCTCATTATACTTTGTCACACCATATATCTTAAGGATCTAAACAGAAACCATATATTTATGTCATTGATTTTGGAATTAGTAGTAAATATCCTACGACTTTCCATATTTGAAATCAATAAATAGTTCTTGTTTTTTTGAAATATCAAGAAATAGTTGTTAATTGGTACTAATTTTGGTATTTGTTACCACACTTAATTATCTATAAATATAGGGTTAATTTTCCTTGCAAGTATCTTCTTTCCACCTATATTATTATTATGTTAAAATCTTTCTTAACTTTATCATTGATTAGAGTTTGTGTAAGTACAACTCCCTTTTTTTATATTTTATTGAGTTTAACTATCATTCAAAGATCCATTCAATCTAAATATGGCTCGAGATCTCTTAGATTACCTCAGATAGCTAGTCAAATTAGTTTACACGTTAGTTTTAATATATATATATATATATATTTATAAAAGGATATTTTAAACAATAAACATAATAAAATTGTCCAACATGCTAATTGTGAAAATTTTACTACGTTTTTATTTACTCGTTGATATCTTTTAAATTCTTCGATTGATTTATGGAAAATCATGGTTATTACTTCAATTAAAATTATAAAGTGGTTATTTTTTATTTAATTAGTGAGCATACTCATGTCTAGAAATTTTAGGGTATTAGGCAAAATCATTTGAAAGACTTAACGTATGAATATAAGAAAGATAAAACAGAAAATACTGAGAGATCTAAAATATTTTAAATAAAAAGTATTGTTGAAAAATTTGTGAAATAAAACAAATAAATAGTTATTTAACTTTGGACATGGTCAATGTGATTAACAAAAATGAAACTGTCTCTAATTTCATTTATAGATTCCAACTGCTTATTTACAATTATGTATTTTTAATTAATGATATCAAGTTATCAACCTTTTGTCTGATAACCTTTTTTCCTTTTTTTATAACGTTTTTTTTCTTTTTAAAATATTATGTGTTGTGTATTTTTAATGCGGGGTGAACTTCATAAACAAATAAAAATATGGAACATTCAAAATAACAGTAATATGGAACATTCACTGTTTTTTTTTTTTTTTTTGCTCTAGTACTTATCATATATAAATATAAACTGTTATCATTATTTTTTCCCCTATCCATCTGTAACTTTTTTCATAATCACGAGCATTTTATGAATTTAATTGTTTTATTGTTTTTTTTACAAGCATTAGTGTTAGTTTGGTTAACCAATATAATTAATTATGTTTTGAGTTTAATTTTTATATATTGTTAGTGCAGAATATCTTACACAGATATCTAATAGATTTATCTTATCACCAAATTATATTAATAAATAAGATTACAAGATAAAATAAATAAATCCTATTAGATCTATCTATAAAACAATTATAACAATAATGCACATAAACTAAATTCTTAATTTTTCTCACCATAATATATACTTTAATGTAAAATTTGAGCTAAAATTATTTTTGGCTCGTGAAATGAAATTAGTTTTACTTAATTGTAAAACAAAAAAATCCACAAAATACATGTGTGTATATAAGATTTCAGTGGTGAGCTTGGCACAGACAAGCACTCATTTGGAGCACTAATTATAATGTGCACAAACTAATCCAATTTTCACTTGGGATTAGTTAAGCAAACCCTTATTTTGGGTTAGTTCATGTTAATAGTAAAAGATAAATTTTTACTAGTTCGAGTATTATTTTTTGCTCAAAACTAATTAACCGAATCTGTAATGTAATCAACCATTACTTGTTTTAGAATCATTGGTGTATATGATAAGATTCGTTTTTCTACTTTGGGTGTATAAGTTGTTGTGCTAAGTGTGGGCTTGCGTGGGGTGCAGGATTGCAAGGCTAGGATTGGTTTCACACATTTTTGTATTTATACACTCTTGTGCTTTTAATATAATTATTTTATTGCTGACAAAAAAAGTACTTGTTTTAGAATAGTTAATGTTAATTAAAAAGAAAATCCACCAATTTGTTTAAAATTTACTAGTTTAAGTATTACTTTTTTGCTCAAAACCAATCCACCCAATCTGTAATGTAATCAGCATTACTTGTAATACTCTTACTGTTGCACAAGCAAGAAAATTAGAGCAGAAATATTTCAAAATGCAAATGAAATCAAGCGTAATTAAATAATAAATGTTTACAAAGTAATACAAATTTTTATTAGCATTGCGTTTTGGATTGATTATAATCAATTTAAGATAAAATAATTTTATTAAAAATATTTATTTATTTTAGTTGACAAAATATATTTATTATAGTAAAAAGCACTTGTTATACTAAAAATATAATATACCTGTCGGTGTCTGCTTTATAAGTTGTTAGCATATAGTGCATTAATTGAAGAAGACAAAAACTGACATTGATATTTTTTTCGCTCCACGACAAAAAATAATCACTGACCTAGACAAACTAGGCTAGCCATATTGGGCTTTAGCCCAACAAATCCAAAAGGCACGCTACAAGTCTATTCATACAGCATTGTAGAGGGCACCATCTACTGATATAGATTACTATTTCCCAATAGAATTCAAAATACTACAGTAAATCCATCACTGGCTAGAGAGTGAAAATGAAGCATAAGTTTCAAAAGAAACTATAGGATTAGGATGTGCGTTGCATACCAACCATTGAAATTAATAACCTTTCATTTTAAAAGAATAAGTTATTATGTAATATAATAAATTAAACGGATAGAATAATTCTAGAGGGTTGGAATCCAAAACCCTAACCAAATATTTTGAAGAGATAAATAATTAAATGATATGCTCAAAATAGTTGAAAGTATCAAACATAAAACATACTTATATCTTATTATTTTATAAAAAATAAAAAAAATTGGGACATGGCTCCCCGCCTACTTGTAAATAGCTACGCCAATGGTTTGATAAGAATGTTTAAACCTTCAATTCAAATGGACATAAATTAAAAAGCAAACTTATATTGAGTACTCTTGAAGAAATATGTAAAATAAAATAGTTTTTTCAACTCTCCACAAAAATCTACATGTAATTGTTAGAAAATTCTAGTGTTATTTTTTTAATTAAAAGTAGAAATTTATGTTGGCGATTTTTAATTCAAAACTTTACCATATAGATTTACGAAGAGAATCAAGTTGAGACGTAACAAAATCTAGCCCAACCTATATAATTTTCACCACTAGCCACCAATATATTTCCGTGATTGACCTATTGGCAACAAGAGTTGATGGATTTCTCCATGGATATACACTCATGAAGATCGAATTCCTTTGGAGGCAACGTTACATAGAGATATTCCTTCATAGATTTGGGTATCTGTGTCATTAACTCGCGCCCACAGATGGACATTCCAGAATCTGCATGCGATAGAACTCCGGGTGCGCATCTGGAACTGGAAGCAAGCAACCCTGAATTCTTCAATGGTAATTAAATGGCCATGTCAGGTCCCTATTGTCCACATCCCAAATACTTACAATGACAATTACTACTAGCACTTAGTTATGACTCTACATTAATTTATAATCTATAATCTGCATAAAACCTCTTTCAGTTTAATGTATATCAACAGTATCAATTACACTTCATGCATACGTCTGAATAGTATTACTACCTAGTAATTTGTGATATGGGGAGTAATTACACACTTACACCTTTTTATGAGCCTACCGATGAACAATAATGAAATTGACCTTTCATACATTTTACTGATGGTTCTATATCTCCCTTCATTCAAAACTAAAATAAATTGACTTTCAATTTCCTTTTTCTTTAGATAAATATGTAGACAAAATACTAGAAAGTAATCTTCTTAAATATTTATTATGTAACTGTAAACTACAATGTGAACCACAAGCTCATTCCCTTATCATCAATACTGTACAAGAAAACCAAATAAGTTAAACAAAAAAAACACATTACAAATTAAGCTCATTCCCTTATCCTCAATCTCCTATTAAAATTTTCACGTTCTTTTATCATGTTTGTTGTTGTGACCTACAAGAAGAGAAATAATGTTGCTATGTGAGACAAGCAAACACTAGCCACCGTGTCTGAGACCGACCTTTAGATTATGTTGGGAGTAGATCTAATGACACATATATAAACCATGCCATTTGAACCATGCGTTTAGAGATCGTCATGCATCAAGCTCGTTGTCTAGTGTTTGGATTGCGAGTTGACACCATCAATGTTGTGTGGGGTCACTAATGTTGTTGTTATTAGTCTTCATTCAAATGTGTAAAGCACTCTTGTTTTTTCATTTTTTATGCATCACTAGAAAACGAAGCATGAATGATTAAAATTAGTTAAAAAATTATTATTCTTTCATTGATATACGGTAAAAAAAATAAATGATTTTTTTCGTTAATTTTTTTATTGTAGTGTCTTTATTTTATTTTACTTTTATCTTTTTTACTTATTAGATTTCTTAAAAAAAAATTAACCGATAAAAAAGAATGTATTAAAAAATATGAAAAAAAGTGTGTTATTAATATTTCTCTTATTAAATAGATTCACTCTTTACTAAAAAAAAATGAGGTGCTTTTACGATAGTAAAACAATAAAGATAACCTTCCTTTTTTCTCATTTCATTCACACCTTTTGCTAAAAAAAACTGACTTTCTTGATCCCATTCGCATGAGTTAAGCGCATTCAAATCCCGAGGCTCTTTGACTCCAAAGTAAAAAGGTTTAATAATTAATTTTAGCGTAAGATATTTTCTCTCACTGAAGATATTTTAATTACATTTTCCTTTTTTAAAAAAAAATACACACTCTAGTATATTAAATGATGTTTTGATCACTCATGTTATCACATAAAAAAATCACTCATATTATCAACTTTAAAACTTAATGGAGAATTTTCATTTCAATTTTTACCATCTCAAAGTTTGTGCTTAAGATACAAAACCAACCATTGATAATAGTAAAATATAAAAAAAATGGAACTAAAGGATTCGTTTAATTAAAATTGAAATGGTTTGAAATACAACATTTTTATAAATGAAATGGGCTTGTTTATGGATTACCAACCGTTGCAAACATAATTGGGCTATTTTGGATCGCCAGCATAAAAAATGCTAAGGAATTGATATGGCCCCTCCAAAATTGTTTTTGGACCCTACCAATCAATATAAAATACCAAAATACTTTTTATAACACAAATGAAATTATAATTTTGTTGTGTTACACAAATTACAATATAAGGGAATCATAATTCTGTTATATCAAAGAAATTGTAATCCAAATCGTAATTTCGTTGGGCTACAAATTATGAAATTAACACCTAAGTCATTTCTATTTGTCAAATAATGGAAAAAACAAAAAAATGTACAACAAGAATATGATTTCACTGGAAAATGTACAACAAAATTATGTTTTGTTTATACATTATTTGTTAACCTTCACTTATATAACGGAATCGTGATTCCGTTGATATTTTTTCCACAAACTCAGTTACACAATGAAAATGTATTTTTGCTGCACTAACGGGGTTGTGAAAAAAATGTACACCAGAATTGTAATTCTGTTGCACAATATTTTTCGCGCTCTTATTAGTGCACGAAAAGTATATTTTCATTGTGTATTGTAGGGAAGGGTATTTTTGGAAATTTCAAAAGATGGTAGGGGTTAATAGCAACTGTGTTAGGGCCAATAGTAACCCCCAAAATGCTATGGCACTCAACTAATTTTATTTGGGGCCAGTGAGGGAAATCAATGAATCTTGCCTATTTCAGTGGTGTGCAACTAGTTAATGGATCATACTAATGTCTACACATTGTGGTTTGGGTTTGTGTCCCTTGAAAAGAAAGATAGCGGCTCGCTACCCAAGACTTGTGATTCTGAAGTTAGGGAGGGGTCATTGATGAAGAAAAAGAGGCTCAAATAACTGCGGCATTCCGGGATTCTGAAAGGTCAAAGAGGCTGCTGATTTTGTTGTTACAGCACGAAAGGCTTATTAAATTCTTTATTCTGGGATTTCTTTCTTCATGCATTCACATTAATCCGTACTATTCTTTGGCTCTACGGATATGTGAACCAGGTTGCTTTTATTGTTAAGGCTAAATGTTTTGTTTTTATCGGTTAACATTAATTTATTATTTGTTAGTTTTTGTTAATGACAAAATTTGAATCCACAAAATTCCTCTTTTCCTTTTCACTCTACCATCAAATCAAATAACACTTTGAGACTAGTGTTTGGTTCAGTTATTTAAAAAAACACTAATTATACTCATGAGTTTTTTTTTTTTTTTTACAAACACCTAATTTATTTTCTCAAAAAATATTTGATTGAAGAAAACACTCATCAAATAAGTTTTTTTGAAGATTACAAATATAAGATATTTTAAGAGGAAAAAAAAGGTTTTGACCGTGTGGCATATATAATTTTACACTATCATTAATTACAAATGACCATGTATGCATTCCTCATGAACCATTTTGTGTTATGTGTTGTTTGGTTTGGACTTTGATGGAATCAGTTGAAGCATAGACCTCGCGGAAATTAAGCAAATTAGCTTCTAAGAAGCACCACCACCAAGCATGGCAAGATATATATATTTGGTCTATTTTTAGGCATACCAGAAAGAATGCCGATAATTTTGTGCTTAGCGGTTAGCAGGTCCCTTTGCTAAATTTGTATGCACTGAATATGAAAAAAATGGAAGATGGGCCCGCTGTTGTGAGTGCATTCTTTGACTATACAGCACAATTTTCCCATCTGTGTTCAATGAATTGCATTAGGCCGAAATATATACATTGGTTAATGGTCATGGAAAGTGCATGATTCTGCCTTTAAAATAGTATAAATAAAGATATATCTATTTTTAATTTTAATGAATTAAGATTATAATATATTTAAATCAAATAAAAAAAATTGTATCTATATTTATATATTCTAGAGACACATTGACTTAAAAAATAGTGTGTGAAATTAATGAAAATAAAATAAATAGTATTATGAGAAAAACATATAGTCTCTTCCCTTCACTCTTGAATATATAAGTCAAAGAAAATAAATTAATTCATAATCCTTAAAAATATTAGTTTGTACATTTAACTTTATTAATTTCGTTTAAAAATATTGTTTTTCTTAAACTGTCTTTTATTAAAACTTGATATTAAGAATAAAAAATAATTATTACAAACATAATTTCAATTAATTAAATAAAAGATATTTTAGAAATGATTTCATTAAATAAAGTGAACTTAGTTAAGTAAAAATTGTTTAAGTAGAGAGTATCGACTATCAATGACGCATTTAATTAAGTGTCCGGTTCTTTTAAATTTCAATAAAAATTTATGTAATTTTTGTCTCAATCCTTCATAAGAGAAAAATCCAATGCTAAAGTATGCACGGCTTCGTATCAATTTAATAAATATCGATAATGGATACAATTTGGATAGATTATTATTTTTTATACCCATATTTAGAAAAACTATTTATTTCCGAAGTTATATTAACGAGAATAGTATTTTTATTGTTTATTCTCATTGTCTTTTTGTAGTTACATATTAGTATGTAAACATGTTTCTCACACTTATAAGATTATGTTAACATATAAATATGAAATGGGTTGAGTAGTAAATTTTTCGTATCCCCGCTTACCCTTGTGAAAACTTCCATTTAACAAACAATTCATCTACTCCTTATAGATATCTTTTGCAAATCGCCGTTGAATTTGATCAGTTCAATTGTAATGCCTGAAAAATCGATTACTCAAATTATTTTTGTATTTTTCACCCACCAAATGGTTCTGCAAACGCCATTTTATAACATGGTACATAACATAGATTTCTAAACTGTAAGCGCCTTGAACATAGAATTCCTTCTTTCATGTGGGAATACACAATGGAAAGAAGGGCTCACTCTTGTCATTTCTAAACTGTATAGCACTATTCCTCTATAATACAATGTTAGGTTCAAAATTATATGGCGCGGTGATTAAAAGGCATAACTACTTCGCAACGCATCAACGAATTAAGCAAGAAATAAACAATGACAATGAGTAATGAACACATATCAAGAGCATAAAGAATAATATAATACTTGGGATAAGGAAACAGAAAACGTTGTTCAGCTTGAGGCTGAGCTGAGCTGGTTTTCTGTTCTTGTTGGCCTACGTAGGTTGTCTTTCCTGTTTTCTTTAATGGGAGCAACAGAGTTTTTTTTTTATGAGACCCTTATTAAAAAAATTAAATAAATTTTCAAGTTAGCCTCGGATATTCTATCTATTTAGTATTTAAATATAATAAATTTTAAGGATTTTTCGTTAGTTTCCAGTTTTGTAAAATGTTATTTATTTTAGTTTTTTTTAATGTGAAGCAACAATAGAAAATAAAGTAAAGAAATGACCGATGAAATCCCTACTAACTCAAGAAATTGTATTAATTTTTTCTTTTTTCTTTTCTGTTCTTTCCTCCGGAAACCTCTCGTCCCAAAAGTTTCACCGTATAATCAGTAGTGTTAAAGTTCGGGGACATGTTTTTAACTTATTGTGCGCGTCTAATTATGAACTGATACGATTGTGCAGAATAAAATTTATCATTATTGACAAATTGGCTTTTACGGTGAGAGCCTTTAAACAATTCTTAACTAGATTCCCTATCTACTTGCTACGTTTTAATTTTCAGCAATTGAACAATTACAAACAATTTTCTCATGATTTTGTTCCATTGAAAAAGCTGGAGAGAAGAACGACTGTTCAAAACATTTTTATGGATGATTGCTTAGTCAGATTTCTGTTTCCAAAATAACGGCTACTACGGTCAAGCTCAGTTTCTAATTCAACTCAGGAAATTATTAATGATTGACAGCACTACTCTTCTACTCAAACTCAGGGGCAAAATCAACAAATTGAGTTCTTTTTATAAATTAATTATCAAAATGGGTCTGTTTCATTTTTATTTATTAAGGGAGTCTGTTATTTTACTACAAAAGGCTTATCTGAGGGGCGCGTTCCACCGAACGCGACACGTGGCGTGACGCTTTGTAATAAAATAACATATCCCCTTGATAAATAAAAATGAAACAGACCAATTTTAATAATTAATTTATAAAAGGGACCCAATTTAATGATTTTGCCCAAACCCAGTGCCCTTTTCTCATCTATCGTGGCTAATTTTTTGAAAGTGGATATCGAAGGCAACCGTGATTGCATTATCTCGCGAGTCGAAGTAATCAAACATTCCCTTATGTTGATTCAAATAACAGTAGTATTTAAGTGAGACGCAATTTTTATTAGTCACCTCATAAATTAGATTTTGAAGTTAATTTAATTTTTAACCCAAATTAAATCTCCAAGTTCAAATGTTGGAGAAAAAGGTGGCTTTAAACTTTTTTTTTTCCTTTTTTTGTGATGGAGGCTAGATAAATGAGTACAACAGATAAGTTCATAATTTAACTAAGAATTAAAAGTATTCTGAAATTTAAATGAGTAATTTTTTTTATTATCATGTTATAAAGTATTTATTATTTTTGTTCAAAACTAATATTTATTTAAAAATTTAGCTTACTAAATCTTCAACCGAATAACTTTTCCTAAAAATATTTTTTTTTCTTTCACAAAGTTCAAAATTTAATAAATTTTAGTATCGTTTTATGCAAACTATAAATAAAAAGTATGACCACTTTTCTTACCCAAATCAACCATTCTTAGCATGTAGTAAAAGTTTAATTATTGCTCTGGACTACAATCAGTGATTATTTTACTTGTCATAGCAATCAACTGTACCCTATTTTTTGGTGTTTATCAACTTATATTTGTTTTTTTTTTGTCAGCCAATAAAAAATGTTTCATTAAGGGGGGTACAAGAGGTAGCAAAGGATAAAAAAAAATGTTTCCACATCATCCAACAGGTTCAATGCACCCAACCTATTAATGACAGAGCATATCTACCTTAGTAATAACCCCCAATGCAACAGCTGCTCATGCATGTGTATATGCAGAATACCACGTTAACAGAAAATGCTTTGTAAATAACTACACAGCTTGAACCTGTACCAAACCAATCCCTCGCATTTTACCATTCCGTCGCCCTCAAAAGTGGCCCAACCTCCTAAACATACCAATCGAAAAATGATGATTTAAAGTTGTTAACCTTTGCATTGAGCCAACTCCAAGCCTTGAATTTGATCAACTTGGTCACCTTATCAAAATCCAACATTTCTTGTTTGAATAATATGTTGTTCCTATGGCACCACAGCACCCATAGAACAACACTCCACACCACCCTCCAGAGCCTTGTTTTGTCCCTCCCAAGCCAAAAGCATTGATGCTGAAAGAAATGATCCCTACAATCCAAGTGTTGCGCCGAAGACACCCCCACCAAATTGTAGAAATGGCCCCAAACTTTGTAGGAAAAGTGGCATTTAAACAATAAGTGGCTTTATGTCTTCATCTTCTTGGCAAAAATGACACATGTGATCTGAGCTCCTCAACAGAATGTTCCTATCTCTCAAATTCAATTTCGTTGGCAATCTATCTTTAGACAATCTCCAAATGAAAGCGGCCACTGTAGATGGAATTGGAAAATTTCACAATTGATCGAAGAAAAAAGAATCTACATGGCCAGGCATAGGGAGAAGCACCTTGTATACCTCCTGTACACCATATAACCCTGTAGATGCATTTTTCCATGACAAAGTATCCTCCACTTGCCTGTTAAGAACAATCCCCTCCAATTCGGGCAAACAACTATTGAGTGGAGGTATTTCCCAATCAAACCACCCCCTCCTCCACCTCAACTCCCTAACCCAAATATCATTCTCCCAACACCCCATATCCCCTATAGAAGCATGTTTTTGTACTGAGTTAAAATATAATCTACTATACTTTACTTGGAAGGAAGAACCTCCCGTAGCAATCATGTCCCAAAACTTCAATTTTTTTCATCACCCACCTTCCATACAACATTCTTATCAAACCATTGATTCCCTACACCAATCCCACACACATCAGCTAAATCTTTTCACCAAGTGGAATCACTCAAGGACCTCCTCTTGACAAGGATTTGGTTGTCTAGCCCATACTTCGATTTTAACACTCTTTGCCATAAAACATTTTGATAAGTTAATCTCCACCTCCACTTGCCTAGCAAAACCATATTGAATACTTTAACATTTTTAATACCCAATCCATCTTGTGTGCCTTCGGTAAACACACCTCTTACCACTTCACCCAAGCAATCTTTCTCCCACCCTCCACACCTCCTCTCCATAAGAAATTCCTTTGAATACTAATGATTTTTTTTTTCAACACAAGAAGGAATTTTAAAAAAAGACAAAAAGAACAAAGAGAGGAAAGACAAAACCGAATTGATAAGTGTGATCCGAGCACCCAAGAAAAGTGATTTATGTTTCCACTTAGCTAACCTCCCTCTCGATTTATTTAGAATAGGCTCCCAAAAACACTCCCTCCTAAGATTACCCCCAATTGGCATGCCTAAATAAGAGAATGGCAAATTCATCAGAGTACAATTTAGGATTAAGCCATACCTATGCAACTCATCATGTTCAACACCAATTCCCGCCCAACTTTATTTGTGATCACGGAAATCACAAATTCGCAACATAAACACCTACTTGAGCGCCAAGCTTTTAGTGAAGATCTTAAATGATTGACTCAATTGACTTGTCCAACATGGTTGGTAGTAGTTTGAGAGAAAAAAAAAATAGGAACAGACTTTTGTATAGATTATAATTTATTTTTTAAAAAAAGCCTCACATATGATCATGATAAGTGTGAAGTTTTGTTCATCTATATACTAATAGGCATTTCTTCCTAGCTAGTTATCATAAGTTACTTCACATTTAACTTTTAAGTTCAATTTTTATTTTAAATAAACTATTACGTATTGTTTTCAATTTAAATATATATTAAAATTATTATTATCTTTAATTATTATCATTCCTAAAACATATATTAAAGTGACAGTTCTCATTTTCTTTTTTTCAAAATTATATATTACACTACTACCAATCTCAATGGGTGAAGAAACTTATAATATATTCATTCAGCAAAATAACTTATAATATATTCCAAATATTTTTCGTTATTTTTGAAGATAACATGTGCTGGAATGAACATATACGTACATGTTTAGTTTGAGTTATTTCACATAAATAATCCCTTTTTTAGGTGAGATTTTCGAATGAAAAAAAAATCTCTTGAAGTTTAAATTGAAACAAACATGTCCGGCCAATAAAAAATAGCTTTGAAGTTAATAGATAAGTCAATTAAAGACATTGTTAAATATAGATGTTTAGAGGAAATACCCAGTGAATACTAACACGTGAGATTAAGTAAATTCATTGACACATGCAAGAAGTTTAAAAAATGATTTCTACAAGTTAGTGACGGAAAATTTTTGACAATTAAGAATGGAAAAAAAAAAGATGTATTTTTTTTCAATATTGACTATTATCCATACTTATACTTATCTTTAAACACTGAATTCACCTAAAAGTTCAACAATATGAGCTAAAGAATACTATTAATTAATATTCAACATAGAAAAACTTCATATCGTATCTGAAAATATAATACAGAAGTGAATGATTTTATTTTATGGAAAATATTCCTCTTCCCATCATTATTTGGAATAGATTTATCAAGTGAGATTTTCAACAGTTAAATCACGGGCAATTGCATATCTTAATTAATGATTTTCTTTCCAAATGCAAGTGCAAAACTATCACTAACGATAAGGTGCACGCCAAAAAACAAAAGAAACTAACGATAAGGGCATAATATATGATTAGTTTCTGGGCGGCTTCTATATTCGCAACGAAATTTGAAGATTGAAGAAGGCAATGCTAAAGAAGAGAAGAAAGACGGCCAAGTGAATGAGGTGGCAATTCGATCTTATCCAAAAGGAACCTAGACGCCCACGAGTCAAATTCCAAGTGGGAGCCACGTGGCAGAAAACCATACAATACAATTTGTTTGAGTTTGAGTAGTTCCGATTCGGTCCGGTTCGGTCCGGTTCCGTTGGATTGGATATTTTTTTAAACTGAAGTTGGTACTTTCTAGAGCGAATCAGAAGAGGGACCCATGCTCCGTCAGCAAGCCGCATTTGAAAGCTGACACTTGTCTTTAACACGTCATTATCATTCCCAAGAGCCAGCCATCGCCGACAACTTCACAGTTCTTCACACTCTCACAAACCCCCCCTTCAACTCTATCTTTCTTTTTCACTCCAATGTTTTCAATAAAGATGCTTTAACAAGCACCGAATACTATCAAACATTTAATTATTGTTTTAATTTATATACTTTAGCTTTTTATACCATTATTTTTTGTATTATTGTGAACAAAAAATATATGTTACAGTTTGTTTGGTTCGACGGAAAATCACCTGATGAAAGTTATAATGAAATAAAAAGTGTTGAAAACATGAGTCCCACCGAAACAAACAAGCTAAAATGTACAACAAATCAAATGAGATTTTAGAAATATCTTTCACTTTCAGTCTTCTGGTTGTCTTTCAGCAACATGTTTATAATTGATTTACCATAATAATCAAATAAGGTTAGAGCATAATCAAATAGCGTCGTTATCCTTGCCTAGGAATGAATTTGCTAGTAGCATGTGGGTAAGCATAATCGGACTATGAGTAAAATTGGAAATTCATAATTATCTGATTTTACTTTTTCCTTTTATTACCCACATAGTTATTTTAATTTAAATATTTCATTTCTCATACTTACATCTTTTTTTCATTTATTTCTACCAAACACCAACTTAATCAGCATGTAACTAGATTTAAATAATTTAAGTGAATACTTGTATACGAACTTTTAGATGAACTTCTTATATTATTATTCTATATTTTCAACCAATAAGTTTTTCATATGTGTTTAATATTTTAATATGTCATTATTCATATTGATATAGAAAATGACAATAAATAAATTAAAGAAAAATGTCAAGTTTCACTACTGTAATTATAAATAAATATTTTTATAGCATTAAGAGAACATTACTTCGTGTTATTTATGTAATGAATCTTATTGATAAAATTTTATTGTTGTTGTTGATATTATTGCAAGGGAATAAATACATTCTCTTGTGATTTCAAATCAAGAATAAATATAAGCATAAATTGTATACAATGCACGAAAGATCCAGGACAGTTATACTTTATTTTTTTCCCAGTCTGTAGAAGTAAGTTATCGGCATACTTCTTTAAAAAAATCGCCATTAATTTGCATACTTTTTAAGAAAAAATTCTTTCATATGGTTTTTACTTTGGGTATCTTCAGAAACAAATATATTATCAAATTAGCAAGTTCTTTTTTTTCGCTAAAGAAATTAACAAGCTATGCTTCTTCTTCTTTTTTTACAGAATTCTTCTTCTTCTGTTTTTTTTTTTAATTAAACAGAATTCTTCTTTTACTCGTTATGCACTCTGTTTTTCCAACGTTTATCAATCGTCCCAAGTTCTGACGACTCACCAGTAGTTCTACGGTCTACCTATTTGAGATTTTTTAAAAAAAAATACGTTTTAATTTGGAATACTTGTACGGATAGAATGTGACACACTAGGAGTTTACACTTTACACTTATTTGTCAGGTACACAGTTGGTAACAAGACAATGAATTCGTCTTAAAATAATTATGTGACGTACAAGTTCAGTGTTGAGTTAATATTATTGGTCCACCTCAAAACACAAGAAATATATATTTAAAGATTACAAGACAATAAGGGAGATTTTTTTTTTAAAAAAAAAAGCTCCATATTTGAAAAAATTATTAGGTGATTAAGATCGCCTGATTGAAAAAAAAAAGTAATTTTTAAGTAAATTGAAAATTTATATAAAAAAAATTCAAAACTAATGTGATTATTATTATTGATCAATAAAAATATTTATAAAAAGTAAAAAGCGAAGAGAAGGAAATTATATTTTCTATTTTAAATATTAGAAATTCAATTATTATTATGTTATAAGTTATCATTATTATAATTATTTGTAACAAAAATTCTTTTAAATATATAAATTTTATTATATTTGAATTCTAAACTATTTTAATTCTAAACTAAAAACTTACAAAAAATTATCGTAATCTATAAATAAATATGAAAATAGAAATTTAATAATTCCAACAATAATTGCATATACTATGATATTTTAAATTGATTAAAGAAAATTTAAAATTTCTTAAATTAAGAATAACATTATTAATTTTTATTAGGTTGTTAGTGAGTAGATTTTTTTATTGTCTGCACATCACATAATTATGGATTGAAACTATAAATAACATGATGATGTTGAATCATATAATAAACGATCTAATATTTGACCTGCAATCCATGTTGTTAAAAATCAGTTAGAAGTAAAGATAGCAAAACTAAGGTGGATAAAAATAAAAGAATAAGTGAAAATAAATCAGAAATAAAAAGTGTTTGGATAAAACGAACGTGAGAGATGAAGAAATATATGAAAATATATAGAATTGCAATATTTTTAAAGTTATCTTCCTCCAAATGTCCTTTCTCTCGACATCCAAAATTATTTTCATTCAGTCATTCACGCTATATTATTTTCATCCGCTGTACCAAAAAAAGATTTTTAATGCACTTTACTCTTGTAAAGAATTTTTTAATGGTTATATTATTATTTTTTTGCTTGTGTAATAGTACTACTTATAAATAATGATATATGAATACTTTCATTTTCATGTTACAAATATTTATTTGAAACCCTTTTTATTTTATTTTTTTATCATATTATATCACATACTACAAAAGCGATCATATTTGTTTCTCTTGGATTTTATCTTTTCTTATTCCTAAACGTCAAGAACATTGGGGTGTCACTAAACTTTTTCTCTACTTATATTATTACAAAAGCGATCATATGACATCGTCGATAAGTAGAGTAAAATAAAAAAAGAAAAAAAAATATAATGATGCAATTTATGTCAAGTTGAGTTTTCGTATAAATAAAGCTACCACTTTACTTTATTCCATACAAGATATCAAGTGAATTGATGTTAACCGATTAAAAAATTTTAAAAATTAATTATAGTAGTTTTTTTTACAAAATTAATTATAGCAGTTATGTTTAGCAAAAGGCTCCTACATTACTCATATATATATATATATATATATATATATATATATATATATATATATATATATATATATATATATATAATTGTATGCTATAAAATAGAACTTGGTTAAAATATTTTTTGTACATATTTCGTTTACTACCAATGTAGGGGAGCGAATCTCGTCCACGAACGTGAAGAGAATAATTAGATGAAGTGCTTGTGATGCTCTCTTTGCTACGTTATAGGTGCAGTGATCTGTAAAATCTTTGATGTTTCAGTTAGTTCTTGAAAGAGTCAAGAGTTTAATAGAATTGAAATAGTGTGCATTTTGTATCCATTGTACTTTGTCGTTTCTTAATGCCCCCTTGTTGCATGGGTGGTACCACCGTACATGAATAATACGCCATATATCTAATTGTGAGGCGTTTATTATGAATATTTTCCAAATGTGATCTAGTTAGTGCAACTTGTATTATTTTTGTTGTTGTGCTTGATCTTGCGTGTTTATTGTTAGGTCAGGATAATAATTAATCTACTTACTTGAGCTGACGTGTTTCATCGAGAGATCTATATATGAATTATATTAAATTCTTTCCTTTTTAAAGTCAAATTATTATTTTTTCTTTCACAAGTTGTTTTATTCGTGCATTGTATGTTTAATTTTATATTTTATATTTTTAGTTATAAAATATACAAATTTAAAATTCTAATAATTTTGTAGTACACCACTGTAATGAATAGAGTCATTTAAAGTTTTTTTCCATCTATGTATAGTATAGAAGCTCTTCCACTATAATTTTGATACGATATTTTGTCTAAAGTTTCGTTAAAAAAAAAACTATTGCACTATTTGAATATTTGTTAATTTTATTCTTGCGTGTTCTAATAAAAAATATTTGAATCATACTACTCTTGCACTATTCTTGCATTTTTTTTTTAAAAAATAAAAACAAGTATTTTCTCAAAACAACTTTAATTGAGCATGTGAAATACGTCACATTATATGCACCTTCATTGAATCTCACTCGGTGTTGTTGCTATGCTGAAACAAATTTTATTTTTTATGATTTTATACAGTCGACAGTGAACACACTTATAGTGCAAATCAATCAAACAAAAGCACTATCTCATAAATGAAGAGCAGTACTATTTATTACGAAAAATAATACTCCTGTATTTACCAATTAATTACCAATTTATTCAAATACGTACACGTGATGGTGGAAACTGGAAAATGTCAAGTTGAAGTGCCCAACACGTATGGCAAATGGCTGAGAAGTTCTGGTGAAGAATGAATTAGTTCGTGCGATTTTGTGTTCATGATGGGTCAATATCACACGTTCAAGAAATTTAAAGCGACTTAAAGATATTTTTTAAAGTTTATTTACTTTTCCTATATAACACAAACAATAATTTCATTCTATTAATTAAATAGTCAAAATTAACAAATAAGAACATGACGGCTAATCAAGTTGGAGCTTTCCATGCTAATTGGAATAGATAATTGTTGATTCTAGGGATAAACACACACACACACGAAAGATTCTTCAGTTAAATTTGATTGAACAAACAGTAAACTAAAAACGGTTGGTGTTGGATTCTATTCGCCGAAAGAGTAATTTATTGGTGTCGGTTTGACTAAGACCCTTTTTTAGTTTTTATACAGAAAAAGATGAAGTCCCACTAAAACTAAAACACATTCTTTCCTCTACAGGCCCGCGAGGTTTCAGGAATTGGAATAAGAAAACACTGGGTAAACACAATAAAATGGAAATTTCCTGTATTCATTTATCACATACACGTACGTTTGTTTTGAAGCCAAATTGAGAAGTAGGTAAAGCCAATACGTTACTGCGAGCAACGCGTGTAATCTCTTCATGTGTGCATGCATTCACTACCCAAATAAGTGTACTCTTGCCCACATCAGGGAATAGAATCGTATTCACTTCACCACACACACGAAAGTGACTACTATGCAAAGCTCTATAGCGAATATCAATAATTCATTATAACAGGAACAAAATCTGGTTAATCATTTTCTGTTTTCATTTTCTGAAAACTGTTTTCATTTTTAAAAGATTATAATTCTGAAAATATGTTTAATTTGACTTTTTATTTTCTGTTTTTAAAAAATAAAAATACTGAAAATTTATGATATATTGACTTTTTATCTTTTTTGTATTTTTAAATTTACTTAAAATTACATTAATTGACATCTCATTTTCATTTTACTCGAAATCGAAATGAGATTACTGTTTTCAACTGAAAATACTGAAAACGAAATTTTATTATTTTCATTTTCTGGTTGTTTTCTGTTTTCATTTTTACTAAAAATGTTTTCAAAAATCCAATCAAACACATTTTCATCATTATTTTTTATTTTTAGTGAAACTGAAAATTCACTGAAAACAAAAAAACAGGCAAACCAAACATCCCTTAATAATTTATAGGCGCGATAGTTAGAGAGCATGGTTTAATAAATCGGCTGCATATATCAGCATCAGCCACTTTTGAGGGCAACGTTGCTCACGAGAATGACAATCCGGCTCATGAACTTTAGAGAATGCTCCCAGCAGCTTCGAATTTTGAATGGTTGATTTTAGAGATTGCGAATGCCCTTGGAGAAACACTTTGATTATGTATTTATTTAATATTTTTCTGTCTTATATATTAAGACTTTATATCATAAATAAATTTATTATTCATTTCAAACTAAGTTTCAAGACATAATTGAAATAAAATCCACTTTACAAATGGATCCAATTGAAAATTAAACAAGAGAATTTTAGTTTTACTTTTTAAGCATACGTTGAAGACCTCGCAATTTAAAACCAAACATGCATGCCTCCCAAGATTGTTGACCACCTACAAACATTGTCACCTTTAATTTAATAAATTTTAGTTTTAGGAGAGTTTTAATACTGAAAAGGAAATAGCACATATTGAGGAGACGTTTGCATTGTGTATTTATAGAAAAATGAAAATGGTTTGCGTGGTAGGATAATGTTACGTTTTGTCGGTCGATTAATTGCCTTTACACATCCTTAGGATAGAGGAATTGTCTATACTTGTGTCAAAAAGAAATTTTGTAACTTATAATGTATGATATGTTATGAAAAATGTATTAAATTTGATATTTGGTGTGCAAATCGTTAGCGGGCTTAAGTCAAGTGAGGTTTCTCTTGGTCTTATAGACAAAAAAGAACATGTTATCCCAATAAAATATAAAATTCAAATGTTCCTACCGAATGCCTATTTCTACTAACAAGTCGATAGTTGTTGCGAAATGTCACGGTGAAAAACCTAGATTGTTTGTTTCAAGATATAAAAATCGAGAAAAATGAACTTTGGAATATGACGCTGTCAATTCACAACAGTATAAAATTTTCATATTTACCTTGTTTCTAATTTCTATGGTGAAAGGTGGGTATGGGAATGAAAGTTTTTTTTACAATAGTCATGTCTCCATTTCATTCTTCTACCTTTTTTTCCAATTTGAATTAAATAGGGTTTTTCCTAAAATTATGAAATATCAATCAAACATGTTCATTAGAAAGATATTGTTAGGCATAATATTCTTAAAAATGTAATAATACACCTTGAAACAATCGCTCCTGAAATGGACGATTTGTAAATGTATGTTTAGAATAAAATTTGCAAATTTAGATTTGAATAAACTTCATCTTGCAAACTAAATTTTTAAAAATAACCTTCATTTTTCTTCCATTTCAAACTAAGTTCTAGACAAAATTGAAACAAGACTCAATTTACAAGTAGATTCAACCAAGAAACAAACAAGAGTAATTTCTAAATTTACTTGTTGAACTACATCTTAATATGGGTGATGACCACATACAAATATTCTCACACTTAAATGAGTTTTAGTTTGCTAAGGTAACTTTTCACCTAATGTAATTCTTAAAATTTGGAGTTGATTGACGTTAGGGTAAACGTAGTCTGGATGGATTCCATGATTTCACATGTTGAACAGTAGATACCCTATGTTAGGATAATATAATGAAAAATCTCTTAAACAAAAGAGTCTGACGTTCAAGTAAATACACGAGTGAATTAATAATGGAATAAAAAAAAGAGGAGATAAAACTTGTATTTATATTGTTGGATGGGAACTTCGGGTCTTTGATGGTAAGAGTTGTTAGAGCGGCATAACAACTCTTGTAGATAATTCATTACTTATAAATAATAGTTAGTAGATAATTCATAATTTATAGATAAATAACTAATAGATAATGCATAGTTTATAGATAATAACTAATAGATAATTCATCATTTATAGATAATCTATCACTTATTGATAATTCATTGTTAGTAGATAAATATATACCTACATCTTGATAAAAAAATAATAACATTATCAC
Source organism: Glycine max (assembly GCF_000004515.6). Classification (NCBI taxonomy): domain Eukaryota; kingdom Viridiplantae; phylum Streptophyta; class Magnoliopsida; order Fabales; family Fabaceae; genus Glycine; species Glycine max. Next base: position 35,333,313 of record NC_038256.2, on the reverse strand, counting down.
TAAGATTCAAATACATAGATATTTGTTAATAATTTGTCGGTCTAATAGCCGGACCGGTGAGGGAGCTACACCTATGTTTTGGTGTAAGGAGTAACTAGAAGGGCTGACTGCGCATTCTAACACCACATCGATTTGGTAGATCCTGAATGTTACACTTACAAAATCATAAACTCTGACTTCTAAAACAAGCAAGAGAAATTCCCAATTTTACTTTTTGAATCTACGTTTAGGGCACCTCGTTGCATAACGCATGTATAGAAGAATGAAGGTGGTTTGTGTGGCAGGATGATGACACGTTTTGTCGGTTCATTAATTGCTTTTACGTAATTTAAACATAAAGAAATTGTCCATATTTATGTAAGGAAATAATTTCATAACTTACGTGACCAATATGTTTCGAGAAATATGTAAAATTCGACATATAATTTTTACATTATTAACTAACACAAGTCAAGTGAGGTGTCTCTTAATGATCACAATTCTAAATTGAATAGCTCAACACATATTTTTGTGATTGGACTAATAGTATATTTAGATTGATAAACAATTCATTTCAAGAATAAAATCATGGTCAAATCACCACAAAAGCAATTATTTATTATTTTTAAGAAAATCACAATGAGTTCAACTCACCATCTTATCAAGCATGTACAAAATTTTAGATCTTCATTTGGCATGGTGCGAAGCTAGAACAAGATTTAATCAATTTTTTTAAGAACAAATTAAAAATTTATATCAATAACTTTCACCGAAATTTATTTTAGAAAAGTAAAAAAAAAAACTTATTGATATTAATTTCATTATTTTAAGTCTAAATAAACACGCTCCCGTAAAATACAATAGTTTTTTTAAAATGGGTAAAAAATCATAAAAAAAAGATAAAAAATGTCAATGAGATGATATATTTCTCTAAAATGATTAATTTTAGTTTTATTATTATTATTTTCAAAAAACAGATGAAACGGGGACTTCTTTCTTTCTTAGCTTGCACTGTACAGATTCACAAGGAAACAAAGAAGGAAAAAAAAAAAAAAAAGCAAAAACGTGTTGCTATTGAAGACCTGATGAGCTGGACCCACCACAACAGATTTTCCCAAAACCCACCAAAAACTAAAATAGCTTTTTCACGAACAATTAGAAGAAAATAAAATACTTTGTTTCCTGAGCCTTTAATTAATTTCGCGTCCCCTATAAATGAATCGCGTTTGTTTTCTTAAATCCCCCACCAAACCAAACAAACGAAGAAGCGAAATCTCCTAGAAAGCGAGTTTCTCTCTTCTCTCTCTCAATTTTCACATAGTCAGCGAAAACAAACAAACTATTGGAACACGAAACACAAACATCATAACATAAGCAGCAGCAGCAGCACCACCCACCTTGTTCATTGTTTTGAATTCAACTGAGAAAAACGACAAACGAGGATGTTTCAAGAGAGCAGCGCGACACGGTGGCCGACTCAGCCGACTCAGTGGACTCGCTACCACGACAAGCTCTTCGAGCGGGCTCTGCTGGTCGTGCCGGAGGACCTGCCGGACCGGTGGGAGAAGATCGCCGACCAGGTTCCCGGCAAGTCGGCGGTGGAGGTCAGGGAACACTACGAGGCCCTCGTTCACGACGTCTTCGAGATCGACTCCGGCCGAGTCGAGGTCCCGAGTTACGTCGATGACTCGGTGGCGACACCGCCCAGTGGCGGTGCTGAAATTTCTACTTGGGACAACGCTAATCAGATCTCATTCGGGTCCAAGCCTAAGCAACAAGGCGACAACGAAAGGAAGAAGGGCACGCCTTGGACTGAAGAGGAACACAGGTTTGTTAACGCGTCAACGATTTCGCTTCAATTAGATTTTTTTTTTCTGTGTTTGGGGTTTTTTCTCTTTAAGAGAGCTGTTTAGGTGTGGTGAAATTTTCCAAGCGACTTTGAGTTTCTGTTTGATGTTGTTTTGACCTGGATTTTTTTTCTTCTGAATTTTATTTCTTGATGACCGTTCGGTTTTATAATCCGAGGACTTGGTTGTGTATTTTTGTCTCTGAGAACATGTTATGTCCGAAGATTTGAATTTTCAGCTTTACGTACTTGGCTGGCGCCTCTTTATGAAAACCTTGTTTTAATTTCTTTTTAAAGTTTGGCCTGTATAATTTCACTCTCTTTAATTTAATAATTCTCTCACCAAGTGTGCTGTGAAATATGATGAATTGTGAGTCCTCTGTTTTGTCTTTGTTTGAATTATTGTGAGAGTTTTATCATCTTCGCTGACACGAATGCATTTTTTGTTGCTTATTTTCCAACGCCTGACTTAAACCTTGGATTTTAGGAAAACTGAATTAGAATTAAAAAAAAAAAAGAGAGGCAAATATCAAATGTCTGCATTGCAATATTTTTTTGTTTGTCAATTTGAAGATGGTGTAAACCCTCATTTGCTGTTTCTTGCACGTTGGTTCAGTTAAACTCGCACACACAACATCTTTATTCCACTATCTGTAGGTTTGAGTCCTTATTGCAAGTGCCATGAAGGTGAAGGGCAATGCTAATTTCATGGTTGCTGATCTACCTTTTTTGTGACAGGCTGTTTCTCATTGGGCTCAGTAAATTTGGGAAAGGAGATTGGAGAAGCATTTCAAGAAATGTTGTTGTGACAAGAACACCAACTCAAGTAGCTAGCCATGCCCAGAAATACTTTCTCCGCCAGAATTCGGTGAAGAAAGAGAGGAAGAGATCAAGCATTCATGACATAACCACTGTGGACAGCAACTCAGTTCCTGTGCCCATTGATCAGAACTGGGTTCCTCCTCCGGGTGGTTCAGTGCAGCAATCACTGCAATACCCATCAAGCAACATGCTCGATCAAATGGGTACATTTGGGTATTCAAACTATGGCTTTGGCATGTAAAGAATACTAGACTAGAAGCCGTATGTTCTGTATATAGTGCTGTAGATTTGATTCATAAGTTCCCCTATGTAAAGTTTTATGGTTTTGCTAGCTGACAAGGGTGATTAGGAGTATTGCTAATTATTGAATTCATTAGTGTAGGTTTCGTTTGAATACCTTTGTGGATCCTATAAATGAACCATGAGGATGAAAGGGTAGTGAATACTAATAGTGAACCTTTAGGAATGAATTCAACAGGTATGGAAATTCTTTGTATGTGCCCAATTCAATTACTGCTTTGCAATTCGGATTATAAGTATTGAAATGAAACCCTAAACCTTGGCCATTTCTTCAGTGAGTTCAGTTGAGTGAAAGCTTACTGAGTATGCATTATTGCATTCAATCAGCAAACAAAGCCTGTTTCGGTTGCTGTTTCTTGATGGCTTTTTATGGTTAAAGCCTGCAATTTTATTGAAGTTAATGAAAAGAGTTGCAGAACTTTTATGTAGAAATGTAGAATAAAGGCTTGTGTTTCAGAGGCGCCGTTGTTTACTGATCTTGTGCCCACTAGGTCATTTTAATTTTTTTTCTCCTTTCTTTGCTGAAGACAAAACTTCACCAAAACCATGGCACTTTAAAGCGCAATATAGGAGAATCTTCAAATAAGAAAAGAAAAGTAAAAAAAAAAAAAAGGGCTGAATCAAGGATTTAAAATCATTTTCCATCTTGGTTTAACATAATTAGAATTCTTCCCACAACTGGGGATTCCCCATTCGGGGTCCTGTGGTCGGGAAAAAATTTTCCCCGGGGATGGAGATGAAAACCTCCCGCAGCTAATTTGGGAACAAGGATTATGCTTTTCGCCCCGCAGGGTCCTTATCCTGCGTATATATAATTTTACTTATATACCCTCATAACTTATAATATGTATAACATAAATATAAGGAATCGGGACGGGGACTATGGTTCTGAGTCTGCATTTAGCATTGGTGGACAGTTTCTGAATTCACATCTTAGCAAATTAAATGAAGACACTGTTGAGGCATTGATGTGCTCTCAAGATTGGTTGCGTAATGAGATTGAAGGTAATAAATTTAATTTTACTTGTAAATTTTTCTTCTAAGCAATTTATTTATTTTAATGATTGTATAATTGTGTCATTAGGTTCCTTAAAATCAAAGATGAAATTTTGCTCAATAGTTGATGATGCAGACACAACAACGCCAATGGTATGAAAATTTTATTATATTAATTCATGACTTTTTTATATTTTCTAAATACATGTTTACATGTTTCATTGTGTAGGTTTGATGTTGAAGATGTTTCATTGCACTTGGATGAAAGTATGAAGACTTGATTTAATATGATGTTAATTTATTGTATTAAGACTTGATTTAATATGATGATGTTAATTTATTGTATGAAGACTTGTAATGTTATACTAGTTTTATTATTTTTATTGTGTAATACTATAACATTAATATGTACTTGGATATTTCTTGGATGTTTTTATGCTTGTGTGATTTTATTACTATTATTATTGATTTATTTTGGTATTTTTAGTCATGTTTTATACTTAGAATTGAACCTTAAATTTATTGTTGTTGAAAAATCAAGATAAAATAAAAAAAAATATTTTTTTATAATTTTTGATATTTTTTAATGTAAAATGGAGTCTCCGCAGGTCCCGCAGAGAGTCGGGAACGAGGATGAGACAAAAAATATTCTCACAACGGAAAGCGGGAACAGGGAACAGGATAAGATTCGGGAACAGAGAGCGGGGGAGTACTCCCCGCCCCACGCGGGTGCCATACCTAAACATAATCAGTTCCAAATTACAACCCAAGGAAAAGATAAGCTATCAGCAAATAACAACTTAGCTAATTAGAGGCCAATCTGCCTATTAATTCCAATTGTGGTTTGTGAGAAAGAAAAGTTTGAGGATCCAGTGCATATTTCTAGTGTTAACTTATTGCTACACCCATCCCTCAAGCCCAAACGGTTATTATTAGGAACATTAATGATAGATGAGGAATTACTTCCTACAACATGCATGAATCTATTTTTAATCCCTTTAGGATTCCCATAATTCGGTTATTAACGCAGAGCAATACCCAATATGAGATATAAAATCTTTAGCCAAAACTTCATTATCACCTTGTATAAATGAATAAATTCTTAAAATTGAATGGATCAATCATGGTGGTCCTTAATTTTTTTAAAGTAAATGCTTATTCAATGTTCTTAAAATATTAGTTAAGAAATTAAAGTGACAGAGATTTTTATTGGCATGTGTAAAATTGTTGTTCAGGACTTTTTTACATTCTCCTATAATTTATACTAAATTTTTAAATTTGTTAATCAATGCCCTAATAAACCGGTTAGTAAGATGCCAAGATCCATTTTTTAAAGCTTATTGTCTTAACAAAAGAATCATCATATTGATCATTTTCACTTTATTCTTCATTATTGTTTTACAGAAAAGAAATGACACTTGCAAAGTTAGCCAAGAGTTCATAAAATTTCATGGATTAAAACTCTAATTGGTTTAATCCGGACTAATACAGAATTGACTTCCTAAGACGCCCCAGCACATCCTGCATCTCCTGGGTTACTTTTTGATGCACCATGATTACCCAGGAGGAAAATGCCAAAAAGAATTATCATAATGGCTTTAATCCCAACCCAAAGATTGCATCAGCGTCAATCTGAGAACCTGTGGTTTCCCCCACATTGCATGTAATTATTTAACGCACCACTTGTAGTACGGATTACTCAATCCGTAATCCGTAATACACCGTGCATAATTTTTCCCATTGCATAGTGTTGCTAGGTGTACCTAACATTAAAACAAAATTTTAAAAATGTTTTATAGTGTTATTTTTAATTTATTAATAAATTAATTTTTTTAATAATAAATGTTTTTTATTTATAAAAAAAATAAGAATTAATTAATCCGTATGAGTTATATTAAAATTAATTGTTAAATTTTTTTTAATTTAAATTTACATATGTATTAAATATATATTAGAAATTTTAGTGTTATATATAACTATTATTTATTTTATAACATAATTGATCTATTAAGTCAGTTGGTTAGAGCATCGTATTAATAAGAAATCACCGGTTTGACTCCTGTTTGGATCATTAATTTTAAATTAATTCGTAAGCCTCATATATATTAGCTAATCCGTATCTCTTTTATAAAAGGACAAAATGTCAAAATCATACAATTACTGGGTGTACCAGCAATTTTTCTAGGTGCACTTAGCAATTCCCCCACTTTTCACACTGTCCAACTGGCTGGGAAACTTTCATTTCAATGGGCTATTCCTTTTTTCTTTTGGGGGGGGGGGGAGGGGGTGTCTCTCTTAAAAGATGCTATTTACATAATTTTTTCCTCTTCACACCATCACTTATTTTTGTTTTTTATATTTCTAAAATACCCCTCCTTCCCTCTCACATTCACACTCTCATTTTTTTCACAGATCTTACGGAATTTTTCTGTAATATAGTTTGTTAAAATACGTTATAGTAATTAGTTTTCGTAAAAAATATTATTTATATGAAAAAATGCAAAAAGATATGTGGACAATATAAGAGGAGAAACAAAAGAGGGAATGTGATGCCCCTTTTCTCTTTCTTTGAAGCTTGTGCTTGAACCGAATTTCAGAAGCCCGATCTAGAAAAATTTGACAAGGTGTTTCAAGTTTCAACACCATTATAAGATAATAATAATAATAATAATAATAATAATAATAATAATAATAATAATAAAGCAAAGTTAGTAAGAAATAAATAACAAATTAAAATTAAGGTACATGAGAAAACCATGCACTGGGTGAGGTTATACTAACTACAATTATGTGATAAAATTGCTAAGAAAGTAAATTAGTACTTTGTGAATAACATCATAATATTTTATTTGTTGGGGGTGCTACTGCTAAGCCCAAAACTACACAGTTACAGATCTAGAAATAGAAAAGTAAAATTCAATACAGTTTCTAAATAGGAACTCAGAACAGCCTACGAGATGATCATCGACTCATAATAGATATGTAACCCTCAACTGTAAATTGCAAAGTGAGCATGATAATATTTTTATATTAATATATTTGTTTGAAAATATATGTTGTTAAACAATTTTTAGTTTTAATTTTTAAAAGTTTATGGCTTAATTATAAAAAAAACTTGTATATTTGGATAAATGTCAAGTTGGTACAATTATTAGTTAAATTAAGTAAAAAAAAAACATTTAAATTATCGACTTGAGATTGTGAGGTTAAAGTACTCTAAACTTAATCCACTTTATAAACACCTTTAGCTGAAAGCCGTATATTACTTATTAACAAAAATAAAAATTAAATGATTTGATTTAGATGTATCATAAAAGGATACCGTATTTTTCTCCTTTATCTTAATCAAAAGAATATGTTCAATGAATATCAAAATAAAAAGCATAGTAATTACTCGGGGTTGGTCTAATTTTTTCAGAAAATCTTCCTTAAAGTTATTCTTGGCGGCAATGGAGTAATAAAGCTTACATTCAGCAGCAAAAATGCTTTACGAACAAAAGGAGAATCAAGACATAATCGTTGAATTGAATAGAATATTTTTAAGGATTTATTCCTAGTAGTTTGTATTATTTTTTTTGCAAAATATGTTAATAGCAAGGAGCATTGTTATTCTTGTAAGATACAAAAAAGATTAAACTTTATTTTAGATTCCATGCATTTGGATAAGGGGAAAAGAAAAAAATTAAAATAAAAAATTATTTTATTTAGTTGAAAAACAAAGATAGAAACATTTTTCTATTTTTTTTTCTAATTCAAATTATAAAATTTCTGTCTATATTTTATTTCCTCTCGTTAAACAAATGAGAAGTTTGGAAAACATGATTTATAGAGGACAGAAAAATTAAGAGAAAATAACACAGTTCTCATGAATCTTTATCAATTTAAAAGAGTTGTTGAAAAGTGGAGAAGAAAAGAAAACATTGTAAGACAAGCATGTCAATTTTTCTAGAGAGCGGAGGCGAGGTTTTATGTAATAGCAAAAATTACTTCAATGACATAGATTTTTATTATATTTTATTGTAAATGTAATTTTATTTTTATTTTTCTATTAGATCATATGAGCAGAGAGATATCCCAATTTTCTTTTTCTATTTTTAATTCAAATAAACTACAAAACAATACAAATTTTGTTCTACCTCTTTTCATGTTACTTATTAAATTTTTTATTTTAACTAAAAAAACATTCATATTATTTTTAATTAGGATTTATTCAAAAATAAAAAAAATTATCAACAATAATTTTAAAAATATTTTTCAGTTAAAAAGATAAGAATCTATAATTTGGATCTCCTTCATATAAAATTAAAGAAGAAAAATAAAGAAAGAGTGTTGCTGAGATTTGACTATTTGAGGGATAAAAGGGTAAAGTGAAGTATAGTTGTTTCCCGCCAAAGAACAAAAAAATCATTTAAGTTTCCCGCTCTGTTCCTTTTCCGCGCTCTCTCCATATCAAAGTGCAGTGACTGTGACTCGCCACAGACTACGCAAAGGCAAAGGGTTTCTTTCCAATCATTCAAAGGTTCACTCTTCCCTCTCATTTTCTCTTCTGCTTCGGTTTTGTGTTTTTTGTTGCAGAATATTATTCACTGATTTCCCACATCTTTAGGGTTAGGTGATCTGTAATACGCTATACTCATGTTCTTTGTTTGTGCACTCAACGTGTTTGTGGAAAATCCTCTCAGACTATCGTGTGGCATAGTTGTTATTTTTCTTTTTCCTCGTTAACACCCTCAACTCTTACTGTAATTATGTGCCGAGCTGAAAAATTGAAACCAGATTTTTTCAGATCATGCAATCATTAGTTACCCGTTGTTTAAGTTATTTGTTTATCAGCAAATGGTAGTTTGTTAGTTTTGTTGGAAATGTCATTGGGAGGATTCGAGCTTCAACTCCCCCCCCTCCCTTCCTAACCACTAGGCCAACCTTGTATCTCCATTTTGTTTAAGCATGCCTGCAAAGCTTGATTGTTTTTGTCTTGTTTCAGGCCATGGACATGTCAAATCCTTCTGTATTTGTAAATGCTCAGTTGATTCCCAACTTTATAGGGAAGAAAGTAAGAGCAGTGGTTCAGGTGAGCCAATGTGATGGTGGGGTTACCACAGCAAAATCCACTGATGACTGTCAATTAACCATAAAAGGGTTGCCACAAGTCCCTCTTATGAATTATATTGAGGTCATTGGCATTGCTGAAAGTAACAGTTCTATTGATGCCGAAATATGGACTGACTTTGGCAGCACCTTTGGTACGAACCATTACAACCTTTTTTCTTACTTAATTGTCAATAAATAGATTCACTTTTCTCTCTAATTGAGAAACGAATCACTTGAAGTAAATGTTTCTTCTTACATGTTTTTTGTTCTCAATTAAACCCCGAATTTGATTTATTGGGCGATTGCTCTCTTCCTCTACCATGGACACAATAGAAATTAGAATCAGGAACTGTTTGTTACTTCTTATTTCTATTGTTCTGTTCCTACGTATTTATGTTGGTTTTGATCTTGCCCTCTCTGTAGACACCTTCTCTTACAATCAGTTGTGCCAACTAGCCAATGGTGAATTTAAGGGTCTGTTTCTCTAGGGACATCAAGGAATGTCGGGTCAGCAATTGGATGGGGTTTGTTTGAAGTTGCTGCTTTTTATACTTGCACCTGTTTACATGTAAATGTAGGAACTATGCTTTTGAGTATGGTATCCGCAGAGGAGCAGGGCACATGTGCTCTGTAGGAACTGTTTCATTATCTCTTATGTTAGGTTGAGTTTGGCTTATGTCTGCATCTGATTCCATCGTCTTCAATTATACTCCCTTAAATGAAATGAAGTAGTAGTTTCATACAGAATATTTTGTTCTTCACCTAACTAAAATACCTTGGATGTTTCCCCCCTTCCGGTTGTATGTTCATTGTAAGAAACTTTGTTACGTTCTTCTTTATTGTTATATTTCTTGTGTACTGTATGGATTTACTTAAATGTTTTAAAATTTGATTTTAAATAATAATTTTATAAAAGTGATTTATATTTAAAAAACAAATTTGTAATATAACTTTTATAAAAATTTTAATTCTCAATGCATTGGGAAACTACAGTATAGGTACATTAAAGTGATTGCTTTGGGGTTGGGAAACTACGGTATAGGTACATTAAAGTGATTGCTTTGGGGTAGTAACGACAACAATAGTATGGTAAAGACTGATAGAGGAAACAATAATGATAGTCTCATAAGAGACATGATGGATTGGAGGTGATGATAGTAATAGTAATAATGACTCTTGTATAAGAGCATTTTTAGCGAGAATTGCTTGTGAAATTTTTAAACTTAATAAGAATCAGTTTCATGCAAATTTACCATGGAGCAATTGATGAAACAATTATAATAACCGATGCTTATATTTAACAATCTTTAAGAATTGTAAGATAATTGTATACTTATTTTAAGTTTTTAAAGATCATTAAAATTCATAAATATGATGTAATATTGTTTTTATCAAATAGTTAGAGAACTCCACTATAATTGCACCATGTTATTCATACTATAAAGCTATTGAAAATAAGTCGTAACCAATTAGTCTCGTACAGCTATCAAAATCACATAATCTGATGCTATCCTCTTCGACCTTGATTTGAATTCAGTCTTCTCACATCACATGTTTCTTATTCATAAAATCTACACTTTGTTCGACGGCTGTTCTTTATTGAAGTCGTATGTATTGTTCAGCATGAATGCGACATATCGCGTGATTTCATACATCTCGTGTCTGAAAGAAGATCTACTGTTACAGCTAAATGCAGCTCAGCTAAACATGCATTTCACGTGAAAACAGTTCTGGGATTAAATATAATACAGCTGTGCCACACAGTTATTCTGTCATCAATCATAGTAGTTATTTTAACGGTGAAATTCATTGGACTTGGATAGATTTATTAATTATAATTTTTATGTGAATTTCATCGTGACATACTTATTTTGTTCAACTTTACTATAAATTTAAATGACTTTTTTTCCCCTCTAATAATGCAATCTTTCAAGTGAGTTACATTGCTTATCATTTTTCAACAAATCAACTTTACACAATCACGTTTTGGTTAAGCATTCCTAACATAGTCAATGGGTATCTTATATATAACTGCCACCTCATCGCTCTCTGATGATAACCAGAAGCGGAATTGGTGCCTTAATTGTAAAAGTAAGATAGGCAACCTGGTTAGAGTTGCTATAAGCAAAAATAATAATACTAATAATAAAGCATACTCTTATTCTAGTCGTTCAAATGTTAGTGTTAGTTACTTTAATCTTTAACTCTAAAATATCTTTATTCTAGTCCTTAACTTAACAAAAAAAATTCTTTTAATTTTTTACTTTAATTTTTATTTGTCATTTTTTTAAAAAAACACTTAAAAGTTAATAAAAAACGAGTGATTATTTCTCTAAATTAAATATTAAACATAAACGAATTATCTGAATTTTTATTTTTCTAAAACAAAAATAATAATTTTCACTTTATAAGAGCTAACCTGATCATAAAAAATAATATGCTTTACTGTTATGAGTTTATGTGGCACACGAAACCATGGTCCATGGTGGTTAAACTTTCTAATCACTCGTTTGATGACAAACTAATTGCCAAGAGATTCGTCATTTAATATTTGGACCACTCACTATATTTTGTTATATATTAAAAACTTTACAGTAAGGCCACTTTCCGCTGAAGATAAGGCCAAACTTTGTTTTGTTAAATATTATTCTTAAAATCATTCTAACCTGCAACCAGCTCCAGCCGCACAATCCATTCATTCAGTGAGCGAGAAAGTGAGAAGATGCTGGCACCAATTTTCATTTTCATATAAAAGAAGAATCATCATCTGTATAGATTACTAGTTATTTACTAAACAGACAAATGGGTTTCAGAGTATTAGGAGTTTCTCTTCTTATCTTCATCTATCTCATTAATCTTGCTCCTGCATATCCTCTTCAAAACAAATTGTTTTCAGGTACAATCCTAACTTCTCTCTTTTAAATAACAAAACAAATGTCCTAAGTTCTAAGTCAATTTTTATCTTGCCAATCCCTTCCCCTCTAGGCTCTAGTATTTTTTGTGTTCTTTTTATTTTTCTTCACTACAGAAACAGATATGAAGTCATCTATTATTGCTTATAGTTACAGCCCTTTACTACATTTGTTGGTACCTGTTGAGTGTGTGCTAGCTTGCTAATAGGTATCATGTTCATTAAGTGTAGGATAAATAACAAAGACAGTAGGATATCATATCAAGATTGAGGAAAATGAGCAAAATGATAATATAAGCCGCACATGCATAAGCTTATTGCAGGGTAATTAAGCCAAGTTTCTAACTCTCGAACTGCCGAGTAACCCTCGTTTCCGGTGCTAAGCACTTTCTATTCTGTATCAGGATTCAGGAGTCTCTGATGTTTTAGTATAGTACTATTACAACTCTATTACGCGCCTTTTTTTTCCTTAACCATGCCTTGCCATCTTTTCATGATTCGCATAAGTGTGAAGATTGAATTTTTGCATAGATTATTACCTTTCCAATGTTCCTTGTCTCCACTATTAGAAAAATCCCAGATGCTATAACTACTTTTTGCTCAAATTCCTTTGCAAGACAAGGCATATGAACTTTACTACAGGTAGATTGGGATAAAAAAACGCTTTTGAAGATGTCTTACCAGTTACCATTGGTCGTTGTCTTTCAATGTTAGTGGTCTATCGGGGTATCCGTTACCAAATTATGGACTCATCTTCGAAAACGTGTGTACTTTTGTATAGTCTACAAATCTTTAACAAGTGAAAGTGTATAGAATTATGGCATTTATTTGCCTTCAGCAGCCTGTGAGGCATTCCTAAGTGAAGAGGTCCACTTTGCAGTCAATACTTCAACGTAAGCTGGAAATATAGTTATTGTTATAGCACTAGTATTTATCAGTGGGATGTGTGTACAAGTCTTCGTAATAAATAACCAAGGCCCTTTTTCTTTTTTTTGCAATTTTCATTTGGGCTGAGTTTGTAAGCAATACTAGGGGAATTAACCTTGTTAGTTTCTTTCTTAAGCATGTAGTAAGACAATTTTTTTTAAATAGAATTTGTGCAGAATAGCAAGTACGAAGATAAGGGAATATATGAAAGTAAGATAGAAGGAGGTGCTGGTCATGGAGGCAGTTCACATGGAAATGGAAATTCAAGATCACCTGAAACACGAGGAGGAGGTGCAGCAGTTATACCCGTTTATGCAGCAGGTGCTGCAAACAAAAATCACCAACATCAGACCCGTCATGGTGCTGCAAACTGCAACCTTAATAAAATCAGATTTTCCAACATGCTTATGATCATCTTGGTCTATCCTCTCATACTGTCATTTTTGTTGATGTAGAAAGCACAAAAAATCAGTTCATTGTATATTATGTAACAACTGTTACAGGTTCTTTCGAGGAAAGTGGTGTGGTCTAGTGATTTTTTTTTTTAGTTTAAATCTACGACACAATTTGCAGAATGTACCATGTTGATGAATAAAACTTGATATGAATTGCGAGGAATATGTTCAAGACTGACAATATCGAATTAGGCACATAGAAAGCCCATAAACTTTAGAGAATCTGTACCAAAAGAGAAAAGTTTACAGGTTCAATGTGGGCAGAAGGTGCTGAGTTGACTCGTTTATATACCTAACTGCAATTGCAAGCTTGAAATGTATAAATAGCATAGGTAACTATAGAGAATCTCCCTTGAATGTCCCTCCACTTGAAAAATTGATACGTGACGAATACAAATTCTCTTTCAAATGTTACATTTTCTTTCTTAATTATTTTTTTTTTTGCCAAGTACTATTCTTTGATTGGAGTGAAAGAAGAGAAGTGAGTTGATTTTAATAAAACGACGAATGCATGAATAAAACTGAAAACAAAGTTTTGCTCCTAGCACATTCAAAATATATTATCATTTTCTGTAATCATAAGCAGTGTTTGCAAGTTGAGTCTAACCATTTTATACGGAGAACACAACTCATTGTTTATCATATAGCTTTGAGTAAGAGGAACACATGTGATTTTGGTAACAATCATTCAAACCAAAAATGTATTTAATTGCAATCACTGTTTTCACTTGCTTGAAACCTCCAGATTTTAAGACTAAAGAGCCAGTAAATGACGTGTGCAGGACTGTTGGGGAGAACTGGTATCCCGCTCCCCAGCTTCAGATCCAAACCTGGAAACACTCGGTAATTCAACTACTCCATTCAGACATCCAAGAATTTGTCTGGGTGAGCTGAGTTGAGGACATTTACATCATATACATGGAAATAATTTTTTAAGAAGATGGCTTAAATTTCAACTTAATAGATATTAAGTATATTAATTAAATTGACACAGTACCTAGTACACATCTTGCTAGACTGAGTACCATCCAAGAAAGTGTATATACAGAAAATGTTATACAAGGATGAAATTCGAATAATATATAGTTCCACATAAGTGAGGTGCTCAAGTTTCCGAGCCTGAAAAAACCTACAGCGTCCTTTACCACTTGATTCTATTTCTTCACTTCTCTTGGATGTGGTGAAACCCACATTGCTTAATCGATTCTTATTGTTGCTGCCACCACCATCTTCATCCAAATTGTCAGACTCCCTGTAAACAATTCCAAGTGTTAATGAAGACTGATAAGCACAAACCACTCTTACAATAACCTTGGAACATAAAAACAGATAGAAAAGGGAAAGGTGACTTGGCCCATATCCAGGGTGGGTGGCCGTGCAAGTTATTCCAATTTCATCCAAATCGTATACATGATGTGTGCCAAGAAACCAACTTTTTCAAAAGATTAATCCATCTTATGTCAGAGTGAAGCCAGGAGGGTTTGCTTTCAACATGGTTTACCAAGGGTCAGGAGTTAACACCCACTTCATAATTAAATTAAAGCACAAGGTATAAAGGACCGGAGCATTGTTCATGCTTCAAGCTCAAAGCTTGTGTGAGTAGTTGGTGTTAAAAATATCAAACCTTTAAGCCCTTAAAACTCAAAAATAGTCTTCTGAGTTAAGAAAGAAATTTAAAGAAAATGATAATCAGATATAGTTTGTAAGTTGAACCCAATACCTGACCTAGGTTGCAATATTTAACCATACTCTAAGTTTTATGAACATATAATCACATTGTAATAAATACATCACATCATACCAAGTTAATACTGATTTGAAAGTTTTCAGTCTCGTATATCCCCTTTTCCTTCCTCTACCTAAAACCCCATAATTTCAACAGAGAACATGGCAAAGAATTGATATGATGAATGCATTAACATATATCAAGTAGAACAAACTTGGGAATCATGTGCTCTACAACAGTCACAGATTTCCCCAAGAGCTTAAGAAAACAAGCTTACCATAACACTTCTGCAGCATCTTTTGCAGGTTCCCCAACTAAATCGGACCAATGTTGGAAATCCAAAGATATGATGTTTTGTGATCCTCTAGCCAAGACTTGGTTTGGGGATCTACACAAATGAGAACATAACCAGATTTATTTTATGTACAATGTTAATTGGAATAGACATGGCATGAGATAGAATCACATGTCTTACCTCCAGGATATCCAGATCAAAAATTCCTCTGCATGTTTTCAGCAGTCTCATCAAGCACCCAGTATAGGACTTTATACCACTAGTAATTTCGTAAGGGAGAGACAGGTACCTTTGCAACTATGCTTGCACCACTGACAATGGGGTAAAGGCTATCAGCCTTCTTTGCAACCACAAATTTGATAGATGGAGAACTATTAGACAGCTTCATTTCATATTTCCCTGCATCTCCAACTGTATCAATATAAACCGGCAAGGAACAAATTATGCACTTCTTGCCTCAGTAATTGAATTATCATCTGCTTACTACTTAGTATCACACCCCATATACTTAAAAACAACAAGGTTTAACAAGCTCTCTTTTGGTACTCAATTCCACTTAATGTTCAAGGGAAGAAATTAAGCACACTGTTCCCAAACATCTTCTACAAAGACACACTTTGGTAGAGAGGTGAGATAAACTAAATTTTTTTAGTACATGTTCATACTTTTTTTATTTTGTTTTCCAAACATCTTCTAGATGTTTGTCTGGTTTGAATTTGATCAACACCAATTTATGCTCCTTAAGACCCTTTGTCTTTGTCTTCATTAAAGACTACAAAATATATCAATCGTTACAATGAGGATTATGAGTTCATACCTCTGGATGAAAGCAATTTGGTGTGGTATAGGCACTGATTCCACCAGACATTTGCACATCTAGACAGAAAAATAGTGATCAAATCTAAAATTATGAATTACAAAATTACAAGAGACAGATAATTACGAAATATCTAGAAACTGAATAGAGAGAGAGAACGGTAATAATAGAAGATAGAAAAGTGAAGAGAGAAAAGAGACGAAGAAGTAGCAAAAGCAGAGTTTAGCTGACATTTTTTGCAAGAAAGCAATAATGATCTCAGCTTGCAGTTTTGAACGTGAATGAAGTTGAAAAATAGACCCAACGTTATCGTTATGTAAACAGCGGGAAGATTTGAGTGTTAAATTTGAGCGTAATTATAGTTTACTGTTCTGACATAACCAAGATGATGGTAGTTTCAAACCAACTTATTATCTTAGTTTGGCACTCGTTAGAGCAACTTTAGAGATCGATCTTAAATTGAGATCTTAGATCATTTTTTGGAGGCTCTCAAAGCATCACATAGGATTGAGGATACATTAAGATCTCTCTCATCCTTTTCTTTAGTGATAAATCTTATTTTAGGATCTTAGATAATTTTTTTAGATCTTACATGCACCATACTTTTAAATATTTTATTTAAATATTTATTAAATTAAATATAATTAATTAGGTAATTAAATTTAATGAAATATGAAAGAAATTTTTTTATAAATATCAAGAAATAGAAAAATGAGCATAAATTTAATTTTTATTTATGACTAAATGTTAAACAAATGAAAAATACATAAATTTGATAATAAAAAAATGCAACACATTAATATCAAAGAAAACTCAAATTTGATTATTGTTGCGACTATAACGTTCCCAAATATGCTATACCAAGTTTGCTTGAAATTGTTGATGAATTCCTCTTGTATGGATAACACATCTTGTTTGCAAGTATGTAGCAAAGTCAAGAGGAGCACCACGAGATCCTTCAACATTTGTAATGTCATTATCTATGTGATCATAATCAACATTGACATTACCATTGAATGTATCTCGCATGTCTTCGACATTCATGTTATGCAATATAATGCATGCCAACATTATATCTTTCATTGTATCCATGTTCCAGGCACACAATGAACCACATATAATTGTGAATCAAAATTTGAGCATATCAAATGTTTGTTTCGCATCCTTTCTCGTTACTTCTTGACATTTTACAAATAATTTTCTTCTTTGACCTTGTGGCATTGGTATGGTCTTCACAAATATGGTCCAATCAAGATAAATATCATCTGTAAGATATTACCTCATATTATATGGAGTTTCATTAATTGTAAATTGTACTAGAGGAATTCGACCTTGCAAAATGTCATTAAACACATGTGATTGGTTTACCACATTAATGTCATTTTTTGGACCATTGTTTGAACTTGCAACTCCAAAAAATGCATGTCAAATCCACAAGTCTTGTGAAACGACGACTTCAAGTATTATTGTGGGTTTGCGATGATCACTTCTACGATATT
The DNA here is from genome assembly GCF_000004515.6 of Glycine max. NCBI lineage: Eukaryota > Viridiplantae > Streptophyta > Magnoliopsida > Fabales > Fabaceae > Glycine > Glycine max. The sequence goes on along the minus strand of NC_038256.2, from coordinate 35,315,649 downwards.
GGCTCTACCATGCAACGGGACAATTTTTCCACTCTCAAGGCATGTAATCAATAGAATCTAACATACCTAGAAACCCTCATACATCTCCAATTTGTAATAGGTGATTGATGTCATTGTTGTTAGGTCTTCTCAAGTACTCTTGTCCAAATATCTCATTGGCATCCCTTACAAATGTTTGTAAGCATTGAGTTGTAGTGCATTCGCCAATTCTAATGTACTCATCCACACAATTAGTAGGTGATTCGTATGTCAGTATACAAATAGTTGCAGTGCACTTCTGCAATGACAAAAGACCCATTCTACCAACAACATTAGGTCTCATTTGGAATTACTCATCGTGATTACTAAGAGCATCAGGTCTCATTTTGGGTCAAAGGAGACATGTTGTAAATTTGTAAAAATTTATATAACTTTGTTGATCAAATTGATTTGGATCCATTTGAGAAAAAAAAATTAACTGAGATTGAATTTGGAAAAAAGAGATTGACAAATGAAAAATGAAAATGAAGATTTGGTGTACAAATTTTTACCGTTTGAACCAACTTATAGTGTACAAAATTTTCGACCGTTACTGTACATTTTTTTCCCTCTGTGGCCTCCCTTTCCCCTCTTCTTCTTCTTTCTTCCTCCCTCCCCTCTATGGCCTCCCCTTCCCCTCCCCTCCGCGGCCTCCCCCTTCTTCCTCCTTCCCCCTACGCGACCTCCAGGTAAGTCCATTTTTTTTTTGTTCTTTGCCTTTTCTCTTGGTTTTTTTTTTCTTCAATGACCTTCTTCTTCCTGCGAGTTTCTGTATTGAGGTTTAAAAAAAAAATCAGGTATGTTAAAGATCTTCAGGATTCTTGTACAAGAACTCATTCTTCACCTTGAAGATCTCTACTACCATTTTATTGCAAGATCCACACAAGATCATATCTTAAGCTCAAGCTGTGACACTAAAGTTACTCTTAAAGCATATGATGATTCCACTGATAGGGATGGAAAAGTGAGTTTGGACCCGATAGTTTGGTGGGTTGGTTTGTCATCATATTTTAATAAAATAATATGATTCATGTTATTCTATTCTATAATTATTGCTCACTACTTCAGCTTTTAGGATTCAAAAATTAGAAACTTAAAACCTAAAGTCAATTATCATCTCAATTCCTCTTCACAATTGTCTCTTCCTGTCTCTTCACTAATTTTCCAAAAATTAGTGAACCTGACTTCTAAATCTATAATCCTTTGATTGCACCGCTACTCGTACTATAAAAAGGATCATAATTCCAAAAAAACATAAGAATGTTTCAATAATAATAATAATAATAATATATACCATTAATAAATGAAATATGATATTTTGACTTACTCATTTCTTTTTCATTTTGCCCCTAAAACCTTTTTAAATTTCTTTTTTTATCCCTACAACTACTCTTTTTAACCAACTCACCTTTTTTTTTTCAAAAAATTTAAAAAGACATGGAGTGTCTTTTCCCATTAATAAAGATAATAACTACTATTTGATTTACATATTTTCTTAGACCATTTTGTCCTCTAACTAATTCTAAAAATTACCTTTAAACCGTTATGAGACAAAAATGATTGCTCAAATGTAACAATTATTTATATCTTTTAATTATTTTAATTTTTAATTTTTAATCTAATTAAAAAAAATTGGTAGTTGAGGCCCGTAATCTCTGATCCCAACTAATAATAAGGGGCAAAAGTAGTTCATGCCAACAAAGGCATCCGCCTATCCTAAAAAATCAAAATCGTGCCTTTGGGTAAAAAGTTTTAACTTAGAAAAGTAATTTATTAGAGAATTTAAATTTTTTTAATCTAAAATTCATTGTTTAAATTTTTTTATGAAGAAATTAAATTTTTGGAATTTTAAACAACTAAAAATGTAGAATTTTAATGTCCTCCTCGATAGAAGAACCTTCCAAAATTTGTATTTCAACCATATCTTCTATTTGAAAACACATGAACCATATCTTTTCTCCTCTTTGCATTCATTTTCTTTTACCCTCACAATTTTAATTTTTTTATCCAAACACAAAATTTTAAAAATAAAAAAATTTCAATTGAAGTATTTGAAATTCTTAAAATTTAAAATTTCTCAGAATTTTAAATTCTCTCATCCAAACAAACTCTATATTTTCGCCTAAGAAATAAAATTGTCCCCTTCCTAATATTCATCTATATAAAGAAGCACGATGGTGCTCTTTGCACAAATTTTGTTGAAGTCATTTTTTATGCATTTTTCATGGTTATTTTATCTGGGGACCTTCTTGTTACACACGTAGAATAAAACCGTGAGTTTTGCTAAAATAATCTACAGAAAATAAAAAAATTTAAGGTCAAAACTCACATTTCAATAAGCACAAAATACGATTTTATCATGCTTTGATCTCGAATTATTTTTCCATGGAGGAGAGTAAAAAAAGGATCAACTATATATCCCATCAAACATTGAGATCCTAGTTGTCCTTTAGCCGTCCTCATTTACATTTCTAGCTGATATACACAAATTTTCAATTTCATTTTGCATTTACCTCATGTGCTCATCTAGCGCCTGATAGACATTTCCAAATTAACGAACTAATTTATTGGTCTTCAAATGCATCGCCTCTTACTGTAAAGGGATTATAATTATGTACAAAATATTATTTATCATGTTTTGATCTCCAAGTACTTATCTATGGATGATAGCCAAAAAAAGGATCGACTATCCCATCAAACATGAGGATTCTGGTTGTCATTAAGTAGTCCTCATTGACATTTCTTGTTATTTGCAAATTTTCTGTATCATTTTGCATTTATCTAGCGTTTGATGAGACATCTCCAAATCAAAGAACCTGGCTTCTGGATCCATTAACTTTTGAATGCAACACTACTCTTGTTGTAAATGCTTATAATTACATACAAAATATGATTTATTATGATTTGATCTCGAATTACTTTTTCATGGAGCAGAGTCAATTCACTAGCAGCAACATGCAAAAGGATAGAGCCGTAAAAATGGATCGTAACCCATGGATCAACCCAACCCACCATGAGTTTGGTAGGATTTGGCTAAAAAAAAAAAAAACTATTTCTAATAACATGAAAAAAAATAGTTTAGTCTACTTACGGTTCGACCTAACAAAATGAGTTACCCACTTACTATAAGATGCTCATGTTGTTTTGGAATTTACAGATATGGACATGCATGATTCAAATTTTTACATTACGTCCTCATTTTGAATTCTCTAGGTTTGGACAAATTGGGGAAAATCTAAAGAAATTGGGACTGGACTTGTATGGAATTTTCAGATCCAGATAAAAGAAAAAATGAAAATTTTATTTTGAAAGGAAAAATGAAATTCATATTTTGAATGGGTCAATTTGTTTAGTCCATCAACTCATGGTAGGTTATATCGAACTAATATTTTTAAGACTCATCAAGATGTAAATTGAGTTTAATTGACTCACTAATTAAATCAACTAAAGTGAGTCATGTCTAACATGACATGTTTTGATTGGTTAAGTGTGAGAAAGGAAAGTGAAAAGTGTGAAAAATAATAAAAATATGAAAAGTGAAATTATTTGATTGGAGTGAAAGATGGATTTCACAAAATAGTAATTAATTGCAAGAATGAGATGAAAGTGGTGTGAGAGATTCAATACCGAGTAACAACGGTGCCTATGCTGCTAGTCACTTTGCCTTTCAGCGCACGCCATTGCCTGTCAACGTTTTCTTTTCTTTTGCCTCATGTTTTCTTACATAATAATAATAATATAATTACACTAAAAAATAATATTAATAAAAATGTATTTTATTTAATATTAAATTCTTTTTCTTTCTTTTATTATCTATCAAATTACTTCACTCGTCTAAATAGGATAATAGAACATAAACACTCCTACCTTATTTAACACCTTAAGAGAGAAGATAAAAAAAATTAATATGATAAATGATATGATTTAATATGAGAGACACAGAGAGAAAACAAAATTCTCAAATATGTGTATATTATATTTAAATGTCCATATATAATTTTTATTCATTCAAATATTTTATCTCTTTTTCACTCCAACCAAACAATTATTTTCTATTCTATTTCACTTCTTTTCACTCATAGTAACTAAACACAAGTTTTATCTCGGCCCAATCTCATGACACTGCACTGAGTACCATGACCCAAATTTTCATTTATGTACCATTTTCCCACTTTCCTTGCTTGAACCCAAAAATGGATGATTTTAAACCTTGAAACAGAAGTAAGAAAACAAAATGACATAAGTTACAACGGCAAAAGAATTGCAAAATATTACATAAATACTTATTGATAAGTTCATCATTCGGGCAAAGGTAACAATCAAATTTTAAGAGTTTACAAATAATTGGAGTGTTTGGTAGTACTGAAAGTTGAAGCGGTGGTTAGTGGTCAGAATAGTGCTAGTGTTAGTGAACTTTTCCGGTGATAGCATTGTGTGATTTTAATAAAGATGAGTGCAGTGAAGGTAACAATAATGAGGTCATGATAGAAGAGGTAGATGATAATTGTTAATAATGGCAGTGAGGTTGTTAAGATAGGGGGAGTGGAGTGTAGACACAGGTAGTTATGCTAACAATAACAGGAAAATTGTGAAGGATGAGAAAAGTGGGGTGATGGGGATGGAGATAATGGAATTTGGTAGAGTCGTATTGGCAATGTTACGGGTTGAAATAGGTGGCAGAATGACAATGGTTATGATGTTATGGGTGACAAAATAATGTACAATATTTATTATAGTAAGATAATATTATTCTGGCTACAAATATGATAGATCTATTTTCAAATGATTAGCTGCCGAATATATCCCACATACGCTCCATGAGTATGCCAAGCCATAATCTATTATACTCGATCTGTCATATATTTGAAGTTTTACCTCAATTATTTGTATTTGTAAGGTTCTGAACAATGGATTAAAAAAAAAAGACTTAATTTTAACGCAGTAAGGAAGCAGGCTTTGCAATCTGATACCTTAACAAGAGGGGAGGGAATTTTGGAAGGGATACCACGTGAGCTATCAACTAATGGACAAACAAGAACTTGGCTAAATAATTTCAAGAAACTGTGGAGTGTGGAGTTACCAATCAAAACAGGCAAACTGGCATACTTAACTTACTTTTGAATATATTTGGATGTACATTAATTAGGAACATGTTCATGACAACGTTATCCAAACTATCACGAGGAAAAGGAAAAAGAAAAACTAAACGCCCTGCTTTTCCAAATCCTATCCATGCTTTCTGCTTCCTTAATCAAAAGACCAGGCAGACACATGTTCAACAAGAATGTCCCAGATCACAAAAGCAGAACTATGAAGAAACCCTACACATATGCTTTAGAAGAACTGGCACAAAAAAAAAAAAAAAAAACAATTTTACATCTATTGACAAAGCAAGCCTGACAGTTCATCCATGTGCGCACTATGATTGAACCCATTAACTAGATCTCTCACTTAACTATCTTCTGGAGCATAGATTCCATTTTTTCTTTGTCCCTACACTTGCTGATCAAGTCCAAGTACTTCATAGCATCATGAGGAGGGAGACCTTCAAGAAGAAACTTCAACAACCGACCATGTGTTCCTTGCATCACATCAAAACACTGCTCAAGTGCACTCACTTCTTGCTCTTTGCTCAACTCCAACGCCTCCATTAGCGGAAGTAACTCCACCTCCTCTTCTGCAAAATGCTGTTTGCATTGCCCCTAAAAACAAATTAACAACAAAATCACGCTCCTAATATAGAAAAACACACACATCCAGATCTCAAAAAGACATAAAAAAAAAAAAAATCACTTCTGAAATCTGTTTCCAAATACACTAATAGTTTTAGCATCCACGTCTCAGGCTTGATTTCTTATTTCTCAAAAGATTTCCAAACATGCTAGCAATCGGATAGAAACTATAAAAATCTCAATTTGTTAATTATTTCTGGGAGCTGAACATACCTGCAATGATTTGAGCCGAGAAGAAAGGCTGTACAAAGCCTCATGGTAATCAGGGCTGCCAGAGTCCAAAACCCCAACAGATTTTATGACTTCTTTTATGCCATTCATGAGAGGTAGGTCCCTAGCATGTTCCTCTTTTGCAGCTTTAGCAAGCCCTGCATTTTTATTTTCCAAAAACAATTAACATAGTATAACACAAATATTCATTCACAGCATTGCTTCAAAGGCAAGTAAAATTCCACATGGCCTGGCCTACTACTAAACCATACCAAAATATGTGACATCAAATTTATCTTATAATAAAAAAAATTCTAAAAATTATCTTACCTCGATCGGCCTTATCAAAAAGAGGGAAGAGAATGGTTTCTTCCATCTGCGCGTGTTCCATCATGAGCTCAAGCAGCTCGGAGTAGCTCCGGCCGAATTTTCTAATCTCCATCCTGGGAGTCCCCACGGAAGGATCAACGATCTTCTTTCCGCCACGTGTCGTCAGATCCTCCGCCCACTTAACCATTCTCTCCACGTGCCACAGCATGCTCGTGTGGTGCACCCGCGTCAAGCTCGCCAGCAACGGCGTCGTTTCATCGTCCCTCCCACTCCCGCTCCCAAGCGAGGGCCCAGGGAAGCGCGCGTCGATGAACCGCAGGAGCGTCTCGCGTGAACCCGAAACAACCTCCGACCCCACCTGAAGCGTAACCGCACCACCCTCCGGTTCGGACCCTCCCACGCGCACCGTTTCCGTTTCCACGAAGTCCAACGAAACGGACTTGTGGAGAAGCGCGAAACGGATGTAGGCGGCGAGAATGCTCTTGGGCGAGCCGTGCAAGCGGACGGTGGGATACACTTTGGCCCCGTCGCGTGGAACAATCTCCGCCGTTAATTTCTCCGACTTCCCCAAACAGTTCCCCATTATGCTGATGGTTTGGTTTAGGTGTGGTTGGGGATTAGATTAAGATACTGGTAGTAGTGAATACAATTGGGAAGGGTGATGCTTAAACGAACTGAAAACGACACCGTAATTTGGATTATAGCGTCACCGACCGTGGCCCGTGGGTATATTGGGTTTAGAGTTGCAGATAGGTGGGAGTGAATGACAAGGGTTTGGTGGGTTGGCTTGCAGGTGAAGCCATGGATGGATACTGTTACGCTGTTTTATGCTTAGTTTCGAAGAAACAAAGCAAAATCCACTACTCCCTTTTTCTTTTCTGCACTGCACAGAAAATTTTGGCTATCTTTTAATAATATTATCAACTAACATCAACTGATTGGTAATGGATTCAATTTTTTTTAAATAAGGATTTGATTTGAGTTTTATAAATAAATAAAAAACATATATATTTTAAAAAGGAGATTTCATTAAGATAAATTTTTCAACCGAGGAATTACAAAAGTTAGTTGATTCGTATGGTACTAATATTATCAGATGCAATCTCAATCCACGTTTTACTGATAATTAATGCAAATAATATTGGGGAGCAAGAAGATCCATTGATATTAGTAATGTTATTTTAAGGACAATTTCTAATAATCTTATTTTGTTCTATTCTATTATTCGTGAGTGTGGAATCATCCATGTTCAGGATCGTTCAGTCACTGTTCTCAGCACGTGCTAAGGTTATTCGGCTTAGTTGATCCACGAGAGATACGTGATATTGTAAACTACTGTACTATGTGTACGTGTTATATGAGAAAATAAAAAGGAAACAGAGTCAAATAAATTAATGCAAATACTACTATTGGTCAATACCAAAATTTGCATTCATTAAATACTTTTCTGTTATGAAAATTTACTAATAGGTGTCTTTGAAATCTTGATTTAAGAATTAAGAATATGATTTTTTTTTGGTAAAGAATATTATAACTGCATAATAAAGTTAGTCAATCTTTGTCAAAAAAAAAAAGTTAGTTAATCTGAATTTTTTTTAAAATGTTTTCGTATTTATTAATTTCTTAATCAAGCCTTCCTTTTTTTTATTACCTTTATTGCTTTACTTTTCTTAAATGAAAAATATTTTTATATAATTAAAATAAAATAAATTTTTAATTTTCTTTAATTTTAAAAATATTTATAAGTCGTGTATTTTTTTTTTAAAAAAATCTAAAATAGCAAAAGATAAAAACAATGGATTTGCTGCTAAAATATTTCCTCGAAGTAACCGCCACACTGCTTGTTGTTTTGTAGTGCTTGGCCGTCGGGCTAACATTTAAGGAGTCAACTTTTGTTTTACCGTACTATTTATTTATATAAAACTACGGATAATTAATCTTTTATTCTTTTATATATAATCAAAATCGCTACTGTCTAAATACATTGATCAGTTAAAAGAATCCCCTAAGATTAGTTATAGTCACTATTATGCACTAAAAAAATTAAAAGAAAGAAAGGCAAGTGTGGATAATAAAATACACCTACATCCTTTTTACATTTTTTTTATTAACAGCGACAAATAAATAATCCAATCAATATGCAAGCGAAAACGTACACTTGTTAAATTTGTTTTCAGATTAGTAGTCATAATGATTTTGTAAAATTTTACATGCCATCGATGCTACGTAATACATACACCGCAATAATAATATACAGAATGAGGCAGCAGAGGAACAAGTAACTCAAATAAGGACTTGTTTGTTTGAATAGTGAAACGGAATTATGCATTTTTATGTACTAAATCACAGTTCAAAATAAATTCTTTCAAAAGGGAAAAGAATCGCTATACCAATGTAAAAAAGGGCAGTTAAAAGAGTTAGAATCAGAGTTTTTATACACTGTATTGTGATACTTGGCATATGTATGGATAAATATCCTATGATGACTGTGGAATCATTATTTGATAATTGATATATGTATTTCATTGGGTACTTTAATGTAGTTGAGATAGTATAATGGTTGAATACGTTATAGTATTTTATTGTATTTATATTATAAAATATAACTAAAGTTAATTTATGCGAGAGAGAATGAGTCAACTAGCCGTTGGGTATGAGTTGATGATACAATATGATTGATATTAACAGCACATGTGCCACTAGCCATGTGACTATGTGAATGATATAAAAGACCATATGTAAGTTTTCCTGAATGAGTGGTGGATGATAATGTCGTAATTGTGGACCATGTTTAGGTTATTGTTGGGCAGTACTTAGGAAGAGCAAGAGATTATACGTGTGGCCTTCCCCATTGGTCCCACTCATTCCAATTTCCAAATATGTTGGCCCTCCTAACACTTATTGGAAATTCGAAGAAGGTTATTTCCTCTTGTGCCATATCGGGTGTTTGTGGAAGAGGAAAGAAAAAGTTTTTGTCAATGACAGGGTAACTAAGAATATTCACTTATCAAAGAAGTGGTACGGTACGGGCCATGTCCACCTGTATATTATGAGCTGTTTCAACTTTCAAGGACCCATTAATATTTACTTGTTGCTTAGAAATTGAATCTATGATTTCTAATTTTTGGTGGTTGAAGAAATATGAGGAATAAAAAGTTCACTGGATTTCGTTGAAGATGTTGTATAAGATTTTAGAAGCATTTGACTCTACTTATTTTTTGGGCTTGGAGGATTAGTATCCTCAAAGGATTCATATCCTCAAAGGATTCATATGCATGATATATAGGCAATGGGAAAAAGAAAAAATAAGATTTTTGCTGATAAGTGGCTGCCCTAACTCTAAGATCCGAATTTGAAGGTCGATCTGGTCTTTGAACGGATATCAAATCACATTAACCCACATGCTATAAGATGGATTTCCTTATTGATGAAGATCTATATGCGTTGAAAATATATTGATTCATTTTTTTTATACTTAATGAAGCCGCCCAAACCAAAAGCCTATTATTTGGCTTATCACTCGTTTAACAAACAATTTAGGGAGTTACTGTTCTCACCCTAGTGTGTAAATCATTATCCTACATAAAGGAGAAATACAATTAATAATTATTTTTGATAAAAATTAGAACAAAATAATCAAAACGTTGTATTAAATTACCTCACAAGTGTAGTTTGCACCATGCACATAATCCGATAGTTGTCTAGCAAACTCGGAGGATAAGGTTGTCGTCCGAAGTGAATGGTACAATACAGGGTTACATGGTGCTTTTCCTTCTTCTGGTGGAGTCACATATGGATGTGAATGCTTGAAATGTCAATCCAGGTAGTCGGAAATGCAAGCTCATGGAGCCTCAAGTGACACAACCTCACCCAAAAGGCATTTCATGTTGCTATTACCACGTCTTTATAACATCCCAAAATTAATACAATAATTATTTAGATAAATATATTTAAATATATCTTTTAGTAGAAGAAAATATAAATTAAATTATTTTAATATATTATATTGTTAATTTTATTTTGAAAATATGTTAATATAATAAATATATTAGATTGGTTAAAGATAATAAAAAAAAAGATCAAGAAAGGTTGGTTAAACAAGTCTCAAAATATAAGAGTATTGGAGTCATGCAATAATTCTTCATTTATGCTTACACCACTAAAGGCGATCGAAGCATCAAATTCCCATCAAAATAATAATTTTGTGTGGAAGGAAAATAGAAGGAACCATCACGGTATTAGAACATAATTACTATCACAAAAATCCATTTAATATCATACCCAATATATTTAAGGTTTCAAATATAATCCAACCATATTTTTGTGAATACCGATAAATTTCAATCCCTTTATATCAAAAGCACAAACAAAATTATACATTCTCAAAACAATTATACCGTGGAAGTTTTAAGAGTACATTTTACTTACCTCTTGAAAACCTTCTTAAGCTTTTAGATTAAATGTTACGGCATATCCTATAGTCACATGACGTTCCCTTCCTATGTGTTCCTATTTTTTCAACTGTTTTTATCTCACTTTATACTTTGTTTCTAAGTTTCTCTCCAATTGATGTCCCTTAATTCTTCTAATCTCTATTTATACTAATTTATAACAATTTAATTATATACTATTGATTGCATCATATCTTATCTTATTTATCTTAAATATAAATATAATATAAATCTAATATCTTATCTTAATTTATTTATCTTATATATAAATATAAGATAAACTAATATGTGTTAGACTAAAATATCAAACATGTGATGTTACAAACTACAAAACAAAACACAAGGCATTAACAAATACGAAAAAACAAAATCAAAATATACCTCTAGCCATTGCTATGAAAGAATTGTCTTGTTTTGGTTCTTTCAAGCTCTCACTCACTATCTGTAGACAGTGTATCAAACGAAAATGAAAGATATGAGCTCAGGGACCAAATACGTGTGTTATACATAGGCATTCTACCATCAAGAATGCATTTAGTAGACATTACCACTCATTAGTAGTCATATATTTGGCTTTTCAACTCCAAAACTGATGGAGCAATTGATATTCCAAAACGTACACCAAAAAATTATTACATTCTCTCACTTGATCTAAACGTTTTGACTCATTGATTAAAATAAGTCAATGCTCAATCTTCTTAAGAAATGAACATAAGAATCATAGCGATAGTTCCTCTTATAACGAGTAATATCATCCATGTATTACAACATGCTCAATTTCCCAAGTAGTATACTTAAGGTGATAATAAAACTTAATGAATAAACTCAATGTTTATTCTTTGTTCAAAATATAATTTTTCTCAAATAAATGAATGTGCACCTAAATATGAGAAAATATCACAATATAAAAGTTTCAACTCTAACATGTATGTATACAATCATAAAGTGGAACCAAGTCTCGTTCTCTCTACATGATCCTTTAATTTAAACGGTGGCATACCCTTAGTCAAAGGATCAACGATTATCAACTCAATGCTTATACGTTCAATGACCACTTTCTTGTCTTTTACTCTTTCTCTAATGGCTAAGTACTTAATGTTAATGTGTTTACTTCAACTTCCACTTTTGTTATTCTTATCCATAAAGACAGCAACTGAGTTATCACTAAAAATTCTCAAAGGTCTTGAAATAGTATCAACTATCTTCAGCCCAAAAATAAAACTATTAAGTCATATACCATGTGATGTAACCTCAAAGAAAGAGACAAACTCAACTTCCATGGTAGAAGTAGCAGTCAAAGTGTGCTTAACACTTCTCCGCAAAATAACTCCACTAGCCATCAAGAAAATATACACAGATGTTGATTTGTGAGAATCAACACAACCAGCAAAGTCTGAGTTTGAATAATCAATCACATTTATATTGTTTGTCTGTTTATACATAAACATGTAATCTTTGGTCCTTTGAAGGTATCTCGTCACTTTCTTTGCAGCTCTCCAATGGCCAATACTTTGATTACTCTGATATCTTCCTAACATTCCATTAGAGCATACATGAGGCTTCCAACAACTGAAGCATAATGAATGTTTTTCATTTGTACCCTCTCAAAATTCTTTAGGCATTGGTTCAAATTTAACCTATCACTCTTCACAATGGGAGCGACACTTGGTGAACAATCTTTCATCCAAAATCTCTCTAAAATTCTGTTAATATAAGTTTCCTGTGATAGACCTAAAATACCTTGAGGTCTGTCTTTATGAATCTTAATGCCAATGACATAATATGCATCACTCATATCCTTCATGTCAAAATTCTTAGAGAGAAATTGTTTCACATCATGTAGCAAACCCCTACAAGTAAAATATCATCTACATATAAAACAAAAAAACATATTTTACTCCTACTAACCTTGTGGTATATGCATTGATCCATAGGATTTTCATCAAAACCAAATGGAGAAATTATCCCTTGAAACTTAAGGTACCACTGACGGGAGGCTTGTTTTAAATCATATATAGATTTATTAAGCTTGTAAAGCAAATGCTCACCACTGCTAGAGGAGAAACCTTGAGGTTGTTTCATATAAATCTCCTCCTCTAAATCACCATTAAGAAAGGTTATGCTTCACATCCATTTGTTGCAACTCAATGTCAAAATGAGCAACTAATGCCAAGACGATACGAAAAGAATCTTTCTTAGATACAGGAGAAAAAGTTTTTGTGTAGTCAATTCTTTCTTTTTGAGTAAATCGCTTAGCAATGAGTCTTGTCTTGTATCTCTCAATGTTGCCTAATGAATTCCTTTTGGTCTTAAAGACCCATTTACAGCCAATAGTCTTTGCCCCATTAGGCAACTATACAAGGTTCCAAACTCCGTTACTCTGCATGGAATTCATTTCATCCTTCATGGTATCATACCATAAATTTGACTCTTTACATCTCATGGCTTAATCAAAATTTTTGGGATCATTTTCAACTCCAATATTATAGTCAGATTCTTGCAAATATACAATATAATCATTAGGAATAACTGATCTACTAGATTATTAGCAACAGGTTGTGAAATGCTAGTCATTTGTTGTTCATCGGCCCTTTGAACTTTAGGGGTATGAATTACAACTAATCTTTCACTTAATGTGAAAGGTTGAGACTTTATATGATCAATTTCAGAACCTAAATCCCTCAATTGATCACTATCACTAATCAAGTCAATTTCAAGAAACTTGACATTTCTTGATTCCACAATCCTAGTAATATGATATGGACAGTAAAACCTATAACCTTTAGACCTTTCGGCATAACCAATGAAATACCCACTAATAGTCTTCGGGTCAAGTTTCTTCTCTTGTGGGTTATATACTCTCACTTCAGACGAACAACCCCAAACACACATATGTTTCAAACTCGGTTTCCAACCTTTAAACAACTCAAAAGGTGTCTTTGGGACAATCTTGATTGGAACACAGTTTAATATGTACATTGTTGTCTTTAGTGCTTCAGCCCACAAGGATTTAGGAATATTGGAGTTGCTAAGCATACTCCGTACCATGTCCAATAATGTTTGGTTCCTTCTTTTTGTCATACCATTCTGATTTGGAGAACCAAACATAGTGTACTAGGCAACAATCTTATCTTCTTGAAGAAACTTTGCGAAAGGACTAGGTGTTTGTCCATTCTCAGTATATTTGTCATAATATTATCCACCTCTATCTGATCTCACTATCTTTATTTACTTGCCACGTTGGTTCTCAACTTCAACCTTAATATTCTTGAAGGCATCCAATGCTTCATTTTTTTATGAAGCAAATAAACATTCATATATCATGAATAATCATTTATAAAGGTGATAAAATATTTCTGACCACATGCATCCATATCTGGACAACAAATATCAGTATGAATTATTTCTAATATGCTTGAACTCTTGTTAGCACTTTTAATACTAGTTTGAACATGAATTAAACTATAAGTGACATAAATTTGTAAGCCAAGAAGATAAAGACCATCAGACAAGATATCATTTCCAACATATTCAGAATTATAAAATAACTCAAACTACGTGTCTTTAAAATTAAAGGAATAACCAAAAGGTACAGGTCTAGAAACATAAATCAAGTTTCGAGAAAAACTTGACACATAAAAGGTCCTTTCTAATTTAAAAATAAAGTTACTATTTAAAGTTAAAATGCAAGTTCCAATAGCCTCCACAGGTGAGCCTAACTTATTGCCTGATAAAATGTTTTGCTCACTTCCCACTGGTTTCCTTGGGTTTTGCATACCCTGTAAAGAATTTGCAATATGGATTGTAGATCCAAAATCAATCCATCAGGTGTTAATATTAACACTGGGCATATTAGATTCATAACATACTAATGAGATTGATTTACCTTTCTTCTCAAGTCATTTCTGGAATTTAGGGTAATTCTTCTTCATGTGTCCCTTCTTCTTACAAAAGAAACACTTTACCACCTTCTTAATATCAGCTTAAGGTGGTATTTTACCATTCCCCTTTTGATTAGCTCAAGACTTAGTTGCTTTGTTCTTCCCACAAACCGTTGTTAGCAATGCACTCTCACCATCTCCATTACATCCCTTTCTTCTTCCTGAACACACATGGTCATTAATTCATTGATAGACCATTTGTCCTTATGTGTGTTGTAGGAAATCTTAAACTACCCATGTTTCGGCAGAAGGGTGTTCAAAATGAAGTACACCAGGAAGGACTCAGACATATCAACCTCTAGTCTCTTAAGTTGAGCTGAAATATCTCGCATTTTCATTATATATTCACGCACACCTTTCACACTAGTGAGCCGGAGAGAGGAGAACTTCATGATCAAGGTGTTTGCTAAAGCCTCATCTGAAGTGATAAACTGGTCATCAATAGCCTTAAGCAAGTCTCATACCTTTTCATGTTGGTCGACAAAACCATGTATCCCAGCCGAGATTTTGGTCTTAATGAACATCACGCTAAACCGGTTGGATCTCTCCCACCACTCATATAGCACAATAGGAACTGGGTTACTTTCATCAATGATTGCAGGTGGTTCATCTTTTCTTATAGTATAGTCTATGTCCATCCATCCCAATTGCAGAAAAATTCTCTCATTCTATATCTTATAATTATCTCCTTTGAGTTTGGAAACATCACATTGAATATAAAAAAAACTAACAGTTTGAGAAACTACAAAAATCCAAAGGCTTATGTCAAAATTTGAGACATATTAATCTTAATTGTATGTTTTACCAATGTAAACATACCAGAAAATTGAATCTTGTGACATAAAAATTATTTGTGGGCTAAACTTTTAATTCTATAAGAAACAATTAAACTTTATGATAGAATAATCAAATTACATACTCAAATTCATGCTTTACGGGCACAACATGGAAATAATTTGATTTTCTATCGCAAATATTTACTTTATGATAAAATTGACAAATTATACATATCTTATAATCCCTATAGGTAAACCGTGAAAAATAATATGTCATTTTATCCCAATTAATTATACAAATATAATAAAAATTTCTGTGGGATAAAATTCATTATATAAAGTACAATTAATCGCAATATTATGTCTAATTCCTCATATGATCTTTAAACAAATTAATATATAATTTTAATAAAATTATAGATGTTGTGGCTAATCCATAATTAATCAAAATTATAAAGATCACTTAGACATAAAACTTAATTATACGAGAATAAATCATATTATGTATTTCAAGATCAAGATACTATACAATTATGAATAAAATTCTCATATACAATTTCATAATTGAAACATAATATTACGCATTTGATTTCAAATATATAAGCACCGAATAATTCCAAAATATATTCATGCATGAAATAAATGAAAAATCCATAAATTGCAAAGGTGACCAGAAACACATAAGTATATAACATATGAAAAACAAATAAATATCAAAGAATCTTAAGTGATTAAGTGGTTCACGCAAATTCCATCGAAAACCAAAAATGGACAAGACAAAGGTAATTAAGGTTCTGATACCAAATGTTAGACTAAAATATCAAACCTGTAATGTTACAAACTACAAAACAAAACCCAGATCATTAACAAATACGGAAAAACAAAAATTAAAATATACCTCCAATCATTGCCATGAAAGAGCTGCATAATTTTGATTATTCTTTCAAGCTTTCACTGTGTATCGAATGAAAATGAAAGATATGAGCTCAAGACCAAATACATGTGCTATATCAAGAATGTATTTAGTAGTCATTATCACCGATTAGTAGTCATTATCACTCATTAATAGTCATTTAATATTTGACTTTTCAACTCCAAAACTGATGGAGCAATTCACATTCCAAAACGTACAGACCAAATAATTATTACAATATGTTCAAAAATTATAAAATAAAATAGTTATCCTATTTTGTCTTATCTAAACTATACATATGTATCTCCTATATTGTCATATATATATATATATATATATATATATATATATATATATATATATATATATATATCTTTTTATAATAAATATTATCATTATTTTTGGGATGTTACATACAACACAATTTATATAAGGATAAATAGTTTATTTTCTTAGAAACACACAAATAAACAATCTCTCTTGCTATTTGGGGGTTGCTCAAGGACCGAGAAAAATAAAGAAAGTGAAAAAATTCTGTCCATGTAATTGGTAGAAGAAAAAAAGGATAACAAATTACTTGCTTCAATAGGTGAATAAAACAACCATTTTCAAAACTTCCATGGTATGACTTTTAAATGATGTGTTTTTGTATTCTTGATATAAATTTGAGTATCCCGATAATCTCCATCGAGAATTCATTAGGCATGAATTCAACGTTTGAGTTATTTTAATTATACAAGGTCAGATGTCTGATGTTTACTTATTGGTATAATCACAAAAATTATAGTGATGATGCTTATTGTTTCTTGTTCTTTTTCATGAGTGGATAACCTCGAAGGAAATTGTGTGTTGATAATTTCTTGATTTAAATAGCTAATGAGAGAAGATAGTGTGGCTTTAGTTTCTTTAGAATTAGCAAAATACATTTTCAGTAGCTATTTACATTGGTCTCATCTTTCTCTTCAAATCCTTTAGCTACCGTATATAAATATAAGTCCAGCTACATTTGAATTATATTGAACTTTATTATATTATATTCACATGTTAAAATTACTTCCAATCTTGAATGACGAATAATATATACATAAACATTGATGCAAATTGAATATGCTTCCAACGCGTTTATACCTTGTATTTGAATAATTGAATATAATATTAATGACACCTTTATCTAAGATGGAGATATCTCCATCGAAGATGAAGAGGAGATTTTGGATATCTTCATTTTTTATGGGGAAGACAATAGGACGTCATTGCATACATATGAGCTCATAAAGTCTTTGAAAAATTTGAAATTTGAGATCTACATTGATTTCGAGAATCAAAGAATTGAGTATAGTGATTTTGAGAATTAGTGAGTCGTGTTTGTGAAGTTTATTTGAGTGCAATGAGATGTCAAAGCTTATTTAATATTTTTATTTATTAAGTATGTTATTGGAGTAAAGTATGATTGTCTTCAATTTAATTTTTATTGAAGTGTATATATATATATATATATATATATATATATATATATATAAAATGTGAACTCCTTTTTGATTGATTTATTAACTGGGATTATCATCTCATTATAAGTGTTATTTTTAGAGTTCGATAAAGAAGTTTTTGACTTTGAGGAAACTTGAAGACATAATTTTCTTAGTTATATTTATTTTAGTTTGGTTAATACTTTAGAATAAGACGCGATTACTTTCGTTATATTTTTAGCATTCAATTAGTTTAGATGCCTATGTTTTAAGGATAATATTTTTTTTATGTAAAGACTTATTTGATTTATCTTATTATATACGAATTGTTATTGCAACGAAGTTATAGTCTCACTCCCCATTGCACTTCTAAAATTGTTGGCCACTTAATTTGTGGGATTTTTTAAAATCCAATCCACCCACTTAGTGCACAATTTAAATTTTGTTATATTTAAAGATATCATTAAATATTTTTCATATATTCTAAAACAAAAGGCTTGTGTTTCTTTTTCTTTTTTGGTTGCATTTTTTTATGTAGAAAACATATTATATTTGTCCTTGGAGACAAATAATTTGTGTTTACAGATTGCATTAAAAAAGAAAAGAAAGTTTCTACTGGTTTCACACAATTCAAAGGGAGTCAATATCTTCATTAAATAAAACAATAAGTTTTAAATATATGAACTTGAAATATTTTTTTATGACGAGTTATTTGTTTAAGATTTTGTTATTTTTTATATGAACTTGAATTTGTAACTATAAAATTTAGAAAGTTTGGAATTAAATTCTAACTTATACGTGATAATTGCTTTTTATTGGGTTGGCGTTGGTAGCCTCCTAAAATTGAAGGTCCCAGGTAATAAAAAAACCTAAATTACAATTTTTATCATCTTATAATTTTTAATCCACAATTTTAATTTTTTTTATTTTTCTCCTCAATTTTGATCTTTTTATTTTTTAAAATTAATAATTTTTTGTCTAATATTCAATTTCACATACATTCATTTATTTTATTTTTATATTTAAATTAATAAAATTTTATTATAATATTTTAAATAAATATGTTAAGTGGATCAAAATAAAAGAAAAATAACATATATAAAATTGAATATTTGATGAAAATTATACATGTTTTAAAATAGGAATCAAAATGGCGAAAATAAATAAATAGAAAACGCACCGTATCGTGTTTTCATTAGATCAAGCCCGCTTTGTCTTCCGTTGGAATCCTTCTCTTCAGTTGGGTTGTGTCTTGGCTCGCTCCCTCTCGGATCAGATCTGCGCTCTCCGTTTTCAGATCGCGTTTTGGTAAATTCTTTCTCCACTCTAGTCTCTTGCCACTTCGCCATTCAACACCTCACTTCGGGATCTGATGCTTTCTATCACTGTTTATTTTTTTGGCAGTTTCAATTCGACACTTTCCTCGCTTCAAAGATTAAGCGAACAATATGGTAACACTCCTCACACTCCCTTGGTTTGGCATTCCAGGAATTGCTTGTCTCGGTTAACTTTTTATTATTTAACACTGATTATTTTTATATCACGTTGATGGTATGAATCTCCTCCTACAAATGTTAATTTCGTTATATGTATATAGTTTTAATCCGTGATCTAGAATTACAGGCTGAAGGGACTTACTAATATGTCTTGATCTGTTTTAAAATTGAAACCCTTGTATAATTTTTTCCCCTTCCGTGGTAAAATGATCTTCTGGTGTAGCTTATGCTACATTTGTTGTTTTTGTTCATCCTGATTTTAGCTACGTAGCTTTGAATGTTCTAATGTTTAATGTAATCCACAATTATTGCTATTTGCTTTCCAAATGCCAGTTGGGATGGGGTTTGGACTGAGGTCACAGGCTCATTCCCTTGTGAAAAATGAATAATAAAAGAAAATTATAGCTTTTGGCTTAGGAAAAAAGAAAATTCACTTGGGAATGGGGTTGCTACATTCTTTTTCTATCACTTCCTCTCTGCTCCATAAATTCTCTATTTTATTTTTATTTTTTCATTATATTTATCCAACAGGTTGTCCTTGCTGCATCCATTGTGAGCAAATCTGGCAAAGGTAAGTTCTCTGCAGCCCTATACACCTGACTCATTCCATTCTTGTTGTTAGGATTATTTTCACTGATAGTGTGTGTTAGGCTAGCTCCCATTTTTAGTTGTTGTATTATTTATACCCTCCATAAATGACAATTTCTCCTGAGGGAAGGGAAGAGAAACACATTAGACATATTGTCCATTCAAGGTTAATCTTTATAAAAAATAATAATAATTATAGTCTGGATATGTGGTCTTTTTTTTTAATATTATTTGAATTTTAAACACCCATAAGCTGTAACTGTGTTATTTATCCTTCACCATTAAAATATAAGATGGTCTATGCCTTTTCTATTTAGGTGAAACTATAGTTAACTTCTCCCTTTTTAGTAATAGGAATTCCATTGGAAAATGTATGATATTAATTCCAGTTCCAGGAGGGGTAATTGCTTTCCAGCAGTATATGCATTAATTAGACATGCAAGGAGTCTGCTGTGAAAGTTATATCTTTTGATCTGGTTCAAAACTTGGTTCCTGATGTTGAGATAACTAAGTGCGTGTTTGGGTGAGCGTTGACAACATTGATTTAGAATGAAATTAATTTTGGTTAAAATTGAGTGTGTTTGCAAAATTGATTTTGGTTAAAATTGATTTTCAAGTGAAGTGATTTATGTTATTATACTTTTATCTTGTAAGCAAGTTTGCTATAAAACACAGTGTAAATTTTGCAACTCAATACAAAAGCTACTTTTTTTTATCACTTTTAGTCAAACCAAGGTTTTGAGGCAGAATGAATTTTACCTAGCAATAACCAAACATCTATGTTTTTTTTAATAAAATCAAGTTTAACTTTTTAAAATCAATTTTCACTATTCCTTCCATGAAACCAAACACAATCTGATTTATGTTTGAGTTTGTGTTTGCAAAATTAATTTTGAAGTGAAGTGATTTATGTTTGGATGTTTTTATTTTAAAAGAATGTAGCAATAAATCTTAGTATAATTTGTTTTTATCTAACACAAAAGGTTACCTAAAGTTGCTTTAACTCAATTAATTGTAGATTCAGAATCAATTCCTCCATGTAGAACCAAACATATGAACATTTTCCTAAAAAATACATTTGTTGTTATTTCATCATGATCTTGTATAGTTCAATGTAAATTTATATGTGCACCGAATGTTTTTACCCTGAAAGCAAGTTTGTTGTAAAACTTAGTGTAGATTTTTCAACCTAATGTAAAAACTACTTTTTATCACTTCTGGTCAAATTGAGATTTGGAGGCAAAAACAATTTTACCTTAAGATAACAAAACATACACATTTTCACTAAAATCACATTTGATAGGGCAAAATCAATTCTGATACTTCCCACTGTGAAACCACATATACAATAACATATGTATGTTCTATGGGCTAAACTGGGAAATATGACCTGCTTATATGCTTCTTCTTTTTTATCTGTATAGTCTATCTTCTCATCACTCTGTAAGCAACGTATTTATGAAATCCTTTACCTACTTCAGTAATTCAATCTGTTAGTTGTGTAGGTTTCTCAATATTACATCTTATTAAATTGGCATTACTTGATTTTTTAATAATCAGGATTAATTTTTAGTTTATAAAGAAAAGCTAAGTCTTGAGTTGATGTTGAATTCGGAAGTGCCTAAATAATTATGTATTCGTATCCGACATCAATTCTCTTATGCTGGCAAGCCCTTTTCTTTGTTTGCAGTGCTAGTTTCTAGACAGTTTGTGGATATGACTCGCATAAGAATTGAGGGTCTTCTAGCAGCATTTCCCAAGTTGGTAGGGACTGGAAAACAGCACACGTATGTTGAAACTGAGAATGTGCGCTATGTTTACCAGCCAATAGAAGCACTGTACCTGCTTCTTGTAACAAACAAAAACAGCAACATACTGGAAGATTTGGAAACTCTGAGACTTCTCTCTAAACTTGTATCCTTTTTTCTGATGCTTTAAGTTTGACATTTTCTGTTATTACGTAAATATTTTTTCAATTGCTTGGTCTTTTATTATCTAGTTAGTAGCATTATTGGTTTTCTCTCTAGTATGACCTACTGGCCTGAATCTAGAATTTGTTTTGTCATCTGTGTTACTCATTTTCCTGTCATTTTGGTTTTCTCACGTAGTTTTAATGGAGCAATCATTCAGTTTATAGTTTTTTCTTACCTTAAGCATAGCATTTAATATATGGATTTTTATAGGAAGGTTCAGGAGGGTTTAAGATTGATCAAATGGTTGGTAGTGGGAGGTTATTTTAGATTTATTGATCATTTTTAGAGCCATTTGGTAAAAATTTTGCCAAAATATCGATATTACAATGAGTTCATTCCTAAACACTTTTAGGTACCTGAATATTCTTACTCCCTTGATGAAGAGGGTATTTGCAAACATGCCTTTGAGTTGATTTTTGCATTTGATGAAGTCATCTCTCTTGGGCACAAGGAAAATGTGACTGTTGCACAAGTTAAGCAATACTGCGAGATGGAGAGTCATGAAGAGAAGCTGCACAAGTTGGTTTTGCAGAGCAAGATTAATGAAACTAAGGATGTTATGAAGCGAAAAGCTAGTGAGATTGATAAAAGCAAGGTATGATTGAAGGGACTATGTTTTATTATTTGTTTATATTTAAAGTCTGGATTGCACATCATTCATTCAGGTCATGTGTTCTCTCTACAGATTGAAAAGAACAGAGGTGATAAAGGAGGATTTGGTCCATTACAGTCAATGGGCTCTGGAAGAATTGAAAATAGCTTTAGTGATTTGAGCATATCTAGCAGTGGAACTGGTTTTGGAAGTGGCTCTGGTTTTGGATTGACTTCTGATGTTGATTCCTTTGCAACCAAGTCTAAAGGTTGGCTTTCGTAGATTTTCATGAGTTCTTCTAGAATGCTTCTATTTGTAATGACTTAAAAGGGCATCGAAGCATGCTGGATCTTGTCTTTGGTTTATTCTATATTCAAAATAACATGTTGCTAAATGAAGATTAGCCTTTTCATTTATGTACTCCATTATTCTCTTGCTTAGGTCGTCCAACTTCATCAGCCACTGCTCCACCTAAAGGTCTTGGAATGAAGCTTGGTAAATCTCAAAGGACAAACCAGTTTTTGGAATCATTGAAAGCAGAAGGTGAGGTCATTCTTGAAGATGTTCAGCCAAAACTCTCCCAGTCTCGGGTTTCTGCCCCACCACCTACTGATCCTATCACTTTGACTGTTGAGGAGAAACTAAATGTGACACTGAAACGAGATGGTGGTGTCAGTAATTTTGATGTTCAAGGCACATTGTCTCTCCAAATTCTTAACCAAGAGGATGGACATATTCAAGTACAGGTATTGCATTCTGACTATTCCTTAATGTGTGTCCATTAGGCTTCTGGTTTTCATAACATGAGTATTTTTTTTTAAATAATTATTTATTTATTGACATGAAACAATTGTTTCATTAAATCTTATCAGCATTAAGGGGAAGAAGTTCATATTAAATGCTTTTTTTTTTCTCTACTAGGACAACTACCAAAGCCTTTCCCAGTAGTTGGGATCAGTAACGTGGATCAAATAACGCTAGTGTGTCCTGTCAAACACAAATCCCTTAGATCTATGAAACAATTTTTTCCCCTCTGACTTGTTTCTTTTATTTTCTAATTTTTCTTTATTTTGTCCACATACACTCCTCACACTTTGCATCCTCTATAAGTGTAGTTGATACTGATTTCGTAGGTAGGCAACTGATTAATTTTCAAAAAAATAATGTTTCAAAAGCAGCACAAGGCTCAAGTAAGTCAATCATAAGTGTTAGCCAGACATTTAATTTGAGGCATAGATGTTAGCAGCTTTTGGTGTACTTATTCAAATAATCTTCTCATCATGCACAACCTTAAAGTCATACGGTTGTGGTTAATTATATCAGTTTGTCTTTTTGCTTAAAAAAACTGGAGACTTTTGAACCAGGCATGCTGACCAAAAGGTAAAATATAAGGGAGTAAGAGAAAAGGAAAACACAAAAAGGGAAAGAGACCATATAGCTGTGGCAATTCAGTTAGGCAAAAAGATGAAAATTGAAAGGGAAGATAATGGTGGTTACAATTCCTGTAGGGTGATAATAGTGCCAGTTCCTTGGTTTGTCCATAAAGTATTCTGATTCTTTTGGTGTGATGTCTATCTAGGGTTTTCCTGAAATAATAACTATTGGTTAGCATGAATTTCTAGTTTCTTTTATCAGTGAAGAAGAAAAACAAAAAGGTATATGTATGTTTGAAAATTCAAATACAATTATGATTTATTTTTATGTTCAGTTTTTTTTTTTCATTTCAACATACTTTTTTCAAATTTTCTGCACAGTTAACGCTGATCCTACCATCCTTCACTCTGTAGTGCTCCTAGGTTTTTTTCTTGCTCAAGACTGGTTTTGAATGCAGATATATAGGCTTGGGAGGACAATTAAAAGTATTAATACTTGCATATTGTGCCTTGCTTTTGCAGGTCCAAACTGGTGACAATCAAGCTGTCTCTTTCAAGACACACCCTAACATGAATAAAGAATTATTTGCCAATGATTATATACTAGGCCTAAAAGATCCCAACAGGCCTTTCCCCACTGGTCAAGCCAGTGATGCTGCAGGTGTTGGTCTTTTAAAGTGGAGAATGCAAAGTACTGATGAGTCAATGGTGCCTCTGACAAGTGGGTTTTATTACTATCATCGATATGCTCTATACTATATATTGATGTATTAATAACTTGTGTGCTATATGTGTCTATTGCAGTCAACTGCTGGCCCTCTTCTTCTGGAAACGAAACTTATGTCAGCATTGAATATGAGGCTTCATCAATGTTTGATCTGCAAAATGTTGTGATCTCAGTACCTCTTCCAGCTCTTCGAGAAGCGCCATCTGTTAGGCAGATTGATGGGGAATGGAGGTGTGGACTTCATTTTCCTTCCTCTTAAATAAGTGTTGGGAACAACCATAATTTCTGTTTTGGGTTGAATTTTGCAGTAAATAAGCTGGTGGTTTTATATTAGAAATTATCTGTGTTACACATGAAAATGGTGGCTTGCAGTCTTTGAAACATGAAAGTACTGAATCTACTGACCAGATTTGCTTGGAGTAGAAAGCTCTATGATTTTTTTTAGATCATAAATTGTTGAATTTAATCATTAATATTTTAGTTTTGGTTCTAAATCATATAATTTCACTTACAATCTTGCTTTGTTTATAAAACTGGCTTTGCAGGTATGACTCTAGGAATTCCATTTTGGAGTGGTCTGTCCTTCTGATTGATAATTCCAATCGCAGGTATGTCTGGAGTGATTTTTTTAGAGCTAACTTATGCCGTGTTATTATCTCTTTTTAATTTCTGTTTACTTTGTTTTGTCTGACTAATATGTTTGGCAGTGGGTCAATGGAGTTTGTTGTTCCACTAGCAGATTCATCAGTGTTCTTTCCCATTTCAGTCCGCTTTATGGCAACTGATACTTTTAGTGACCTGAAGGTTTGTTGACATTTTGACTTTAACTGTGGCCGTGTATGTATAGTGCTATGTGAAAGATGTTTCAAAATGATCTAGTTGAAACTTAAACACATTTATTGACCTGAATATTCTTTTGTTTTTCGGCTGGGAAGTCCTATATCATGTCTGAAAATAAAGTATCTTTTCTGTCAACAACTTTTACCTTCCACGTCTAAATATATTGATTTAATGGGAGCTTGAACTTACCCTTTTTTTTACTACTCATTGCAGGTTACCAACATCATACCATTAAAGGGTGGCAATCCTCCCAAATTTGCTCAGAGAACACAGCTGATAACGGATAGCTACCAAGTTGTGTGATTGACTTTCTTGAATTTGAGCTCCTATAACAGTTTTGCTTTTACAGTCGTAGTTCTTTTATCAATAGGCCATGCAAAGTTGTACTTGCCTCTATTCATGAATTTGTACTTAGTTTTACTTCGCAAGACATGGCGCAAAGTATGATTTACATAATTAATGCTAAAGCGTGTCTGTTTTACTCTAGCATGCATCTTTTATGGGGAAGGATGCATTGCCTATCTTCCCTTTTCTGCGTTATAGACTAGTCTTATATTTTTCGAAGACAGGCGTGTCAAATGCATTCTAAATTTTAATGCACGGGAGTAAACCAATTAGACGGGGAGATTTAACTTCTTATCTGAATCCATTCGGTATTTAATGTGTAACTTTTGCTGCGAAAATCTTTTTATCCACAGTACAATTTTCACCCAAAAGACCATTTTGAAATTTCAGAGTTAACTTCCAATTTAGTTCGAGATTGCATGAATCGGACACTTTATTTCTTTTGAAGTTCCATGTTATTATTTGACCTTGTAACAAAATTAATATTCTAACATCTGCAGATAACAAATAACATTTTTTCAAAGTAACATTTGTCCATAAAACAAGAAAACTATGAAATCAAATCCAAGCAATCTCCACCGTAAGCCTAAAAGCGACGTCACCTAATATTGGATCCAGAACTCTTCTGATTAAATAGCGAGAGAAAGTTCCTGTCATAGAAAGAAAGGCACAGTTTTAAATCAAATTTAAAATATAGCTAGTGGAGACAAATCAAAGCATTTATTCTAAAATATAACTAGTGGAGACACATTTTAAAGATATTTTTATTTTAAGAATTTGTTTTCTCTTTTAAGGTTAAGAAAAAAGGAATTTCAAATAAGTCTGTGTAAAGGTAGAAGGTACCCACTCAAGTGAAAAGGTACCATCTGGGAAAGCCAAAATGGAAGCTGATGAAACTTAGTCCATCATTTTTAATCTTTTCTTACCCCCAAACTGGGGTGATATAGGATGAAATTAATAATTGCTTTCTTTTACTTGTTTCGGTGTTACTGTCTTGTAAAGCCCAATCGGGGTTGAGTTTTCCAGCGAATGCAAAGGCAGAATG
This sequence comes from Glycine max, assembly GCF_000004515.6. Taxonomy (NCBI): domain Eukaryota; kingdom Viridiplantae; phylum Streptophyta; class Magnoliopsida; order Fabales; family Fabaceae; genus Glycine; species Glycine max. The sequence continues at coordinate 35,288,833 of NC_038256.2, read as the reverse complement.
CTAATGTGACAAAGGCGTGCTTCACTTTGAAGTGGTAGATAGAGGTTCTGCAAGCAGAGAACGAGTTGCTGATGAATGGCTTGGAGGATCTCTGGTGAGAAATTACCAGCGTCCGTCCAACTCATTATCAAGGAGGCACCAGAGTTGTCACTTTGCATTTCAAACCTTTAAATGAACTACTGGCATTGATGGGAGCTGCACCTGAATCCATAGAAATGGCATGCAATTGCATAACGCATTAACGCCTACCCATATATCCTACCCTTTTTAACCCCTGCTGCTCCAGTTAACATTTTTAATTGAAAATAAACAAACTTGAAGAGAGGGCAAGTGGCAATAGTCTATATAATGGTAAAAACATTGTCATGATATACACAACCAATCCAGAATTCGAGATATGTCATCTAAATTAAGAGCTTGGTTCAAAATAACTAGCAGCTCACCACAAGGTTAATTACAGTCTATGACAGTGATCATAAATTCCAGTGCCAAATTTCATGTACACGTAGTATATCATTTTGAGCATCTCTTGCCTTATACAGGCTTAAACTTCTTATGGCTCTATCAACATTTGAAACCCCGACAAGCAATAACCCACAGAATTATAATTAAGATAAGGATTCCTCCTCCCACCATCAGCTTCATTTGGAGATTCTGCAGCCACATCTTCCTTCTCAGCTGCCTGCCCTGCCTCTGGAAGCTGTCAGCCTAAATTTGAATGGAAAATACAATAACATCAGCAAGATTACTGGAGAGTTCGGCCAAGTTGATTCAAACACTAATGTTTCTTTTGGATAAACAAAGGATTTATTAAGAAAGGAGAGATACAAATGCTTGATTAGGATAATAATAATAATACATACCTGGAACTGCAAGTTTTCCGTTTTGTCCACCAACAGTTCAATCTTCTCTCCACGATCCAAAACCTTTAAAACAGCAAGTACAGATGTTGTTTAGAAGTGCTTAATATTGAGCAACAACGTGGCTTTTTGAAAAAAGTTGAAATGTTTAAGCAGTCTCTTGTTCTAGTTTTGATCTACCAGTTCTGTGACAGTATACATGTGATGAAAATCTTCTCTTCTCCCTCAATTCTATGTGGGTCAAATTCTATAGCGGTATAACCTTTCTTAATATTAATTCACCAAACCTACTTAACTAAGGGCGCCAACATCCTTTTTATTGGTCTAATTGTCACAATCGCTGAGCTTATGCTTTTATAAATACATATTGAGTTGCCAAAAGGGTGATTATTGAATTACAACCTTTGAAGGACATACTAATATGCTATGAAATCAAACCCAAGCAATCTCATGAAGCTACCATGGCCTAAAAGGAACATTTTCATCTAATACTGAATCCAGAACCTCTCTTCTTGTTAAATACTAACAAGAGAAGTTCCTGTCAGAGAGATAAAGGCACAGTTCTAAATATAGCTAGAGGACCTTATAACCCACAATGGCAGGTACACAGTATAATGTCTCTCTCTCCCCCCAACATAATGGTCCAGTGTAGGAGAGGATCTTTGAGTATGCGCAAAAATTTAAAATTGAGATGATATGCAACCATTTCTTGTATGAGCAATGAGCCATGTCATTTTTACTAGCCAGATAGGTACAATCTCTGATGCATCTACAGAAACTAATATTTTGTTTTTTCATGTCTAGAAAAGCTTCTAAATATCTTGGTTCAATTAACAGAAGCTGCCTGTCTTCATCTACTCACCCCTCAGGTGGCTCAATCCACTTACTGGCCTAAATCCAAAATATAAAAGTATGCATCTTTTTATTATTGAACATAATGTTAATCTTTACTCCCCCTTTTCAACTGCATTTTAAGGTTAATGCAGAGAGATTAAGAAACATAACTAATATCCTTAAGTATATGGAAATTATTTGTAATTTCCAAACATGTCTTTTATCTCCTCTATTAGCAGGACAAATAAATAGGTAGTAGTTGGATGATAAAAAAGTAACACACATAAGATAATAAAAAAGCTTATTAAGTCAGAAAGAAACTGGATAATGTGTAGCCTTTTAGTGATTATGTACATTGTAAATAACTAATAAACTGAGTTTATTATTATAAATAACTTCATACACAAAATTGTATATTTACTATTAAAAATATGTTAAGATTCCATAATTTTAATTAGTGTAACATTATTAAATAGATGTGGGGCCTAACATATGCTCATTGGCCTTGCCCTTTAGCCAGTACTGAAAAATGTTTATTACCATCCTAATATACTCATTAGGAATGAGGATTCGAAATGTCAAACATTGATCAATCAAAGAGAGATTCAACAAACTGTTTATTCGCACTGACTCCTGAGATTACAAAATCATGGTGAATAGTTTTAAAAAGGGTATTAAAAGGGTGAGGCACTGCAATATCAATTGACATTAAGAAAATCTGCTAGGTTCAAGTTGAGAAGCATGCCACCTAACACAATTGAAATTGTGTGATTTGTGTGAGAGAAAGAGATTAGAAAAAAACAGAACAAACATTGCAATAATGTATCTAGGCTATATCATATCTTCTATTTCAAAGAGTTTCTCATATGCCCGTATCTATGTCATGTTGTAACCGTATTAGTATTAAGTAATAATGGGCTTTAAATTTTTATGAGTCCCACTAGGAAGCCACATTAAAATTCACTGTTTGAAACAGCATTGCAATACTAATGGTATCATCTTTCCACCATTCCCCTTCCCAAAAATTTAAATCACTTCCAAGCAAAATTGCACAAACAATAGAACAGCACATCCAGAGATAAATTCTAGGATCCAGAGCTAAAAACATTTGGTAGCAACTAGCAGCCAAAAGAGTTTGCATGTAATTAGGCTTAGTATCATATACCTTCTCAATATTGTCCATCATTATCCCCTTGACCTCAGTTATTTGAGCCTTCAATTTTGATAGTTTACTCATTTCTTCTGGATGGTTCATGCAATACTGCATATGCTCCTTGAGTGCTGGTCTGCATAACCAGATCAAAAAATTCAAAACACTAAAAACAAAAGTAAAAAGAAGTAAACGAATATTTAAAAAGGATAAAGTAACAACAGACCCAAATTCTCTATCAAGATTATATGCTATGCTAAATCTGTCCTCAAACAAATCGTCATCGTCATCATCATCGGCGAGTGGATGGGCACCTTCATTCTTAATGCTAGCACCATAGCGCTTCATAAAGTCATCCTTCACCCGTTCAAGAAATACAAAAGGAACACTCCTACCAGCCGATTCATCAGCAACAACAAGGAAAACTGCAAGATGGAGAAAAAAGCTTTCAGACATTGGCATATATATTAACAGCCAAATCAGCAGAGCAGGCAATGCATAAATAAAATCTCAAGCAAGAAGAATCAATACCAAATCCAGTGTCTAGGAGGAAATTAAAGGTGTGACCATCACAGGAATATGTGTATTTGCTGCTATTTGAAGGCAGTTTCTGCAGGCACTGAACAGCAATGGTACTGAAATTCCCCGTATATTGCGTGTGCTCTGCTAAAACAACAGTTCCTTTGGCAACAAAGCTATATATTAAACCCCTCTGACTCATCTCCAATTTCCAACAAGCTCCACCACCAGAAGGTACAAACAATCACACCAACACCTGAATCGCACAACAATCAATCCAAGATGTAAATAACAAAAATTGATCACAAAAGAAAAGCCTTGTAGTTTAATTGCAACTTGCAAGTACTGACCTAATAGGCCCTAAATGCTAAATCTAATCGAATTCAGAATGTAAACCTAATATGATTCAATTCAAGCAATGATGATCGCAAGAAAAATCTCATTCATAGTTTTTTAATGTAGAAAAAGGGGAAGGGGGTTGCATCAGTGCATGCACACTTTGAATTTGTCAAAATCTAGAGTCAAACTCAAGAACCCAGTTCGTTTCCGATCCTTAATTTTATGGGAAAGTAGGAAAGAGAAAGGCTTGCGCAAATATAGAGTGGGAGACCTAACCTCGTGATCTAATCGAGAAATTTACGAATCTGAATGAAAATTGACTGTTAGAGGGAAAATTGGCCTAGCCCGAGTGGAATAACAAGATGAAGGGTCTCTTCTCTTCTTTGTGTTCTGATGATGTGATTGTGAAGATGATCCAACGAAGACTGAAAGACACAACGGCAGCGCTTTTTATCAGTTTCTTCAAGCAACGTGGTATAGCTGCTGCTGCTGCGCTTCCTCAAAAAAAAATTTCCCTTTCCTTTGCGTGTATATTAAGATAAGAAAGAATAACTGACTTACACCCACGAACACGATTATTTGGATGAAATTAGAAGAAATTTGACTGTTTGAAATAGAAATTATTAAGCTACAATATACACATCTAAATTCAAGAGAATGATTTTTTTACTAAAAATAAAATCAAGAGAATGAATTAAACTTGTTTTAAATTAAGTTAATTACTCTGGGGTGCGGGTCCCCATACTTTTATAAAATATTCAATTATGTTCCTTAAGTTTTTTTTTTCTTTTAATTGAGTCCTAAATTTTTGTTTATTTTTTAATTGAGTTTTCTTATCTAATGATTGTTATAAAAAATTAATAGCATATACCTAATTAGAGGTATAGATAACGAATTGATATTTTTGGAGTGTATTATAAGTAAAATTTTAACCTTTTGCCGTATCAAATAATTGTGAATAAATATTTGAGTTGAATTAACCAAAAAAGTTGAAACTTTACAAATATTTGTGCATATAACAAATTCTAAAGGCACCAGTTTTGTATCTTCACCTCTCATGAGATCTTTGCGGTTAATTTTTCATACAAATGTTAGATGAGAGATGTAATTAAAAAAAATTCAGTAACTTAATTAAGAAAAAAAAGTTTCAAAGACTAAAAATTTGATAAAAGTATAATTACCTCCAGTTAAATTAATCAGAAAGTTTCTGAACACGTATAGATTTGAAAAATTCTTAGATTGTGTTTGGTACTCTACAAGGTTTGGAAAAAAATATTCTTAGGCATTGCTGATTTTTCCTAACCAAGAATCAAATATTTTAATCAATATTTGGCAAATTCTTTAACAAAAACTTTCCATGAGAATGTTTATATTTTCCTTATTTATTTTAACCAATAATCAAATATTTTAATCATTATTTACCACCATTATTAAAATAAGTATTTTATGTGGGATAGATAAATAGAAAGGATTCTTGTGTTCACATCATGAATAGTTGTCACTTGACAAAACACTTGCTCTGCAGGCTGCAGCATATTTTATCCATCTTATCTTTGCATATGCTCCCAATAACATTTTTTGCTCCACAATCAATATTAACTTTTGTCTCTCTATGATAAGAATGAAGTTTGAATATCTCATACAAATCATCTAAATATTCTAATACTAAGTCGATCTTATTGGATCATAAATATTAACTTATGTTCCTTATTATATGCTTCCAAACTCAATAACAATAATAAAAACTTAATACATTATAAGACATGTTATTATAAAATTTTAGTTTAGTTTAGATTAATTTTTAAATTTGAATCTAAAAACCAATCCAATTTAATTGTCTTCTATATTTTTTTATTTTTAAATGGCGACTATTTCAAATTTAATAACATCAAATCGATTTTAATAACCTTGTAAAACGACAGTAGTAGGGTTAAAGTTGGCCTCACCTACCAGTTAACATCCTCAATTCAGATTAAAATTAGTACCAATAATATTGTTCTATGGAGTGTGCATTTAAGGAAGAAAGTTATAAGCAGAACACTTTCCACATATTTTTACATTATAGCCATGGATCGCTACAAGCTGTTTCACAATGCACACAAGTCATTACGCGGCAAATCCACTTATTTATAACATTCTACTAATTAAGTGATAAGTGACAAAACTTCCATAACTCCCACTATGGCCCATTGCTTGGTTCATCAATACTTGTTCCTGTACCAATACACGCCCTTCTCGGATGTTCCTTCATCTGGCTCCACATAGAGGCACTCTCTTGCTTCTCTCCACAGTGCCTTGTAAAATGGTGTGTCATCAAATCGGTAGTACTCACCCAATATTGGCTTCATTGCATTGGTTGCCTCCGTTGCATGGTAATGTGGCATTGTAGAGAAAAGATGGTGAGCCACATGAGTATCAGTTATGTGGTGAAACACCTTGTTCAGAATTCCATAATCTCTGTCCATAGTTGCCAAAGCACCCCTCAGCCAATCCCATTCTGATGAATCATAGTGAGGCAAGGCATAGTGTGTGTGCTGCAGATATGTGATGGTCACAAGAAAACCGTTCACAATGAGCAATGGCACCCCATAAACACATAGCAGCCAAACCAACCCTTTCATAGTTGCAACACGGTAGAGCAAGTAAGTCACAGAAAACAAAGCAACATCAGAGACATAGATCAAAAGCCTCTCACGATTTGAATATATGGGAGCATAAGGGTGGTAGTGGCTAGCAAAACCATCATAGGGTCTGCCAGAGACATTGAAGGCTAAATACAAAGGCCACCCTATTGTGAGTGTGATGAGAAGAGAAGCAGCCCTTCCTAGAGGGTTGTTCAGGTACTTGGTGTACCATGCAACTTTGGATTTTGGTTTTGGGACAAACACTTCATCACGGTCAAGGGAACCCGTGTTGGAGTGGTGGCGGCGATGGCTTATTTTCCATGAGAAATAAGGGACTAAAAGTGCTGAGTGAACGGTCAAACCCATAACATCATCAACCCATGGGTACTTGCTGAAGGCATGGTGACCACACTCGTGAGCAATCACCCACACGCCAGTAAGAATGCAACCTTGGAGAACCCAATAGATTGGCCATGCAATGAGGGAAAAGGGGTGAGGGAGGAGGTGGAAGTAGGTGGTGGCAATGTAGAAAATGAAAGCCAATGAAAGGTCATAAACAACATAGGACAATGAAGTGAGGAGGGAACGCTGAAAGCAGTGCGGTGGAATGGCTTTCTTGAGTTGGCCAACAGTGAATGGTGGCTTTGTGTTTGGAACCCTTGAGAGAGGCTTCTTCTGCTGAATTTCAACTTTGGCCACACGGCCTCCACCTCCCATTATTGTTTCCTTTGCTAGACCCTGTGTCAAAGTATAAAGAAGTTCAGTTCAGTTGTTGTTGCTGAATGTCTAATACTAGTATGTACCAAGAGAACTACAATTTTCAACCAGGAAGTGAAAAATATGAGAAGTACAAAATGAATGGAGGGAAGTGACAGATTAGAGAGAGTGAAATCATGACCATAAAACAAAAAGTAACCAGCACAAAATGTTGTGATCGTTCTCTACTGTGGTATTACAGCCAATTGTTTATCAATAGAGAGAAGTGCTGATAATTGTAGGTGCCTATACCATAAGCCTTCAAGAAATCTAGAAATGGAAAAAAAAATATAAATGCACGATTCAATTTGGAGAGTTTTCCTCAATAAATGATGAATCCCACATGAAATATCCTGGGGTGCAGGCACAATTTAATTTAGCATCATACCATGCCTAGTGGCTTGTAGTATCATTTCCCCCCCTTCATTTGACAAGAGTGCATCTTGTAATATTCGATGCAGTTTTATACTCTCTCGGGAGTTTAAAAGGGACAGCGGGGCTATCAATACAAGAAAATATGATTAGGAAAGAATAAGTCATCAAATTTCTAGTCAATTATCTCTATATGATGCTACGTAGTTAAATTTCATTGATTTTTTTAATTAAAAAACTCAATTACATGTCATAAAGAGTACACGTAATGGTCCAGACCATATAAATGATATAATAATTTGATGGTATCAATATACATATGGAAACAAACAAGGACGACGGCGTAGCACATTGCAATATGGAAACCAGGGGTTGTGTCACAGACTCGCATGCAATAGGTGTAAGGCCATGACTTTGAGGTCCACTGGTTTAGTATACGTGTGAGGCTTGTATGCAGAACAACTACTAAATATCTGTGTGAGGCTAACATGCAAAACCAAAGACAGAGACAAAAAGGCACAAAACAGGGTCCTGTGTAATTATGACAGGTCAATTTACAAGTATTGCCTCTTAATTTATCCTTCAATTTAAAATGAATTCTACCAGAAAAACAATAAGAGTCAGTGAATAAGTTAATTACATGAATAGGCAATAGTTCAAAGTTCAAACTATATTATATTGTTTTATTAATTTCAAAGCAATGAAGATTAAGTAAAAGAAAAAATGAAAACAATGCAAAAAATAGATATACAGTACCATTGTAGCAGCTACAGGGAAAGCCAACGCTGAAACATTACAATTTACACACAAATAAATTCAAGCAGAACAGCTATGGTGCTTAGTATTACATGCATACACTTCTCAGTGATCTTATAATCCATGAAAGACTAAAATACCTGAGGTAAAAAGAACAAGAGAAAGGGACAAAAAAAGCGAATCAACCTTGTGGTAAAACTTCGACAAAATATATTAATAAAGGAGGAAAAAGAAGACAATATTGCCTACAGACTAATCAATGTTTTAAAGTGATATTCCTACTCCTACATGACAATCTAATTGTCACGATCAAAATATGACATACTTCGAACAAAATAAGAAATATATATGATAAAATAAAAATAGAATAAAATAATAACATAACGACGACGTTGTTACCAAGAAAGAAATTCGATGGCAGAGGAATCTTCAGAGATTCTAGAGCATATATAGTTAAAGAGAAAAAGAAAAAATGGACGGCTGTTTATCAAATTGCCAGTATAAGACAGCATTTGTATTTGATCATGGACACGTACGTAATCTTGTTTACATATGGTGTGAAAATTCAAATACAACATATAAAGAGAAGAATGCAATTTGGTGAGCACACACAAAGGCAGCATGCAGCTAAAAACATGTGTTAATAAACTTAAAATTGCACCCTAAATTTTGGGATGTATGTAGGTGGAAAGAAGAGAAACAGAAAATAAAATCATCGATGTTAAATTTAGTATAATGAGAAAGTAAGTACGCATTATAATTATTTTTAAAACATATATAGAGTCAAAGTGTGGATTAAATTAGAAGTACCTACCTAGAGTGTGTAAGATTTTAATTTATTTTATTTATTTCCCGGAAAACACTTTCAATTTCAACAGAGAAAAAAAAAAGGAGAAGTGCTTCTCCACTCACTCTCCTCTTATATGGTATACTTATATACTATCTGTTTCTTCTACACCTTAGTTAGGACGCGTTTGGTTGGCGTCACTTGGGGCTGAGTCACACCGAGGCCTTGGAACTTAGGCAAATTTGGTTTCCACCTGTGATCAGTGTGATGTCTGCTTGAGACAAGTGGAGAATCAGATCAGCTGCATCTTTTGTACGACGTGTTTTAACGTGCCAAAGGATTTTCGACCATCTGATAAGTTTATTTCGAGATTAGTGTAAGACTGCTTTGTGAGTAAGCACACCATATTAAATTAAAAAACAATAATTTTTTCTTTCTCTCTTTTTCGGTGTTTCAGAAATTGAAGAAACAGTTTTTTTTTTTAAACAATACTGCATAGAAAAAATATTAATTATGAGAGAAAATATTCATATTTAAAACAGTTTTTTTTAACATGGTGCCATTTTTCATGGTCATACATTCATGTATTTTAAAAAAAAGTATTAGATTATTATTTTTTGCAATAATAAGATTTTAAATATATGTATTAAAATGAAAATTCATACAATCCCTATATAAGGAATTTAACTCAATTGATTGGTTAGGATATGTGAGTGTTGTAAACTTTTTGATATTTATTTTTAATTCTTACAAATAAAAAAAATACAATTGTGGAATATATTATAAACATTGAATCTAATATTTAATAGTATTATTTGGAATTAAGAAAATATCCAGCATTATTATGTTAGTAAGAATTGAATTAAATTTGAAATTTCATGTAAAATTTTAGATAAAGGTGTTCACAGTGAATTAGATTGAAATGATTTTTAAGAAAAAATTATTGGATTTAATTATTTGAGTTTTCTCAATTTATTGTACAATCTAAATAAATTGGGAGATTCATATGGTAACTAAAAAAACACGAAGTTGAAGATTGTGCATGAAGCAATTCAGAGAGCTGACTTCAATCACATTGAGGAGCAAATAAACTCAAGGTTAGCTTCTTGGAACTTGGAAGAGTCGTCTACTAAATAAATTGGGAGGTGTGGCAAATGCAATTTTGTCCACAGTTCCTTATTATGGGGTGCAAATTGTTTGGTACCCCCAATATGTTTGTGACTATATTGACAACAGTAATAAGAGGTTTATGTAGAAGGAACATCAGGACAAAGGGATATTCAATATGGTTAGTTGGAAAGGAGAAGGGGCTTTAGAGAAGAAGGGAGTGAGCAGGGGAGAGAGAACTGAGGGAAGGAAAAGGTTAGGGTAATTTAGGATTTTTGCAATTTTTCAAAAATGTGGGGGGTGAACTTAAGTATAATAAATGTGGGAATAAGAAAAGCCCAAGCAGACAAGCCTAGCCCAATCATGCGAAAAGCACAGAAAGCAACAGCAAGCTGGGCTGCTACAAGTTAGCATATGCATTGCATTTTGCCAACCCACTCCAAACGAATGAACAACGGCAAAGCATTGGAAATTGAATATGCATTTTAAAAGAAGAGTTAAAAGTTAAAAATTGAATAGAACGTACTGTACAGTATAGGTTCAACTATTATTACTATTGTACAATAAGTATATTTTAAATAGGAAAAGGCCAATAAAAAATTATTGACTTTTTTTCAGAGAGAAAAAAACAAAAAAAAAAACAATTTTGACTTGGGGTTGCTTGATAACAAATTTAGTCTAAACCACAATAGCAACAGGCTAACTTACAGTATGATAACGTTTAATAAAAAAAAGGATCGATGTTTTAATTATTTTATAACTTATTTATGTACTTTATTATTATTATTATTATTATTATTATTATTATTATTATTATTATTATTATTATTATTTTTTCAATGAACATCTGTGAGTTTATATTTGATCTTTTCAAATGCACATTTCACTGTCAAACGAAGGATGAAGTTGTAAAACTTATCTTCCAACATAATGTTTTTTTTTTTAAAATGGTATTGATAAGAAATCTTTGTGCAACATCATAACAACACATGAGTTGAATATTCAACTCACAACACAATTTATTCTATACTTAAAGATTAATCAATAAAATCAACATATAATACTTATAATATTTGGACAAAATCAACATTTGAAAATAATAATACCTAGTCAAAATTAACAATTTAATATAATAAAATAATTTTATATTAGTTGAGAAATACAAATTGTTATTATTTCTGTCAATAATAATAAAAAATTATAAGATACAATAACATGTTGAGAAAGCAAAATAAAATAACAGTTGTATTTTGCTGATTGATTGTTTGTTTGGAGATTCTTAAACTTCTTAATTATAGTAGGGTTAATTAAGTTTTTAATTAAATAAAAAAATTTAGTTCTTTAATCTTTTTTTATAATTTTTAATTTTTTATTAATTTTTGTCAGTATTTTAGTTATTGTAAATTTTTTCTCATTTTTAGTCCTTCATTTTTTTATTATTTCAAAATTAGTCTCAAATATAAAATAAATAAAGGACTAAAGATAAAAAAAAAAAGGAAATTAATTTTAAATAAAAAAACAAATAAAGAACTATAAATAAATAAAAATATTTAAAAGAACTATAATTACTAATGAAAAATGAACGAATAACTAAAAATTATCAAAATCTTTTTAAGGACTAAAAATTAAAATCTATAAAAATCTAGCAACGAAAAACTTAATTAACGCATTATAGTATTATATTCAAATTCAAATAAATGGATAAGAACAAAAGATTCTTAAATACTAGTTATAAGAAAAAAGAAGCGTGTGTTGTTTTGGTGAGGTTTATCCGGGTTGGAGTTTGAGACCGAGGAATATATAAATGGAAAGTTCTAGATAGGGCCTGGGATTGTTTCTGTGTTTTCTAACAAGCAATGGCTATGAGATCGTGGGTGAGTCGAGGAGGATCCATGACTCGTTTGATGGACTCAACAAATCGAGGGGCTTTGAGTCGGTTCTTGAGCGACAAGGGTCGCATTCTCAGCGAGGAGGAACAGGCCAAAGAGAATGTCTACATCCAGAAATGGGAGAGGGAGAGGTTGGAGAAACAGAAGCAACTGTCTGAGAAGGCCAAGGCTCTCACGGACAAAGATGCTTCTGCTGCTGCTCATAAGGTACACTATCTGCCACCATTGACTCTTTTCATTTTCAGGAATTCCATCTTGTAAAGTAATGCTCGGGATGATGTTCAAACATATTATGATTCGTTTTCGTAATTTCACATCATTGGTGCATGTTAGATTTCTGAGATTCTTGTCCAGGTTTAAGATTTTCTTTTACAAAAACACTCAATTTACTTGCCGTTCATGTGAATCATCACATGACTTGAAGCTTGTTCTTCCTTTTCTGTTTTGTGGGGAGGAGGGACTACCCAGAGTGTATACCTCGTTGTTTCGCAATTAGGCTCATTTTCCATATAATGAACAATTGATTTGAGATCATTTGCATAATCTCTTTGATACTCTATTAGGCTCATCATTATATCTTACACGGAATGAGTTCAGGCCTTACATTCGTCTCTCTTTATTTTTGCTATCAATTCAATGCGATGTTCAAACAAATTGCATTGTAATTCTTTCTTTCTGAATCTGAAATGCTGATTGCTGATACGATTCTGTTCTTTAATATTTTTTTTTTTGCATTTGTGCATTTTTTTGGCTATCAAACTCAATTTACTGTGAACCAAAGGGGATCTTTTAACGATGAGTGCTACCATATGCCACACATGTGCATAGCCGTGGTGGTGGGGTGGTTATCTACCATGATTTGCATTTACTTAATAACACTAGCCCCTGGGGCTGGGGCAATTGGAATACTCCATCAAGTTGATGCCTTGTCCATACTTTATATGAATTATATGATCTGGCTTTGAAATGAGGGGCCTAGATTTACTTATATTGCATCTGTTTTCTAGCAACTTGGTGGCATTGATATTTTATTGCGGATCTTAAGTTACTCTCCTTTTCCTTCTACCACAATTTAACACTTTTTTCTTTCTTTTGTTTGTAGAAACCTGAAGGTGCTCAAAAGGACTGAGTTTATCTTTCACACAACCCGTCAAGGTCACTTTGTGGGAAATAAGCATGGAGAATAAAACACATTGACCCTGAGTGAACTTTGGTCTTTGTATAGATTGTGTTTCTTGTTTATTTGTAGTTTCGTGACGGATGAAACCATGCCATTGCATCCACCAAACTTGGTACGTTTGTTATGAACTTGTGATGTAATCCTTTCCAGTAAATTTTCTCTTCTGTGAGTTGTCAGTGCCAAAACTAATCAGTATGGAAAAAATGGGATAGTTAAATATAAGTTTCATCGTGGATGAATTCAGGTTAGGAAATTAGTCAACTGAATAGATCGAAGCTTCTGTGTTACTTGGGTAACTTATCAATGCTTAAAAAAGGAACTGGGTGCATGTTACTATTTAATTTGGCTGTAGTATTGGGATTAAAGATGATATGAGTGATTGTGAATGGAGAATGATTTTCTGGTCCAATCTATTTTGTCAATCCAGGTATAAACTTACATTCAGCTAATACAAAACAAATAAGATTTGTTGGGATGATAGAGGTGTTGGAGTGGCTGATACGGCTTTTACATGTTTAATGATTTAATTTGTTTCCGTTAGGACACTAGTCATAAAATTATAGAAAAGAAAACAGTTTTATTAGAAAATAGATTTGTTTCTTGAGTAGAAAATTGAGATCATAATTTAGTTTTTATTTTCTTGAATTTACAATATCAGTGAGCTTTATAAATTTTGAATTTACAAATATCAGTGTCGTCAATTGTCATTAAGCCGACACTGATACTAGAACCAAAGCACAATTCATTTAAAGTGTAATAATAGAATCATAACAATTCTAAGGTAATTTTAGAAATAGCAAAAAAAAAAAATAGAACCAAAATGGGGCTGAGGAGTTTTAGTTTTTATTTTTGGAAACGTTGTAACTCGCATTATTTTTTTTTAGAATTTAATTGACTATACAAATAAAATAGTTTTATATTATTATTCAATTATAAATTATTGTTTGAATTGTTAAGTTAATAAATTTATCTTATATGATGTATTGTGATGAGATGATTGTATAAAAAAATTTATACCATTAGTGTATAACTTTTTTTAATATAATAAGGTTTAGTTTACATAAATTTCTACGGGTATTTATAGAAAAATATGGAAGTAAAATGGACTGATTTTTTTTGTATATTTTATTTAAGTTACGCACTTGTTTTTAGAAAATTTATTTTATATTAAAAAATTGATTGACTTTATTATATATTTTTAATAATTAAAGTTTTTTTTTCAAATGGGTAAATGGGTCTAAAACTGATGGTTTGCAGTGGGATTTATTAGCCCAACGTAGTGAACACAGATGAAATGCACGGGAAGGCTCTTACTAAATACACCTCAAGTTTGCTAAGTTAACCCACTTTCTTCTCATTAAATTTATTATCATCAATTATACCCTATTTCTACACACCCCCGCGAACTCAACTCAAATCCAAAACTCTCTCTTCCCTCTACACCCTTAAATTCCCTCTCAATCATAAAATTCCTCTCCTCCCATCCAAGCCTAACAAAAGCTCCAAACTCGTCATCTCGCTCTTTCGCTCCATTCAAGAGTGGGGCGACACCGTTCAGGAGCTCAAAATACAGAATAAGTAGATCCTCTAACCCACAATTTCGCCAAGCAGGTCAACGCCATCATCAACAATGTGCTCTTGCTTTCGTCTCTGTGTGAACCACCATGAACACGGTCTTGTTCGTCACCTTTACCCTTTTGTGGACACCCTTTATAGACAAAACCGTGAGCTCCAAATGCATATCTTGCATTGCAATCGCCTTTATTTGCAAATGGTGGAGAAATCAAAGAACTTAATCGGCGGCAATGTCATGGTCATGGCTAGAGGTCTTAGCGGTGCTACTCTAGCTAGGGCTGGTGTTCTTAATTTTCTGATGGGAGAGACCTTCCTCAACTGGCTCTTTGCATACAATGGTGCATGTCATTCACATCGGAAGAAATCGAGGACGTGAAGGAAAACCAATTATTATCGTGACGATGGGACTTCTATGGGCGGTGTGACCGGGAGGGATCTAGGCACGGCTAGCACAATGACATTTAGGGTGTTGAGGGATTATATTTTCTTTTGATTTGCATGCTTTTTAAATCTATAAAATTTATTGTAAAAAAAGGAAAAATAAAAATTGATTATGAAAAGAGATTGATGTATACGTCCTCCTTCTTGTGTAGAAGGAAGACATGGGTAAGAACAAAAAATGGGGGTTCAAGGAAAGGAAGCAATGTAAAAAAGGTTTAAAGGAATAAAACAATCATAGGGGTGGTATAATTGACAATACAAATTTAATGAAAAGGGGGGTGAACTTAGAAAACATGATATGTATTTAGCAAGAGCCATACAGGAAACCAAAGGTTCTCAAATAGATGTTGATGCAATGTTGGGAGTTGCTTTGGGCACCAACAGAATTGCTGGTACACCCAGCAATATTTTTAAATCCCCATTATACCCCTCCATTATAAGTTCTCGTTCAACGCTTTCCTTCTTCACATTTCTTCATGCGACCATTTTTTCCTTCACCTTCGTTCTCGTGAGAGGTGTTCCATGAGAGTTGATCGTTCGTTTTTGTGTCCTCTTTGGCGGAGGTGCATTGTTTACGGTAATTCGTCAACAAGTGGTGATTGTCGCGGTGGTTGATTTGGCCATTAATGGCGAAGGTAAGGTGCTCGATCTATTTTTTCGCGTTAAACAGACAGATTGATAATTCGTAAGTTATATAAAATTTACGGATTGATAATCCATGAGTTGTATATAACTTACGGATTCACAATTCGTATGTTACTTATGAATTGTCAATCCGTATGGTACTTATGGATTGTCAATCCATAAGTTCCTTTTAAAAAAATTAATAAATTTTTGTTTTATTTGTTAGAATTGTTAATAAAAAAAACTTTTAAATAAATATAGTTTCAACATTCATTCGAAAGTTGAATTTTTTATAGTTTGAAAGTAATATTAATGTTAAAATAATTTATACTTTTAACTTAATTTAGTTGTTTTAACATAAATTTGCTTTTTTTTGTCCTTTCTAATTTAATGTATTACATTGTTAAATGCATTAAAAAATGCAAAAAATTGTGTGATAGCAATGATATCACATTATCCATGGTGATAGTCACTTCTCCTATTGGCAGATGGAAATGGTTAATTTCCTTATGTCACCTCTTTGCAAAAGCAAACAAAAGTCCCCGATCACCAGTATCCAACGAACATGCGATCAGAGAACTTAATCCTATGGTAGTCACTAAGCCTTCAATCTGAGGAGCAAACCTGCCAAATTTCTCTACCTTCCTTCCATAAAAGAACAACTTCAACTCAAGACGTTCTTAAAAATAAAAATATAAATCATTTGAACAATAATAACAAATGCTTATGAAAATATTTTTAATTTCAAAATATAACTATCTCTCCATTCTAAACTATCACAATCACATGATGAACATAGTCCATCAAAACTGAAGGGTCGTGAGGCTCACCTGGAAAACCCTCGACATCACTAACTACATCATCAGTAGGTGCCTCTTGAGGCTACTCATGGACCTCTTCATCAGCATGATTCACATGCTCAACATCCATAACAACAAGTGCAACTTTTTGTTGCCTAGGTGCAGATGTTGTTGGTCTTTGCCATTGGGGCCTTCATCGACATCACAACTTACTTCTCTACCTAATGTTCTTACGATAACTCTGTCTAAAGTTTGACCCAAACCTCTGACTCTAACCATAATCTGCACTTTAAAATAGTCATAAAAATTAGTCTCATTCTTCAAATAATATTTCACTTTCATAAATATATTTTCACCAATTTATTACTTTATTTTTTAAAAACATTTATATATTCTTAAATCAATATACAATTTTAAAAAAATATTTATACACTAAAGATCAATAATTCTAGTAAACATAAATATATGATAAAAATGTTACAAATAACTACTTCAAATTTCAAATATAATTAATTTGCATAAACAAATAAGAAAAAAATAGTAATTTATTGAATTAAAAAATTATTACAAACCAATGAAAAAAAAACAATTATAATTAATTAATTAAATACATTTTTAAAGCATACAACAATATTTTTTATTAAATAAATTTTAAAACAACATAATTTAATTATTAATTAATTAATTAAAATTAAGTAAATTAATGTAGTTTGACAATCCATATAACTTATATGGATCCCCTTCCACACCTAAGAATGATAATGGTAGCCCAAAATAAACTAGAAAACACGAGGAAATACTTACAACAACGAAGGAGAAATTGAGGATAACCACAACGAAGTGAGGACTGCACGAAGGAAGGGAAGGGTTTTTTAAATTAGTGTGAAGGGCATGTTTGTCACTTCATATTATTTGTTAGGTGTACCAGTAATTGTGTTGGGTGTCTAAAGTAACTCTCTAATTCTTAACATTGATTTATCTTTTGAGCCCATTGGGCCAAGCCTAATTGATTTGATTACTTTTAGACCACATTTTTTTAGGTGTTGCTTGGATCTATTTTGGTAACTCTAATTTTAAGCCTCTCTTTTTAATTTCAATGAGCTTGACTTGTCGACTTAGTGGTGGGATTAAAATAATATATGTGAGGTTATAGGTTCAAATCTTGGTGCAATAAATGTAAAAATAAAATAAAAATTACCGCATACACTTTAACATGACAATCAAATTCTCTAAGTTTAACTCATTAACTCTTACGAGTTTATAAGTTAACTTACCCTTTCTGAGTTGACTCGTGTGTAAAATCTCTTTTTAGTAAATTCTGGGTAAACTTGATAAACTTTAAGTAAACTTAGTAAACTCTCGAGTTTACCACTGAGTCAATAAGTTAGCAAGTCAAAAAAATTAAACCAAAATATAAGTCATTGTAGGTTATTTTCTGTCTGTTTAGTGTTCAACATATCTTTATTTAGTGTGTTGTTTTTGAATCAAAAAATTATCACCTTTAATAACATCAAACCCTCGATAAGAATTATCTACCATTATTATAACATTTGCAAATTATTATCTAGTTGTGATGCATTATTAGACTTGGTGATTTAAGTATTGTGAAATTTATGATTTAATATTTTACTTTATTACATTGTTGAAATGTTTAATTGGTGCATTATTTATAGATATTCTGTTATTATTTTTATATGAAACGAACTCTAATGAGTCTGCGAGTTGAGTTAATAAGTTGAATCTATGAAACTTTCACAAATCTACGTAAATTCTTAAATTTGATAACCTTATACTTTAATATTTAACATTTACATTCATTAATTATTTAAAATAATTTCAATATTCATTGATTATATTAATACTTTAAAAATAATGTAATGTTAATGTTATATTACATAGATGTTATTGAATTCATTTAATAATTAGAGTAGTCTTTATTTTTTTAAGCAATTAGAGTAGTCTTGATATTAAATGTTATATTTATTAAATTCATTTAATATTCAAAGTAGTTTTGGTATTAAATGTTACATTTATTGTATTCATTTAATATTTATAACAGTCTTCATATTAAAAGCTATATTTATTGTATTCATTTAATATTTATAGTATTATTGATATTAAATGTTATATATATTATATTCATTTAATATGTATAGTTTTAAAATTAAATGTTATATTTAGGGGTGTATTGAATTATGATTTTAAAATATTATTTTGACATAAAAAATCCTGGGAATCTTAAAAGACTCTATAAGAATGTAATGACTTTAAAAAAAATTAAAAGACTTTTATGATTAGAATTTTGTAGTTCAGATTTCAATAGATTTACAAAATATGAACTCATAAGATTTGAAATGACATTTATGGATTTTCAAGATTTTAAATGACTTTGTGAATTTTTAGAAAGTATTCAAAATTATTAATAAAGATCCATGAATTTTGTGTACCTAACACTTTAAATCAAACTCATCTTATACAAAGAACTCTAATCTTGTTGCATAATAAATAAATTTCCACTAGCATATTTACAAGTACAATAGGTTCATTCCCCTTCAATTATCAATCATGTTAATTTTATAAAATTCATATACCACAATAGTTGTTAGTAGTATGGATATTTGTAGTCATTATCACAATAATGATCTCATCAAACAAAAAACACGCCAACAATTATTTCAAATCTCATTTATATATTTATCTGTTTATACATGTGTCAACTTCCCACATTCATTAAAACTATATATTTCTCATTTTCATATATATTCATGTTCATCTATATGTATAAGCACGTAGACAAAATGTTCTCCAAATTCAAACGATTGGAAAAATCTCTCATATCACATGTTTTAAGACATGTTGACCATTGGTCGAAAGAGGAAAAATAATTATGAATGTCCACTGCTTTCACCAAAAAAGACAAAGGATTATGTGTGATGAAACAAAAAACACGTCAATTTGCAGAAAAATAAAGTCTTATAAAACCTTAAGGATTTGGGTGAAATTGTTTAATGTGTATTTTTTCATAAAAAACCTCATGAAATCCATTAAAATCCATCCTAAGAAAAAATTCTTTAAAATTTATATACTTATGAATACTGGAAGAATTTTTTTAAGATGTAAGAAATATTAATTGAATATCACTGAAACTTTATTGAATTTTTTTAAAATTTTTTTTATTAAATACCACAAGATTTATTTCTATTATTTAAAAATATTAATTAAATGCCTCAAAGACTTTTAAAAAAATAAAATCATAATTAAATACACCCTCTTATTAAACTCATTTACTATTTAGAATAGTTTAAATATTAAATATTTATATTTATTGAATACTTAGAGTAGCCTTGATATTAAATGCTATAATTATTAGCTTCATTGTTTTTACAGAAGATTCATAATATGTACGAATTTTAATATTAAATTTATATTAATATTATATTTATTTAATACCTATAGTAGTCTTGATATTAAATGTTATATTTATTATATACATTTAATATTCAGAGTAGTTTTGACATTAAATATTATATTTATTATATTCATCTAATACTTATAGTAGTTTTAAAAATAAATGTTATATTTATTATATTCATTTAGTATTTAGAATAGTTTTAATATTAAATTTGATATTTATTTAATATTTAGAGTAGTCTTGATATTAAATTTTATATTTATTATATTCATTTACTTTTTCTATCTCATAATAATTATTGTGTAAAAAATTCCATAATAATTATTACTCTGATTCTATTTATAAGAAAATGTGCTAATATATTTTACAGTATAATTTATTATTTATATATAAGATCTGAGGTAGTTTTATTTTAGTTTTTTAATATAATATTAATTATTATTTTTAATTTATATCTCTTATCACTCTATTTGGTCTACGAAAAATATTAAATGTGATATTTATTATATTCATTTAAATGTATGTAATAGTTTTAAAATTAAATTTTACATTTATTATATTCATTTAATATGTATATTAGTTTTAAAATTAAATGTTGCATTTATTAGGTTCATTTAATACATTTAATATTCAGAGTGGTCTTGAGTGATATTAAATGTAATATTTATTGTATTCACTTACAATATTTATAATAGTTTTCAAAATAAATGTTACTCCTATTTAATACTATGGTATAATTTATTTACGTGTTAAATTTGATATGAAAAATATTGCAAATATTAAATAAATTTAATAAATATAACATTTATTTTTAAACCATTCTAACTAAATTATTTTAATATTTATAGTGGTTTTAAAAGAAATTTTATTTAATACTATAATTTAATTTAATTACGTGTTAAATTTGATATGAAAACCCTTATAAATATTAAAAGGATTTAAAAAATTAACACCGAATAAAAATTATAATTTTAATATGATATTTAATACTAAAATTATTATAAATATTAAATGAATTTAATAAATACAATATTTATTCTTAAAACCATTCCAACTAAATTCTTTTATTATTTATAATGGTTTTAAAATTTTCTAAAAATGTGCTCACTGAATTATAGCATATAAAAATCTTCTCATTAAAGAGAGGCTATTGGTACTGTATGTTATAAAATATTAAAAGGTTAGTTTTTATTAAAAACAAAGTATGAAATAAATCATATATAAATATAAATTAAAAATATAGACGTAAACAAATTAATTTTGGATTTTTGTAATGAACAACCAATGACAAATAAAATACATAATTTAGTATATTAATTAGATGAAAAGATAAAATACAGATAAATTAATTTAGTATACTGATAAAAATACATATTAAAATTATTATAATAATCTTCTATATAAATAGATAATTTAATATAACTATTTTAAATGAGATTTTTTTGAAAAGTCGTTACTTTAACAGAAACTTTTTTTTAACTTTTCTTAACTTTATCTCTTTTAATCATCTTTTTCTTTATTTTTAAATTGAATTTCAATATTTTTCAATTAAATTATTAATAGTTAAAAAAAACTTTTGTCACGAGATAAAATATTTATAATAAATTTAAAATGTAATTTATATGTTAAAAATATTTATTTATCACAAATTTTAATTATAAAACATTTTCTCAATACACCAAGGTAGTATTCCATAATTTGTAACAAAAATTATTAATTATTGTGTTGGAGAGTGTGTTGCTTAAATTACCAAGTGAAATCAACATAAATTTGGTCAAATTTCTTAATTTGAATATGATAAAATTGAATTAAAAATATTATTGAGATTAGGTCTAGTAAGAAAGATTAATCTTTCACAATGTAATTAACTAAAGAGAAACTCACAATGATGCATACACTTTATGGGAATCTGATGCATGAGATGCTCACCCATCAGGATCAGGATCATAACACTTTATATTACACTAAGTAAACACGTCAACACTGCATATGAATCATATGTGCTAAGGAAATCATACTTTTAAAAAGAAAAGTTGCGCCAAATATTTTTTGAAAAAACACTCTTAAAAAATTAAGAACCCTATTTTTATGCAAAGAAAAAACTTACAATAACTTCTAGAAAAAATGTATACCCTAGTATTTTCCTCCTTTTCATCCTGAACAAATGATCCAGATTAATTGTCGTGAGACAATGAAACAACCTATTTGTTTTTATCGGCCTTATACTTCATTTTTAATGCTCATATTTTGAACTTTAAAGCAAGCTTTAAGCTTGAACATAATATGGGAGAAACATAACCTTATTCTCGATTTAGTTTTTAAGTTAAATTTAGTTCTCTCATTTTAATTAGATCTTGTAATTTTCAAAGACGTTTCAATTTGATTTTTTTATTTTTAAATTTTTTAATTAAATTTCTTACTTTAAAATAGGTTTAATTTGATCTCATTTAAAACCAAAATTGTTCCTATTATTTTTAAACTTTTTGGAACAAATAGAAGAAAAAAGACCCATTTTAAAAAATAAAAAATTTAATTGAACCTTTTACAACGTAAAAGAACCTAATTGAATAACTTTTTTTATCAACTAGTATAATTCATAGAACTTTATGATTATACGTGCTAGGAAATCATATTTTGTGATCTCGACCAAAATAGTTTTATGATCCCCCAGCACATATAATTCATACAAGTTTTCTTTTATCATGCATCAGGATTATAATATTTTGTATAACAAGGTAACTAGCCAACTCGTGAGTACGAATCATATGTGCTAGGGGAATCATACCCTTAAAAAGAAAAGTTGTGCCAAACATTTTTGGAAAAACATTCTTACAAAATTAAGAACCCTATTTTTATGTAAAACAAAATAACTTCAAGAAAAAAGCTAACTACAGTAACTTTTCTTGAGACAATAAAACAGAGCTTTAATCTCTCCTTTTAAGCAATAATCGCCAAACAACTTGTACTTTATTTTTAAAGCTTATATTTTGAACTTCAAAATAAGTTTTAAGCTTGAACACAATATGGGGGAAACATAGCCTTATTCTTGATTGAACCAATCTAATGGCTACATATTAAAGGTCACATAAATTTAGAACGGTTCAAAAAAGTTGTACCAACACCAACAAAGTTTCACAATATGTCTAGCTACCGTGACAATATTCAAGCTTAGAGAAACTAACAAAAGACACACAACCCCACCTAGACGAGATCTTCCTCCTTGTGGGTGTGAATCACACAATCTGATTTCGGGTATGAGACACATGTCAGAAGGTAACCCTTTTCAATTTGATGGTCATCAAGAAAGGATTGATCTGCCTGATCCACAGAGCCTGAAACAACTTGGCCAGCACAAGTAGAGCAGGCACCAGCTCTGCATGAGTAAGGTAGCTCCACTCCAGCATTTTCAGCCGAATCCAGAATGTAAGTGTCATCAGGGGCTTCAAATTCATTCTCTTCACCGTCCGGTCCAATCAGCTTCACTTTATATACCGCCATTGCTGACACTCTAAAGGAAGATGATTTCAATCCAAACACTTTAGACACATTCTTCACAGACCTCAAAGATGATGGACTCTTTGTAAGAGCACATGATCTCCTAGCTGGTGTTGTTCCAGACAAGGAAGCTCTTGGAAGTCTCATAGTGGACATGTTCACTGCTGACATTTTTACACCTGAATCCAGATATAGGCAAATTGGTTTTTAGGATTAACCACATAGAAAACCAATGTAAACTTATAAATGAGAATAGAACAGAAGTGAACAGGAAGAACACAACTATGTGAAACAAGGTCACTCAAGTATGCATTGGTCTGCACAACAATCATAAACCACATTTCAAACATATTTTGTACACAAGAACAAAAATGGAAAAATTAAGGATCGTTTGTTGATAAAAAAATGACTTCAGCGGATGGGTTGAGAAGGTGTTAAATCACTCAAGGTAATGTGTAAAATAAACAATAACTGTTTTAGAAGTTAAATGGAAAAATTGTTTTCAATCTAAACCAAAAGTATAAGTAATATTAATATATACTAATACAAGCGCAGGGACCAATACACAATTACCCAAAAATGGAACGCAAAGCACATCCAAAAGCCATCAGAATACTTAAGAGTCTCGGTTGGACTTCCGTTTAAAATAGTGAAAAACTCAAAAGTATTTGCCAAAAAAAATGACTCAACTCACTCAAGTACAAACCTTGTTTTCTCAAGTTGACATAAAAAATATAATTATTATGCTCATGTAACTTATGGTGGGTAAAAGGGTATGCTTGGTATAGTAAAAATTGCACGTAAGATGAACACATCTTGAAGAAATAGTAGAACAAAGACAATACAATAACATAGACTATATTATCACCGTTTTAGAGTTAATCTATCTCTTATCATAAATCTTTTTAAGTGATCAAATCAAAGTGCATAAAAGGGGTATTTTGATTGGCAATTCCTCCCATCAATAATTCAATATACAATACCCCAAAAAACAAGGGATTGTTAACTAATGAAAATGTAAAATGGCGCAGTAATTATGAACTCTGAGCTCTCCTCCAGTTTTTCAATTTCAAAAGTTTCCCCCAACCATCATATCGACCCCTATCTTAACCCCTCTTCCCAGCTACAGATATTGAAATTCGATGAACAATCAAAATAATGAATCAACGGAAATGAAAAAAAGTGGGTGTGGATCAAACAATTCAAAACATCAATCAAATTAAAATTGTCATCTATGTAGCAGACAGCAGAGGAGATCACCCAACAAAACAAAACTTTATCACAAAAAAACACAGCATAGAAAACAAAGAAGTCTATGTAGTATGCATGCAAAACAAGTTAAATCCAAATCCAAATCCAAAATCATGAAAGAGATTTGCCAGAAAGAAATTGGGCAAAGAGGCTTACCTGGGTTAAGTGGATGACAAAGATGAAAGTTTTGACTGTTTGAGGGAGTGAGAATGAAAATGAAGGTATGAATAGAATTTTATAAATGGACAGACAGAGACAGGTCAAGTAAGATGGCTTGTGGTTGATATAGGAAAGTGACCTTTTGAGCGTTCGGCGAGACACACAAGTGAAGTGAGGTCGGCGCAGCACTTATGCCCACTTGTGGTGTGCCTATGTTTGATGTGGCCTTTGCAATATGCTTAAAGTACAATGAAGCAGGCCCCAATAATTTTTAGGTCACATGAGATTGTTAACCTAAATCAAATCTATTAAATTTTAAAGTTTTTTAACAGTAATATTTTTGGCCATTTTAAAAGAATATTTTATGCCTTTATTTTTTATTGAATATATTACCTTATAAGTATGAATTCAATGTTTAAATTTGCAAGCAGCATACATGTAGATGTTGTTTCGTGACCGAAATCATAGATTGCATAGCCAATAGCCAAAACAAGGAAGGGAGTTCTTCTACAGCTTGTATGGTGCTTCAGCTGTATAGATTTGTTGAGAGTCTTGGTAGCTGAGGAGGTGACACCTGTATAGATTTGTTGATGTAATCTAAAGGGTTAATGTTATAGTGTAAACTTTCATTGCATTCACATGAGTAAGAGTGATCTATTTAGCGGGATAACTCGTATTCGATTCTCATCGTGTGTAAAATTTTCTTGGGCTAGTCACGCACTACTAGCGGGATTAGTCTATGATCCAGTGGGTTGGAGGACATCCGTGGTCTCTGACCTAAGACAAAAAAAATATGATGCATATCTTAGAAGGAAGAACAATACTCCTATTTATAGGTGTAGATCAAGAAAATGCTTGGTTTAAGTTGCATGCTAATTTGAATCGAAAAATTCTCCAAGTGTGGATTGAATTTCAGTATGGTAACCATATAACATTTGAATGACTATGACTTCTAAGCAAGATTTACGACTTAGGATGTCTTCTGTCCTTTGCTGTTATGGAATGAGATTCGTGAGACTTTATTACATTTTCCAATGATGACACATTTTTGTAATTAAAGGATCAAGTTGCATACCTTAAAGGGAGAACAATGTTCCTATTTTTATAGATGTAGATCAAGGGGAATTGCCTAACTCCAAACTTCATGCCTATTTGAATCAACAATTTTCTAAGTGTAGATTGAGTTTCAGTATGGTAATAGAAGAACACTTAGGTAACTATGACCTCTAAGCAAGTTCAGCGGCATGAGATGTCTTATGCCCTTTGCGGTTAATGCAATGAGATTCATGAGACTTTATTATATTTTCTAGCGATGATACATCTTTTATAATTAAAGAATCAGGTTGCATACCTTAAATGGAGAGTGATGCTCCTATTTCTAGGTGTAAATTAAAGGGAAATGCCTAGCTCCAAACTTTGTATGCCCATTTAAATAAATAAAAAGTTATAAGTGTATAATGAGTTTTAGTGTAGTAACTGAAAAACACTTAGATGACAATGATCTTTAAGCAAGATCAGTGGTTGAAATGTTTTAGTACATTCCCTATGCAATGAGCCTTTTGATACAAAACAAAATATTTTAGAATACTTGATAGGGAGTTTGTCTGAGTTCTCGAAATACAAAGATGTGAACTTAAAAGTCATCTAATGTGCCTATATATTTCTAAGATGAACCCTAACGACGTCACAACTTACTTATTGGGTTGAGTTTGTCTAAGTTGAACCTTTTCATGGACCTAATCTAAAACAAATTTAATGACGTCTATCCTCAAAAATATTTTCCTAACTAATATTTTTTTAAAAAACTAACAAGAGTTTATAATTTACTACCTTTGGTCCTACTTAATGTAGGGCTCCTTTAACATCTTCATACGAATTAAGGAATTTAATTAAATTAATGATATTGAATTTTTTAATATTTATATATATTTAAAATTATTTTTAAATTATTTAAATTTATTTTATTGTTTTTTCATCTAATTAATTAATGTATCTCAAATAATAGCTAGTAATACCCCTATTATTAGAGAGAGAGAGAGTAAAAAACAATGTTTTACTGTTTTTTTGTTTATTGACCAATTTTTTTTCAATAATTGATGATATTTAAAAAAATAATATAATTTAGATGATATATTGTAAAAATAATCAACACAGTTTTTTTTTAAAGATCCCTTTAAAAAGGATTAGGGAGATTATCATATAGTGAAAAGTTATTTAAATTTAGTAAAACATAAACTAAAATTACAACCATAACTATATAAATTTATTTAATAATAAATCTAAAATATACCTTTTTCGTATATTTTGACAAAATAAAAACCTTATTCAATAGATATATATGTTTCAAAATTTTATGTATTTTAGATTAAAAAAATAATTAGGTAACATAGAAGAAGAGTTTAAAGATAATACTCATAATGTAAAATGATTTTATGTTGTCAACTAATAATAAATTATAGCTAGTATAATTTTTAAGATCATATATGATGATTTGTGAATTTAATGATAATGTATAATTATTTTATTTCGTGAAAACATAACCTATTTTATATGGGTGAAAATTTAGAAGAAACTAACAAAAACAACTTTAATTTAAATGTATATATTTGGAAAATTTGTTAATAAAGAGTTGTTAGGTTTACGTAACCAACCCTAATATTGAACAGGGTTCACTATTTGTCGTGTGCTTGTAAAATAAATTATCAAGGTGGAATTTTTATGTTGTAATAATTTTCAAGGTGAAAGTTTTAATCAACACAGTAATAATTTAGATCAATGACATTTGATTTATTTTTCTTCTTATTACACTAACACTCCTTATTAGAGGTGTTGGCATATTGTTTTTTAATAAAGAAAAATCATCTAATCAAAAGATTAAAATAACATGTAATTGGGTTTGATTTGATCCAATTCAATCTGATACATTGCCGTTTGGATTAGATGATTCAATTTTCATCAACACATCCTTACGTGGTTATATTACAATAATAGGTTTTTTTTATCCATATTATCACATAGATTTAGAATACTTATCTTCCTAACTATTGTATTACTACTAGATCCATTTATAGCGTTCATTTTAAAAAAAGTAGAGTATGCATACCAGACGTAAAACATGTGAAACTTGAAATGCAAAGAACATGAAAGAGTCAGTACCCACACAATTTGAAAAG
Organism: Glycine max; assembly: GCF_000004515.6. Taxonomy (NCBI): domain Eukaryota; kingdom Viridiplantae; phylum Streptophyta; class Magnoliopsida; order Fabales; family Fabaceae; genus Glycine; species Glycine max. Next base: position 35,260,730 of record NC_038256.2, on the reverse strand, counting down.
GTAATTTCTAAAAGGCTTAAATATTTATTGAGGTGCTTTGGATTAATAGTTTTGTAACATCACAACATGTCTCCTTAATGAAAGGACAAAAAATTAAAAACTATGAAAGTTGAAACACGTAAAATGCAGAGTATGCATGTGAAATACAAAACAATAATGCATATGTATTGAAAAAATATCGGTTTGATTTCGAAAACATCATCCAAAAACCGATTAGATTGGTTATCTAAAAAAATGGTCCAAAGAAATTTAAAGAAATTCCGGATTAGATTGGTTTGAACACTGATACCCCTTGTACATTCCACTAATCCCTTAATTGTTTGAAAAAAATCACATTGTATTCTCATATAAGGTAGACTGATGATATAAAATAAAATAAAAATAAAGAAAGTTTGTGCAATCTCAAATCTCAATAGTATCAATAGTATCAAATCTCAAATCTTAAGAAATTCATTATTCTCTCAATTGCTCTCTAATAAGATAAATATTTTGGAAATCACTATTTTAACCAAAATCTCTTATTGATTTATCATAAATTATGAATTTTTGTGAATCTCATATTTTATTTAATGAGCATTTTTTTTCTATTTTATAAATTTTAACGAATAATAAAAAGTTCATTTCTAATATTATGTAAATTACTACATGAGTTATTAATATGACATTAAGGCATAGGATAACTCTCCTTAGAATTGCCCTAAAAGCTCCAGGTAATAACTCATTATTTCTTTCAAAATACAATTTAATCACTCATTATTTTAATTTCTAAATTAATGTCCAATTCGATTTCGAAGACCAAAATAAAAATTTATGAATAAAAATAATATGATTCCATTTGTTTTAACTAATTTAGGATCAAATTTAATTTTGACAAAGGTGAATCTCATTCGTTTTTCTTAGTAAAAGTAAGCAGTGTATTTTTATATTTGTGCCCTTCTTTTTTATTTTTTTTCCAATAAATCTTATTCACATTTGATAAAAAAAGTCACACATGTTGATAAGAATATATCAATATTTTTATAACGTTAACCAGTGTATTTTTCACTTATTTCTCTTAAATCAAACAATTCCTGAATATAAAAAAAAATCAAACAAATATGAAGAAGTTGTAGCAGAAGCCCATGCCAGTAGGCCCAAGAGGAGGACTATCAGATTAACTTATCTAGATGATTTCGTGTAAAATATGCAGGAAACACTAGTAGTAGGTCTTAGGAAAATGCCAAAGTCTGTTATAGGTTGTTAGTAGTGGAATGTAAAGGCTCTTACAGTGGATAATCAATTAAGTTATGATGCAGCCCATTATCCCTATAAATACACAAATATATGACCAAAACGGGGTAGAATGAATTTGATCAAAGTAGTTTAGAGTAGAGAGGAGGCACCTTGTCCTCGAATCCAAGGAAATCCCCTTTATTTTCTTCCTCTGTTCTTAACAATTGGTTCGACCTGCCGCCCATGACTGCCTCCCATGGTTGCCTGTCCCTTTACTCCGACCATGCTATACCACACCACCCACTAGTCCACCTCTTCCTGTCGCATCCTCTCCACACAACCATTCATCAGCAACCACCTCTATCAAACTCATCCCTTCCATTTCAGCACACATCTTCTCCTTATGTACATCCAGCTCAATCCCTTGGGATTGATTTTGAGAGTACCTGGATCCGATTGCTAGCCTTATGCGATACCACGGCTCTGCAAACTGTGCAGACCATGCAGACTTTGCCTTCCATGAATTCTGCAATGCCAATGACAACGCTAGAACACCAACACACATGCCCTTCCTCCACCATCCACCAAACCACCAACAGCAAGCCCCACACGCCAATGTCCAACAAAGAAGATGATCCTCATGGTGGTGTCGTTGTGCTACCAATGTACCCTTGCGTCGGCTTCTGGCAACACGATTGTGTTGAAAGCATGACTCACAATCAGGGTCACCAAACTACCCCACCCGACGTGCCTTTCCCCGACATAGAACAATTGATCAGCAATGCGATGAAGGACCAGACCGCTAGGCACTCCACCATTCTTATCACGATGATGGAGATCGCATAGGCGTATCCAGGAGCCACCATAAGAAATATGGTTGTCCCTGTGTCTACTTACTTCAACGCCTCACAATGTCAAGCCTCCAAGGACGATGGTGTCATTTCTGGGCTCAACATGATGTGAATTATCAACGAGCCTATCGCGACTACCATTGCTTATGGACTCAACAAAAAGGCCATTAGCTCAGGTGCGAAGAATGCTCTCATTTTTTTTATCCCGGTGGAGGGTTTTTTGATGTCTCTCTTCTCACCATTAAGGAGGGTATTTTCAAAGTGAAAGCCACTGCTAGGGATGCTCACTTGGGAGGTGATGATTTCGATAACAGAATGGTGACCCAATTTGTTCAAAAATTCAATGGGAAGCACAAGCTAACCATTAATGGAAATGTCAGAGCATTGAGGAGGTTAAGAACAACATATAAGAGGGCCAAGCAAACTCTATCTTCTTGTGCTCAAACCACCATTGAGATGGATTTCTTGTATAAGGGTATTGACTTCTACACAACCATCACCCGTGCGCATTTTGAAGAGATTATCATGGACTTATTCAGGAAGTGCATGGAACTCGCAGAGAAGTGTTTGCGGGACCCTACTATGGATAAGCGCACCGTCCATGAGGCTATTCTTGTCGGTGGTTCTACTAGGAATCCCAAGGTTCAACAGTTGTTGTAAGACTTCTTCAATGGAAATGATCTTTGCCAGAGTCTTAACCCATATGAGGTTTTTGCTTATGGTGTTGCAGTGCAAGCTGCTATTCTCGGTGGCGAAGGTAATGAGAAAAATGGAGGATCTTTTGTTGTTATCCACTAGTTTCGAGCCTGCAAGAGGAGTCATGAATGTGTTCATTCCCAGAAACACAACCATTCCCACCAAGAAGGAACAGGTGTTCTCAACCTACTCTAACAACCAGCCCGGTATGTTGACTCAGGTATATGAAGGTAAACGAACAAGGACTCTTGACAACAATTTGCTTGGCAGATTTGAGTCCAATGTTAATGTGGTTAATGCTTTGATAACTATGTATGTGCAATATGGAGATGTCAACATTGCTAGGGTGGTGTTTGACAAAATGCCTAACAGAGACAAGTTTTCGTGGAATGCTATGATTTCTTGGTATTTTGAAAACGAGGAACGTTTGGAGGGACTGAGATTATTCGGTATGATGATCGAATATCCCGTTGATTCAATTTTGAGTGATGTGAGATTGGGAAGACAGATTCATGGTTACATTCTCCGCATGGTGTTCAAGAAAGACACTTCTTTTCATAATTCATTAATGTACTCATCTTTTGGACTTACTAAGGAAGCCGAAACACTTTTCTCTCAAACTAAATGTAGAGGTGTGGTATCGTGAACTGCTATGATATTAGGTTATGAGACTTGTTTGATGCCTTAGAAAGCTATTGAGACATTTAAAATGATGAAAGCACAAAATATCATGCCAGATGAAATCACCATAGCCATTGTCCTTTCTGCTTATTCTTGTTTATGCAATTTAGACATGGGGATCAACCTTCTCAAGGTGGCCACAAGTTGCAAACTTACTTATTGACAGGGAAATGCTTGGTAGCCTGAATCCAACCTTTGTTACTCTCGTTTGTGTCTTATCTGCATATAATAGCATAGGAAGCTTTGACATGTAGAAAAGAGATGCATGCCTATGCATTGAGAACTGGCGTTATGCTGAATGTGGGAAAGGAACACATGCCACTGTTGTTTTTCATCGTATGGTAGAATCAACCATTCGTCCTAATGATATTACATTTATCTCCATATTATGTGCTTGCATCAAATCAGGTATGGTGGCGGAAGGCTTAGAATATTTTAATAGCATGAAGTATGAGTACTTTATTATGCCTAATCTAAACCCTTATGCATGTGTGGTTGATTTACTTGGTCATTCTAAGAAATTGGAGGAAACTTATGAACTCATTCGGACAATGCCAAGGAACCCTGATCTGGCTGTTTGTGGAGCATTATTAAATGCATGTAGGATTCAATTGGCAACTACATGGAAACAAAGGTTCGAGAGAATAACCAAGAATCTGAAAGTGACAAGAGTCATTCCTACACCCACTTTAATTTGGGATCCAGGTTTTGTTTTCCTACACCCAACACCTTGAGGATAATGTATTTTTGATGGGTTAAGGAATGATATGAAGAAGCTGCAACAAAAGCCCATGCCAATAGGCCCAAGAGGAGGACTATCAAATCAACTTATCTAGATGATTTCGTGTAAAATATGCAAGAGGCACTAGTAGTAGGTCTTAGGAAAATGCCAAAATATGTTATAGGTTGTTAGTAGTGGAATGTAAAGGCTGTTATAGTGGAGAATCAATTCAATTATGATGCAGCCCATTATCCCTATAAATACACAAATATATGAATAAAATGGGATAGAATGAATTTGATCAAAGTAGTTTAGAGTAGAGAGGAGGCACTTTGTCCTCGAATCCAAGGAAATCCCCTTTATCTTCTTCCTCTGTTCCTAACACAATCCAACATCCTATTTTATTTCTCTTTTCTCTAATTATCTCTTATTTTCTATCTAATTCTATTTCTCTCCTTAAAACCAAACATAGCCTAAGGTGTACTGCGTGCAAGGCACTGACAACTATTTGCCAGCACTTTCCAAATGGCACTTTCAATTAATCAAAGATTGTGCAACATTGTGACCAAGAACAACAGTTACTCCACCACGAACCCTTGAATTTTTCGTTTAAAATTAAAAATCAGACAAACTATGTTGCATAATAAATTCCAGCATGCTCATTGTGTCATTAACAATCTCAGGGAAAACAAAACTAATGACAAGTTGAACTTTTATGCGTTGGGCAACAAAATGATTCGTCTGGTTCTATTCGATTCTTTATATTCCAACTGTTTTATTAAAACTAATACGTATCATTTTCTAACTTATGCCTCATTATGTTCTAGGCATAAAAACCATTGACATAAGGCATGACTTGTATTTACCAACAAACTACCCTTGGAATCATCGTTCATGGCCATACACAATGAAATTATGTAAATAGATGTTACAGCTTCTCATAGTATGTAATCCCACTATTCCACTCATCAGCTTCAACTTGATCAAAGCAGAAGAAGCTGACTACGGAACAATTGGGAAGCACATATTAAATTTTGGATTCAAGGAAAACGAGGATGCTAATAAAGTAAAGACACGAGGAGAATCTATGTTTTAGTTTTTCTGCATTTGCCACTGTTTGGAAAACAATCATACTGTGAATGACTAAAAGAATCAGATTAACTCAAGGAACCCACGCTCATGTCTCTACTTCTTTGGTGCAGACAATCGGTGTCTGGACCATTCTTCAAGTGCCTTGCGATGGAGAGCATTCATCCGGATGTAAGGTCGTTTTTGCCTGATCAGCTTCTCAGCATTCTTCCAATCCTCTGTGATGCCTAGTGCTACTAACAGTGCACACATAACAGCAACACTTCTTCCATGACCTTTACACCATAAAACAAAAAAGTTAAAAAAAATGAAGATAGTGATATCATCTTTTTAATTCTTATGCAAGCATAACAATCTGGTATGAAACTAAACATTATAACATTATAAATTGTAACTCAATTATATTGATCCAATATTTATAGGTCTGAAACAATTGTGAATCCTAGCTATTTGTAAGTCAAATGTTGTCTCATTGACGGATGAGATTTCCAAACTATTATTAGAATACAACCTCTTGTCAGTCAAAATGCCTAAACTTCATGTCAGTGCACAGGACTATATGTAAGGATCTAAGGGTATGATAGTTTCACTTTTCTGTATGCTTCCCTCATCTCTGGAGGTTTACTCTCCAAGTATTCATTACCACAAATTGATCAAATTTTTCATTGTATGATATACTATTAGTATCATACTGAGGCATCAATAATAAAATGAGTATAACATTTAGAATTCCCGGGCAAAGCATTTTCTTCTCCAAAGAGTTTCAAACGGTGCAGATAAAGCATCCGAATTTACAATGTCATATAATCCTACCTCGTTGAAAAAATTGCAGCTATAATAATATGCCCAATTTTTTTCATTGCATATCTATGCTTCTAACTGAAAATAATATCTTCATATTTGCAGCTCAGGTAGTGATCATAATAATGAAGAACAACCACAAAATGGCAAACACCCAGTTAAAAGGATGGGTAACTCAACACATTAAAGAATAGGTTATACTCCTAATAAATGAGCAACAAGACAACCAGTTTATCTTTAATAACTTTTCACAGCTTACAAAATTAAAACTTGGCAATGGTCTGATGCTAACTGAGAATTTGTTTTTCAGCTTTCAAATGACATATTTCATTCCATTCCTAGTTTTCATTTTCCCTAGTTTTCCCTTTCAAAATAGGGGGACCCAAGTCCACTTGTCAAAACAATGTACAATACCTTTGGGTCAATTCTGAAGATAAGCTACCAGAACAGTATGAACATCACCCAAAATTATTCTTCATGAAGGAAGCAAAAGGCCACTCCATTGACAACGTCCAACCTTTTGTGTTGATGATGATGACAATGGAATACAACGCCCAAAACTTGTATTGTTGTCATAATCATATTCTTTCTTCCAATGGTTGTCTCAGTTCACTATTGTTTCCCTTAGGGATGCTGTGGTTCAAAGATCTATAAAAACTCGCATGATTGGAAGGGTGCTTTTCCTTTGATCGGTTAGATTACTCCCCACTTTAACTATAATTCTTCTAACTACCTTTCCCTTTTCGAAATTCTGATATAAGTCATTCAGAGGACAGATAATATTGCAAATGAGTGAAATGACCTTCATCATTGGTTATTCAAAACTCTTTCTGAAGTCAAGTCTCTTGTTTGGACAAAAGTAATTAAGACAAAGCGAAAGACCGAATAAACTATCATGTTAATGTTATCATATAATCAACCGTTTACAAGTTACAAAATACAAATTGAATAATGAATGTCTATCAACAGAAGAATATCCAATACTTCGGAAGTCACAAGTCCTTATGTCTCGTTTGAATAAACTTCTCAATAATCACTTACAAGAGAAAGAAGATAAAATGAATTAAGTTCCCCCTGAAAGTTAGAATTAGCTTGTGTACAAGCTAATTTGTAAAATGAAATTTCATCTTATTTTCTTCTTCTAAAAGTGTTCATTGAGAAGTTTATCCAAGCAGGGTCTTAATGTTGCAATTTGCATATGCTATTTATAAGACACATATCACATGAAAGAAAAAGCAGCACCACTAACAAAACAGAAATCTCAATTGATTACTTGAAAGTTATATGCATACAAAGAGTCAAGGTCGGGCACATGAAAAAGCGGCTCACAGGTCTTCTTTTGTCATGGGTTAGAGAACATGGGTGTTCCCAAACCGACTAGATCAGAGACTAACCCCATTCACAGTGGGTGGCTACTGCAGGCTCAAAGAAATTTTGCATGTTGAATGAATCGAATACGGGTTCTCCCGCTACCCGCTAAATAGATTGTTCGCCACATGTGAATGTTGCCCTCGGGTTTTAATATTAAAGAAACAGTATATATCTCTTAAAAAGCACGAAATTCTCCATGCATTAAATTAAATAGCGCATTTCTCATCGCGAATTAAATTGAAGCAACAGAGGAACAACACTTAAGAGCATTCAAAATCAACAACGAAGTCAACACTAAGTACTAACCATAAGCACAGTGAACGAAAATGGGCCTGTTTAGTTCTCTCTGTCGAGATGCCCACTTAACAGCGGATTCGATATCAGCGGGTTGAGGCGACCTCGTGTCCCACGTCGGAAAGCACCGGTAAGGCAACCCCGTAGTGAAATCCTTCACACGCGGGAACTCGCACGTGCAATCAACGATGGCGGGATCGCCAGGTGGCAGCTTCTGAGGCGACGATGGCCAGCCACCGACATAGAGACCCTCGTGGACTTCGGTGTAAGCAGGTTCTCCGCTTCGGAGTCTTCGGAGCAGAGAGAAGATTCTGACGAAGTAGATGTAAGGGCTGAAGATTATGAGTGAGAACAGGGGGAAGCTTCCGTCGGTGGTTTTGCCGAGAAGTATTGGAAGGTTGATGGAAGGGTGAGATGCGATTGAGACTAAGAATGAGATCAGCGAAGAGTAGAGGAAGGGGAGGGAGAAGAGAGTGAAACCGAGGTTTTTAAGGTACGCGAAGCATAAGAAGAGGATTGTTGCTTTTAGTGCTATCAGAAATGATATGCCCACACCCATCTTCTTGTTCTTATGACTTTGGATTTGGATGAACCGGGGTTTGGCAACGTGTGTTCAAAAGTGAACCCTAGAACTGTGGAGGGAGCGAGGGAATACTCTTTTATCTGTGTCGATGGATCCTTGGAGTTGCTCGTTCTGTCATTTGCGGCGCGTTTGCCACGAGAGGGGAAGGGGAAGAAGATAACAGCTATGCTGCGTAGTGCGTACGAAGATGGTTTCCTGAATTTCGTTTTCGTCTTTTACGCAAAAGAAAGACTCTTGTTAAAAAATATAGGGTTAATGCTACTTATTATTCTTAATTTTTTAATTTTTGATGAATTTACTTTTAATAAATTAATTTGACATTTTTAAGGACACACAAAATAAATATTTTAAAATTTTATTGACTTAATTATCAATTTAATTCTTAAATTATTTCAAGAGATTTAATTTGGTTCTTATGTTTGTTAAATAATCAATTTAGTCTTTTTTTTTTTGTTAAATTGAAATGTAATCTCTAAAGATCAAATTAAATGTATTTTTTAAAATTTGACGATCAAATTAAATCTTTTAAAATGATTAAATTGATATGTTTTTCAAAACTTGAGGTTTAAATTGAATTTTTTAAAAGGATTAAATTGATACATTCTTAAAAATTTAAAGTCCAAATTAAATCTTTTAAAAATTTAGAGATCAAATTAAATTTTTTAGGACAATTTTGAGACTGTTCCGAATGAGTTTTGGGCGAGTTATTTGGTTCTCTTCCCTCGTTCCTTGTCTCAGCCGAATCTTCGATCTTTGGTACTAATGTACCTGTAAAATGGACTCGGCAATCAAGTTGGTAGAGCTTGAGGTGTTTTAGTATTAGTGTATCTAGTTATGAAAAATGTACCACGCATCTTTCCTTTGGGTCTATATGTACATGTCCGATGTTGAGAGTGTTACATATTCGGAGCCACATTGACCAACTACTTTTCTACGTATCGTGTCAAGTTCATGGACGTGTCGAGTTCGTGGGCACCATATAGAGACTAAATTGATAATTAAACCAATTTTATTCTTGGTCATTTTACTCATACCATATATAAATGCACTTATTATTCTCAGCTTTTTTTTATAAAAAAAATTTGCACCCAACTTATTTATTCTTTGGTGAATTATATTTCTCATTTTTCTTTTATTTTCTCATGACAATTTTTATCTTCAACTTTTGTGTTTATTAATTAATAAATGATAAATGATAAAATTTGCAAGTTTCTTGAAAATTAGGGTAAAGTGCACAAAATTAATTTGTTGGGATAAATTTCACAAACTTTATAAAGTTGGGAGAAAAAATGGAATTAAGCCAAAAAAATATAATATTTGTTTATTCATAAATAAAAAAAATTATAATAAGACTCTTTGGGATGGCTGTGAGTTTTTAGTTTTCAAATACAAATTTTTATACCAAATGTGTTTGAAAAAAATAGAGTTGAAATGATTTTTAAATCAATTTTACATTCATTATCAAAATTAATAAAAAAAATTGTGAATGTGATTTTTAGTTTTTTTTAAAAAAACATCTCCCTATATTTGAAAATGACGCCAAGGAAATTTAGCTTAGTTGGTTAAGCATGATGTATGAATTGTTGTAAATTTTAATATTTATCTTGTTCTAATAGGTAAAAAAAAGAAGAAGAAGATAATTTTGGCAAATAAGGTTGACCTCAGTTGTTGAGTAAAATGCATGGGTGTTGTAAATCTCCCTTGATTGTCTTTGATTTCAATGGATAGAAAAATGACATATTCCTATTACTACCACCACCACCTCTACTCACAATGCACCGTCGTCATTGCCACCAAAACCACTACTACCATTGGATTGTTATTGTCACCACCACTAGTTGCATTACTATGGACACTATCACCACAATTATTATCATTACCACCACTACAAGAATCATTACTATCATCATTATCACTGTCACCATTATTATCGGTACCAGCACCACCAACCACCATTGACATTGGTATCGCCAGTGCCACTTTCCTCACTGCTACTATCACCACCAATATCACTATTGTTGTTATCGATATCATCATCACCCTTAAATTGATTTTAATAAGATTGAAAACTTTTAAAATAAATACATTTTGAAACTAAAAATTAAAGCAAAAAAACTACAACTAAATTTGAAGGTCTCTCAACTTTTTTTTTAAATTTGTAGTCCTTGTACCAAAAAACGTTTCACTGGTCAATGTTCTTGAACTTCTAAAAAATGTAGTCTCCTACAAAAAGTTTAAATCCCATTTTTTTATTTAATGGAATATTAGAGACTAAAAAACAATTATTTTAATAAAATTTAGAGTTCATAATCGATCGAACTTTAAGTACTAAAATCAATTTTTTTTAGAAACCTTAATCAATCAAAATCTTGTTTATGAACTAAAAATTAAATTTAAAAAACTTAGGGACTAAAACTTAATTAAATTTTTTTTTAATTACCTCTAAAAGAGCTAAAGTTATGTATTTAGACATAACTTCGTGCATTTAAATTTAAAAGACTAAATTACAATTTTGATCTTTCTTTAATTTTAAATACACAATTTTAATCCTCTATTTCTAAATAAAAAATTTATTTTTATATTTTTTAGAATGAACAATTTTGTTTATTATGTGATTATCTAAAGTCAATTGATCATTTATAATTAGGGAATGACTAAATATAATTTGACAGCAAAAAAAAAAAAAAAACAATGAGAAAATAAGATTCTCAACAAAGTGTTTAAAATTTGTCTTGTGTCAATTAATCAACACTCTATTTGTAAACCTGAGACTCCGACGAGTAGTGTTGTTCTCTTCGAAACTTGCATTTCAGAACCGGCCAAATTCCTTCGACTCCAGAGGTGATGATGGAAGCGAATCTAGAGAAGGTGACGATGAATCAAGAGGACGACGAGTTGGAGTCCAAGGAGAGTGTGCTTCAAAAGTACTTCCTCCAAGAATGGAACATCGTCAAGTCACTCCTCGACGACATCGTTTCCAATTCCCGCGTCTCCGACCCTTCCTCTGTCCACAGAATCAGATCCATTGTACTCTCCTTTATTCAATAACAACAATTATCTTCAATCACTCATTCATTTTGTTATTGAAACTTAATTATCGGTATATATTTGCAGTTGGACAAGTATCAGGAGCAAGGCCAACTTCTAGAACCCTACCTTGAAACCATAGTTTGTCCTCTGATGAACATTCTTCGCTCACGAACACTTGAACTCGGGGTAGCTTCTGATGAAATTCTTGAAATAATCAAACCTATATGCATAATTGTATATACGTTAGTCACGGTTTGTGGCTACAAATCTGTAATCAAGTTCTTTCCACATCAAGTTTCCGATCTCGAACTCGCCGTGTCTCTTTTGGAGAAGTGTCACCACACAAATTCAGGGACTTCGTTAAGGCAGGAAAGCACGGGAGAGATGGAAGCTAAATGCGTGACTCTGTTGTGGCTCTATATACTTGTGTTGGTTCCTTTTGACATTTCCACTGTTGACACCAGCATTGCGAACAATGACAATTTGACTGAGTTTGAGCTCAGTCCTCTTGTGTTGAGAATTATAGGGTTTTGTAAGGATTACCTCTCGACTGCTGGGCCAATGCGGACTATGGCTGGACTAGTCCTCTCGAGGCTACTTACTCGTCCGGATATGCCTAAAGCTTTTACCAGGTTTATTTGGTTATTTTTTTGTAGCTAGTTTAGTGTTAATTCAGTTTTCTGGATGGTTGACTTAAATATTCGTGTTGTCTTATGTTGTGTAAATATAATTTTCGTTTCAATTAAAGTTTAGCTCAAATCATCAATTAATTCCTTGTTTTCTGGATCGTGTTTACTAATAAATGAATGATTTTATTAGGTCTCTTGAATATGTCTAAATTTGATTTGGCATTAGTTCACGGCATTATGTGTTGGGGTTTGTGTACATGCCTGCATTTGTGTTGTATAAAAGTTATTATTATTATTATTAATCATCTGTATAAACTGACTTTTCTAATTGCTTCAGCTTTGTAGAGTGGACACATACGGTCATGTCCTCTGTAACAGAAGATTTACTCCATCATTTCCAGTTACTTGGGGTTGTTGAAGCACTGGCTGCTATTTTCAAGGTTTGTTTTTTGCCTTTTTTTGTTTACACCCTCAAATTAAAATGTTTTTATCTGTCATTTGTGTAAGGATTTCAGATTTCTTCAAAATATTTGAGGGAGAGAATGATGCATAATAGACTAGGATAGTTCATGCTATGAATAATTGTGTTACTTATTTTAAGGGATCCAATACATTTATCTCTAATAAAAGTTGTCATGATTAAAAATTGTCTTTGCCACCTTTAATGATTCTAACTGTTATAATATCAATCTGTAAGTAGGCAGGTAGTCGGAATCTCTTGCTTGATGCAATTCCTGTTGTTTGGAATAACACTACAATGCTGTACAAGTCCTCAGATGCAGCTCGAAGTCCTTTGCTCCGCAAGTATCTGATGAAGTTAACCCAACGAATTGGGCTTACTGCTCTTCCTCATCGTTTGCCTTCATGGCGATATATGGTTAGCTTTTCTCTGATCCAAGTTTGATGTGATCTCATATCTTAAATGTTTGAAGACACCTTTGTTTTTGTGCCCTTGCAAGTATTGTATCCATATTTTGTTTCTTTTTACTTTTAACTGGTGTAATATATAGCCACAGTAATTAATTAACTATGGTTATATGCATTATTCAGAAATGCATGTTATGCTTACAAAACAACAAATGCTCTGCAAGCAAGTCAAGCATGTAGAACTCTAAACAGAATTGGATGGATAAAATTAGAGCCCTTATTTATAATGTAAATATGATGAGTTGAACTCAGTGATCCCTTGGGCAATTTGGCTATGGTATCATGCTAGATAATATGTCCTCTTGAAAATTTAAGCTACTATACAAACAAAAAACAACAATAAGACCTTATCCTACTAGGAGAGGTCGGCTACATGGATCACACGATGTCATTCAACACGGTTAAAAACCAAAGTTTTAGAAATATTATTAAGGCTAAGATCTCCTTTGTTGATTTCTCCAACGTCTATGCATGAAACACTTTTTATCATGTTAAAGATCCAAGTCAACTTAGTTGTGCTAACTGCTAAGTGTTATATTTAAGCTTCTTAAAATTTAGTTGTTTGGCCCCTTGATCTAAGCCAGCTGTATCAGCGCCATAAATTTGTACCCCAGCATTTGGTTTTCTTCAGTGTTGGGTTACAATTACAATTACAATTATCTGGGCATTATGGCTTCTTTTAGGCTTTTAGCAGGACATTTTAGGAAGGACACTTGTGTTTTAATTATTGACTTGCCATAAGCAATTGTAGAAGTTTCATGTTTGTCACCAATTTTTTTGCCTTAACGACTATATGCCTATTATGCAGGGAAGAGTTGCCAAACTGAATGTTTCTTTGAATACGTCCAATAAAATTGATCAGTCCAATTTAGGTGTGAACAGCCATGATTCCAACTCAAACGAAATGTTAGACAGGGAGGAAGATGAGGATATGGATGTTCCAGAAAATGTTGAAGAGATTATTGAGATGTTGTTATCTGGTTTGAAGGATATGGTATGTCTGAAGGGTGAGATTCTTATAGTGAATTTTGTATTTTGCCATCACACTATGATGCTTAGTTCTGGTGATAAAAATATGAAATTATGTCTAAATGTAGGCCGATGAAGATAATCTGAAATGGAATGGTTGAATTAATGTCTTTGTAAATGGTTTGTGTGAAGGAACCTTGTAAGCTACTGAAAGAACTGGATGAATTCTGTTGGATATGAAAGAGCTCAAACATACCTATAATATTTTTTGGAATTGTGTTTTTAATCCCTCATCAACTGTTCTGAGCAAATGAGGATTTAAAAACATAGCTTATCATAAAAACTTAGACATGACCGCCCTATTAGACTCCTTGATGACATGACAAGTCAATGAACTGCCAACATTGTTGTTATGTCATTAGTTAACGTTGTTACTTGACAACAAAGACTCAAACCAAAAATTTTAAATTTTACAGGGACTAAAACCAAAAATAGGTTATATTTTATAGGGACCAAATTTTTATTTAAGCCTATTTTCATTACTTAAATGACCCAATTATGCTGGTATTGGATTGTAGGATACTGTTGTCCGCTGGTCTGCAGCAAAAGGTATTGGGCGCATAAGTTCACATCTTACATCTTCCTTTTCTGAGGAGGTTTTATCATCAGTTTTGGAGCTGTTTTCACCTGGTGAGGTGTGATACTAAACTTTTGTTTGCTTAAAGTTCCTGAGCACTGTAATTTACTTTTTTAATTTACACTCACCTAGGTTTATATACTATATGTAGTTACTGTGTGAGATGTTTACTATGTTAGCTATTTATTTGTCTGGTTCCACTGTTATAGCTCAAATGTAACACTTTTTCAGGGTGATGGTTCATGGCATGGAGGCTGCTTAGCTTTGGCTGAACTTGCTCGTAGAGGCTTGCTCTTACCTGCTAGTCTTCCCAAAGTTGTTCCTGTGATTGTGAAGGTGTTTTATAATGGATAAGTTGTATCCATAGATTTCTGGAAGTAGGATTTGTGACTTCAAACTATTTTGGCTGCTTATAAATATTTAGTTGTTTGAACTTTGAAGTACTTTATTTATGTGTTACTTAAACTTGAAACAAGAATTGAGAACATTAAGGATAACCTTGTTATCTTGTAGTAGAGGAGACATGATTATCTTGGCAGATTAAAAAGTTTAAAAGTGGGTTTTTGATGGATATGATTGAGAAAATGAGGGAAAGGCCTCAGAGGAAATGGAAAAGATAAAAAAAGGACTTAGTCTTGGAAAATTAAAAAAGGCAAATATTCCCTTACTTAAATGTTGACTATTCTTTTTTTATAATGCATATGAAGCTTAAGACATCCTTCCTTGGCAATATGATTTATGGTTGGTACTTTGTAGTTTTCCTTAAGATATCCTTATTTTAGAGATACATTTACTACATAGCAGTGGGAATAATTATAATTTTGTTTATTAGGCACTACATTATGATGTTCGAAGAGGTCCACACAGTGTTGGGTCTCATGTACGCGATGCTGCTGCATATGTATGTTGGGCGTTTGGACGTGCATATTATCATACAGATATGAGGAGCATCTTAAAAGAGTTTGCCCCACACCTCCTAACAGTGGCATGCTATGACCGTGAGGTCCTTATATCTTTTATGTCCTTCTCATGACATGATTTGTTTTAGACTATTCACTTCATGTGAAAAGAATCGCTAACTAACCTGTGATACTTAGGTTAACTGCAGAAGAGCAGCAGCTGCTGCTTTTCAAGAGAATGTTGGAAGACAAGGGAATTATCCAAATGGAATTGACATAGTGAATACTGCAGATTATTTTTCACTTTCTTCGCGAGTAAACTCTTATCTTCATGTTGCTGTTTCCATTGCTCAGTATGAAGGATATCTTTTTCCATTTGTGGATGACCTGCTGGATAGAAAAATCTGTCACTGGGTATGTTCTGATTAAATCTCTCTCTCTCTCTCTCTGTTCTGCCAAATCTTCTGCTCCTGTGTTGACCCTAATTGCACTTGTGATATGGATTTATGGTTTACTTTCTAAGTGAAGGCCATACATCACTATAGCCTGATTTCTGGATGTTGAATATAATAAAATTTTTGTAGGGAAATCATGCATAGAAGAGAGATGACAGAGGTATTTTCTCAATGGGTGTGTGCTTTTTGGTCTATTATATGATGTTTGATGAAGTTTTCTTCTATTCAGGAGTCATACATTGAATTTTTTTATGTTGTTTTATTGTTTCCTTTAATTTATTTTTTAAAAACTTCTTCAAAGGATGAAAAGAAGTCATGCCTTATGTACATATTTGCTATTTCATAGGTGTGTCTATAGAGTAAAGAGGATGGTCTAGCCTTTTTATTTTGATTATATTTAATTTTTTATTTCTTGTCTTATTATTCCTTGTCACTGTATATTTTTTGGCATCAAATTGTTCAAATTTTGGCATTTAGTAACAATTTATGGTTATTCATTTTGTTGCTTCCTGTATCTCAATTTTCTCGATATATTTTGAGAGAAGTTACTTGGAAATTACGTCTCCAGGATAAAAGCTTGCGAGAACTTGCGGCAGAGGCCCTATCGTTTCTTGTAAAATATGACCCTCAGCATTTTGCGAGCACTGTCATGGAAAAGTTAATTCCTTGTACTCTTTCATCGGATTTATGCATGCGCCATGGTGCAACGTTGGCAACAGGAGAAATTGTTTTAGCTTTACACCAATGCAATTTTGCTCTTCCCTCAGGTTGATACTTTCTCGCTATTGCTGATCATGTTTACTTATATGGGATTGAAAGAGAATATCAATTATTTCAAACAAAAATACTTTCACTTACAGGAAGAAGCCTGCAAAATTAAATAACTAGAACTATTTGACTTCATTCCGTAACATGATAAGAAAATGAATAAAAGTTTTAGTTAAGTGTTTCTTGCCAACTAATGGTCATATGGTTAAACCTTTCTTTACTGAAGGTGATTAGTTTCAAAATATTTATGATGCTAGCTGAACTTTGACATTTTTGAAATTGCCATTGACAGATAAACAGAGAAGTCTTGCTGGCGTTGCTCCTGCTATTGAGAAAGCACGGCTTTATCGTGGAAAGGGAGGAGAGATAATGCGTGCAGCTGTTTCTCGATTTATTGAATGCATCTCCATATATAAAGTGGTATTATCAGAAAAGATAAAGAAAAGCCTACTTGATACTCTTAATGAGAATTTGAGACATCCTAATTCTCAGATACAGGTTATATTCCTCTGATACAAGCAATTTGTGTTACCATTTTACTATTGTTTAATATTGTCAGCTTATGCCAATTGGGCATTATATATCTGACAAGCAATATCAGCTTATGCCAGAATGCAGCTGTCAAAGGCCTGAAACACTTTATCCGTGCATACTTGCATGCTTCAGATAATAAAGGTATAAGTGATGTGACAGCAAAGTACCTCAGTATGTTGACTGATCCAAATGTAGCTGTAAGGAGAGGATCTGCATTGGCAATAGGTGTTTTGCCATATGAGTTATTAGCCAGTCAATGGAGAAATGTGCTTTTGAAGCTTTGTGGCTCTTGTAAAATTGAGGTGCTCCACATTGCAAATGCTATATATTATACAATCTTAGGTTCAATGATTGTGTTACACAATGTTTTCCCATGTGCAGGAAAACCCTGAAGACAGAGATGCTGAAGCACGAGTAAATGCTGTCAAAGGGCTCACATTAGTGTGTGAAACATTAATTAATGGAAGAGAAGATACTGCTACCTCTTTTGTTGAGGATGATTTTTCCCTGTTTATTCTGATAAAGAATGAGGTGATGATAAGTTTATTTAAAGCTCTTGATGATTATTCTGTTGATAATAGAGGTGATGTAGGTTCTTGGGTTCGTGAGGCTGCATTGGATGGCCTAGAAAAATGTACATACATGCTCTGTAAGATAGACAAGTCAGTTTGTTTGTCTGGAAGATCAGATGGAAATGAAATTGAACCTATTGCATATCCTTCGATTGATAGCATGCTTAAGAACAACCGAGAGCTTTTTTTATTCAATGAAAATCTTGCTACCAATTTAGTTGGAGGAATTTGTAAGCAAGCTGTGGAGAAGATGGATAAACTGAGAGAAGCAGCAGCAAATGTTCTCTGCAGAATTTTGTACAACCAGATGATTCATATTCCATATATACCTTTCCGAGAAAAGTTAGAAGAAATCATTCCGAAGGAAGCAGATGCACAATGGGGTGTAAGTTTATATAGATCTTTCATCAGTTTGAGGTTGGTTGCATAGATTTTTCTATTGAGAGACAATACTGTTTTGTTGCAGGTTCCTTCCTATTCTTATCCACGCTTTATACAGTTTCTTCAATTTGCTTGTTATAGCAGAGATGTGCTATCAGGTTTAGTTATATCTATTGGTGGGTTGCAAGATTCTTTGAAGAGGGTATCACTCTTGGCACTGTTAGAGTATCTAGAAGGGGTTGAATATGAAGACCCTAGTACAAGAACATCTAGGGTATACATGCTATCTGCTGACATCCTGTGGGTTCTCCAACAATACAAGAAATCTGACAGAGTTATCGTACCCACCTTAAAGGTATTAAATTTCTTAAACAATGTTTAATTATTCTCGCTTTGTGAAATTGAACTTTCAAATGATTTGATAAATTATTCCATTTTTTCTTTCTTGGGGAAAAACCTAAATTCTGTATGTGAACAAAGTGCTGGCTCCAATCTCAAAATCCACATCATGTGACTCAGTTCAACCACAAGCATAATAGCATAGCATGACTAGCAGTCATGCACTCTCATACATTGGTTCTTTTCTTTTTACAAAGGAGTCTGATAGTTAAGTATCCATTCCATGTTGAAATATATTAAAAAGGTGAGGGAGAGATAGAACCTGAAAGAGAAGGAATGTTGCTGTATGATGGATTACACTATCTTCATTTTAGTTAGGTTTCAAGTGCATATTTATTTATTGTAATAAGTCAGGTGTATACACTGTTGACTGTACTACTATAACAGCCTCAAAACTGAGACTTCAGACTACACACATGACTTCCTGACAAAAGACAGTTTGGTGTACCCTAGGATATAACATAAGTATTACCATTAAAGGCCCAACAATTCACTTTATTCACTTAGCTACAAGGTAACACTGATCCATGGGTTGTAGTGGTATCTTCATTTATATGTTTCCAGGATAGAGAATCCTTGTTAGCACCCTACTTAACATCAATCCTTAAAATTATTTCATAAAAAAGTTTACGTATTTTCTTTTATGTTGCATATATAACACCCATTGCCTGCCTCCTCTGTTATGAAATGTAGATCTATTTACACAAATCAATTTTTATTGTTTATTCGTGAATCTCTAATCAACTGATGAACTTATTATGCACTCCAGACCATTGAGATTCTGTTCAGCAAAAAGATATTCCTTAATATGGAGGTTAGTCTGCCTTTCTGTTCTTTATTTTTCATCTTTCTTGTTAGTAGGTCCTTTAATCCTCCTTTTATACATATATTATCTATTTCTGGATTGATTTGGTGATCAAGTAACCCTTTATATTGATTTGTTGGCTTGAGATGTGTGGTTATCCTTTACACTTGACGGAAACAATGAAAAGAAATTAAAAAAAGGAAAAAAAAATAATGGCTAATAATGAGAAGGGAATTTTCTGCAAAGTCCCTAAGATGCATTAAATCATCATCATTCAGACATCTTGAACCCCAACATAGCAACTCCACGTGTTCATTTAACCTCTCTTGATTACTTTTCTTGTGTAACGTGTAGAACTTGTTGCTTGTTTATGCATTTAAACCAATATGGTTTGGATAATGTTGAAATGTAAGAAAACAATGCTTCCAAGAAAAATTACACAACTCAGCCACCACATGTTAAGGTTATCTGTGCATATCCCATTGTTGTATATGAAATATGATGTAGCAATCTTATGTTTATGATTCTGAAAATGTGGGTTTGGGCGGCCTAACTTAACCCCAAAAGCTAGCTGATAGGGTGAGGATTGCCCTTCACTTATATACTCTAGCTTGGCAGTTTGGCCTTATCTCTAGCCAATGTGGGACTTGGATTTTTCCAATACACCCTCTCACACCCAACACTTTGGGCTTGGTGCGTGAATAACATGGTGGATGACTCTTTGAATGGATCTAGGATAAGCTCTAAAACCATCTTAGAATGTGAGTTTAGCTTAACTCAACCCAAAAACTAGTTCATAGGGTGAGGGTTGTCCCTCACTTATATACTTTATCTTGGTCTAATCTTTAGTCAATGTGGGACTTGAGTTTTTCCTAATAATGATTGTTATACTTTAGTATATAGTTGTCACAAACTTTACAAAAGTTTGTTTTCTTTTATTTTCTTTATTGTGACCGTAAAGGACAACACCTAAAATTTTAGTAACTTGAACAGAGATTGAATAATGCTAATTTTCTTTGGTAGAGGAGTTGTGAATATGATACATAATAGATAGGAATGATTAAACCGCCGAGAGAAAACAAGCAGTAAAATGATTTGATAACACAGAATCATGTGAGCTGAAATTGGATTAAGTACACATCTCAATACCTAATTCAACTTTAGCAACTAAAGTCTAGACACAGAAGAGCAATAAGCTGCTGACCTAGAAGAATAATAATGGACTAATAAGCTGCGACCTAGATTAAGAACAATGGATTAAGAAAGCAGAGAATTGAATTAGAAAAAAAAAACCCAGTGGTTGCAATAGTGTGAAAATTGATCATCATGCATAAATTGTATTATTTTACAAATGCTTGGTGATAACATGTTGATTAATAAATTGTATTTTCAGGCTCACACTCCGGCTTTTTGTGGTGCTGTTTTGGATTCTCTGTCATTTGAATTGAAGGGATCAAAAGACTTCTCTAAATTGTATGCTGGTATTGCAATACTTGGTTATGTAGCTTCAGTTCAGGAACCTATCAATATGAGGGCCTTTTCTCAACTTCTTAACTTTCTTGGTCATCGTTACCCTAAGGTGATTCCTGAATATTCATCAGTATGAGATTCACTACTTAGCATCCTGTTTTTCGCTTAACTGTGATCACATGCAAAATAGACAGGCTCTTTTTTCGCAATTAAGAGTTTGTTTATTTGTGCTTATTTTATAGAAAAAAATCTTTTCAACTACATATGTTTTAAAAATTATGATAATTATTTTTAAATTTTTTTTTGTGTTTTTCTTGAAAGATAAAAGAGTAATTAAAGAAAACTGAAATTGCTCCTCGATCTTGAACTTATACAGTCCATTGTCCTTGAAAAGAATTTACAGCGAGTTGTAACCACTTCTAAGTTTTATTATAAAATTACTTTTTACTCCCTCTGGTTTTGAATAAAAAAACTAATGTATCCCAGTGCCTAGAGGCTCCTCGCCATTCGAAGGTATGAGGGAGGGTCATTGTATGCAGCCTCACCCTTGCATATGCAAAGAGGCTGTTTCCGGATTCGAACCCTTGACCAACCGATTTTGAATATAAGCAAAAAAATGTCGAGTCTTGATTTTAAAAATATAAGCAAATCTCAACTAATTTTACCTTATTTTATGAGATCATCTCCAAAATACCCTTCATTTAAGA
Source organism: Glycine max (assembly GCF_000004515.6). Taxonomy (NCBI): domain Eukaryota; kingdom Viridiplantae; phylum Streptophyta; class Magnoliopsida; order Fabales; family Fabaceae; genus Glycine; species Glycine max. Next base: position 35,239,249 of record NC_038256.2, on the reverse strand, counting down.
GGGGTTTTAATTCGAATAACTTTTTATTCTTGATATCAAATTCCAATAAAGGGTATTTTAGGGAAATAACTTATTTTTTAATTGAAATTGGTTCAATTAAATGTTGTTAACCAACTTTCTAATTAATGTGAATTTTTTTTTTTGCTTATATTTAAAACCAGAGGGAGTATAAGCTTAAACAAACAGGTCATTACTTTGTTGCTTGCTTTGTGGCTTCTCAAATTTTATTTTATTTCAATTTTAATGTTAATCAGATTCGAAAAGCTTCAGCTGAACAACTGTACCTTGTCCTCTTGGAAAATGGGGATCTTGTGGCTGAAGACAAGATTGATAAAGCACTTGAAATTATTTCTGAGACTTGCTGGGATGGAGATATGGATTCAGCTAAACACCAAAGATTAAAATTCTCTGAGATTGTAGGTCTGGAGGTTGGGTCACTTGGCAACAATAGTGATGGAACATCAAGGAAAACCAGCAGTAAGAAGCCTACAGACTTGGATGAAAATGCATCATATTCCTCATTAGTTGAGGCATCCGGGTTCTAATTTTTGTTGATCCAATCCCAGGTTTGCTGTTGTATAATGTAACTTGTTATAGTTTATATGAAATTTTCATGTGCATTGGTCAATTTCCAATCATACTCGTGTCCTCAATGAATGTTATGCATTTACTATATTAATTCTAAAGCAATGGAGCATTGAGGGAAGAAATGAACGGTGAAGATAGGATTTGTGAGTTGCTTTTGTGTGTAGCCAATATTCTGTCTGTCTTTTGTTCTACTAATGGTAGACCCCACACAGTTATTGAAATTTCAGAGTTAACATTCCGTATTGTGATCATTACTAACCAGTAATCATGATCTGTGAGCTGTTCTGGAAATTCCTAACTTTTAATTGTACTTTTAGGTAGTGTTTGGTTTAATTTCTCTTGGGTGAATTGAGATGAATGTTTCAAAAATTAGTGCGGGTTTCACATCTTTACACTCTACTTTAATTCAAATATTTCACTTTTTTCCATCTCTTTTCACTTTCATACCTCTTTCATTCCTTTAAACCAAACGGTGCCTTAATCTCCTTTTACGTTTGTGTTATTTTGGCTCTTACAATTATGCAATTTTGGTCCTAAATTTTTTGTAGATATTGCAATCAATTCCCTCCGTAGTATTCCATCCATTTCTTGACGGAATTTGCTTACCTCATTCATGTTAGTCTTAGTTAGATGCTGACTTGTCCATCCCTTGATAACCCATCTCACATTAATGTCAGATAAGCACTTTACAAAAATATCAATTCAACAAAAATATGAAGAGTTCTCTCTTGTGTTGTACTTGTATCCTGAATTCCCTCTCACATTCCATGCACTTTAATGGTGATGTCGTGGTGTTTAGTGTTGGTGTTACTGTGTTAATGGGGTGGTGCTTTGGTTAAGTTGTGTAGTTTGGATGTGGTTTTTGTAATGATTGAGGTACTAACGATGTAATTTAATTTTCATCAAAAAAAAAAAACGATGTAATGTATAACAGAATATGTGAATGTAAGGAATTCACAATATTTGGTGTGTAATGAATTGGAAATGGTTTGGTATGTCGTGAACCGAACCGATTTTATAACTTTTTATGATATCTGTATTGTTTTTTCTATTGCTTTGAATTAGATTGTTTTTGCATTGATAACATCGTGTGGAAGAGGCACTGGAACAGATTAACAATGTATCTTGTCCCTTGTGTAATTTTATTTATTTTTTTTTTGCGTTTATTGCATAATCTGTACAATCCCCTTGTGAAGTGCATTTGTTGTTCTAGTAAAATCAAGTGTTATCAGCAAGGAACATTGCTGCAATTATAATTAGTTAATTACAAGTGGATTCTGCGTAAAGGACATTGCACTTAACGCCTCCAATACGCAAAATAGGATAGCTCTTCAATGGGTCCATTGGAAATTTGTAATCACTCTTTTTATTCAAACTTTTGCTGAGTTTGCCAGTGCCAGACGAAGATTCCCTCTCTGCAGTCCTTTCAAAGACCTCGTGGGACTATTGTCTACTCTCGTGCCCACTTATGATGTTGTTGGTATTGTATTTACCTTAGGACCCAAAACATGATTTTTTTTTTTGTCCCTGAAAAGAAAAACTCACGTGCTGCACGTCACCTCTCTCCACAATTTTGAATTAATTATTTTAAATTGATTTATTTCTTAGTTTTCACATGTGATGTGTTACATAATACATACATGTCACTGTGTCAGATGTATTATTAAGGGACACATCAGCATCTAAGAATACTAATATGAATGAGATTAGCATATTTCGTTTAAAAAAAAAAAAGAATGGAAGACCGAAAAATGGACCTGACTGAAACATTTGGAGAAGTTCTGTAACCAAAATCTTAAAATTAAAAGAAAAGAAATGTTACTGTGTCAGATGTATTAGCGGCATTTTTTTTAATATTTTTTTAAAAAAATATTTTCTATGTAATTAATTAAAATTTGTTCAAAATCATTAATTAATTTTGATAAGTCAATTTCTCATTTAATTATTTTTTCTTCTAAAAAAATGAGAAAATAGATGATGTAATCACAATATTCATATAAGATAAATTTATTAATTTTTATAATAATTTCTTTAAAAGTCATGTTAAGTAGTAACGTTAATTTGTGATTGATTGACCATGTGAAATAGTTTCACACTGTCAATGCATCACTATTCAACTCTAAAAAATTATGAAAAAATGATTTTTTTATTAAATAATTAATTAAAGAGAATTTTGATATGCGGGTTTATAAAGTATGCATTACAAAATGAAGAAGTAACAAACTTAACCGGGAAGAGAAATATTTATAAAGATTATTTCACCCTGAAAAATAATAATTCAAGTTTGTTAGACGAAGATGGGTGTACCGAATAGTATTGGTATACATTTTCATAAATTTCATAAAAAATCTAAGAGAAACGTTAGTTAACCGTATTCTAATGTAAAATAATTTTAATTAGGTAATTCTACTCTAGATTTTTTAGAGATTTGATTGTTTATATGAATACTTAAAGCCTTAAACTACAAACTATAACTTGCGAAATTTCTAAGAAACTTCTCCACTCGGCATACTCTTACAAACTGTAGTAATTTCTGTCTTAAAAGAAAATGCAGAGAGAAAATCTTCCGCAACGCAATACACATATATTAAGGTGAAAGAAAGAAAAAACCTAGTTAATTGTATTGTAATAAAGCCCAATACAATATTATAAAAAAAAAACAAAAAAAGCTCAATACAAATATGACTGCTGTAAATGATATGAAAAAACGATTTCACGAATATAACGTTTAAAATAAAACACAAGTTTCGGTAAATTTCAAAAGCCGTTCAGATTTACAGTCAATTTTGGATGTATAAAAAAAAAAAACGCCACTTCATATGTAAGAATTTGGACGCATATCCTTGGCCATTACTTGTAAAAAAATATACTAATTCAATGGGGAACAATTTAACCACATTTAATTATCTCAAGACTAAATCTTTTTTTAAGAACCTCGTGTTCAGTGGGTATTCTAATTAACTCAAACATTTTCTGACCAATTCACCTCGATGATCGGTTAAATAAATTTTTAATTGTACAATAAATTATAATTAAGACTAAATCTTTTTTAAGAACCTCGTGTTCAGTTGGTATTCTAATTAATTCAAACATTTTTTGACCAATTCACCTCGATGATCGGTTAAATAATTTTTTAATTGTACAATAAATTATAATTAGATTACGTACAGTTTAAAAACATTTACACTTTCAGAATATTTTAATAAAATTCTTTGTAATATAATGGTTTTACTACATTCTTCCCTTAGTGCCTATAATTTATTAAAACCTATGAAAGAGTGTAAATCTTATTCCTAATTTAGTGGATCTCACTCCATCAAACACTGATTCTTCCCTTACAGTGGACTCTATTTAATTTACTACTTGAATCAGAAATCCAAATTGACATCTTTACCTGCCAGCCAGACGTACAATTGAATTATAATACTTATGGCTGTTAGCTTGAAATTTCCATGGAAAAGCACCTTAAAAACAACCCAACTGTGGTTGTCCCCGCCTCTTCAATTCTTTCTTCTTTCTTAGAATAAATGCCAAACCTTTTGCTTATGAGACACGCACCACATTACACCAACCTTGTGAAAGGAGGTTTCAGGCCGTGCCACTAATTGGCTTCACACACTCATCATAACCAACCTCATCTGCATTGAGTACCCAAAACAGAGAACTCTATAAAAGATCATCTCATTTGGTTTGCCCTGTGGAACATACAACAGTTGTGTGTTGGTGTTTCTTTACCTTTTGTTTCTGAGTTCTTCGAACAATACTACTACATTTCCTTTGGTGGACAAAGAACACCATCTAATTAAAACTCCTACTCAGTAAGTTTCTTTGAAGTGTGCTATATATCATACATTCTATTAACACCTATCATTTATTTGTATCTTTCTTTTTCCGTCACATCATATATCACTTATCATACGTACATTTCTCTCTTTTCCCCTCTTTAGGTGTTGAATAAAGTTTAGTGTCTATTAAACTTTTCTCGTTTCTCTTGTGTTGGCGTAACAAGCACTATGTTGGAGGGACATCAACTTTTGGGCTTTGGCTTCTTTGTAATTGGTTTATGGCACTTCTTCAACCACATCAAGCTCCATGCTCTTAGTTCCAAGTCCTACTCATCAACCCTATGGTTTCCCACCAAAATATCCAGATACTTGGAGCTCCACTTCATCATGGCAAGCTGCACAATCTTCATTGCCTCGGAACTCTTCATTGCTCCCATTCATCACCAACCATTAGACCCTGATGGAACCATTCCCACCACCCATCTCCACAACTTTGAACACTCCTTCATGGCCATGGCTTTCTTGGTCTATGCCATCTTTGCCATAGTTCTTGATAGAAAATGCATCAAAGCTCAGCATGAGCTAACTAATTTGCTAGGAGCCTTAGCTTTTACACAACAATTTCTTCTCATCCACCTTCACTCTAGGGATCACATGGGACCAGAAGGCCAATACCACTTCTTGTTGCAACTTTTGATCATTATTTCTTTGAGTACAACCCTCATGGGAATTGGCTTCCCTAAGAGCTTCTTGGTCTGCTTTGTGCGTTCTGTCAGCATAATCTTCCAAGGTGTGTGGCTTATGGTCATGGGTTTCTTGCTTTGGACACCAGGGTTCCAAGCCAAAGGTTGCTTCATGCACCTTGAGGAGTCTGATGAATATGTAGTGAGATGCAGTGATGATGAGTCACTTCATCGTGCTATCTCCTTGGTGAACATTCAGTTCAGCTTCTTGTTGATTGTAGTCACCATTTTTGGCATGTCTTTCTACTTGATTCTGGTTAAAAGATATGGTGAGAAAGTGGAGTATGTTTTTCTGACAAAGGAGGAACATTACGGTGAAGAAGATGGCTTTGTGAAACCTAAAGTCACTATCCACCTTGACAATAACATCCACGTTGAATCCCAATCCCAAGAGAAAAGCATGCGAGAGCAAATTTAAAATAAGCACTTTGTGATACCTAAAGGCATTGGTGTAAACGGTCAATCAATCAGAAATATCATTCTTATGATTTTCAAATAATTATGGTAAAAATCAACAAATTTACTGTTATGATTTATTTATTAAGCCAAGTGAATCAATTAGTGTGTATGTAAATATTCAGAGACTTGCTATGATCTTACTCTATAGGAACAGAATTGTCTATGATTAAAAAAATACATGTAGGCTCTCATAAAATATACAACTTTGTGATTGCATTGCTGGTATTCTTAGCACACTTATCGTTAATTAGGAAAAGAGTAAAACTTTGCTTTGGTCTCTAGGAGTGTAAAACACTATCATGTTTGAAACTAAGAAAATTCAAAACTTACTTTTAGTATGCCAATTTAACCCCTATGGAAAAGGGGTCTTGTTTATCCCTAGTGCAAGCTCATGAACGCAATGTTAAGACCTTCTTTCCGGCATCAAGAAAATATGTTAAAAATGCTATGCTTTTAAAAAAAATTATTTTCAAAATTTATTTCCAAAACTTTAAATGAAAACAGATGGATACCAAGCAAAGTTTTATTTTTTTAAAATAGAAAAATATTTTAAAACAATGTTCAAGAGGTCCTAAATTATCTCCAATTCTTTTTATGTTAAAAAATATCTATTTTAACCATGTGTTTTACAACAAAAAATAAAACCATAACCATCACTGAAACTAATGGGAATGGAAAATCCAAGCGGTTAATACTAGGGAGATTTGTTTATCAAATGAGGCATGAACAACCAAATAAATAAACTTGACGCTACACTTTAATTCAAAACTTTAAATCTCATATTTATAGGTCTTATATTCACTTATATGATATTCTACTTTTCATTTTTATCAAATTTGAAATTTCACCTCCCAGTTATACTCTCATAAACCATTTAGGAAATGAGGCAAAATTCATTTTCAATTTTTTTAGCTTTCATATCAGATTTAACGGACGTTCAGTGAGTTTCAGGTATTCATAGATTCCATACCACAGGCAACACGTATTCATTCCATAGTTAGTTACAGGTACTCATAACTCATTCCATAATGTGGTAGCAGTAACTGGCGATTTGGTATAGGAAAGAACCATTGCATTGGCTTATTTTACAAGGGTGGTTCCTTCAGTAACTATCAATATCTGTCTCTGGCGTCCGCAGGTAGTAACGCAGACAATTCACCAAAACCTGCTCATTCAAAATCACAAAATAATTCCCCGTGCAATTAAATTCAGCAAAATGAATGACTTGGTGTTGGATAAAAGGCAAACCGACTTATTTAAAATCAATGCAATAGTTAGTCAGATAAACAAACGATTCCTAAATTAGTTCTTCCTCAGCATATTGGAAAAATTTCTCCATTTCTTTGAACACGAGGGTTACCTGAGACATTGAACTGTTCAATGCAGCCCCGCCGTAACTAACATGAAATGTATCCTTAGCAACCAAACCCTGAGAGAAAGGGGGGTAAAGTTACTTAGGGTAAATGAATCAAGCAGAGGCGGACAGAGACAAAGAGGAAGATACCTCTGTATCAATCTCAGCCGACTCAACATCAATGTTTACATCTGCAATGACTTTGATGATTTCAACCAGCAATCCCGGCCTATCTGCTGTCTCTATATACAGCAAGCTGATAAATATTGAATTAAAAAGCATTATAGATGGCATCATGCGCCTATTGCATATTGGGTTGTTTATTATGCTAGTTATTTGGTGTCTAAACAGTACAAGTAATAAACAGCTCAAAAACTACAATATCCACTAGTTATAAGATGCAAACCTCCTCTTGGGCCCATCTTCCTTAACTTGTATACGAGTTTTGATATCATCATCAAGCTGCACAAAACAGCATAAAGTTGATATTATTGAATTGAATACTTGCAACGTGCAAAATCTGGTAGAAGTAACTAAGCTTTTTTTAGGGTTTTGTGAATGTGTGGCCTTAGGAGTTAGGACACATGTTATGGAATAAGAATATAAACTAATAAAAATTACAAGCATTTAATCTTTTGAAAATCTTAAAAGCATTTAATATTTTCCTTTGTTAAGTAATTAATAAAGACTTGAGTAATAAAAGCTATTTTAATACCATCAAAAATTAAAAATACCCCTTTTCTATATAATAAAAAGAACCAAGCATCTTCTAGTATAAGTTCAATCTATATACAGCATGATAAAATCTATGCACCCAAAATCAACATAGAAACAGGATCTAAAAGTTCACAAAACTACGATAAGTGTGGCATATTATATGACTTCTAAATTCCAGCATATCAATTTAGCAGCCCCAATATAGTCCGTCCGGCAATAATGTCTGGCAATAATTAAACATAGAAAATCATATATAGAAAGACATAGTGGGCATGGAATCTGAGAAGTGAAGACAGAATCTTTGCCATTTAATATTAATAATCTCAAGAAGTTTAAGAAAAAAAGGTCATCAGGTAATCTCTTTAAGGCATTCTCACTTTTTCGAATAGAAAGAGACACACAAACACTGGAATAAGCATAATTGGTTTATGTTCAGTATAATGTTTCAATTTCTAGGTGGTCAAAATCAGGAGGTAGCCCGTAGCATAGCCGTAGCTCCCAAAAGTTTTAATTTAACAACAAAAATCATCAAATGAGAAAAAGTGAAAAAGCATTGTCCACTACCTGAAAATAACACAAGATTGGCAAAACCATCTATTGGGAAATGAAATGACACAAGGATACATGAATAAATCAAATATGATGTCAGAGTTTTGTTTGAGGCCTAAAAGTTCACCCAGGCACACAAGACTATAGACTAACAAATTAATCAGGAAATGTTTTATAAATATCTGCAACCTTGAACCTTCCTCAAAAAAGTAGGAAAAAAAACAACAAAGCCAGAGGAATTCCTCAATAAAGTAATATTTATTTTATACAAAAAACAAAAAAAAAAGGAAAGGAAAACTGGAAGAGTGCAATTCACCTTCTTCTTTGGAGCCTTTATGCCAAACACTTCACCCATCGCTAGTAGTTCACTGGACTCCTACACAAATTATATAATATTTGTGAGTAAGAAAAAACTTAAAATTAAGAGCAAACTAAAGTATATTTGCAAAAGGTAACAAGGAAAAATTGTGTTTATAAAAAAATGTTAATTACAAGGGAGCTTCTTATATATAAAGTAACCATATCAGAAATCCAGAGGAAATTATCTATGAAACAAACTTACAGGATGATATTTCAACAGATTGTTAATAATGGTAAGCCGAATCCTCTCTAACATATCAGGATCTTCAACTTTGCGTCCAGTGTCTCTGTGACAATATGAACATCAAATAAATCTGTAAAGACCAAGGCTCTAATGAAGCAGTGAAAACAAATTAGACAATAAATGATCAGTGAGATTTTTATTTCTTCTTCGTCATACGTGCAAGATACCTCATTCAAGTATATCAAAACTAACACAACATATACATTTGAAAATAAGAATAATTTCATTATCTTCTTATTGTTCAAATTTTACAAGATTTGAAGTGAATAATCTAGGTAATATATGGTTATAATTCGACAGTTAGATCAATAAAATCATACTTTATACAAAGTTAATGATGGTGGAAGAATAAGTGCAACTTAAACCAGAAGTATCAAGAGAACAAATCCTCTTATCTGGATTCTAAGAGATATTAATTGAATTTAGCAACACCGAAAGAGAAGACTGTAATTCAGAGAAATCCCTAACATACAGATTTCTAAATAAGTGAAAATTCTGGAAAGCAGCAGAATGAGATGAAGAATGAAACCAAATTACGGGAGCATAGCGCAAACAAGAGAGATAAAAAAAAGTCTAGGGAATGCATCAAGGAGGACCCCCCAAAGATCCTCCCAAAATTTAAACCATCACCCACACCCTAGGAAATAAAAGATCTAGAAGAAGCACAACCTTGAGATATAAATTTCCAAGGGCTACAAGGCATTAACCACAGAATTAACACCCATCCCATCAGAATGCAAACTACACTTTGGATAACTTGATGCCATAAAGAACTGGTCCGTGGAGTAAAAAGCCCAAAAGCCATTTTTGCTGTCAAAGCAATGTTTAACCAAATTTGCAAGACCTAAACTTCATTCCTATTATGTTCTACAACAAAATTCCCAACAACCCCAGACTAAAGAAATCCCAAATAAGCTTCTCAATTCTTTGAGCAACAGCCTCCAAAATACAAGGAGAGAAATAATACAAAGGGAAACTAGATAAGGACAATGAGTTAGGGATATATGACCACCTCTTAGAATTTGGACTTAGTGCATAACTCAACCTACAAAATTGACTTGTAAAATAAGGACTGCTCGAGCTTTATAAGCTCTATTTAAGTTATCTCTAGCCAATGTGGGACTAAACACCACCCTTGAGGCTGCAATTAAGGCAACCCCCAAAGAGGCCGCAACTAAGGCGGGTTAGGGCTGACTGCAATTAAGGCAACTTTTCAACACCACTAAGGAAAAGAAAGCACCTTCCCAACTATCTAACCTCCAGGAAATCTTTCCAATGACTGGACCTGAGGAAAGTTCTTCTCAAGTACCCGATAAGAACATGGGGCAATCCATTGTGAGTTAAAAGGATGATCCTCCTGAGTCCAGACACATCTCCATAGAGAGAATATGTCGATGATTCACAGATAAGGGAAATTTCAGTTAAAGACTGACTGATATCTTAATTTATCAAAGAAAAAGAATAGTTATCAGTTTAAGCAGAGAAAATTCACCCATGTTTTTGTTCATTTATTGCTGAAAATGTTATTCAAGAAAAAACAGAGGTAAAGAAACTGGAGGAAAAAGACAAGGAAGACTTACGATTGTGTAATGAAAAATTTTGTTTGCTTGACTAATCCCTCTGTGGAGACAGTTCCCTTTGAAACATCCAATCCCAAATCTTTTAATGCTTTCATCTACCTTGATATGAACAAACAAAGATTAATTATTGACAATACTTATAAAATGATGTGGATAGAGAAAATGAGCTCAAAACTCTAACAAAATTTTATATAAATGATGCCCTTATGTGACATAGCAAGAACAGTTATCTCTCTTCCAACATAATCTCAAACAAGTTGCTGATTGTCAGCCTTCCAACATTCTGATGATTCCAACTTTTTTCTTTCTTTAAAAAGTAAACTACAATGGATTATAAAAGCTGCTCGGTAGTTTTCAGGTGAATTTTATAAAACAAGGAGAAATGAGCCAAATGAGGCTTGTTCACTAAGGGAGCCATGACTTAAGAATGACAAGGAAGATAAGAAAAGAAAAAGAAAGCCACTCCATAGACAACATAAAACTATCATCAAATTTTATTTGCTTTATCATATTTGTTTTTTTAATAGAAAAGATGTATAATGAGGAAACAAAATTAAACAAAGCAAACCTTAGGACCTTCATAAATTGAATAAATCTTATCTAACAATCACATAGTGAGAGCATCACTTAAATAACAAAATTGCAGTTAATGGATATCAAACTGGTTTGAAAATCTTAGAGATTGCATAATTTAGTTTCCAGTAGCCAAATCACCGTGTCAAGAAGAGCTCCAAGGCGATTCCCAAAGCTAAGCTGCACAATTGTTGCTTCAGAATCTGATTCTTGATCTATTAGAACTATTGGCATAGGAAGACTATCAGGATTGTCACCAGATTGCTGCACAGCAAGAATTAACCATTCAAACATTACAAAAATATATGTACATAAAAGCACGGCATACAAAATCCAGAGGGCATATTTAATGAATAATTAACAAAAGCCCAGATTGGTGGCAAATACATTTGTCAATTATAGCAGCCACTATCTTAGACCAGCACAAACACACCACCAACAATAGGTGAATATAATACAAGATTGACTTGTAAAATACACAGGAGTTAGGGATGCAAAATATAAGCTGTACTCTAGTGCAGCAGGACATCAAGTCCAGTAGATATTAAAAATCCACATTGAAGGGAATTCTTAAAAAAAAGAAAAAGAAAAGAAACAAACTGCTGCAGACCTGCATATCACATTCTCAATAACATAAAAAGTTTGAGACAAAACATGATCATCACAAGATTATGACCAACAAAGGTCAACTGATTGAAGGATTGATAACAGGAAGACCACAAGAAAGACAGAATCTTGTGCAGCAGCCCTTCAAGCCAAGCTGGGTTTTCTTTTTATTCCTCTTGGACATTATAATAGGTGAGCTGCATCATCTATACCAAAATCCTCAGGGATTCAAGTAAAAATCCTCATCAGATATAGTTAACTGCTCAAAACCATCTAAAAGAAGCTATAATTTTTTTTTAAAAGTATCACACTCAAATTTCAAATTGTTAAAAAGTTTCAGCAACAAGGAGAAAAATATCAGAAGATGCAAGGGGGAAGGAAAGGAAATTATAGGAATTTAGTCATGGTTCTTCAACATGTATTAGGTAGCTCCATTCAGCCTGCTAGCAAAGAAAAATATTTCATAGAAAAAGGAAGAAGAGGAAAAAAGATGCCAACAAAAATATCTTCTAGAATGAAATAGAAGGCACTGTGTACTATAAAGTTGTGAAAACCCTATTTAATCCCAAATTATTTTTTCTCCTCCAATTTAGTCCCTCAAAAATCCTTTTTTGTTTTTTTGCAATTCAATCCCTCATCCATCAAATTTTGCAATTTATGGATAATAGCAAAGATTGTAAATCCCAAATAACAAATCAATGTTTATCACTCCTATTTTTCAACTGTAAAAAAAAATGGTAGACGTGAATGATATGGTGGCAAGAAACACATCACTGACCAGTGAAGCTGAACCAACTGCATTCAAATCATAAGCAGAAGCATATAGAATGTTCCTGCAAAATTTCAACCAGTAGTAAGAGACAAGTGATATAGATACACACCATGGTGACTACATTAAAGAATATTAAAGTTCCAGTTGTGTTCAGAAACTAGAACATAAATCTGATCAATGACAGTGGCTGAACCAACCTTTATTGACTCAACAGACCTGCACCACCAAACATATTCTGGTCTAAACCATATATGGGATCAAGGCCATACAGAGTACAGACCCAAAAAGAGAAAGGAGACAAGATTCCAAGGTACCAAGGGATACATAAGAAGTAAAAAACAATAACAAAAACTAAATAGGCAAAGTTTATCCATAGCAGGAATGCTGAAGCTTCAAGCTTAAGGGTTTTCAAAGCAGGAGAGAAATGGACTATTCCTAACTAAACATTGGTACTAATAGAGAGGTCCTTAAATATGAGAAAGATTCCTGAAAGGATTAATTGATACATAGCTTTAAGGTTTGCAGTTACCACTGAACTAGCAGAGCATTATCACAATTATATATGTTTAATACATGCACATTTGTAATGGCTTGGGGGACCAAGGCCCCTGCTTCCCCCTCCATCCCAGGTACAACAGAATTAATAGCTTTGACTTGCTCAAATAATCCCATCTATTTTTTTCAGTATATGCAAATGAAATGAATAAGGGATAGCATCAATCACAATGATGCATCAAGTTGACTACTTTGGAGCCACTGAAGCTTTACTATTTAGCCCAGGATTTGACACAGCACAAATTGAAAGCTGCATATGAATTTGAAAAGGGGGCATTGACAAGGTGGTTGGAAGAAGTTGACACACAAATTCTTCCAAAACATCCGAAAACAAACATAAAATTAGATCAATAATTGGAAAGATAAAGAGCTGTGAGAACGAAGGATGAAAGCATGCAACTTTAACTATCAGTCAGACACTTGAATAAACTAGTACATTTGCTCACTCTGAATCACTTACACTGCATTTAAACACAACAGAAGTAAGGTGGAAATATAAGATTGGTCTAGTGGTGAAGGGAGAAGGGAAGGGGAGAGAGGTCCTGGGTTGGAATCCCCCACTAACAAAGCCTAACAATACTAACAACTAGCATTTGCCGATCCATAAAAAAAACAAAGAAGTAAGGTCAACCAAAATATCCAGAAAACGGCAAAGGAGTGACTGAATCCATAAACAACATAAGCTCACAAATAAAATACTGGTTCCATAAGAATCCGTTTCCCCTCAAATTTTTGTTCCTCTGAGAATTGACTTCAATGAAATTTTACGAAATTCCAACAAAAATACAATTAAAATTTGCAAAACAAAAATCAATTAATAATAATATTCGTTTTCTAGTTTCTACTCATTCCTTTCAAGATAATCAGTGCCACTCTTCTGATTTAATTCCATCCCCAGCGAACATGTGTTACATTCTCGTTCCATCACTTCCGTCTTAGTTCATCTATCCATACTAAACTCGACTCGAATCGCAAAGGAATAACAGACAACATCGTAATAATTGACTCCAATAAATCGCTCCGATCTCAAGAACTAACTAAAAAAGGAAAGTACGGCGAAGGCGAAGACGAATTCTCACTTGTCCCTGGAGAGGGAGGTTGGGGAGCGGAAGAAGGCGTCGGAGGGAAGAGAGAAAAGAGGAATGGAGCGCGGATCGGAAACCCTACCACCGTGAACGGCGAAGGAAGGAGCGAGGAAAGCATTGGTGAGAGTCATTGATGAGAGTGGAAGTTGGTGAGACTTGTGAGAGAGGTGCGGGCGTGTATATTAGTATTGTTACGTGACGTGATGTAATGAAAATAACAAACCAAGTGCTTTTGTTTATTTAATTACACGGATTTGTCTCTTTCTTTCTTTCTCACGACATAGGCACGTCGGATACAACGGGATGATAATATTATTATTCCTTCGCAAACGTCACCAATGTTTTGTTCAAAAGTTAACATGATTACTCCTGTCGTGTGTACACTTAAATGATTTTTATATTTGAGGTAGAGTCTATTAACTTTTGATTGTGAAAATATTTAGTTTTAAAAAAATGAAATAATTCATTGAATTGTCAAATTAGCCTTCTAAATTGTAAAAATAGATTAAATTTGTCTTTAAAATTAATAGTGTCTAAATAATTTCTAATATTATCGATCATATTAATTTTTAAAATTACTATAGATGGTGAAATTAAGTCCTATAATAACAGAAATGGAACATTGGTTTCTAATCTTATAAACTATAAATTAATGTGGTCCCTTAAATTTTAATAAAATAACTCAACTTGGTTCCTAATTTTAATAATATTTCTTTGTAACTTTGTTGGTTATGGGAAAGGAAGGTGTCAAGGATTCAAACTCTACTTCCAACATTTTTACCATCTTTTTAAAAGTTTAGTTACATCTTAGGGGCATAAATTTTAAACACGGGGAAGACTTTTGAAGGCAAATATTTTACTCTCAAAAAATCTCAAAGGTGTAATTTCCATTGCAATGATGAATCGAGAATACTATTTGTGGTTTTTTTTTTACTTTAATAAAAATAATAAATAATTTTCATGTTGAGTATGAAATAGATCTGCTGAAAGAAAAATATTCATTTTTGTTTGCCTTCAAATAATGAATAATTTTCATCTTGAGTATTTAATGAAGTTAAAAGTTTTATGATATTGGACAAGCAATATTTTTCTTGTATAAATAATTTTAAAACTCTAATAAAGAATATATTAAATATTATTTAATTTATGTCCTTAAAAAGTATTAAGTAAAAATAATGATTTGTATAAATTAATATTTACAATTTACAAAGTAAAAATAAGAGTTCTATTCATGAATGTCCTAAAAAAATACTATTTAAATTCAACATATTAATTTTATAAATAATGAAAATATTTAATAAAAATTGATTATTATTTAATTATTTCCTAAAAATTAAAAAGTAGAAATTAATTATTGTATGCATTAATATTTAATAATATAAAAAAATACTAGTATTATTCGTGAATATAATAATTTTTTACTTAAATTCAATATTTACTTCTATAGATTATAAAACATATATAATAAAAATATTAGTTTTTAAAAATCTTAAAAATTACAATGTAAATATTAATTATTTATCTAGATTAATATTCTATGATATAGAAAAATAAAGTCATACTCATGAATGTGCTAAAAATATTAGTTAAGAAGTTATTAACATAATCTTTTTTCTTTGTTTAAATATATTTCTTTTATTTTTTACTGTAGTTTAAATATATTTCTAGTTTTTACAAAATGAGTGACTTTTAATTATGTTTATCGTAAAATTTGTTCTTTTATTTTCATATCTAAAAAATATGAATTGATCATCATTGTCACGAGGGCCGTGTACAACGTGAGGCCAGTTAGGCCATAGCCTTAGGCCCCCGTTCTTTTTTCAATATACTAGTTACTATGTAATATTACAGTCTACTCAGAAAAAAAATGTAATATTATAATCTCTCTTTCGAATTAGAATCGTAGATAATTGTTACACACCCAAAAAAAAAGGGATTGCTAGCAGATTATTATTAGCATTAATAGTGATTATAATTGGAATAACATGTATCATTGTATAATTGATTATTATAATAATTATTAATTGGCTTGTTTCAGATTTTGAATGGTAATAGATTTTTTTTGTAATCCATGATTCATTGTAAGAGAGAAAAAGAAACAAACTATCGGTTGAAAAATAAACAAAGTCTAACTTAAGAATTGTTTCCCCCCACCCCCCCCCCCCCCTAAGATACATGCACTATTACCTCCTAAATTAAGAAATCAAAAGACAAATTTACTTATTTTAAGTGCTTATAAAATTGTAATGGAAAGAATAAAACTAATTAAAATTATATGTTTGATTTTTACTTCTAAGTTATAACGGATCAAATATTTTAAAATTGTATACATATAATTGTTACTTTAATTTGTTTAGTTCTATCATCTTTTCTCTCTTTTTCTTGCTATCTTTGCATACTTTCAAAGACTTGAAGTGAATTTTTAAAGTGAATAATTGATGCTAAATTAGTGGAGTAATCGGTAGATAATAGTCATTTTGTTAATATATGATTTATTATTTGTAATCATTTTGCTAACATATAATTGTTACTTTAATTTGTTTGATTTTGTTAAGATATGATTTATTATTTGTAATCATTTTTTCATTAATAAGACTATATAATCTTAAGTTATGAATGTAATGGTCATCGTAAATCATTTATCTAAAATTTTAATTTTATTTCAAAATGTTAAAAAAATTTATTTTATATCTATTTTATATTTAACCTCTCCTTCACCTAAAAAAATCTATTGAAATTAGTATAAATTTTAAATTTAATGTCTATGGTTGATATATAAAAAAAGATATTTTGGTGAAAAATATTGATTATAAGATCACACATTTAGTTAAAATTTTATTTCATGTTGATATCTTGTATACATAAATTAATTTAAATCTTTAATTGAGTCAATTTGAAATTTGAATAATATTTAAAATAGCAACTCACAATTTTTTTTAAAAAAATTAGCAAAGTGTATTAAATTAAAATTTGAAGTAAATTTTATTTTAAGTCTTATAATCTCTATATACGACTCTAACTATAACATATATAGGTCAATGACCCTTTTGAATTATTTTGAGAAAATATTGTTTTTTATTTCATATTTTTACTAATATTTATAAAGAATAATGAGAATTCCTTGAAAGTGAAGTATTAAAATTGCTTGATTATAAAACTCTCATAAATGATTTTGCAGTTAAAAAAGTTAAAAAATTAATATAAAAATTGATATTTTATAAAATATACTAAGTCTCTTTAAAATTTTTATAAAAAAGATATCCCTTTAACATTTTCTTTTTAGGCCTCAAAAATCAAATGTATATTTCATATTACACTCGTTAATGTCAGCGTACCATGTCTGCATGTAACACTTTCAAGGAAATTGCTAACTCCATAAAATAAATATTATTTCTTTATTGAAATAAATGTTATGCGCCGTCAATAGTGATTTGATATGTTTTAAGGATAAAAATCAAAGAACTTTACACAAAGACTATGATTAAAATTTACTCATTTTACATGAACCAAAAATATTGATTTCAAAATTTAGAAGATGAAAAAAAAAGGACTAAAACTAAAACGCCATTTTACAAGAATTAAAAAATATTCAAGTCTCTACTTTTTTTACATTGGTCACTAAGATTAAGTTTTTTTTCTTAAGTTTCTCATAAATTTTAGGTTGAGCTTTTTCTTAAGTTTCTCATAAATTTTAGGTTGAAAATGTTAAGTTATTCCTATGTTTGATATGCATATTTTAAAAATTATTCCTAAAAGTTTAACGTTCTTAATAATTTTTTAATTAAGTATGAGAAGGGGTGTATCTCATTCCTGAACATATTTTAGATATATTAAACATATTTATGGCATTCCTAAGAAACATGGTTTTGAGAAATATAATTCCAAGAAACATAATTCCTAATAATGGAAAAAGATTTCGTTTACAAAAATACCCATGATTAAGTAATGAAAACATTAAATAATTTGTATAATTATAAGTTTAAATTTCTTTATCATTATTGTACCAGAAAAATGATTAATTATAATACTTAAACATTAAATATTCCAATTACTCAAATTTAAAGTATATGTGATTTTTTATATTTTTAATCTAATAAATATTTTTTATTAAATACTACTCATTTTTTTCTCTTATTTAGTGTTTAAATATTATATAACAAAGTAAAAAAGATAAATATAATATATATCGAGTCCAGTAAAAGAAATTCTTAAAGACAATAATTATAAAATATTTATTACAATAATTTAAATTTGTATAGAAAAAAAAATGAAATATTATTTGCATAGTAATAAGAATTGCATTTTTTTAATAATGTAAATTTTAAGGATCCTTAAATAACCTTTAATTATATGGTGCATCCTTAAATAACTCTTATCTCACAATAAGAATGATAACTAAGAAAAATTAGGATTCTCAATGTGAGTTATGTGTACTTTTTTTCTTTTAAATTACAACATATAATTAAGTTTTATTTAAGTTTTTCAGCCCTTTCAAAATTTTAAATCCAATTTATAGTTTCTCTAAAATTTTAATGTCTAGTTTTAGTCTGTCAATTTTTTATCATCAAAATTGTCATTGGACTTAACTCACATTTGGTAAGTGATTATACAAGTTGTGTCCACCTGGTTGTCATTTAGATGTCGAATAGGATAGGATGCCATATGTTTTCTATTGTTATTGGTTAAACATTAATTTTTTTAAAGTTAAAATTGTTATGAATGTGTATATTGACTTGATCAACATACTACTCAATTCAAAGGGATTTGTTTTAGAAAGTAGTTGAGATTTGTACTTAGGTTGTGATCCCTTAAAAGGATGAAGAGTTTGAGAAACACCTCAAACAAGTGAGAAATCTTCATTACAACAATTTTTTTGGTTTGAACCTTGGGTACTTATACATAATTTGTTGTCACTTAAAAATGAAGTGTGATGTCGTGGGTGAAGCATGGCATAAATGTGTCTCTATTTATAGGTTTTTATGTAACAATAGGTCATTTGTAATGGATGCACATAGGTTTACTATCTTTATAGGGTTTATTGTTTTTTATTTGTTATTGTGATGTCAGGGATAACATGTGGGTTATTGTGAGATAAGGTTGATGGTATTGTCATTGTTATTGTGAGATTTTTTATTAATATTTTTTCAAGTGTCTTGTACATTAATAACAATTAAGGTTTGCTAATTATATTTTTTTACTACTACAAATAAGGTAATATTTATTATAATTGAATATGAATTGCTTTCAATGATGGTTTTAAAACTTGTCACAAAATATGTTGCGTTATGCAAAAAAGAAAAAATTACATATAGTTTTATGATGGTTTTTTTTATAAAAAAAAAAAAAACTGTCATAGAAAACTCAACATCAATAACGATTTTCTACAAAATCATTGTAGAATATGGAGTTTTCTATGACGATTGTCCTGAAACTGTCATATTTTGTAATTTTTTTAAAATATTTATTTTGTTTTATAATCAACCCAACCTATAATAAACAAATTCATGCAATCCAGACAAAAAACAAATACAATAAACAATTTTAGGCAGTCAAAACCAAATTATAAATTAATTAATATCAATAAATATGTTGTAAATGACATGTACAATATGAAACATAGTCAAACATTGGTCAATGCATTATTTTTACATTTCAAAATTCAACTAAACTTTGAGCATCCTTTGAATGTGGTGCTTCCATTTGTTTGCTCTCTCCTCATTAGTATCCTCCAGTAGGCTAACTTCAAGTCTTTATACTTACAATTACATGTCACACTCACAGTATATATGTTTAATTTCACTATCTTTTTTTTTAGAATGTTGGTCTTAATATCATAACAACTAGAATGGGGACCTGACTTTCAAAATGGCAATAAAGAATCAATGATAAATTTGATCATGCATCAAACTTAATTATTATACTTCCAATCCAATGAAAAAGCAAAGTACCCAATATTATTACCTTAGCAAGTAAAATCTAGTGCCCAATATTATTCTCATGAAGGTTCACATTTTCCTATAGAAGAAATAAGAAACTTGATTATTAAAAAAATCAACAGTTTGACCCTTGATTAGTCTTTTACAACTAATCTCTATTCTTGTTCATGTAAAACTACAACTCAAAGATATTGTACATTAAGAATTTTTATTGTGCATAAGATATCCTATTTGAATACAATAGTAAATTTGAAGTGCCTTTAAGAAAGAAACTATAATTTGTCTTATTATTATGTACAAGTAACAAACTAACAAATATAAAAATCTGAATCACTTTCCTTTGGTGCCAACTTCAAAATCTTCAAAGAAAAGAAGAAGAATAGAATAAGAAATAGAAAATAAGTATAGAGAATAAAAAATTGATTAAAACATCTTGTAAAAATTTGCAAGTCAACTAGTTGGTGGTAAAAGTGTGTGTAGCTATATATCATTTTTCTTGTAGTGCAGATTTACCTAGCAGTGCATATTGTAAATGACACAAAAAGAGTAACAAATGCCCACACATGTAGAAAGAAAAACAAAATGAATTAGACCTTGAATTGAATGTGGCAAGCATAATGTTAATAACTTATACGAGAACTACCTAAAAAATAAAGGATATGGAAAGGAATCAAGTATGGCAGGGCATTTTCCAATCAACTTTAGATTAGTAGGAGTTAAATTCATTGGAGCAGCAGACATGACTACCTTTGTAGTAGCATTGCAACAACACAATTGGTAAAACCGCATTTTTTGGCCCCTAAAATTTTATGTATAGACTTATCCATAGTGGTAATTCATTGCACAATATGTACATCACATTGCCGAAATTTAATATACCACATTATACTCACAATAATGATTACATTATAATAGAAACGGAAGAAATAAAAATAAGGAAAAAGAATATACTAGTCCACTTTTGCTGGTAGCTTTGTGCAGAATTATCTCAAAGAATTTATTTTGTTGTAACAAACATGAAAACATGTAAATAAGTTAGCATTTATCCTTTGATTATTTCGAGTAGGTTTATTCACTTTTTTGCTACTGCAAACAATAAAAAAAGTATATTAGTAATAAGTTTCAATCACACATGCACATATATCAAAAGGACATACAGATCAACAAAAAACGAATCAACATATGGATTTTGAAAAATACATTTAAAAGATTATCCTGAAAACACTTTAGCCACATAAATAATAGGTAAAACCAAGAGTGTAGAGGCTTGAAAAAGTGCAAAATTGACAATATACTTGCCAAATCAACTGATCATTGCCAATTTTAGTAGTATTAATCAGGACACATAAAATTATTCATTGCATACTACAAATCATTCCAACTCTTTAGTAGCAATAGGTCTAGTAAGCTTGTGCTTTTTCAGTGTCTTGGACAGAAGCTTGGACCTTCATGAAATAAAAAAAAAATCAATACTCAAAAAGTTGCAATTTATCCTTATACAATACCAGACCTAATTTTTAACATGTTTTCATTAAACAATACTTAGAAAAGTTAACAAGACTTTTTACTAATGCATTAGCATTGAAGGAAAAGGTTATTCCAAGTCCTATAACTGACATGAAATTTAGTGAATATATAGTCAAGAAAATAAAATCCTAGTTCTATATATGACAATCACACTATGATAAATGAAAGGGAACTTCAGAAACACTTTTAACCAAATTTGTCTTAAGCAACATCACAGTTATGTCTAAATCATGTTATGATCTCCAAATTGAGTATGAAATTTTAGCATGTAGTAGTCATGAGCATACACTCATATTGCCCCCTAAAATTAATAAATATATAAATTTAGTGTTGCAACAATATCAAGTTGGTTTTCACTATATTTACTCTTTTATAAACAACCTAAGCTAATTGCACAAATGGGCAACTATAAATTTCAAAAGACAAAGACTAAAACCTGACAACAATGCAACATGAATAAATGTAATAAAAAATACAAAAAAAATAAAAGCATTGATGTCAACAATGAATAATGGAAAATACAATAAGGATTTGCATAATTTTTTCAATATCTCAAAAAGAAGATGAAGTCTAAAACCTGACAATGATATGTAGTAGCTGATTTCAAAAACTTTCTATAAACACAAATAACACATCCTTTGTGTGGGGCTTCAAAACTACTTGTACTTTATCAACACGAGGTTTAGCTACAATAACAATTCGATCAATGTATGGCTTGTTGAACTTTATAGCTTTTTGTCAACTAGTAGTGAATACCTTAACATCAACAAACAAACCATAAGGATGAATTGAAGAGGTTCATTCCTGATAATAAGGATTTGCCTTACTTAAGTGGGGGAAATTGCATTCTTTGTTGCCTCGTAAACTTCAACAGTTTTTGTGGTCAATAATTGCACATGAGGTTCAACATTTGTCTTCGCCATAAACCACTATTTTTTTTCAGTCGTGACCCATTTCTTTAGTTGAAAAAAGAGAACGAGTGAGAAAGAAAATAATTTAATTTGACTGGGTATTTAAGAAAACCTAGAAGCTTCTTACAAACAAGGAAATTACCAAATGGATGTCATATTATTAGGATGAGGGAAAAACAAATAAATTGTGAAATAATTCCAATATCTAGCCATAGGACACAGTAATTGCAGTAATCAACTAATTAAAAGTGCATGCCTTTTGGTCATCATTACATTACCACATACATAGATGCATCCCTAACAAGGCATAACATATAACCAAAAGATATAAAAATGGAGGTTTTATAGTTTTAATGGTTTCCACATGAGGTTCAACCCACTTTGCAGCTTATGCCTTTTTTCTTCGGGGCCTAAAATAAACAGGGAAGACATTGAAATGAAGAAGCCATATGATTTGCTTGTAGTAATAAAGAAATAAAATAAACCTTGTATTTGTAATTAATTAACATGTCAAAAGAAATAGTGTGTTGTCGTAACTATTCATCGCCAAGGAAATCAATCCTTCCAGCATTGCTTCACATGAGTCCTCTCCCAAAGGAAAAACCCTAGCAATGAGTTCCTTCAATTCTTCCTTGCTAAGAAAAAGGATTAATCTCACCACTCACTTATCTTCCTCTTCCATCCATGGCATCGCCTCGAGGAAATCCACACACTCCTCGAATAGGAGTTCCAACGCCATTGATAATAGATCTAGCGCCGTTGACACACAGTGAGGGAGAGAGAAATTGAAGTGAGGAAGCTACAATGGTGACAATAGTGCAGGATGAGGGATTCGACGACGACACAGGGCAGAAAGAGAAAGGGCACGAGAGATATAGGTTCAAGATGAGTGTGAGAGAGACTGAGAGAACACAAGAATAATAACATTTGATTCCTATTGATTTCAAAGACGGTTTTTAAAAAAACCATCATGGAACACTTGATTTCTATAACGATTTTTATAAAAACCGTTGTTAAAAGGATTCAATTATTTACAAAACTACCACTGGGTTTTGGACGATGACAATTTTGGAAAAATTGTCTTAGATTCAACGTTGTTAAAAATCATTTTTGTAGTAGTGTTTTCTCTTGGGCAAGAAAATGTATATTGTAGATGTATTCCTTTACATGGGGTGTTTTGTGAAAGTACCCTATTTGTAGTATCAGGGTAGATAAGACACCCATTTAAGGTTTTAATTGTTAATACATGACCTCTTATGTATTGTTAAAGAGTTAGGGAACAAAGGTCATGTAAATATGTTGTGCTAGATTAAGCCTAAGTCATGTGAATAAGGTCGTTTGGAAGTGCGCTTAATGAGTTAGCTGAAGGCAAGGATGCTTTGGAGTTGCCCAACTATGCATACTATAAGGTTAACATATTCCTATAAATGATAGGGGATATAACTAATATCATGAGTTCAACCAAGGTGATAATGCTTATTGGTTATGGAAGTCGGTGTGAGTAAGCATATGTGTGAAGTTTAGAAGTTGGAGTGGCTTGTGAGGTAGGCAGGTTATGAAAGAGGTATATGATGACTTTGATCATGTGGATAAATATGTAGTGGGAGAATTGTAAATGAAAAATTTGATAATGTGTAATATTTTGTTCCTTTACTTGGTGATATTATATTCCCTTTGGTGGACAAAGTGTGGGATCCGGGGAAGGAACTGAATGTGGTGTTGGTAAAGAAAATGTGGATATTGGACAAAGAGTTGAATGTGGTGTGTGATGGGGAAGGTGTCGATATTGGACAACGAGTTGAATATGTGGTGTTGGTGAGCAAGGAAAGATATGCCTTATGGGTTTTGTCTAATCAAATAGGTATTTATCCAAAAAAAAATGTTAT
Organism: Glycine max; assembly: GCF_000004515.6. Lineage (NCBI taxonomy): Eukaryota > Viridiplantae > Streptophyta > Magnoliopsida > Fabales > Fabaceae > Glycine > Glycine max. Next base: position 35,215,019 of record NC_038256.2, on the reverse strand, counting down.
TTCATGATTGAAATCTCGATGCAGAGATTGGGTTCCTCGATGAAGATGTAGAGATTGGAGAGTGCAACCTCCTTTGTGATGACCATCGATTTTAAGAGTGATGCTACAATGGCCGCCAACTATAAAGGAGGTGAGAGACTCTGAAGGCTCAGAGATTATTAGGAAAAAAAAAAAAAACCTGTGTGAAGGATGTATGAAATAATGACAATGACTATATGAATCTAATGTTAATTAAAACTGTTGCACCATATACCACTTATGGCCATGCTAACATTAGTCTTAAAATAAATCAACAATATTATAATTTAAAAATATTTTAGTAAAATTTATATATTATTATATATTTTTATACTAACTCAAATAAATTAATGATTAATTTTCAACGATTTAAATTTTTATTTTTTTAATTAAATAATTTTTTAAAAAACTATCTTATATTTTTTCAACAAAGTAACTAACTCTATCCATCAATTTTTTTCTTCCTAAAATCAAAATGCATATTCTTGTTTAGGAGAGGAAATTTAACCCTTTTTTTTTAATTTTCTTCCCAGCATAAGTAATTTTGGGAGATAAACGATTGTCAACCGTGGAGTTGACGGTGACCACATTTCCCAAATCGGATAAAGGGCCCTGATTTCGTAAATCTTGCGGGACCCTTTCTCTCTTCTCCACCACTCCAATTTACCCCCAAACGAACCTCAGCTTCTCTCTTCTTCCATGCTCTTTCTCTCTCTACAATTCGATCTCCTCCTCAATCCTCTGGTCAATGCAGGTACTCTCTCGCCGCTTTTCCACTCTCTCTGCATTCCCCCTTTCCTCAATTCTTTCTCTGCTTCCCTCACACTGCTCCAATTTTGCATGCATTTCATCGAACCCTAGTTTTTTTGTTTTTTGTTTTTTTTTGGGGGATTCGGATTCTGAGGTTGCGAGTGTTTTTCGCTCGCTTGAATTTTGTTTTCGGGTGGCAATTTTGAATTTCGAATCCTTTTGCTCGCGCGTTCTTTTAGCTGAATTCCATTATCTTCTCATTCTTCGTTGTTTTACACTCAAGCTCGTTGGTTCAAACTTCGAACTGTTATTGCTTCGTTATTTTCAGCAATGTGCGTTTTGTTCAGTAACTTCTGTGTGCCGAGGAACCACGCCAACACTCGTTTACTGTAATTTTAGTTTATCTGTAATTGCATAGCATTGTTATGTATTGTATGAGCAAAATAAGGTTTATTTTCATCCGGTTTTTTTATTGTATCTTTAAGTTAAAGCCGCTTATATTTTATGGTTCTGCAGTTTTTGTACAGTTATGTGGTTTGTTTTGTATGTAAAAAGTAGTTTGAGTTTCTGCAAGGTTTGTCAACATTTTTGTGCATCTTGGTAAGGCGTGGTGTGGCATTAACCATTGGGTCACTTTTTTTGAGGTGTACATGGTGTCAGTGATCTTAAGTGCGGGTTGAAATTGTATAAAGTTGTGTATTGATTATAGTTCGTGGTTATTGACTTATTGCAGATACATTTCAAGTATCTGATTACTCGTACTTGTTTATGGTTTAATGGCTTGCTGTTAAGAGATCCTTTACTGTTTGAGTTGCTAAGAGAAAGTATGGTGGAAGACGCTGGATATATGTTTAGTTAACACTGTCGTATGGCAGGAAATACTAGATTTGATTTAAGTGCAGCTAAATCAGACGAATTGGCTTTCAAGGGGAGTTTTACAAATGGGCAGAGAGGGAATTTGACGAATGGCACTTTGGACAGGTCTACAAGCTTTCGTGAGGGTAATGAGGGGCAGATGTTTATTTCGGGTGCTAATATGTCGCGGGGGAATTCCACATCAGCAGGGGATTTGGCTTCTGTTGCTCAATGTTTAATGTTAGATCCAATAACCATGGGAGATCAAAAATATACTAGGTCAGGTGAGTTAAGACGAGTCCTGGGGATATCTTTTGGAAATATTCTTGAAGATTGTGCTTTTGGAACTGCTAATCTGAAGGCTCCCCCTCCAGTGGCTACTGAGGAACTAAAACGATTCAAAGCAAGTGTACAAGAGGCTTCTGTCAGGGCTAGGTAGTTTGAGGAACTTTATACAATACCATTAATTCTTTCTTAAAGTCACACCAATCTAATCTTTCTCCCCATTCAATATAACTTTCAATCAATTATGTCACAAAGAGCTTGCGTTTGCTGCATGTATAGCTGAATGCCTATCATGTTATTAGTTTTTCTTTTCCTTCTCTGTTTTTGGAATTTATTTTGACTAATTGTCCTGAAAACTGTTTAAAAACTGATGACTTGAAGTTTGTTTATTGTCACTTGAGTAGTCCTCTGTTCTGAAGTTTTAAGATTCCTCTCAGATATAGATCAAAAAGGTTGGATGAATCTTTAGACAAATTGAACAAATGTTGGGAGGCTGTAAGCTTAAAGAAGCAACTTTGGAACGATTTGGTGCCAAATGAAAGGCTGGGTGGATCTCACTTCTCGAAGATGGGAAGTCAGACTCATCGAAGACCATCAGAGCTTGTGAATCAAAGACCAGAGAACAGACCTAAGAATGTCATTCTGAATAAGCGCATCCGTACATCAGTTGCTGAGACACGGGTTTGTAGCCAGTGTTTTTAATTAACTGTTGCATTTCCTGTAGCAACATGTCAATTACTTATTATTGCATTTTTCATTGTAAACCTTATTAGGAGAATAGAATTCCAATTGTACCAAAACCTAAAATAGAATTGTTCTGGTGCATAGGAGTTAAATTGGGTAAGGTATAGCATGGTAATAATCTTCTCTTGATTCTGGATATATATATATATATATATATATATATATATATATATATATATATATATATATATATATATATATATATATATATATATATATTTGTTGCACATGCATGTGTTTCTCTGAAGATTTGGATGACATACTATGGTAATTGACCTGAGTGGAACACTGGGATATTTAATGTTGCAACCTTATCAGGCATTTTAATTTTAATAAGGATCCATATGACTGAATTTTAACGGTTTTGGTTGAGGATGTGCCAAGTTAGATATCTGATATTTCCAATAATCACTATTTAAGAAGGAAACACAAGCAAAGGAGGAACCAAGGTAGGGGATTGTGTCTTTGGAAGAGACTAACAGACTGACCAACACCAAGCATTAAAACATGTATGTATAAGAAGGCCGTAAAGGAACATAAATAGAGAAATTTTACAATCAAGAAGCAAGAGATTCTCTGCTTGCAGAAATACTAACAGATGTACTCTTATTTTTAACTGTACCTCTGCTGTCAATATATTTGTTGTAAATATCTGGAGGAACTTGACTTAAAATATTTTGTATTGCATGTCTGACTTGTTGAAGGCCATCACTTATTGTAAACAATCATTGATAACTAATTGCTGCTTTGTTTTTCTTTTTCTTGGATACTGACCATGCCATGTTCTTTTTATTTATTCTTTACCTAAATCCTAATTGCTACATATTCTTCTGCCTTATCTTAACTTCATTTTTTTCAACATTCATATTGACTCTATATATGTTTTGTTGGAAAAATACTAGGCTGAAGGACTAAGTAATAGCTTTGCAAGGCAGCCCTTGGCCATGGGAAAGGATAGAGACAACATCAAGGATGGTAGCAGAGGCTGTGATATTTTTGAAGAGAAGATTCGAAGATTACCAGGTGGAGAAACATGGGATAGAAAAATGAAAAGAAAACGTTCCGTGGGTACTGTTGTTGCCAGATCCATTGATGGTGAAGGAGAGCTGAAAAAGGTTATGCATATAAGGCTAGCTAATGAGTCAGGTCCGCAGGGTTCTGATGCCCAAGGTTTGAGGTAATGAAAATTTATGAAATGCTTTGGTTTCTGATTTCTCTTATTGTCAAGAAATGGCGATGATTACTGAGGTCTGAAAAGTGATCTCACCAGCTGTAAACATGAGTTATGGAACATGTTAGTGCATATCAGGTCAATTTATTGTGTTGAATTATGAACATTTTGTGTTTATGCATGCAAATCAACTTATCAAGTCAAATGATCATATTGAATTTTTAGGAATATTTTGTGTTTATGCAGTTATTACTTCCTTCATAAAAAAACATATTTATTGGAGAAGAGTAAAAAGCTGCGAAGATGGGTAATATGAGATGGACTGACTTCTGGACATGTTATTACTAAGGGGCATTTAATGATAGTACATAACTGGTATTCAATAACATATAACAGCAAAGAATAAACTTTTTTGCAACATTCTGTTTCTCACAGATCAGGATATTCTGGCAGTAATAGCAAGCTTGATGGTGCTTCCGTGCCTGCCACTTTTACGACTGCCAATAATGAGCAAGAAAAGGTGTCAAGGGGTTCAGTGGATGGATCAAATAAGGAACGGGTTGTGCTTAAAGGAAATAAGTATGTATCTGTCATTCATATCCATGATGCATCTATATAGTCCTTTGCTATAAACAGCTTTTAATTCTCTAATATAACATTATATTACAACTTTAAAACTAATCTCATTTTTTTTTCCTAGGTTTAATGTTCGCAACAATAATTATACAGGTGGTATCCATACTTTGACAAAAGGAAAAGCTTCAAGGCCACCTCGAACTGGTGCTTTGATGGCTGGAAACTCATCTTCTGTTCCTTGTTCTTCTGAAATACTTGATGCTGAGGAACAACCTTCAAATGTGAACAAGCCTCATTCAGTAAGTGGTACTATAAATCGTAAGCGTCCTTTGCCTGTAGGATCATCTTCATCTCCTATGGCCCAATGGGTTGGACAGAGACCCCAAAAAATTTCTCGCACTCGAAGAGCAAATGTGGTATCCCCTGTCCCAAGTTCTGATGAAGTGCATACGTCATTAGAAGGTTGTTCCCCTTCGGATGTCATTACCAGAAAGACTACTGCTGCAACTAGTGGATTTCTTATTTCCAATGGTGCTATCAACGGTGGCATTCACCCAGGGAAAATGAAACATGAAAGTGTTTCATCCCCAACCAAATTATCTGAAAGTGAAGAATCTGGTGCAGGAGAAAATGGTGAAAGTAAAATGGAGAAAGGATTGGAAAGTAATGAAGTTGATGGAAGTGCCATAAATAATTCTTATAATACAAGTTCCTCCATGTTAACATCGAAAAAGAAAAAAATACCCAACAAGGAAGAGGTTGGAGATGGTCTGCGTAGACAGGGAAGGGGTAGTAGGGGCTCTTCAGTTTTGAAGAATGGCATCTCACCAATGAAAGAGAAGTTAGAGACTCCAACCTTGATGAAGCCAATTAAAAATATGAAGCCTGCTTCTGAAAAGAATGGAAGGTATAATTCTCTCTCTCTCTCTCTTTTGGTAGTGGAAACAAAAGGGGCACCTTCCCACTACAATAAAGAAGATTAGTGGTGTTTTTTTTTTCTTCTTTTTCTTTTTTAAAAACTGTCTTTGTTTCAGTAAATCAGGGCGTCCTCCTTTGAAGAAATCATGCGATAGGAAATCTATTACTCGTATTGGTCATCCATCAACTAACAATTCCCCAGATATTGCAGGTATACCCATCTGTTTGAGCAACAACTTATTGCATTAAATGAAATGGAATTATTTAAAATGTTATACTTGTCAATATGATAAAATTTTATTTCTTATCTTTTTATACCTATCTGGATACTTTAATATAAACCTTAATAATGCTTTCCAACTCCTGATACTTTTGCTTGCAATCTGTTAATGCCCCTCCTCTTTTTTACCCTTGATTCTTCCAGAAGAAAACCCTAAATCATATGCTAAATCCTAACTTCTTCTGTCACGCGTCACTGATGTTTTCTTTTATGAGTGTCAGCAACACACTCAATACTATTAGTTAAAATTTATTGAATGCTACAAAATCATGAGCGGGTCTCATTAAATAAGAAGTGAGGCTAAAAGAGTTCTTAACAAAACTGAAGAAGAAAAAGAGATAAATTGAAAAGGAGAGAAAAAACCTTTCAGGAAACAAAGTGTTATTATGATTTGCAACTGATTTCTGTTACAAGAGCTCTGGAACAGTTAGTTATTACTAACTAACCTTCTAACAAACTCTTAACTAACTTGATAACTGTCATAGTTAAGTGAGTGTGCAGTTGAATACTGCACCTCCTTTTCTACTACTCTAATAGAGGCCCACAAAATTGTTATTTCCAATAAATTTCAGTTAATGGTAAAGTGTCTCAAAAGGAGTTTGTTGCTTGTTTCTCTTTTATATACTTGCTCTGTTTAAAAGGGGGTCTGTTAGTTATCAAGTTAATTCTCATTAGTATTTTCTGGGAAACTTTGTGTGTACAAGATTTATGTGATTGCGTATTGCTTGTTCATATTCACTTTGAAATTTTTGTATAATGTACTAAACCATCTGAAACGCCAGTGGAGGATGATGATCGTGAGGAACTTTTAGCTGCTGCTAACTTTGCTAGCAATGCCAGCTGTATGTAACTAAACTCAAAACTGGTTTATGCTTTTGCAGTTTTATACTTGCCAGTTGCCACATTTGGTGTGTATGCATATATATTTAAAAAAATTCCATTTATATGTTGCTTTTGGTCTTGGCAGATATTGGCTGTTCTAGTTCATTTTGGAAGAAACTGGAACCTATCTTTTCTCCTGTCAGCTTGAAAGACATGTCCTACTTGAAGCAGCTGGTGGGTGCTTTTACTATATTTGCTTTTATGAAATTTATGTGGCCCTTACTGGAAGCATTGCTTTCCCCTCCTTTTATGTTAACCATTTTATGTTATTCTTGGCATCAGGTTAAAACAACAGAGGCTGATCTAAGATGTTTGTCTCAGATGCTAGGCATTGGAAGTGATGCACTGGTAATGCATAAGAAGCTAATATTTCATATTTCCAGTATTTTGTCTCTTTGTTAGCTCATAACTAACAATTGGCATGGTAAACTTGGAATAATTTTTAACTACTATTTTATTGAGCATGTTTCTTCCTAGTTGCAACTTGCAATCTGGATTTGACTTTCCATCTAGCTTGAGTACATTTATTTTGTTGATTGCATGAACGACCTCCAAAGTAAATCAATCTAAATATCAATTCTAAATGGACTATCTCATTTTATACTTTCTGTCATAATATTCTTCCATTCTTTTGCATCATATACATTAGCCAATAAGATGCATCTCATTGCATGGACATGGTAACACCTCTTATATAATTTGATCACTGAGATTTCTGTCTTTATGATATTTCATTCTCTCCCATAATTGAGACGAGTCAATAGTGTGCAGCTGATGGCATCAATACCTCTTCCTGAACATGCTTAATGAAATCTGTCTGTTTCTCTCTTAGGAAAATTTTAGGTTCTGATCCATTTGTTATTTAAAGTATTGCATGTGATGATTAAAGTCATCATGCTACATTGAAAAAATGTGGCGCATAAATTTCAAAATAGGAGACATGAACTGAAATGTTAATGAGTTTATATTGTTAGTGTAAAGATTTTTACATTATCAACTAATCAAAAATCATCTTAGATATGACTTTTACATTAATTATTACAAAAGTCAACCATTTTCAATTATATTTGAATTAAAAATTCAATGTTAATCATCCAATTTTTAAATTTGTCTTTCATTTACATTCTCAGGATAGACTTACACATACGGAAAGCCCTCTGTCACAAAGTTCTATCTCTAGAGCAAGAGAGAGAAGCATTGTAAATCAAACTGATTCCAAGGAGATATCCTCAATGGATGACATGGTTGGTCAACATCTGGATGTTAGTATTTTGTGCCAACAAATGGATTCAGAAGGAAACAAACTTGTGCCTTTGTATCAAAGAGTATTGACAGCTCTGATCATTGATGAAGAAATTGTTGAAGATGGAAATATGCCTTCTCTTTGTGAAAGAGATGACTCTCCTCAGGTGGCTTGTCACTTTCAGGATGTTGAGAACCAATCCAGCATCAGGATGGATTTTGAATTCAACTCTGACAAGGTTTCTTGTAATGGGAATGCTACCTTTACTAGTTGCACAGACATCCATGATCAAGAACTTGGTATTTTTCTGCAAATGAATCAGGGATCATTGCATCTAGAAACTGAGAGGGTGTCCATGTTATCTGAAAATGGTAATGATGAGTCAATGGGTATGCATGGAGTTTCTTGTTCAGCATCTTTCAGTTGCCATTTTGAGCAAATGAGTATGGAGGATAAACTCTTACTGGAGCTACAGAGTGTTGGCCTATATCCAGAACCAGTGGTAACCTTCTTATTTTAAGAAACTTTAGAAAGCCAATGGTCTTTGTGGTTTATTTATATGGGAGGTTTTCTGTATGTTTCAACAACTGTCTTTGCTCTTTTTTTCTTTCTTTCTATTCTATGCATGCATGAACGCACCATGCATGACATTGGATTGTTAGAGATATTAACTATTTGTGGTTTTATCGTTAACTTCCCCTATTTATTATCTAAGTTAAATTAAATTTCAGGACTGTAAAGGTAGCCTGTGCATTGTGTATGTTTCAAACCTAATAACTCTTGTTTGATATTGTTAGGGATTTACTATTCATATGCCTATGCCTAATTTAATCTTTTAGCATTAGTGATGCTTGAATCTTTCACACAGAACATGATCTTTATGTACTAGCAGATGGACATTATGTTTAAAGAGTTTGCTGACTATTGAATATAATAAATTTTTTGTTCATTTTTAAAAAATCAATGCTTCAACTACTTACTGATCTCCTTATGATTGTCTTCTAAAAGCCTGATCTTGCTGATGGAGATTGTGAAGCTATTAATCAAGATATTATTCAATTACAGAAGGGACTCTTCCAACAGGTTTTGATTCTTTTGTTTTATGATTGATATGTCTGCTGAAATATAAGGCAGTCAATTGTTTAGGGAGCGGAATCTGCTTATGATTTTTAGTTATTCTTGATTTATTTATTTACGTGGTTGCCTATCCTCTATTTGATCAATTTTGCAGGTCAATAAAAAGAGAGAATGCTTTATGAAACTTATTCAAGCAGTAGAACAAGGCAGAGAAATGGAACAAGGGTACAATATTTGATAATATATAATTTATCTTGTTTCATTAATTGATTATATTTTTGATGTTGATAAATTGTTTCATTTGGTTATCCTTTCTATGTTGATAAATTGTTATAGAAGTAGTCTGTATATTGTTTATCTATACACTGACCCTCACCAATAGCTAATATATATATTGTATTAACTTGCAGAGCCCTTGAGCAAGTTGCTATGGACAAACTTGTTGAGTTGGCTCATAAGAAAAAGCTGGTAAATTTTTTTTTTCTGTGCTTTTCTCCTTTTGCTTTGTTCAATGTTGGTTATCAGTATATGTCAATGTATAACTGTGAAAACAGTTTTGTATTTTGTCTGTAAGGACTGTTAGCAGCTAACAGTCCTTACAGACAAAATACAAAACTGTTTTCACAGTTATACATTGACATATACTGATATTGGTAATTTGTAGAATTTGGATGTTGTTGCAAGTTGCAAATGGCAATTGAATTGAGCTATTTGACAGATTATTTGTAATTGAGATACAGTTTATTTTTTGTTATAAAGGTTAGTGTCCCCCCCATGTGTTACCAAGCATGTGGCATGTGCTCTTAGATTATTCTTTTTAAGAATTTTTCTGTGATAGTGCTTTTGTCATGAAAGAGTTAAGGTAACTGGTTTGCACCTTGAAATGTCCCTTGATAATTTTGATAGGCCACCCGTGGAACTAGTGCTGCAAGATATGGACTTTCTAAGGTCTCAAGGCCAGTTGCTCTGGCTTTTATGAAGAGGACTCTTGCTAGATGCCGCAAATTTGAGGGAACAGGGAAAAGTTGCTTTTTGGAGCCTCTCTTTAAAGATGTCCTGTTTGCTGCTCCTGCTCCCGACAACACTGGTTCAGCTGTTGCTGCAAATCTATCACTAACCCGTAATTCTCAACAAGAGTCTGCACCATCAGGTTTCCTACTTTAACCATGTTTTAATTGTTTTGGAAGTATTTGCTATGGTATACATGTACTCAAATAAATTGAGCCTAGGCAGTGAGGCATCATGTTTGTCAAGAAACAATTTCCTTAGGTTATTGCTTTTTGCTTAATTTATATCTCTGTTCTTTCTGAAATCTCTTTGACTAGTAGTATACTTCCAATTTGTTTCTTATTGAGTAATGGATTGGGCCTTTGCTCTTGCAGGTTATTTTCCTTGCAGGGAGCAGGATGTGTTGGGAAATCTAGACCATCCCTCCGACCAGGATTTTGCTATGACTGGACCAATACTAAACAGAGGGAAGAAAAAGGAACTGCTGCTTGATGATGTTGGTGCTAGTCCTTTGCTGAGATCTGCATCAATTCCTGGTAGTTCTTTAATAGGTGGAGCAAAGGGAAAGAGGAGTGAACAAGCCAGGGACAATTCTTCTGGGAGAAATTCTGTTTCAAAAGGTGGTCGTTCTTCTGCAAAGGGTGAGCGTAAAACAAAAGCAAAGTCCAAACCAAAAACAGCTCAACTATCTAGTTCTGGAAATGGATCTCTAAGCAAGTTAATGGAAAATACTAACTCTGAGAATCAATTGGCTTGTGGCTCTAATGAATTTGTTTCCAGTGATGGCAGCAGAAAAAGTAAAGTTGGGTCTGTATCTCATAACTATAATACTAATGATTTGTCCATTGGAACTGAGGAACCCATGGACATCACATTAGACTCCATAGAACTAGGTGTAGGTGATGAACTTGATGGACCTCAAGACCTGGATTCTTGGTTGCTGACCATTGAGGATGATGGTTTGCAAGGTGATGCGATTGGCCTAGACATACCAATGGATGATCTGTCTGGGTTGAATATGCTTTTATGAAGACGAATGCAAGATACGATATGCTCCCAATCCCATGCAGGATTTGATATTTATGAACAGGTGGAAAGCTGCTTATACAATTCATGCTTCTGATAACTGTAACTTGTAATTATGTCCATTCTTTTTGTATACTTATTATCTACAATACCAAAGATAGAAACCCAAAAAAAGGGTTAGAGAAAAAGAAAAATGTAGTCAATTGTTCATATGATCTAGAGTTCTTTAGGTTGTAACTACTACATTCTTCAACAAAATTTTGATCATCCTGTTGGTGATTTCGAAAATCGAAATATGTAATTACCAATGTGACATTTAGATTTACTTTTGTTTTCGTATTAAGTTCATATGATTTTAAATAAAAAAAATGTTATCTTCTTAAAGAAATGATGAAATTTGTATTGTCAATTTTTAAGAAAATGATAAAATTAAGATTATTATTATTATTTGCAAGATTTTAAAGTAAATATATAATATCCTAGATAAAGTAAATAATAAAATAATTTGATATTTTCATATTATTAACGAAAATATGTTAGTTAAAAACATAATTGATGGATTACTAATTTTTTTATTGTTTTTATTACGTGAAATATATGTTTATGGTTCTTAATAAATAATCGAAAATTGTTTTCTTATAATTTTTTTCTTAGCTTATTGTTTTATGATATAATAACAATTTTATTTTTAATTTTTGATTATTTTTCTTTATTTTTAAAAAATTAGTAAATTTTATGTTTGATTTTTAATAAATTTTTTTATTTGTTGTTAGTTCTGTTAAAAAAACTAATAAGAAATAAGAATTTTTATAAAAAATAAACATAAAATTCATAAGTTAAAAAGAGTGTAAAAAAAATTATTGATTTATTAGCAACTCAATATAATTTTTTTTATCAAAACAATCACTGACATTCGAATATATTTTAGTTAGCATAAAATAACTCTGTAAAACAATTTAGAAAAGGAAGAATAAAATCAATGACTTGTTTCCCTGAGTGTCTTTGGAGGCAGGGTTTCATCTGTTCTGTTCTGGTTCTTATTTTCCATTGTTTTGTTCAACTATTTTCACTGACTTTGATTATTATATATAAACCGAACCAATCTCCAAAAATCACATTAACTTTGAATTTCTTGACGGAGAAACCAATGGCTACTGCTGCAACTACAACTACTGCCCCAGATTTTATTGAATGAGAAGAGAAGAGAATCTCCAAACCCAACACTTTGTTTGACATTCCCATTCATTCACGCTAAAATGATTCGTCAATCTCTTTACACCCCTCCTTCCATCACCTTCTCAACCCCATCTCCAAAACGTCACCGTTTCGCTCCTCCTAGTTGGAGAATTCGATGCGACGCGTCGTCGGTGTCGGTGGAGCAGAAGGTTGTTGGGCCTTACCCTGGTGGGCTGGGCCCACACACGGGTAGAGACCCAAACGCGAAGAAGCCAGAGTGGCTGAGGCAGAAAGCTCCTCAGGGCGAAAGGTTCCAAGAGATTAAGGAATCCTTGTCCCATTTGAAGCTCAACACTGTCTGCGAGGAGGCACAGTGCCCCAACATAGGAGAGGTTCCATTTTTTTTTTTTTTTCCTTTCTAAATTCTTTTACACTCGCTCTCGTTTTTTTTTTTTTTTTATTCGCAAATGTTAGTTATGTTAGTTTGTTAGAATGTTAGTTTTGTTAAGGGAAGGAATCGCACCCGTGACCTTTTCCCTCTTCCCTTCTCCCTTGTATTGTTATTTGTTGTTGAGCTTTGGATTGTTATGTGTGTGTGTGTGTGTGGACAGTGTTGGAATGGAGGTGGAGATGGCATTGCAACTGCGACAATCATGCTTCTTGGGGATACTTGCACACGTGGGTGTAGGTTTTGTGCTGTGAAGACCAGCAGAAACCCTCCACCTGCTGATCCTATGGAACCGGAAAATACTGCCAAGGCAATTGCAAGTTGGGGGTGAGTGAGTGTATCTCTGTGTGTGTGCTTTCTGCTATTTATTGTGTATGGTAGTGTGTTTTTTGTTCTTAGATCTATTTGGATTAATTTCTATCAAACTTCTTTCATAAATTAAAATCAACTTATACGCCTCAACTTTTGGTATAAAAGTTGAAGTGTATAGGTTGACTTTAACTTGTGGGAGAAATTATTTCATTTTTCCGCTATAAGTGTTTATAGAAAAGTTTATCTAAAGAGAGTCTATGGCTGGTGCATTCGCTTAGTTTATAGAGATCCTTAGATCATTTATGGAGTAAGATTGTACCTGTGGCGTCTCTTTCGAGCATAGCCAATGATTTCTTTAGGGAATTAGTGCAGATCACATGATGTCATGCAAAGGTGGTTTGAAACTTTACTTGGATAGTTACTCTTTAAATTTTGTTGTTCTGATCTTTATTTCATTCAATGTAAAAAGTAAAAAATATGCGCGGGTAATCTTAGATAGTGCCAAGATGTTGTACCTTTCAAATTGCAGCCACACCTTAGGCCCCAATGAGTTCTTATCTGAAAGTTCAGGGAGTTATTTTCTTGCTAACACAAATATACACAAAATTTGCTTGGTGATAATCAGATAGGTATTTAAGTAATCATTATCATAATAATCAGATAGGTAATTAAGCAATCATCTTGATGGTCGTTACCTTCTTTCAGGATGCATGTGATATACATTACTCTAAATAATTTTATGCAATCTTTTCTAGTTTGTTAAAGATTATCAAATTCACATGTATCTTTTCTTAGGAACCAGGATTAGAAAATAGGTAAAAGAAAAGAAAGATTGTATTCTAGATTTCAAAAGAACAGAACAAAGGAGATAGATCTCTACTCCCAGGGTTCCCCATTTCACAGAGCTAAAGCTCAGTTTATGATTGATACAAAACAGAATGATCTCCTGATGGATCATGAGCTAATTTCTACAAGTTACAATGCCTAGATTGATCATGGGCATATATTTTGTGCTGCTAAAACTTTATTAGATCTCATTCCCTGTTAATTACAAGCTACCTTTTTTGCAGCGTGGATTATATTGTCTTAACAAGTGTGGATCGTGATGATCTGCCTGATGGAGGAAGTGGCCATTTTGCTCAGACTGTCAAAGCTATGAAGGTGCTTTTGTTATATTAAAATGTTGTTTATAATGCATTTTACAAGATATACAATACAAATTGCTAATACATGCTAATTTGTCTTTATAATTGCTTTGCAGAATCTCAAACCCGAGATCATGGTTGAGTGTTTAACTTCTGATTTTCGGGGTGACCTGAAGGCTGTAGAAACTCTGGTTCACTCAGGTTTAGATGTCTTTGCTCACAACATTGAGACAGTCAAACGCCTCCAAAGAATTGTTAGAGATCCTAGGGCGGGGTAAGCTGCATTGTTGATCCAACTGCTTTGTAATATCAACCATAAACCATTGCTTCTTCAAAAGTAAAATAAAAGCTAATATATATATATAATGTCCTTAATGAGAATTGAGGAATAGTTGTTTTACTGGAAATATATATAACGAATGTATAAATATATTTATTTCTTTTATTTTGCATTGTTACAGGTATGAGCAAAGCTTGTCAGTTCTAAAACATGCAAAACATAGCAAGGAGGGTATGATAACAAAAACTTCTATAATGCTGGGCCTTGGAGAATCTGATGATGAGGTGAAGGAAGCAATGGCTGATTTAAGGGCCATCGACGTTGATATTCTGACACTTGGTCAATATTTGCAGGTTTGTTAATGTCACAAATACTTTAATGGTTTCCAGACCTGCTTCTCGTAGATTAGAAACCAAATCTCAAAATCCCATCCATCATGCTTACAGATGGTGCTAATCTTTCATTTGATCTCATAATTTAAAGTTGTGATAACATGTTTTATTGAATCTATACGAGGTTACAGTATGGTTTGCTCAGCTGATAATAGTCATAATAGACCTTGCAGGTCTTTATTATTGATCGTTTACTTGTGGCTTATTGTTAATTCGAAAGATTTTATTGTTGCAGCCAACTCCCTTGCACTTAACTGTCAAAGAGTATGTTACTCCTGAGAAGTTTGATTTCTGGAAAGAATATGGGGAATCTATTGGTTTTCGTTACGTAGCTAGTGGTCCACTGGTAAGCTCTTTGCAAATGCATTAGAATTTGATTTTACCTTTCTTACGGTAGTACTTGACATATGTGTGTTATCATTTTGTGCTTTTAACTGGCGTCCACAATAGGCCAACTTCAGTTGATAAGTTGCTTAATTATCTGATCATCATATCATTAAACTTATGGATTGTTACTGCCCTCTGTGTTTTGCAGGTGAGATCTTCGTACAGGGCTGGGGAGCTGTTTGTCAAGACAATGGTACGGGAAAAGACCAAGAATGTTGCTGACTCGTTGTTATGATCTTTAGGTTCTGCGATTATGTATATTAGGCAACAACAACTGACGAGGTTTTGGCATGTTCATTGCTGAGGAGAAAATGTGTGCGGGCAGAAAATTCAATACTTTTGAAGTCAATCAGCTTTACGTATTCTTTGAACCAGTAATGTTTCTCAATTTTAATTCTTTAGTAAAAATTGACAATATACGTAAGTTAAATTGTGATAGTGAAAAAAGAACAAAAATTTCAAAAGCATTATAAAGCGAAAATGATAATTGGTTTACTTAAAAGGAGGGTGTTTTCTCTTATTTGCATTTGGTTGTTAGTGGCAGTAGCTGTTTTTGTTTGGTTACCATTTTTCTAGTGTAATGGTCACTCTTATTTTGATTTTATCATTCGATAAAATTGAGGGTATCTAAAAGAGAAATACTTAATATTCATGCTTAACACTCACCACAATTTGGTTCGGTCATCTCAATAAGTGGATAAAGAGTGCTTTGGTAATGGAGAAGAAGGTTTCTTCTATGCTTCTATGCTTTGAACTTTTATACCTCGGTTATGCTTGGCTGTTCACGAATTTATTATTGTTAATAATATTTTTGGTTAATAAACTAACAATTTTTTTCCTAAACAAGAAAATATAATGTTAATAACCAATACTTGTTAATAATTAAGTGTATTCCAAGTGTCAAATTCAGGTGTAAGAATAATATCAATGTTTTACAACTAGAAGCATTGTCTTTGACGTTTTGCCGAGGAATTGTTCAATGCTTACAATTTTTTACGTTTTGGTTCAAGTGAAAATAAGTTCATGTTTTATGGAGCAGTTTGGTCCAACTGTCCAAGGTTCTTGATATGAAATTAATTATCCTAATAAATTCAGGTATTGCATTTTAAAAAAACTAAAGACAAGATGTGGTTTGTTCTGGAAAAAAGCTTAGGTTCTACCAAGATATTTTTGTGTAAAAATTATGTGGCTTGGTTTTAGTAAGGTCGTCTTTTTTTTTGTTCTTTCAATGTTATGCTTGAGAAGTTATTGACAAATATAAAATAACTTTTAAGCTTGTTTTACGATAAAAATTCTTGTTTAGAATTAATTTGGTTTACAAGTGCTCTGTTTACTTCGATAGTTTTAAAAGAGAAATCATTTTCTATCCCATGCTTTTTTTTAAAAAATTTAAGTTGTATATGTTCAAGAATTTACTCAATTTTAATTGAATATGACAACTTTCGAATTAAATTTTTTTCTTTTTTTTACATTAATTAGAAATTGAACTTTATATATAGAGATTTTGGTAAAACTTAAGCAAATTTTCGGACTAAACAATTTTCAAATACGTAAAAGTTATTAAAGAGGTTATTTTATAAAATACAGTTTTTATTAGAAGTTATTGTTTAGTTTGTTCTGCATAACTTCTTTTCATGTTTTTGTTTTTTCAAATGAACTTGTATGATCGTTATAAATTTGTTAAAACATTTTCTTTTTTATAAAAATACCAAAAAACATATTTTTTAATGAAAGAAATATGAAATTTTATTCATTAAACACGTTCTTTTTAAGAACTTCTAATAAATATAATCTGAGATGGTGATCCCCGTTTTTTTTTTTGTAATAAATATTAGCCTTCTGGTTTTAGCCCTAATCACATGGGATGCATGCAAAGCTTGGTGGATTCCACTAAGTGTCAGTACCTAATCTCTGTAGCCGTTGTAGATTCTCTCAAATGTTTCCAATTTAATATGATTTTCCCTCAATTTCAAACATTTTAGCATTGAAGAGTTTTTTTTTTATTACCTTATCAAATTAGTGGGTTGGGTAGGGTTCACTCTCTACGATAGGTGTTCTTTAAGGAATAATCGGACCAGTGGGGGAAAAACTCACTATGACCAATTCTTTAGCTTATAAGACAGATAAAATGCAATGAATAAAGGAAAAGAATGAGTTGGCTAATGCTGTCATTAAATGATCCAACTAATTAAAGTATCCTCTCTTTTTTCCAAAGCAAAGTTGCCGAAGAAAATATAAACCCTTATAAATTGATGTAGTGCTCAATAATTGATGAGACAAATTGAGAAGAAAAATCTTCAATTGTGACTCCTCAACCCACTTGATTCACCCCAACTCAATAATTTTAGCCACCAGTGTGTAGATAACTTAAGCCAAAACAACTCACCAATTCTTTTGGATACCACCTTCCATATATTGATATTGCAAAAGATAGTTAAATTTCATTCCGAAACAATGATCAACAAAGTAGCAGTTCTATTAGTTGTTTTGCTTTTCATCATTGCTGCTTTGGCTTCTGATCCTGATCCAGTAATGGACTTTTGCATAGCCAAATCACCAGACAATAGCTTCAGTTGCAAGAACTCATCTACAGCAACAGTGGAAGATTTCACCTATTCTGGCATAAAGTCTCCTGGGAACTTCAAGCAAACTGGATTCTCTTCTATGGCAGTGAATTCGAATGTCTTTCCGGGTTTGAACACTCTTGGTGTGTCATTTGTGCGAGCAGATTTTGGTGTTGGCGGCGTCAATGTGCCACACTTCCATCCAAGAGCAACAGAGGTTGCTTTTGTGCTGGAAGGAAAAATTTATTCAGGATTTGTGGACACCAACAACAAGGTTTTTGCCAAAGTATTGGAGAAAGGAGAGGTCATGGTGTTCCCAAGAGGCCTAGTGCACTTTCAGATGAATGTTGGAGATAGGCCTGCTACCATTTTGGGCAGTTTTGACAGCCAAAATCCTGGCCTGATGAGGATTCCTAATGCAGTTTTTGGTTCTGACATAAAGGAGGAGCTTTTGGAGAAGGCTTTTGGACTGAGTTCTAAGGAGCTTTCCAAGTTGAAGAAGAGGTTTTCTCCTAGTTAAAATGCATTTTCTGTTTATGGAGACAGTGGAAAATTTAACATGATACCTATTATTGCAGAATGTTGCTGATGATTAGTTGAAAATACCCCCATCAATAGAAAGCTATTGGATTGATTTGTAGTTAATAATTATTTTTTAATAATTCAGCCTTTCTTACTTAAAGGGCTGATTTTAGAGCTAGAGTTATTTAGTATAGAAGTTATTCCATTTTAAAATTTCACTTCCCTTCAGTTAAGGAAGGAGCTTAAGAGGAGTTTGAACTGATTAGAACTTTATTTCCAACTTCTTGCTTTTGTCTTCTGAACATATTCTAAAGTCAATGCAGTCATTGACATTTGGTTCAATTATACACGTTTGGCACAAAAGCTAAAAATCAAAGGAGTGGTTGTGGGCATGTTTCCTATTTGTGTCTTTACTCTTTACTTTTCCATTCTTCTACGCTTTGCTTCTGCCAGGGTGCTTTAATCCAGCAGCATCATTTTAAAGAGTCTGTAACTGCTCCAAAAGCTAATTTGTTAATGATTCCCCTTCCCCTGTTTGGTTGTTTCACCTTTTTGACTGGCATTTTAATTTGCTTTCTCATGTGTATTTAGGTGTCACGCCTTTTGTATTGGAGAACCAAACAAGCCATGACTATAGGATTATAGGTGTCAAACCTCTTCAAAAGGAGAAGGGTGAATAAACTAAACACACTCTTTTTGGCAAAATAAACTTAAAGGAAATTATCCACTTATTTTCTAATATTTTATTTCAAGTTTTCTCCCCCTTTGTTTACATTTAATAAACTGTTTTTTTGAATAAGTTTAAAATCTCAACCTTTTTTTTTGTTTCAATGGAGCAAAAGTGCTTAGGAGGTAATAGGTAGAAGTCATGGAGGTCTCCCTAAGGATCTCTACCTTTGAACCAACCTTAGAAGCCAGCTCAAAAATGCTACCTGTTCTTAAATCTTAAGGTTGTTTGGTTTCTAAGGTGGGGTGGTTTTACATTAACATACTCATTACTAATACATAACACATTTATGCATTTTACATTTCAGTAATCTTTACTTAAAATTACAAACAAAAGGTGATTTGGCTGCTTGTGAAAATCAGAATGACAAATCCAAGCATAGTGTTATTGATCAGATAACATTGATAATAAAAAACACTCAAACAACCTGGTTCTTGGAGGCTCTCTAGATGATAAAAACAAACCCTGATCTAGATGAGTTGTTTAACACTTCATACATTTTGCATAGACATTCTATTAATGTCATAGTTAGATAAATGAACTGAGCATCTCATTCCAAATGTCTGGCACCCCAGGGAGGCACCAATGGCTGCAATCAGAGGAAAGACCTGTGCCTGCTTTCTGCCTCTCTTCACTCATTGCCTTGTTATACACTGAAGGATGTCCATCTCTTCGGAAAGCAGTCATTGTTGTAATGTCTTGCAGATATACTGGAAATCTCATTCTCTTTAGCACTCCTTTTAGCACTACCAGTGGTTCAGGAACGTGTATGTGGCTGAAAAATTGTAATGGCTGCCTCTGCTTATAGCATTTCCAACCATTTAGCCTACATATAAAAATATGAAACAAGAGGAGCTGAGTGTAGCAAAAAATTGATGTATCCAGATCTAAAGTGAGCAATTCACTTTAGAGAATAAAGTAATTTCAATTGTTAATGTGAAAATCATGGCTGATATTATACACACATGCATCACAAATCATGCATGTATTAGAATAGCAACGGTCGATTTTCTCACCAACAACTGAGATTATGCACTTGACTTTTTTGTTTGTTTTAGAGTAACCAAATCCAACAGTTTAGTTTAATTAGGCAATAAAAATATATTGTACCTGTTATGCCTAGGTGACATGCTTCGGAAAATGATTCGGGTTCTTCTAGAGTCCAAATTAAGATCCACCCACCTTGCCCATGTACTGAGTCCTTTCTGATAAGCAACCATAGGATTCATGTTTGTGATGATACTATTTCCCTCCATGTAATAATCCCACCTGATATTAATCAAGACTGAATCCATTAGGATGTGAAAATAGCAAAAAGGTTTGGTACCCTTTGGTGCATTCTTATCTGATGAGGACTTTAGACTATAGAAAATTAGAAATGTCATTATTTACTGAGAATTAAATTATGGAGAGAAGAGAAAAAGATACTACATTCAAGGGGAAGACTAGAGAATGAGAAAGCTTTCTTACGAGCGTGTTTGGCCAGAGTGAGTCCACCAATGGGCTGAATCAAATACAAGAACATCAACTCCTTTCCAATACCTTGCATTTTCTTCAATCAAATCCAGATGTAGAATTCTCTTATTGTCAGCCCCTTTCTTCAGTTCTACCAACAATGGTGCCCAGAAGAACTCAATTGATGTCTCAAAATCCTGTAAGTGAATTATATGGTGTCAGTCATTTTCAAAAGGAAAAGAAGAATAAGCTTTGATTAATTGATTGATGCCATACCATAGCATGGAAAGCCATTGCAGGACCATTATAGGTCACCCATTTTCTATCAGTTGGAATAACTCCTTGAACCAAGCAAACAAGAGATTCCCATTGGTTTCTCATTATGGAATCACCCACCAGCATTATTCTCTTTCTTCTCATTTTACTTAGAAATCCCAGTGCATCAAACCTGTAGGTGTCATAAAAAAGCCAAATTTATATGTAACTTTGGCCAAGAGTGGAATTGATTTACTAACTAATAACCTCCTAAGCTCTCTAGTTGCAAGTAAACGCCTATTTTCCAACTGAATTTTGAGCTTTAGTAATTCTATTTTCGAGATTACAATAGCAAATAAAGAGGAAAAAAAATATATTCTTCATGCATGCATATAAAAGTAATAATAATAATAATAATAATAATATGGTGGCGATGTGAACAATTGTCCAAGTTTAGATAATATAAACACCTTGGGATGGAACAACCAAATGGCTTCCACTTCCACTTCTCATAGTCAGAATCTGGCCTTCCATTCTTTTGACAAGCAACTGCAGTGCTGAGATAGGGACAATTGGAATCATAGAGAGGGTAAGATTGATCAAAAACCCATTTTCCAACAGAGTAGTCACATTTTTTCCAAGTATCTCTCCGGGTTCTTACAATGTTAATGTCTTCAGTTTCCATGTCAGTCCAGCTGGGCTCATCCTCTGGGTTGATCAGTGAAAATGTGCAGTGGAAGAAGCTTAGCAAGATGCTGCAGAAGAGAAAGGACAGCAAGTGAAGCTTTGGTTTTGCCATGGAAGCACAAGGTGAGAGCATAATGTGAATGGTCCCAATGGAGGGAAGGCCTTTGTAATTTAGAAGGGCCTTATGTTGAAAAAAAGTGTTTCATCATGGCATGACTTCCGGTGGTGTGGACCATGGAAATATGTTACTTTCACTTGTTGACATTGCCCTAGACTGTGGTAATTGATATCTGTAGCACTTTTCTTCTTTCTTACTACAAATGCCGCGTACCTTTATACTTCTCTAATGAGTAGATTGATCTTTAGAACATAGAGCAAGTAGTATATTTGACTGATATGGACAGCATTTGCTTTTGCTTAATAGATTGATACATTGAAGTAGTAGTGGAAAACGATTTAAGGAGAAATCTTAAACTTGTTGCCACTAATTGATATTATTTGAATTTTTTTATATAATCAGGTTAATGATCATTCATACAAAAGGAAGTCAAAATAAATCAAGGGTAATTCACTTAATTATTGAGGCTTATTACACTTTTTTTTGTCTAATCTAATATGTTAGACATCTATTAGTATAGATCCAAATCCTTACGGTCCATTGATGGGAATATGATTGTTAAAATAGACATTTATTAACAAATATATGCTAACTTCTCCAAACCCCTTTTGCAAGCGCTTTACCCGTTTAGAACCACATTTCGACCTAGTGATTGGAGGAAAAGACTTATAATCAATGGAGATTGACATCCAACCATTTCCAAGACAGGTTACACAGTTCATGGTTGTTATTTTGGTACATGGTTTTTATTATCATATATGATGCCTTTCAATTGTTTACATCATCTAGGCACAGACAACGTTCACGTGAAGCTGTTGATGTAAGTTTTGCGCTGCTGCTTGTGAGAGGAAAAATAGATAACGGGACAGATGGCATGTTTTCTGTCATGCAAAAATAAGCAATATGTAGCTAGACATCAACGTGTTAGGATTGATAAAAAGGGCTCTTCACATTTAATGTCTCAACCAACTGAACCAAGTAATGCTTCTGGTTACTTAACCATGGGTAGCTTATCAAACCAGTGCGGTGCTTTCCCCTTCCATTTTGCTCTAGTGCTTACTTGGCGAGTTATAGCATTGACATCGAGTTTCAATGTTGAAATGCATGTACTTCTGCATAACAGGGGTTCTGCTTGGCTACTTGGTTACATTACATGCATGTAGGTTTGAACAAAATGTTACGGTTGAGGGTCCATAAGGTGAATGAGCATCTTTTTAAGCCAAGTACGATGGAATAAAATGGAACACTTGATCAAAATATAGCAAAGTAGGGAGAATTGTTCAGATAAAAACTGACAAGTTTAACTCGCAAGCTCAAATGAATTGAAGGTATTTTGCTCAATTCAAAAAAAGGAGCGAGACTTATTTTTCTCCAACAAAATAGCCCAACTAGATCTGAAACAAAAATTACAGATACCTAAACAAACACATACTGCGAACTAGGAGTAACGAATCATCATGCCACGAGTAGCATGTGCTTCCTTGAAAGGGTCCTCTAGTCAAAATATTTTGGGCTCAAAAAGCCTGCTAGTGAAGCCCAACGAAGAATAGATCAACCACCAGAATGTTTCCCATGAACTTACTTGGGAAGCCCAGTTTCATCGTTCAGAAGTGCTTGAATGCTATCAGAAAGCAAAACAGGTCCCCTTCCAGGTCTGGTACATATGAAGTAACTGACATCCCCCTTGTATTTTTGTGATGGAATATTATCTTTAATTTCTGGAGGTGGCGGCAAAGCTTCTACATCCTGTATTCCATTGATCCCAGCATCTTTTGCAATTGACTTGTCCCCAATAATGTAACTGAAGGAAGTGTGTATTGCAGGTAACTAAGAAATTCAAAAGATTGACAAAAATCTAAGAATAGTATGCATGCAACTTGCAAAACTTAGAACCTGCTGAGGTCATCTGAATTTGGAGGGAAGTAGTAAAGCAGCCTCTGAATCAAAGAGGTAGCAGCTTTCCTGTTGCGTGCAATTAGAACAGCATTTGGCCCCGCATCAAATGTATAAGCTACCTGCAAGTCAAAATTATTAAATATTTAAATAGAAATATAGAGATTTATACACATTTGTTTGTTTACATGAGCCCGTGTAATTATCACAACTAAAAAAGATGTATATATACACATTATTCAAATGGGGGTTATACGAAAGTTTGATGTGGTGCAGGGGCATGGCATAATGACACAGGAAACTCAGTTATGGAATAGTAGTGAAGTGGAAAATGCTTCACAAAATTTGGAGAACAAAGAGAATAGGTCAAATCAATCCCCAAATAATAATAATAACAGTTCTCAAATCATTCAACTGTTTTATGAAGCTTGTGGATATATTTTTTCCAAAGTATATATATGATATGATCATATGATTATAATTTGACCAAATGAAAGAAAGCAAAAAGATTTGTCCACTACGTTTGAACTTGAAAATAATTAATTTTCTTTTAATTTGAGATAAACTTCACAAATATTGACCATTGGAATGAACTGTTCTACATATGACACTATAATATGGCCAATTAAGTAATTCAAACCTGGGGAGCTTCTTCTGAACGGTTCCACTTTTCAACGATGCTGATTATTCTGAAGAGAAAATGCACCATCAATAGTAAATTAGAAAAGAGCTGTGCCAGACTTGTGATCTAATCACATAGACATAATAGTAATAGCCAACTCTTGCAATTATCAACAACTACCTGTGTGATGTATCGTTCATGTAAAATATAGGGGGGCATGTGTCCAGGCAGACTGCATGAAACTGGTTGCTATCAGCACAGGTCAATTGCGAAAAAGATGCAAAATCACGATTTTTAATGGCTTCTTCCATTTGCAATATCCGCTTTGGCACAATTTCCTATTGCAGTCAAAATGAGTAAATAAACAAAATAAAAAATAGTCAAAACTAAATCACCATTGTTTACTTATTTATATAACAGGCAGTGAACAGCAGTGTACAGTCCAGTAAACTTTCATGCATTCATAATTAATAACTAGTGTTTGCATTCAAATGTTGAAATTGGTAGAGAAACAGGGGAAAATAAATTCCATTTTTAACAATAGTAAGTAGCGTAGCTTGGTGTGGACAAAATGTATTGGAATAACAATTTTCTCTGTGATTTTAGTAATCAGAAGCTCATAATGTCAAGATTCTAGGGAAAAAAACACAAGGGGATCCCCTTTATATAGTGGTAAAGGGGTGTATTTGGGTAATTAACTCAATTAAGCACTTACTCGACAAGAGCTTATTCATAAGTGTAATTATGAAAGCTTATTGAAATAAGTTACAGAACTTGATTTGTTAAGCTTCTCCACAAAACTTATTGAAATAAGCTAATAAGAACTTGTGGGAGGGCCACACAAGTCGTTTTTATATATCCAAATCAACTTCATTGAAGATCTACCCAAACACCCCCTAAATAAGGAATGTCTGTATTCTAACTATAAAAAAATCTACATGGTTGGTGGTGCAAAACTTGTACGGAGGGATGAAGTACCTTTGCCCTGTGTTGTAAAAGCAAACTTGTTTCAACACTCTCACGCATTCCAGTGGTGCTACTTGTTTCCTTCTGCCGTGAACTAACCTATAAATAGATAACAACATGGGAAAATTGAGTAATGTATGCATATGAGATGATAGAGTAAAGCATATACACACTGCCAATATGAAATAGAAACATGTCATTGACAAAAAAAAAAATAGCATGGCTTAGACAGCTCTCTCTTATTTAACCATCAGCACATTCTACAACTGAAGGCTTAAACCCTCTATTATTGGAAGCATAAGTAGCAAGATGGCAATGAGAGTCATGCCATGTATGACAGACAGAAGAGGAGGAGCAGTCATGGAAGAAGTTGATGATGTGGCAATGGTGAGAGTTAAAGCCATCTCTTCAAAGTTCAGCACAGCAGGAAGCAAACTGCTGAACTTTTACCTTAATATCACTAAATTTAGTATATTTTATGATTAAATTATAGATGTATGCAGGTAACTTGAATATATAAAGAAAAATGATATGATATCAAATAATAAGGAAGCATTAAAACTAGTATGCAGTATTGAATAATGAAAAACTAGACAGACCATAACAAAATTAGGAAATACTAAAAACAGCCATAAAATAAAATGCAAACACCTGACTTACATTGCTATACCAATGTTGCAAAAACTTAACCATACATGATATGGACATATAAAATCTAGAGTTCTTTGATGGGATAAAAACAAGTAACAGATTTCAAGCATATGGAGTTCTATGATCTGAAGAAAGCACATATTCCAATTGCTAATACGATTATTATCAGGTTGGCAAACTGAGAAATCATAACAACAGCACTTTTAGTGGAAAAAGTCCAAATCAAAGTTTAGTTATATTTAGCAAATAATAAAGACAAAATGAACTGATTACAAAAAAACTTGAAAGAAAGAAATAGGAAACTGGAAAACGCAAGCTATGGGCTATACATAAATGACCACAGCAGACCATTTTTATTGAAATGTATTATAGGTCAGTCAATAGCAAACTCATCCATTCAATTAAATAAGACCAAGTGTCATACCACGGCAATAACAATAACAAGATCATCCCAGTGCTTTTCATCAGTAAGTTGAACTGCAAGACTATCACTGCCATTATCCTCCTACAAATGTAGAAAAATAGAAATTACAAATGGATTCTCGGACAACATGGTGCAGTATCAAAATATAAAATAGGAAATAAATAAACTTACTTTTCCCATTATCCACTTGACAAATCCCCCAAATAAGCTGCGGCAAGCACTACCTGATCCTTGCCTGCGCATAATGACAATTTTCACAAGTGTTACCAACGTGTTATTAAAATTCAAAGTGTCCAAATGAAGCCATCACACCTCCCAAAATTAAAGCCAATATAAAGACCTTGCGATAGCAGATAGTTGGCTTTCATCTTCTTTGACATTCATTAGCTTCCCAAGGGCATAAGCTGCAAATAGAAGACAAAATCATCAAGACAGGTGGTAACTAATATTACGCCCAATATAAAATTAACAAGCACCAAGAACCTTGCAGTTTCAAATAAGAAAGCATGGAAACTAGATCGAGATTGCAGTAGAGTGAACAAAACTAAAATTTGAATATCTACAGTTAACTCCAAAGAATATAATGTTAGAAGCAATGTTCAAAAACTTCTTGAATGAACAATAAGGCTACGACTCTATGAATTCAATCCTAAGGAATAAAACATACTTCATGAAATTAGCCTGTTTGTCCAGGAAAACATACTTTCATAAGCTACTTTTTAATTCACTTTTTTAGTCCCTCAATTATGGCTGACATACACTGCAATTCAAGCTAATTGTTAATGGAGTCCAGTATCCACATGAAATTATATCATATCAGTACCAACAACAATTTCGTTTTCTTATCAAGTTTATTTATCACCACCTTGCCATATTTGCTCTAGAATAACCAATGCCCTGTTTGATTCAACCTGCTAAAGCAGGCAACCAATCACGACCAGATTTGACGGATTGACCCAAGCAACCGGACATTAAGTTCAAAGTACAGAAAACTGATAATTTTAAAATATAGAAAACTGCCCAAATCCTGGGCAGTAGTAGCCACTAATGCAACCCACTCAGTCGTCCCATCTACCGAATGAAAGAAAGCTCAAACAAAAATTCAAGATTAACATGTGTATTACCAAGGCATGCAAAACCGGCAGCTGATGAAGCCAGTCCTGCTGCAGTAGGGAAGTTGTTGTACGAAGCAATGTGTACATGCAATTTGCCCCAATCCTCCTTTGTGATCTTTATACCCTTTGTTTCATCCTCAACATCACAAGCACGAGCACGGATCTCCCTTAAACAGCTCTGGAACCTGCCCCCAGAAAGAGAAATCTCCTACACTAACCAGCGTAACCAAATTCCATGAATCAAAAAACAGAAAGAAGCAGAATAACAAATCATTCAAGAAAGAAGAAAATAAATCAACCATCTCCCTCGATTATGCAAAAAAAAAAAAAAATTATGAAAAAGTTTAATTCATTTGATCTTCGTTGATTTGCTTCCTTTTGTTCTCATATACGTGTTTATGAAGAAATTCATCCAAGATTCACTCTAAATCCGTTTGAAGCGTAATCTTCTGCATTACTTGTTTACATTATATGGCTTCCATTTGTAACAAGAAGCAATTTCCAATAGATCCGAATGAAAATGTTGATTTAATTCCCACTCAAGAGAAGAATAAAATATACCTTTCCATTGAGCCACATGCGATCTTGGTGGAAAGCGGGACTGACGGCAGCAGTGGTGGTGGTGCAGAGGTGGCTGGGATCGAGAGTGACACTGATACTGTCGTTAACCGGTAAGATGAGGGTTTCGTCTCTTTTCCCCCAATACTTGATAACGGCAATGTTGGTTGGTGTCTGTGCAGTGACCATGAACACCCAGTTTTGCGACTCACTCGCCATCATCTGAATCTCAGAAATCAATGTTGTGTGGGAAGGGAATGGAAGGAGTATTAGTATTATATAGCAATGACACCAAAGGAAGCAAGAAAAACCAAACAAACTCAAGCCTCTCTCCGTTATACTTTCTTCTGCCAAACCAAACCAAAACCTAACTCTATGATTGATTAATTTTCCAACGGCTTTACTGTTCTCATTTCATTTTCATTCATAAATAAATATAAATGCTTCCCTAATCCCTATAGTCCTTCTTCATTTTATTCCCCATCAACAACACCGCTCTTTAATTTTAACCTTATTAATTGCAGTTCTAATATCTAGCTCTCTTACATTATCTTATGCATTACTGCACCATATATAAAACCCATTTTTTAAAAAATTTAATATAAATACTGCCTCAATTTCATTATAATTGTCATGCTTGAAGAAAAATTTTGTTAAAAAATAATTGTTATTTTAATTTTTAATATAATATTAATTACCTTTTTTTCATTTATGTTCGTTATGACATTAATGATATAGGTTAAAAAATAAAAAAAAATAAATTAATAATAATAGGTCAATTTTGTAAAATTATTATTTTTTTCATTTATTTATTGTTTTTTCTTAATTTATATAAAACAACCTAAAACTAAATATCTTAAATTTGTATTATAATGAGACGGAGGAACTAATCTGTATCGTAATAAATTCTTCTTAGTTATTGATAATTTTTTATTAAAAAAATATTGAGGTTCAAGTTAAAACTAAAGATCTTAAAAATAATGAATTACAAGAAGAGATGCAAAATTAAGTTGAATCATTCAATTGGTACTAAAAATATAAGATGTTATATCATTTGAGCCGGAAAAAAAACGATATATCATATATTAGAAACATATTTAAATTTTAAAAATTATAAATCAGTTTGTGATATTTAGTTGTAAGCTATTAAACGAGTTTAGTTAATACTAAAAACATGAGATGATATATCATATTCATAATATAAGCATATTTGAAATTTGAAGATAAAATATATATTTGAAATTGATTTATCCTATTCAGTTTGAATTTGTTAAACAGCTCAGAGATATTAAAAACATGAAATAGTATACCAGATAAATGTCGGGATAATGAAATTCATCACTTTCAACGCAAAGTGAATGTGAAGGAAATCAGAGACATGAATAAACAAATAGTCGATAAATTATTATCACATAGTTTTATATGTATATAGGTTTATTTTATTTATTTGTAGTTAATTTTTTTGACTGCATTTATTGTTATTAATTAAAAATATAAATAAATATAAATATTTTAGTCAAAAGTAATTAATGCAAGTTATAATTAGAAAAAGTTTTATGAAAAGGGCAAATAAAATTCTTAAAAAATATATCTTATACAGATTTAGTTTTCATATTTTATTATTATCATATAATAGATTTTAAATATTTATGGATTTTGATAATAATTGTTCTCTGTTTAAAAATATAATTGACCAGCTTTAAAGAAATCTCATTTCATAATCTTCGAAATCTTATTTAAAAGATTTGAAGTTAATTCTAATTGGATCAACATAATGTTAAGCAATTTTCGTATACTTAAAAAAATCAAAGCTAACTCCTATCTTTAAATTAAAACTTTATTCACGAGGACATTTGCTTATTGAAATTCAGGTAATGTTTGATTTAGTTTGTTTTGG
This sequence comes from Glycine max, assembly GCF_000004515.6. Lineage (NCBI taxonomy): Eukaryota > Viridiplantae > Streptophyta > Magnoliopsida > Fabales > Fabaceae > Glycine > Glycine max. The sequence goes on along the minus strand of NC_038256.2, from coordinate 35,185,592 downwards.
ATTTTTGTCTTTAAAAGAAAATGTTGAGTTTTATTGTTCAAAATATTTTTAAAAAAAATAGATATAGCTTTTATAATAATGCCATAAGTCATACTGAATTATATATGCACCGAAAATTTACAAACTGAATTATCCTAATATATATCGTTTATAATTTTAAATACTTTTTTACGTTTTGTATTTTAAACATTTTTAAACTGAACTATATGTCATACCTTTTTTTTTTTTTTTATCGTTTTCATTTACCCAGTGAGCAGTGTTTTATGGTACACAAATATTATAACGAATTTACCCGAATTCAAAGTAGAGAATTTTTATTGGTTGTTACCTCTGTTCCATTTTTTTTAGGTTTATGGATTTGATACAGAAATTAAAAAAATACAATTAATATTTTAGATTTTATAAAAGTTATTATGCAAATTTTCTCATATATCTATTTTTTCATATCAATTAGATTCTCTTTCACATATATTTTTCATTTTATTTTTTCTCTTCACAATAAATTTTTTTTATTAAAAGAATTAGGTGAGTTAGATCTTAAAAGTTCTACTGATCTCAAAATTAAATTTTTTTTATAAAAATACTTCCAGATTATATTATAGATAATTTATTATTAATAAAATTTTCGTGTCAATATTTAATATTTAATAGTGAGATTCAAACTCACATCTTCAAGGCATATGAAGTCAATCTTACTAATTTGATGAATTTTTGTTTGTTCCACAGGTTAAAAATATAGCAGAATAAATGCTTAATGTTTTATTAATACTGTAAAGTGATAAATAAAATGAAATCATTTTTTACTAAAATGTCAAACAAAGTCAGATAAAAAGAGTGATTAATTAACTAAGCACGTGACATAATTTAATTTAATTTCGTACAATTTAGCATTTTCTTTGACCTAATTTATAAATTATAAATATGGGAGCACGGGATACATGCGACAAGTTGGTGGACATAGGACAGAATTTTATCACGGTGTTATCTTGCTCGTGGTACACGAGGACACAGCAAAAGTAAATAGAAAATGGACATAAGGAGGAAGGTGTTGCGCGTGGTACAGAGTTTACTTAAAATAAAAGATTTTGTGGTAGGGCGTGTTTGTTAGGATGGGTGAAAATAAGAAATAGGAGGACCCGAATTTGATTTTAGCATAATACTACATTGGAAAATGATGAAGAGTTTTAAGAATGATTAATTTTCAGAGTCTTATAGTCCATCTAAATGATTAATGGTTGTGAAGATACTTTGGAATCCCGTTGAGAATTAGAAGCCAAAAATCTTGCCTTCCAAACAAAAGAAAAAAGCCAAAAATCCTAATTATTATGATTAAAAAAAAGAAAGAGAAAAAATAGTGATAGTAAGATTATTCGGTTTAGCATAAAAAGAGAGGAGAAAAATGAGATTAGTGATAATAAGACATCTAATTGAATTCTTAAACATGAAAACCTATTGTTGCTCACCAAAATCATTTCCTCCGACTATACTGCACTATAGTTGGATAGGCACCAGAAAGAAAATTGTTGATTATAGGATTTTATTTTTTCCCAGCAAAATGATGGTTACCAAAAGAAAAGTTTATCCTACAAGAATTGAAGTTTGACGTTAAATAGAAATAAGCAAGTTGAGCAATGAAGAAGACTCACAGAAATTGATATCACGTTCAATTGTGATGTGCTTGTAGCCCATTGAAATCAACAGTACCAATCATATTGGTCCAGGAGGTGTTTTCGTCATATTTTGTGTGAGATGCACAATTTCCAATATTTTTCATATAGTGGAATCAAGGGTTTGCCCCCCTTTTCTCAAGCAGGTGGCCATAGTAGGGATGATTGTGGAGCTTATTGCAAGGAACTGGACTTTGTCTTTTGGATTGGTCTAATTGTAAAGAAAGTGAATCATTTAGTATTTTACTATTTCTATAAAAAAAAATCATGTACATAATACTTTTTTATATTAGTACCAGCTCAAATTTCAAACAAGTTAAACTGGCAAAACAGTCTTCATATCCTTGTGCATTGTTCTAATGACAGTAGTAACCTGCTCAGTCTGATCTTCATTGGAGCATGCTGCAAGAAGTACCTTAGCTGTTCCCCCATCTGGGTAACAACCATCATCAATCATTTCTTCAAATATTTCTAAGCACTTTAAGTAAAGCTTTTTTTTAGAGTAGGCTCCAATACGAGAAGTCCAAGTCACCACATCAGGTTTTAAACCTTTGCTAGGAAGCAATTGAAACAAGTCTTCCATTCTCTCAATAAATCCTGCTTGACCATACCTATTTATCAAGATATTGTATGTACTAATATCAGCTACATATGATCCTTTTTCCATCACTCTCAGAACTTCTTCCATCTTTCCAAATTGGCCTAACCGTCCATACAAGTTCAGCATGCTGTTGAGAACATAAGTGTCTAGTTTCAGACCAGATTTACACATTTGGTTAAGAATCTCCTCACATTTATTCACACTGCCCATTTTGGAATAGGCAGACAGAAGAACCATGTGGGACTTCATTGTTGGTGTTATTCCCACTCTTTTCATATCTTTAAAAACAGCTTCAGCATCTGAATTTCATTCATAAGGTTGTGAAGGGAAAAAAACATGTATCAGACCAGTAAAGTAGATAAAGAGGCAAAAAGCACACTAAAAAATATAAATTGACTGAACCAAGAATTATCTTCCTTCGTCAATATTTTTATAGTGTGACTTGTGTAAAGCCAAAGAGTTTATAAGACATAACTTGAAAGAAGTTCGAGGATTAACATGAATCATGGTTATCACGTGTCAAAATTTTCTGCATCCTCACTTCAGTGTATCTTTTAAGTGTACAAACCCAGATCAAGATTTTGAAGTTGAGAATTCAGAATTGAATAATTAGCACCAAACTTCTAGAGATTTGACCTTTTTTATGTGCTGAAAAATAGAGATTTTTTCTTGGTGGGGTGGTATTTGAAGTAATGTTAATTGCAGACAAGATAATAGAAATTTTTGGAATCAATTCATAAGATTTTCTTATAAACCATTTGATTAACAAAACAAAATCATAACTTCCAAGAGAAGGTAATTACCATCTTGAAAACCTGCTTTCCCATATGCATCTACCAAGATATTATATGAGGCTCTATCTGGTTCACATCCCATGTGCTGCATTAGTGAAAAAATTTCTGCAGCTCCGTAAGGATAACCTGCACGACTGTTGGGAGAAGAAAATTCTTGATTTTTTCCTAGATATGAAACCATTAGATTAATAACAGAAAACACTAAACAAATGGAATGGCCAGAACTAGAACACACATCAGCTCAGCAAAGGTAAACCAATCCCAAGGCACATTAGACAGAAACAGCTTTTATAAAAGGCCATCAGCCTAGCACGGTAGCACTTAAATCTCCTATTTTAAACCTTCTAACACATTATAGCTGAACTTTTTTAATCATCTATCCAAATAATGTGACAAAGCCTATTTGATATGACCATTTATCTAATCGTATAAGCCCACAGCATTTCTTAGGTTTCTTTTGAAGAACATCTAAAATATCATGCATTCATGGTTATCTAAAAGAGAAGTGGATAGAGTAAAACAGATTAAAAGCCATCCTACTTAACAACCTGTAAGCTTCCATGAGGGCATTATAAGCATATACATCAGGTTCAAGTCCAGCTTCTTGCATCTGCTCGAACACTTCCTCTGCTTTCTCACATAGTCCTTCTCTCGCAAATGCATTCACCAGAGCAGTATATGTGCAAATATTAGGTTTGCAATCATGGCTCATCATTTCATGGAACAATTTTAAGGCCATAAAGGATTTACCAGCCTGCATACATTTCAAATTTTACAAATATTATTATGTTATGACTGCACTGTCAAGAGTTTTCCATGCTAAATCTATCTGTTCATTATTTGCACGTTATTTCTAACCATTTCATCCTACATTATGTTGTCTCTAACCAAGCGTCAACCTTTATGACATGAAAAATTGTCATTTTTCTAGTTGTGAAGGTCAGCAACAATTACACACATTTGGTTTAGTTGAAGACAGTTACAAAATTTGATGCCTATTTTGTAATCTATCAGATCAGAATCATACAGAAAATGTAAAAAGTAAAATTTTAGACTGAAAACAAAGAATCTTAGTAAGCTCACCTTTCCATATAAATTTATCAACATGGTATAAGTTTCAGTAGTTGGCTTGCAGGCATCCTTCTTCATCCTTTTGAAAATCTCTTCTGCTTTGTCAGAATTTCCTCCTTTCATTAATCCGTTTATATAAGCATTGTATACAACTGCACCTGGATTATTCATTCTCATATATGGTTAGCTATTTTAAAGGATCAAATTTCCAGTTATCTTAAATTTAAGCACATATAAGTTTTGCATAAAAAAGTTACAGGGTAAAGTTGGAATAACCTCACTAAATGCAGAAGAAAACCAAAGTTGCTGAAAGCATGATACATACAGACACAGTGAACTTATCACTTCCTCCAACATCTCATCTCTTAGTGTGTGTTTGGTTGTAGATAAATATGAGAGAAAGGGAGAGAAAATTTTTAAATTATGTGTGGGTCCCATACCTCTTTCTCTCTACTTTAATTCAAATATTTCTACTTTAATGTTTGAAATCTAAAATTGGATATTCACCAAGTCATTGCACAGAAAAGTTGGCACAATAACCTTTTCACTATCCAAGGCTGCCAGCAACCTTATCGAAATTAGTCTCCCACCGACATGAAAATAACTATTTCTGATATTGTACAAGTGACCAACACATAATAGAACTTCTGCAACATATCTAGTTAGCATGTTTAACTTAGCCATGAACCTTGAGGAGTCAGGGGAAAGAGCAATGAAATGGCTTTTGTTGTATATAAATTAATAATGAAATAAATTACTAGTGTAATTTGGCAGTGTCCTTTGAGTTTTAAATACTAAGATTACCTGCATTGTCCAGGTCCTCAAAATCAGAGTTGGAAATTTTTTAACATTTTGAGAATAACAAGCCCCATTTCAATATCAACCTTATCATGTCAAATCCACAATCCTTGATTATATTTCTTTTTCAGCATGTGTGGACGAACAAGTTAATTCAGAAACATACTTGAGGGAAGGCCATAATTTCGCATTTCGGCAAAGACTGCTTCAGCTTTTTCTAGCAGCCCAGATATGCAGTAGGCCTTTATAAGAAGGGCATAAGTATCTTCGGTAGGAATGCATCTAGCCTCAAGAAGCTGCAGATATGTGGATTCAGCCTCCTTGTATAGAAGCTTTTGCCCAAAAGCTTCTATGAGTAAATTATAGCAGATTACATCTGGCTTAAAGGAGCTCCTTAGCAGTATCCATCTACATATCTGTACAGTTTTTTTCTGTTATGACGGGCAACACAAATCCACTAGCCAATCCCAAAATAAATTAAGAATTGCAATAAACAAAAACAAAAAATTAGTGTCATAATATTGCCCAAGTGAACATGAACATGAATGCATGATGGATTCAATGGTGTACAAGTGACACATGAACATGAATGCATGATGGATTCAATGGTGAAACGTTACAAGAGATAAGTCAACCTTCACGCTTCAAATAATTCGACTGATAAAAACTGTACCAGTAAGGTAAATTTGCTAGAAGCGAGTGAAACAAATATCATCATTACTAAACACTATCAGAAAGACAGACACCACATTTTTTTGAGAATAATTAATTTACAAGGTAGCACTACTTCAAAAAGAAAACTAAAATTTGAGTGTGGAGTTACAATACATCACTATCAGTTGAATATAAAATGGGTTAAGAAATGTCTACACTAAGAATTGGTATCCGTATTATCTTTATATATTGTTATAGATTTTCAGAGAAATCATTAGGCATTCCATTGAATAATTCTGAAAAGAGATAAATTAGTTTTTGAAGTTAAGAAGTTAGAAGGGCAACCAGGGATGAGTTTCTCACCGAAATGATTGAATCCCACTGTTTCCTCATCCGAAGTTGAACAGCCACAGTGAAAATATCATCCCATGCATCAAGAGTGGGAGGAAGCATGTCCAAAGAACCCCAAATGCTCTCACTCTCCACACCCTTTTCAACATAGTCCAGAATCTGCTGTGCAGTTGGACTCAGCACAGGAAAAATCCCATCAACAAACCCAGAACCGTATTTCCATCCTCGTCCTCTCAAAGAACCACCTGCCCATATGTAAAACAACACACTTTTCAAACATGACACACACGTTTCAATGAGCTAGTGAGGAAACTCATGTTCCATGATGTGTTAATTACATTTTTTCCTTGACACTTTTTTGTGATTGAAGTTCCTTAATCTGCCATTTTTGTCAATATAAACGCTGTCTCTTTTGAACTTCTCCAAAGCCACGCTATTGGAATCATTTGCTTTCCATTCAGAATCATTCATGCAAGCTCTTGGTTCTATAAGTGTGTGGCTTAGTGTGCAGATAGAATTTAACCTGCAGATAAGTAAGGCATTAGTTAAAGTTTCAGTGCCACTTCAAAGTGAAGTTACAAAGATGTCGTCATGTTATGTGACAATGCAACGGGCCATGTCCAAAGTCCAAACGTGGGTGAGAAGAATGGAACACAAAATTCAAATGAAGAAAAGTGGAATAAAGCTTACATGAAGGAACGTAGGAGAAGGTCCGAGTGTGGATAATGAATGATAGGATTTTATTTTTTTAAGGCGATAAAAAAAACGGGCCTTAATTTTCTGCTTTTGATAAGAATGGACTAACGAGAAATATCCATGAAAATATCTTGGGGCGGATTCAGAAGGGCCGAGCCTAACAATGTACCATGAAAGCATGTAGCATGAAACGATTGGTAACATTTTTTAACAGAGTGATCATTGATCATTACTAGTACCAAAATGGAGTAAAATTCCTAAAATTGTGGGACGCTGTTATAAACTTATAATAGTTCCGGAAATTTAAAAAAATGTCAAATAAAATTTGTTAATCATATTAGTTCTTTTTTTTAAAAAAAGTAAATCATATTAGTTATTGTCACTAAATTTATTAGGGAGTATAATGATAATAAGTTAATTCAAAGGATTGACACAATGGTGTAAGGTAAGGTCCATTGTGTTCACATGGGAGGAACAATTTATTTGATAAGAGTTTTTTTATGTATAAAATTCTTTTGATCACGCACAACAAGTGAAATGAGTCTTTGACCCACTAGGTTGGGAGACCCTTATGGTCTTTGATTCGGGATAAAAAAGAATGACTAAAATATATTTTAGATCCATAATAAATATTTTGAATTTTGTATTTGTTACCTAATAATCTTTTTTTGCATTAAATCCTAATAACACAACAATTTTTTTTGTTCATGACATCTTTTTTAGTCTCTAATAAATTAATGAATTTTGTATTTGTTTCTTAATAAAAAAAAATTCATTTGTTATTAGTATTTTTCAAAAAAATAAAAACATATGAATTTTTTTACGAGGGAAAAAACATAAATTTTATTAATTTATTTAAAATTAAAAAAAAATGTGAAGGACCAAAAATAAAATTTTTGTTTTATCATGAAAGAAAAACAAAAAGTTAAATTATTAACAACAAACACAAAATTTATATATTTATTAAGAATCACAAACATATTTTAACTAAAAAATAATGATAATTACTTGTAAAATTTAAAGATTAAAATGATAATATATTACAAAATAGAATGAGAGTAACTTTTATTTAAGAAATTGATTTGATATTTTTCTTAATTTCAAAGATTAATATAGTCAAGTCTTATAATTTTAAGTACAAAAATGAGCGTTTAAACATAAGAAACCTTACACATTTAAAATTGATCATGATCTAAACTCAAAGAAACGAATATAAAAACATGATCTGAGAGATTCTGTTATAGCTGATCGAATATAAAAAAAACAGTGAGGACCTAGGAGTGGAGGATATCGTGTATTAATTTCAAGAGAATCAAGAAAAAGAATCGAGTCATTGGAGAAGAGAATGGAATCGCGAGTGAAGTTGTTGGAGATCGAACATGCTCGCTTCTTTGGAGGCGCAAGAAAACCGCATAATGAGGATGGAAGAGTTAATGCAAACGCAAACCAAAACGCGCACACCAGCAAAAGGAGGAAGATTAATTGTTGGAGGAGGGGCTCTTTGTTCCTACGTTCGATGGGAGAACTTATCCCTATGCGTGGATCAACAGCATGAAAAGGAACAGCATTAAGGTTACAAGTCGTGTTCCTAGCCATGGCAGCACTTCTAAAAGAAGTGCTTTTTACGACGGTTCTGAAGAACTCTTTAGGACAGTTTTAAGGAATAGCATTATGCAGACATCAGTTTTAATTTGGAAATCCGCTTCACTGAACCCAACTTGGAGTGCCTTCAAAACTACAGTGATAAGAAGGTTTGGACCCTGCGTGACACCGAGCCCGCACGATGTTGTGTCGAGGCTGAAACAAAAAAGCACAGAATAGTACTGAGAGAGTGCTGGGCCAGGTTCGAGATGTGTGCTAGTCCTTTCGTAGGAGAATCAAACCATGAACTACTTGAGGGTACTTTCTTGAACGACAAGTCAGGAATAAGATGTGTGTTGAAGCCATGGATATTGCTCAGTTGATGGATGAAAACAATCAGCCCCAGAAACAAGATTTAGGATTGCAATACTAGCTAGTTTTTATGAAGCTCTAATGGTATGCTTCATTATTCATTTTGATGTTGTTGAGCATGGCTCTTATGTAATTAGTTTGATTTTATGAATTGTCAGTGTTTGATGGCACATTCGTTTCTTCAGAAATCTTTAATGAATAATAGTATGGAATTCTTTAGTAATCCAAGCATTCATATGTCTTGTATTGATAAAAAAAACAAGTAACAATTGTGTTTCTAATTATTAGGAGTGTTCATTAACCATCCAATTCAATGTGGATAGACAAAATCGACAAAAAAAAATTAAAAACTGAATAAACAAAAAATTAAATGGATCAAAAAATTGGAAAATCAAATTTTTTTATTAGATCGAATTGGATTTCGAATTTGATTTTAGAAATGATTCAAACTTAACTATACATATGTATGTTTGATTAAAGATATTTAAAGATGTGTAAATATTCTATTATTAGTTAATAAAATATTTGATATTTTAAATTATTCTTTTATTATAAATGTTACCTTTTATTTAGCATTTTCTATAAAAAAAAAATTAAAAGTAAGATTAAAACTGAAAATTAATCTAATCCAAATTATTTTAAATTGAATTGGGTTAAAAATTTAAATCAAATTGATTAAATAATAAGTTAACAAAATCAAAATAATTAGATGAAATGATTTTTCAATTCAAAATTAATCCAATGAATATGCAAAGACTCTACTAATCTCGTATACCGTAGATAATACCACAGTCACTGAGTAATTTTATTGGCAGAGGAAAACAAAGTAGTGGTAGTTTTTGGATTAAGGAATCTTGCTCTCTTTATTTATCGCCTAATTCAAGCCTAATAAGAATGAATGGTCCCCATGCACTGCCTCGCATAATTCCTTCCTCTGTCTTTAATAGTCCCGCGGTGGGAAACATATAGGCTATTTGTAACTAATGGATTTGAGAGATTTGGAAGGAGAGAGAGACTAGATATGATAGATTAACAATTGAAGATTGGAAAGTGAAATATTGGGTCACAAAATGATGGTGGACACTATACAAGACACGTTAAAATAAAGCCAAACAGATAAATTTTCTTTTAGCTTCCTTTTCTTATAATAAAATAAAATAAGGATTAATGATAATTATTGTTCTTGTAACATTGATTAAAGAATTAAAAGAACTTTTTTTATTAGAATGCATAAAATTGTGGTATCTAAATTTTTTTTTACGATCTCTTGTGATTTTCATAATAAATCTTTTTTTTTAGTTTTTTAAGCAATATCCATATGACAAGTGATTAGCAAGACCTATGAAATAAAACAAACAACTAAATGATGTGTAGTGGATATGCGATTTATAGGACTATTGCAATTGTTTATTAATATATTTTGATGATTTTGAGTTGCTTAAAATAAGAGACAAAATATGGAACGCTAGAGAAAGAGAATACTTGTGAGTTTTTTTTTCCGTGTCAGAATATTTGTGAGTTACATAATTTATTAATAAAGACTCATAAGAAAAATTAATTGGGTTGCCGTAAAATTAAAATGACATAAAATTAGATACTTATATAGAACATATATAAAATGCTTTAAAGAGAAACAATAAGGGTAGACCAGATAAATTTTAACAGGCTAAACTTTCTTGTGTTCAAACATTTTTTTTTCAACAACACTTCCTTTCATATGAAAAGGAACTTAAAATGTATTTTTATATTTCAAATTATCTTTATAACAAAAGGAGGTGCGGTAGAATACAAGAAGAAACAGAAGAAAATTGATAAACTGTATAACATTTTATTAGAAATGTGAACACATTACATACTGTACAAGAGAGATATAAGAGAAATATACAACATAGTGTACAAAGATTATACATAGAGGAATTAATTGTAAATTAATTGCAGATTAAGAGATTCTAAATATAGACTAGATTCTAACTATAGACTAAGTTTCTTGAATATGTTCCGCTAGAATTTGGTTTATTAATTTGTTAGATTGATTTGCACCACTTAAAGAAAATTAATCCTCCAACAGCTCTCTATTGTTGGTGGTGCAATTACAGGAATTTGTTTTCAACAGTTCTTTGTTTCCTTTTTCTGCATAATTAACATAATTGGCATCCATGGATAGATGATTACGGCTAATACCCTCCCTCAAACGCGGTCGAGGTTGAAGGCAGAGTTTGGTTCGAAAATGCATGAGAATAGCTTTGGACACGAGCTTAGTAAACAAATCAACAACTTGATCATTGGTAGGAATGTGGTGAGTGGCAAGATGGCTAAGAGAAACTCATTCACGAACATAGTGATAATCCAATTCAATGTGCTTGTTGCGGGCATGAAAAATTGGATTAATAGTCATGTGAAGAGTGTTGATATTGTCACAGTATAACAGTGGAGGGAAGGCAAGTGAAATGCGAAGGTCTTGCAAGAGAAAGGTAAGCCATGTGAGTTCAGCTGCAGTGTTTGTCATGGCCCTATATTCAGCTTCTGTGTTGGAGCGAGAAATTATTGATTTTTCTTAGCACACCATAAGATAAGATTTCCACCAAGATAGATACAATAGTTGATGGTAAAGCTTCGAGTGATAGGACAACCTTCCCAATCTGCATCTGAAGAAGAAAAAAGATCAAGTATGGTATTTGAAGTAAAGTGGAGTCCAACATCAATAGTTCCTTTGACATATCATAATATATGATGGGCCATTTGTAAATGCATAATGGTAAGAGAGTGTATAAATTGAGACGCATAATTAACACCGTATGAAATATCAGGGCGAGTAAGGGTGATGTATTGTAAAGATCCAACAAGCCCACGAAAGTAACTTAGATCATCAAGGGGAGTGTTATTAGACATTATCTTGGTCTGAGCTTCAAATGGTTTGCTCTTTGGCTTACAATCAACCACGTTAGCTCATTCAAGGATGGTAAGAGAATAATGTGACTGGGATAGATGAAGGCCATCAGTTGTCGGGAGGATCTCAATGCCAAGGAAGTGATGAAGAGGCCCCAAGTCCTTCATGGAGAATTCAGATTGTAGAAGTTGAATGAAGTCAAAAACTAGAGTGGTAGTGGATCCCGTGAGAAGTATATCATCTAGATAAAGAAGAAGAATTAGTGATCCAATATTTGAGTGCCAAATAAATAAAGATGGATCAACCTTACTACAAAAGAAACCATATTTAAGAAGAAAAGAACGGAAATGATCAAACCAAGCACGAGGTGCTTGTTTAAGGCCATAAAGAGCCTTTTGAAGCTTACAAACATGGTTTAGGAATTGAGGGTTAGCCATGCCAGGAGGTTGCTCCATGTATATGTTCTCAGAAAGCAAACCATGCAAAAACACATTTTTTACATCAAGTTGTCGAATGGGTCAATTCTCAACAAGATCTATAGTGATGATTAATCAGATGGTGCTTGGCTTGATTACATGAGAGAATGTTTTAGTATAGTCTACTCCATTAACATGGTGATAACCCTTTACAATAAGGCGAGCTTTGAGCCAATCTAAGGACTTATTAGGGTTAAGTTTTGATTTGAAAACCCATTTAGAGCCAATAACATGCAGGTTACAGGTGCGACGAACGAGTTCCCAAGTTTGGTTTTTATGTAAAGCCTCAAGTTCTTCGCACATGGCAGAATGTGTGGAGATGACATGGTGATTAAAGCATACTTAGGATTAGGCTTTATAATTCTGTGTTGTGAGAATGTAACTATGGAATGAACTGGTACAACTTGTGGTAGTTGAGTCTGGGTAGAAGAGGCAGACTCAAGTGGTTGTATTGAGTTAGACGGCCCAAGCTTAAGGTCTGGTTCAGTTTATGAATATTGTGACTCAAGGTGCTCATCTTCAGGAAATGAGGGTTGTTCTGGTTGACCAAGAGATGCAACAGGGAGTTGTAAGGCAAGAGATTGGACTAAAGAACTTGAGCATGGTGGAGTGGAAACAGAAGCTATTGTTATTGTTGTTAGGTCTGCACAAGAATTGGAGTTAGTATAAGGTAGTCAAGAATCAAATATACTAACTACATGTTGTGTAGGGGAGAGAATTGTATTATGATGGTTAGTTTTATAGGGAAAGAATGACTCATAAAAAAAACATGTTGTGAGATAAAAAATTTCTTACTAGAAGGATGAAATCATTTATATGCTTTATGTATATCACTATATCCAACAAAGACACAAGAAATAGTTTTAGGGTCAAATTTGTTACGCCATGTATCCCAGGTGTAAGGAAAACATTTAGAACCAAAGATACGTAACGATGAATAATTAGGGTGTGTGCCATGCAAGGCAAAGTAAGGAGTTTCAAAATTAAGAGAAGATGACGAAAGTATATTAATAAGATAAACAATTGTAGTGAAAGCTTTAACCCATTGGCATAAAGGTGCACCACTATGAAATAACATAGTCATACCTAATTCGCATATTATTCTATGTCTCCTTTCAACCATACCTGTTTGTTTTGGGGTATATGGGCAAGAAACTTGATGTATAATACCTGTTAAACGAAAATGAGTTGAAAGTTTCGAGTTGATGAATTTACCTCCTCCCTTAGAATGAAAAACTTTGATTTCTTTGTTAAATTGTTTTTTAACATATTGTTCAAAAGATAGATAAGCATTAATAAAGTCAGATTTATATTGTAAAGGAATAATCCATGTATATTTTGAAAAATCATCAACCAAGCATGCATAATATTTGAATTTACTAATAGACAAGACAGGAGCGAGTCTCCAATTGACAACTATCACAAAGATGTTCAAATTTCAAGGTCCCAACTACATCAATTAATCCTTTATTCTTTAGCAAATGTAAAGCCTTTGTTTGATGATGTCCTAGACGTTGATGCCAAATATCTGCTGATCCTGATTTGAAACGATTGGAAAAATACAATTCCAACAAAGGGAAGAGAACATATAAGTCTCCCGGTGATAATTGGTTTCCCTGTTTCTCGTTCCTTAACACAAAAATCAGCATTAGAAAACTCACAATTACCAAGGAATTATTTTGTTAGTTGGCTTATAGAAAGCAAATTTTTCGTTAAATCAAGAACAAGTAAGACATCATGAAGAGGTAGAGTAATATTTTTTTTTCTTAATGAATGAGTCTCCAAAACCATGAATTGGGAGAGAAGAACTATCACCAATAAGCACAGAATCTATACATGGATATTGTCAAATATTACTTAACATACTAGCTTTACCTGTCATGTGATTGGAGGCTCCGGTGTCGGAGGTCCATTCTGTTTCAACAATTGTGTTGTCTAAGGTAAGGGATACAAGTGCTTGAGGTATATCATCATATTGAGTTGGTTTCTTGGACACCCACCAACATATATTTGCTATATGGCCCATTTTATCACGACATTTTTCATTCTGATATTGTTTTCATTCTATAGGAGTCATACAATGTTGTCCTGATGGTGGAGGACGTCTCTGCTATGTGCTCATAAGGTTTTGTCTTTTATTTTGGTTCCTGGGTTGTTGAGCCTGAAATCCTCTCCCGGTTGATGTGAAGGTTTGAGAATTCCCTTGATGTTGAGAGGAAAATTGACGAGATTGTTGTTGTTCGTCATAGAAGGCCACTTGAGGAGCAGAAGAGTTATGCACAATGGAATGATTGGAGAACCAATTGCAACGTTGATCATGACTTTGGAGTTGTGAGATTAACTCAGAGTATGATGGCCTTGCAGGTTTTAGCATGGTTGTTTTTAATGTTTCATACTCCTGCCAAAGGCTTGTGAGGAGATAGAAATTTTTTTCTTTGTCTAGGATAGGTTTCCAATTGCAGCAAGGTTGTCACATAGACCTTTGAAAATGCGAATGTGTTCGCTAATACTTTGATCATCTTCCTTGTGGATTTGTTGACGGAGTGTGAATTTACGTTCTTGCGAGTCTTCCGCATATGAATCTTTAAGTGCAATCCAAAACAACGTGGGTAGTGTCTAAGCCAACGAGTCCAAGTGCTTCCTCAGAGAATGTTCCAATTATTATCCATCCTCGAAGAAGACAATTTGCCTTGCGCCAAGTAATGAATTTGTCAGTTAAATTTGGAACAAAATTTTCTCTGTTTGTTGTGTCATTGGAATTCGATGTGGTGTATTGAGTGAGGGCTGGATCATCATTTGTAAGGTGACCAACCAAGTCTTGGCTTTCTGCTAATGCTAAGGCTTGTTCATGCCATGGTCGGTAGTTTGTAGGGGTGAATCTGAGAGTGATGAAATTGCCAATATTGAGGGAGAAGGAAGTCATGTGTAACTTTTTATTAGAAACGTGAACACATTACATATTGTACAAGAGAGACATAGGAGAAATATATAACATAGTGTACAAAGATTCTGCATAAAATAATTAATTGTGAATTAATTGCAGATTAAGAGATTCTAAATATAGACTAAGTTTCCTGAACATGTTTAATTAGAATCTCATTTATTTGCTAGATTGATTTGCGTCACCTAAAAAAAATTAATCCTCCAATAACTCTCCATTATTGGTGGCGTAATCACATGGATTTGTTTTCTTTTTATACATAATTAACACAATTAACATACATGAACAAATGATTAGTGTTAATAAAAACTTCCTTCTTAACCTTGACACACACCAACTGGGTTGGTGCATCTAGCCTAGTAACAAACTCAAAAAAGGGTTAGGTTGAGCAAAAACAACTAAGATAATTAGTTATTTTAAAAAAAATTATTTTATGTCCGGACAACAAAGTATAAAAATTGTTTACTTTTACTTTGCATAAAATATTTATTTTAGAATCCTTTTATTTTTCTCCAATCTAATTTTAACTATAATTTATTTGAATAATTCATGAGAATCAGTTATCAATCCTACTGTACAAATTATAGTATTACCATAAAAAAAATATTTTTCACTTTACCTTTACTGTAAATAATTAATTGATTATTTAGTCAAAACATACTATTAGGAGGGGAAAAAAGAAGAAGAAAGAAACAGGAAAGGAAAAGGAAAAGCGACCTTGCCATCCTAATAAGGATCACACGATCTTAAAACCCACATAAAGTCCTCAAATCGAACGGGTAAAGAGAAAAAGTTCGTGGTCTCAATTTACGTCTATTTATTTTTTTGTTAGTTTTGAGAAGGCCCCTTGAACAAGCAAAATTAAGCACAAAAGCCCAACCCTCTCTCTCGCTGTTGGTCTCTCCTATTTGGCATTCGCAGATCGATTACGAAGGTAGGGTTTTTCCTGTTTGAGGTTTAATTTTATTTCCCCTTCCCTCACCCCTCTTTGATTCATTGTATGTTGACATATAAGAATCTTGTCGTTGTCAAAACTTTGGTTGGATGATCTGATGCCGTTTAGTCAATAGTGTGTGTGATTTTTGGTTACATGAGAGCTCGTGCACCAGCTATGGTTGTTACTTTACTCGGTGAATATCACATCACATGGGTTGATTCATGGAGGCTTAAAGGTGAAGAGATACTGCTTATGCCTGAACTGAGTTTGTTATGTAAAAAAATAAAAATGAGGTGGGCGTGTGTGAAAGAGACGGAATCTGAGAGAGGGTTTGTTTGTGTGTAAATGTTTAGAGGGAAAAAAAATCAGAGGGTGAGAGAAAGCAGGTTCGTGAAATTCAGAGCTCGGTTTGTTGTGGTGAGGAGAGTCTTGGTTTCTGTATGTTTTAAAAAGAAATGAAAAGAATCAGTTGGGGGAGGTAGTGTGGAAGAAATTGAAAATACCCAATGTCATCTGTTTTATCGTCCACTGTAGTATTGCATTTTCACGTATATTGTTTTGTTTTTCAGAGGATGGTGCATGAATAGGAAATAGGTGAACATGTTAGATTATTATCATAAGTTCTACCATGCTTGTGTTAGATTTGTAATGTTGGATTAATACCATCTTGTTATTGTAAATTCTACCGTGCTTGTGTTTGATTCATAGTGTTAGATTTTAAATTTTAAATTGTAGTGTTAGATTGTTAGATCCACAAATGTGTTAAAAGTGGTGAACAGTAATCAGGGCGGGGAAGGAAAAACCCATCCTCGCCCCATTGCCATGCCTACAAACCCCAGTGAGGAGCAAACCGAATGCCTCTTCACTAATTCCCAATATCCCCAACCCCAACCCCAAACCTTTCCCATTCTTTTTACTCTTTCCCTTCATTGTTCTAATTTTTTTCTTCAACCATTTTATGCAGTAATTTCACTGAATCTTATTGAAGATGTTTCTCACAAGGTGAACCTACCCCCTCTTTTGCTGCAAACTTGCATTTCATGGTTTTTTGTTTAGCAAATGGGTTCTCCTGGAATCTATTAGTTTTTTTTCTCTATTTGTTTATTTTTTTATTTTGTGAGTGAAATAGGACTGAGTATGACCGAGGAGTCAACACCTTTTCTCCTGAAGGCCGTTTATTTCAGGTTGAATATGCAATCGAAGCCATCAAGGTATGTTGTTTCACTCCAATCTTTTTCTTCCATGATTTTTTTATCCATCTGCAAGAAAAAAAAGGGTTTACAACTTTAAGAAAATTTTTATTTGATTTTTTTTTTCTGTGTTTGTGTTTGTAAATGGGATTTTATTGGATTGCAGCTGGGATCAACTGCAATTGGGTTGAAGACGAAAGAGGGTGTTGTCCTTGCAGTTGAAAAGCGCATCACTTCGCCGCTTCTGGTCTGTTTATTTACTTTTTAATTATGTTAGTAGATTTTTATCATCTTACTTTGACATTTCTACAGATAAATGTGCTGTTAACTATTAACTATCAGTATACAATTTGATGAAACTAAGAAAGAAACATGCTTGTGCAAAATAATACGGAAATTGATTTGCACCTTAATTGATTTAAGCATGAAACTTCTCTTTCAGGAGCCAAGTAGTGTTGAGAAAATTATGGAAATTGATGAGCATATAGGTTGTGCAATGAGTGGATTGATTGCTGATGCTCGAACACTTGTTGAGCATGCACGGGTTGAAACTCAGGTACTGTAAACCTTATAGCAGATATTAAGTAGCTGATTAGCTAATGATTGATATGTTTTGTTTTATTGTTCACAGAATCATAGGTTCTCATATGGTGAACCAATGACTGTTGAGTCCACAACCCAAGCTCTTTGTGATCTAGCCTTGCGTTTTGGTGAAGGTGATGAAGAATCCATGGTAAAGAACCTCCCAGCTTTGATATGCATGTCTATTTTTGTTTGTTTGCTTGCTTATGCAGTTATGCTACATCTATTTAGGAAAAAGGGTAAAATAGGTTTTTGGTCCCTCTAAAATTTCTCAAATTTGGTTTTAGTCTTCCAAAAATTTTTGCCATACTTTGACTCTCTAATTTGGAAACTTTTGGTCCTCAAAGTGGTTATAATTAACATTTATTAACGGTTATAATTTATAAACCATATAAAAATATACTTTGAGGATAAAAAATGGAGTATTTCCAAATTAGAGGGATGAAAATAGGACAATTTTTTTGGAGGGCTAAAACCAAATTTGGAAAATTTTAGAGGGACCAAAAACATATTTTACTCTAGGAAAAATAATTTATGAACATTTCTTGTGAAGTTGCTTATTATTTATGTATCTGCTAGAAAAACTGATGCCTTATATATTGCATTTGACAACTGTTGATTGGAGATATAAACAAGTGTTATTTACCTAAAAAATTCAGAATGTACAGATATCCTCATATTGCATCAATTGTTGAATGCACAATAATTAAATGTGTAATTCTTCGTGTAAAAAAATTTAACATTCACCATAAAAAAATTTCTTTTGTACAAAATTCTAAATAGGGGTGTTCCTGTTGCAGTAGATCATGATATATGTATTTTAACATTCACCATTTCTTTTTTCTTTGGCAGTCTCGACCATTTGGAGTATCTCTTCTCATTGCTGGTCATGATGAGAATGGACCTAGCTTGTAAGTAATTGTTTCATCTATTAGGCATTAGGCAATGGCTACTTGTGGGTAATTTGATGGAGTTGTCCTTTTTGCTAAAAGTTTGCTTGTTTGAATTTATGATATCAGTCATCTTTTTAAATTGACGTTGTTCCTAGTATACTATATTATGTTTTTCTCTGGGGATTAGTGAAGTTACTAAAAAAGGAATTCTGGACACACAAACATTTGAAGAACAATTACAATTTTTCTGGTTGACCATGATCAAAGAGTATCAAGTAACCACTTATCAACTTTATTAACTACTTGGGTGTTTAATGGTTTCTAAGTTGGACATAATTTTGTCAAGAATTCCTTTTTCCTCTAATTTCTCTCTTTTTTCTCCCTGGTTCCTAGAGGATAACTCATCCTCTTTTGTTGTCACTTAATGCCTTTCTCTTATTGTGAGCCTGCTTGTTTAAGCTTAAAATAAGTAATTTTAAGATTGTGTAAAGTGAGTTTTTGTGGAGATTGTTTTAGGAGCTACTCGATATAGTTTCTCAAAATAATATAAAACATTAAAACCTGACCCTTTTCAGATTGTAATTATCTTGAAAAACTTATGGCTTACCCAAACATACTAACATATGACTGAAGTGATTTTCTAAGAAAAAAATCTTAAAAGAATGCACTGTATATTTTGTCTTCCTTTGTCAAAGGAAGTAGAAACTATTATGTTATTTGCAGTACTCCTTTTATGCTTTAAGGAGGATGCTATTTTAAGTTTATTGATGCTGGTCCTCTTTGCATCCTTTTTCATTTTGGACTTCTTACATTTACTGAATTTAAACATTTTGATTTTCAGATATTACACTGATCCATCTGGCACATTTTGGCAATGCAATGGAAAAGCTATTGGTTCAGGGTCAGAAGGTGCCGACAGTTCTCTGCAAGAACAATACAATAAGGTATCAATGATTATATATTGATAGTTTCTAAACCTTATATTCTGTTTATAACAGTAAACTTATAGTTGACTAGGATTTGAAAATGGAAATAGAGTGAAAACATAAAGAAATCAGGAGACACCCATCACCCTTGGCAGGGCTGGTAGAGTAGAATGAAAGCATGCTAATTACAATACCTACCATTATAAATAATGTATCAAAGAGCTAATACTATTTAAATAATATATATTCATTTTATCTGGAATCACAAAATTGTGGTAATTTTGATTGTCAAATTAATGCAACGCCATTCCCAACTTGTTCCTCCATTGTTTTGGAGTTTGTGTATGCACAGAAGAACTATCTGTCATGCTAGAGTCTTTAAGTGCATGTATGGTTCAATTGTACCTTTAAGTGCATGTTTGGTTCAACTGTACTTTGAAGAAATAATTGCTTCTTTTAGTTTTTAAAAAATAAGTGATTATTTTTGTAAAATTAAGTTTGAACTATAACATGCTGTAAGATGACTTGAAATGAATGCAATTTGGTGCTAATTTATCATGTTGTGCAGGACCTAACTCTTCAAGAAGCTGAGACTATTGCTTTATCCATTTTGAAGCAAGTTATGGAAGAGAAGGTAAGGATAAAATCAGATGCATGTTATGCCAATTGATTGAGGCCCCTCCCCCGAAATGGAATGGAAAATAAGTATAATTGTTTTGTATTTCATCTTAGGTCACTCCCAACAACGTGGACATTGCCAAAGTGGCTCCAACATATCATCTTTATACCCCATCTGAGGTGGAAGCTGTGATAAGTCGTCTATGATTTTCTTTTTGTGACTTTCTGTATTCAACATTTGTGTTTCCTATCATTCCTACCCGTACGTCTAATTATTGAGTATTACGCGGAAACTTTTTTGGTGGATGATGTTTGCATGTGCTACACTTGTGGCCAAGTTGTACACTGTACGAGATTCTGGTGTCATATTTGCTGCATTCAGTCTAGTTGAAATTGAGTACTAAAAGGGTTTCAATGATTTTGAGGAGACGATGAGGAAAAAAAAAGAATTACACATCTATATGCACATTATGTGTATACTATTGAAAGAAATAGGATTTATTTAATCCTTGCAGTCAAAGAAAATTGCTCACCTCAGTCAAATACTTGATTGGATATTTTCTCTTATAAATTATATTATTTTATCATTAGTTTTAAAAAAACTATTTTTTTTCATTATAAATTTTCAGATTCTATTTTTATATTTATGATATCGAGCTATAAATTTTTATAACATTTTAATTATTTTTATTTCCTATGTTTTCTCCTTTCCTTTGTCGTTATAAAAAAAATAGAGGTAAAATCAATCAATTTTTATTCCGTGTTCATTTTTTTTCCCATACTCATTGACTTGGATAGGTACTATTCTCGCGTACTAACTATATTCCTAAATGACATTATTATAGTCGGGTGTAGAGTTATTTTAACTATAATGTAATTGAATTATATTTTGTTACATGAATACGAGATATCAGTAATTTTGGAATTTGTTTAATACCGTGTGGAATTTAAGAAGCTAAGTTCTCAATCAAAAAAAAAAAAAAGAGATAGCTTCTAAGCTTTTTATAAATTGTACATGGTTATTTACGTATTAAGATGGACATTGTAAAAGGAAATGGGGATGCGAATTGCGAAGGGACGATGTTCATGTAACATTTCATGTTTGCAAGGCGGAGAGATTGTGCAACGCACATATGATGTGTGATGTTACACTACTCAGTTTGCTCTTTGAACTACCTTTTCTCTTTTGATAAAAATATCCTTTTGCAGAAACTAGTTTCCGCCATATATTTATATTTATATTCTAATACATTACAGAAGTTAATTTTGATGGGATAATTTTTTACAATATAAAAAGAAAGTTTCCGTAATATATTAAAACACTACAACATCACAGAAATTAATTTAACATTTATGTGTAAAGGAGAAAGAAGAATATTTAGGAATATAAAGGAAAAAAAGTAATGGGTGTGTGAGAGAAAAAGGGTTGTAAATAGCATGGTCAAATAACCGTGAAGAACCTATGCATCCGTACATTTTGAATAATAATAAAAAATATTAAAATATATTTTTCGTGCTTTTAAATATAAAAAACTTCAGAATTTATTCGTGTTAAATTTTCACTGTATTTTTTTATCATCGTAAATTTAAAAGGTGTTATTTTCTCTTGAAATTAAGCTTAAACGAATCTAAAACTTGTCACATTTTATAAAACTTAAATTATAAAATATAATCTATGAGAATTAAAAATTGTCAAATTATAAAAAAAATAAAGAAATAAAATCATAATTTATGACAGCTAAAACCGCCACAAATTATAGGATTTTTAAATTTGTTTTTTTTTAAATATAACTTTCTCCCAAACTCATAACAGGCATCACCCTAGTATTGCCACCCATAACAACCCCCATCAAAACCAACAAACCACCTCCATAATCAAACACCAAACACCACTATCAAACTCAACCGTCCCTGTACGCCTCCAAACACCACCATCAAATCTGGTGGCGTTGGAGTCGGGCGGCGCCGAGGGTGGCTCGTGCGCGCTGGGATGGTGCTGGTTGGTGCAGGTAGTAGCGCGTGGTGGTGGAGGAGGTGGTGCAGGTGGTGGCGCGACGCGAAGGAGATGGGTAAGGTGCTTGTCTGGTTGGTTGTGTGGGGGTCGAAGTTGTGGTGGTGATGGCGCGCGCGAATGGTGTGGGGGGGGGGGGGTGATGTTTGGGTGCAGGTTGGTGACCTCACGGTGATGAAGGTGGCGGCGCTAGGGACTTGAGGTCGACGCAGTGAGGATTCCTAAGATGGCGACAAAAGTGGCACAGGTGTGGTGGTGCCGTGGCAGGGGATGAGGTGCTTCGATAAGGGGAGGCGGAGGGCAGAGAGAGCGACGGAGAAGTCCTCATCACCGGGGGGGAGAGGATTTAGTGGATGCCGTTCTGGAGGGGTGGAAGGAGAGAGAATGGAGGAAAGAAAAACAGGAAATATAACTACAGGTGTTCAATTTTTAATGGACATATACTTAGGTTTATTAAGTCCCGAAAAAAAAAACATTTCAATTTTAAAAAAACATACCAAAAGTTTTACCACATATTTTAAACTTTTCAATATTTATACGGGATGAAAAATATATTTCAGAAGAAAAATTTTAGTGATTTTACATCTTTTGGTTACTCACGATACACTAAACCTAGAAGCAAAAAATTAAGGGTATATTTAGTAATCAATTTAGAGCCCTATAAACAGAAAAATCCCACTTTCCAAATAAATAAATAATATAAAAATATTTTTACAGTAACTATAAAACAAAATTTAATCCCAACAAATGATTTTTTACTCTATTATTTTTTCTCAATATATATAATTATTTATTATTTTAAATTCTTTATTTTATTAAAAATTATTTAATTTTTAAGAAATTAAAACCAAAAAAAATTGAAAACAGCTCTTCTCCCCTCTATTTTCATTTCATTCCGGGGGAATCTTTTTTTATCCCAAAAAAAAAAACTTTATTCCCAATTTTGTTTTATAAAAAACAATTAAATTTTTTTATATTTTCATTTTATCACCTTTCTCTTTATTTCTTTCTTCCCCATTTACGCGGAGAGAAAAGTAATAAATTCATTTAACTTTCTTTTTATAGTACTGGAATTTGTGTTATTAGGTTTTAGGGTAAAAAACTAACGGAACTTTGTGGTGAGTAAAATTCCATTTTTATGTATATAGGAAAAAATGTTATTTTAATTGATTTTTTATTATTATTTTAATTACACATTATCTAAAAATATACTTCTCAACATGTTTTCTTCACCACCCACTACCCCACGATGAATTTTCTGCTATTGCTGTCAAGTGCCAACTACTAACTTTGTCTTTCAGCCTCAATCTCCTTGTTATTTGTTGGCGCCATTACCCAAAAGGTTTCTGCGTAAAACAGAACAGGAATAATTTTTAAAAATGACCCAGATTTTTTATAAAAACATATAGATTCAAATTCAACCAAAGCAAAATTAGTTAAGTATTTTCTAAAAATTCCACTAACGTCTAATATTATTAAAGGAACAAAGGGGTTGTATTCAATTAATAAAACTATATTTGCAGGCGATAAGTACGTAGAATAGTGCCACATGACGTAAAAAGACCGTGTGCATGCACCCGAAAGTTAAAACCTAGCAAAGACAAGACCAAGTTGTTTTTGATAGTCATCCTAGCTCCTAATTAATGTTATTACTTAAAGAATATCACAAAAGTGTATTAAGTTTTAACGAAGACACATTTTCTTTTTTCAAATTATAAACAACTATTCAAGAATGGCAGGCGATAAGAGGGACAGTCCCAAGGCCAATTAATCAAAACACTGAAGAGAGTTTGAGCCATACGACTCAAAAAGACCTTTTTTTTTGGGTCAAAACTCATAAGACTAGTCAGTTATCGTAGGTAGACGATTTTCAGACCAAATATGTATACTACCTAGATGGATTCAATAAATGACCCAAGGCTAAGAACCTCTACATATATTAACTTTGATTATTCCAATTCTGACGGGAAAATCAACGAATTGGAACTGTCTATTCAAGAAAAGATATTTTTTATTATAAAAAAAAAAAAAGAAGAGGACAGTTTTTAGCCTAAAGGAATTCAACGCCAAACTGTAAAACGTATAACTGTGTAAGCAAGATATATAAGATCATCTACGTCCTGTTATTTTTAATATATGTTGTAAGCTTCTGTATATGCTTCACTCATATATGAGAGTTGCAATAAATATATTTTTCTCTTAATTTATATACAGCATGTCTAAGGTGGGATTTTGAAGTACTAATTAGTATTAGTATTAATATAATAATAATAATAATTTCCTTACTTCAGTTAATGCAGAGTGGCATGCCGAGTTTCAAGAGATCATGTTCAAATGAATTATTTGAATTCAAGTTTAGTTGGATAAGATTTATAATTTTTTAAAACTAAATGCATGTTATCAATACAAACTTAAAATTAGAAGTTTTAAGAGAGGGATAATTTCATATATATATATATATTAAAAATGTTTTAAAATTATTGAGATCAACGTATTTTGAATTTGTAATCCGATAATAATCAAATCGCATACCTTTTGATCTAAACCATCCCTAGTGTACTTAAATCAAATACTTTTTTTATTAGGTTGTGTGTTAGATTGACAGGTTTATCTGAATCTCTCTAATCTCTTTTAACTTACAAGCGATATTTGATAGATAAATATTATTTATCCTTTTATTATTAATTTATTGTCTTTTAGTATCAATATACTTAATCATTATATTTCGGTCACAATTCCATATTCCATATATACAACATTTCAACCAGTAGTACTGTACCACAATTCAATAATCATCTACTTAACTTTAGAAACATTGCTCGCAAAGCATGTGAGTTGTGACATAACGGGGCCATCCCGCTCTGAAGATGTCCAAACACATTTATGCACAAAATGCCAAAGTATATATGAACAAAGTCATCTCTGGCAGTCAAATTTAAATATAAGTTATGCATTGTCCAATAACAAAATCTATTAAATTAAACCATGAAAATCTTGAAGCTAGTTTGTTTATAAACCGAATAAACTTATAGAAAGGTAGGGAAAGAAAAAACTGAAAGTTGTAACGGAGTTGAAGAACCCTAATTTTGAAGCCTAATTTGCTTGCGCTATTAGTAAACTGCAGAAACTTCACATATGCTTCCCTAATGCTGCACTTAAAAATGCCTTAATTAGATGAGCTGGACAGTCAAGTTTCAATGGAACAAGTTGAAATCCCTGCAAAACAGCCAAACCATAAATAATTTTGAATTTTATTGTTGCTGAAACTGAAAAGATGATTCCAAACATTTGCAAGTTAATTAATTACTTAGCTAAAGTAGAGCACCACCTAATTCGAGTTGGCCTATATATAGCGAGACAAACAGAATAGACTTATATCTTCTAAGTTCTAACAACAACATAGTCTCAAACTGATGAAGAAAAAATTAAAACAATACTGTGAGAGGACACTTTTTATTTCGATAGTGAAATGAATAAATATCAATAGTTTTATGATAGATTATTAAAATTAAAGTAGTTTTGCAACGTTTTTTTTTATTCTATTTAATTTGATGGCTTCAGTTGTTTATAGTTGTTAAAATCAATTGTTTCAAATTGGTATATATATATATATATATATATATATATGAAGTGAATAACTTACGTTAGAAAAGTAAACTAACTTCATTTTAATATAATTGAACTCTTTTTAATGTAAGAATATATAATAATAAATATAAACAATTAAATAATATTTGAATGATTAAATTAAAAATAAATATGCATGACTTATTTAAGTATAATTTTTTAAAATAATCATGTGACTACTAACTTAAATCTTCAAACATATACTATCATGCATCAACTAACCATTTGCCCAAAACTTTTTTGAAAAAAAAAAAATACAATAAACAGAACGAATGAATCACAACATTATCGTAATTTAATTTAATAACAATAAGACATTTATTCTTTATCATAAAGTTATAGATAAAGTTAAGTATTTGAAATTTGTCCATATCAAACATTCTCTGCAAGCGTTTAAAACAGACTATATTAAAAAAATATCTTATTATAATTACATATATGACGTGACAAAGACATGTTGATAAGAGCAGGTATTGTATTAGTTCAGTCACCCTCCACCAGTTTGGCACTCGTGACTGTGCCAACCCAAAATATATCCAAAAATGAAAGAAAATGAAAACGAGAAGACAAGAGAAGAAACAAAGTACTGCAGAACGTCGCTTTCCGCCCCATGCAAGACAACTTGTCAGAGCACACACTCCTTTTCTGAACACACTGACTTTTCTTTTTTAAAAAGGTATAGCATCTTTCTAACACATGGACCAAGACCAATAAAATAAGAAGAAAAACAAAACACTTAGTTAATACACATTCTCATCTCTTCTATTTCACTTTCATTTTATTTTGTTTTTATTTTTACCAATATTTTCTATCACTTTTTTTCCTTCTCTTTCTGTATTTTTCCCCTCAAACTTTTTCATTCATACAACCCTAAAATGAAGTGCATACTTATTAATGCTAAAAAAGTAATAATAAACCCACACCACACCTCATTTTTAGACGTACATATAGGTAGAAGAAAAAAGAATCTAGTATGATAAATATGACAATGATGCATTGAAAAATACGATGAAAGTGAGTTGAAAAAAAATTGAATGGAAGAATAAAAAAACTCATATTAAAACCATTAAAAGAAAAAAAAAACTAATCACCTCGATGTAGGAAACTCTTTTTGAATCATAAGAATAATCATTCCCCTAACATGCCATTAATTAATAGTATATTGTTTTTGAGTTGACGACGTACCTTTGTACCTTGTTGGCATGATGGAGAATAAGTTTTCTCATCACTGAAAATTCCCTCCACCACCTCCAAAAGCTTGCCCTGATGACGGCGCAGCATTATTGCTATTATTATTATATCTTTCTGCCTCCAAAGAACTCAAGTTGAAGCCATGTTGCTGCTGTTGTTCTCTCTGCGCAACTCCTCCACTCCCACTCATTCCCCTCACTATCTGACCAACACCCAGAAAATCGCGGGTGAGCCTATCAGACCCTCCAATGCTGCTGCTACTTCCACTCATTGCGTGCACTTTTGGGTCCCTATTACTGTTATTGTTACTATGTTCATATGCTTCAAACCCATCTTCGAAAATGGAAGAGTTTCCACCAACAGCGAACGAGTTCATCAGGTCTTGGAGGTTACTGTTACTCTGTTCGTTCACGTGATTATTCCCTCCGAACATGCCACTGACGTAGTTTGCAGCATTCACCAGTTTCGAGCCGCCGCCGCCGCTGCTGGAGGACGCGCTTCCGAAGCTTTTCAACAGCGAAGCGGTGCCGCCGTTGCTCGTAGTTGCACCCATTTGTGCTGCTTTCTGAAGCAGTGCAGTTGCGGACATGTGAGATAAGGCACTGGCATTGACACTGTTGCTGAAGAGAGAAGGTGCACTTGAAGTTGCGAAGTAGTTAGTGCCCTCGTTGTTGTTGTTGTTGTTGTTGTTGCCTCCTCCTCCATTGGCATTGTTGAAGTGTTCAGAGAACGAAGCGTTGCTTGTGTTGTTGGAGAGAAAGGGAAGGCTGAAGGGTGAATTATTGTGGTGGCTGTTGTTGTTAAGGTGATCAGACAACTGCATTAACCCTTGTTGGAAGGGTTTGTTTTGGTCGGGGTGGTGGTAGGTTTGGTTGGGTTCGGAGGACATGAAGAAAGGTTGTTGTTGTTGTTGTTGGTTCGACGGTCGGAAGGGTGAACCGAGGATGTGGTCGAACTGGCCGGTTCGACCGGAGGCGGCGCCCAGGCGGAGGAGCTCGGTGGGCTGGGCGTTAGGGTCTTGCATGGTTGAGATTTGAGAACCGACCTGAGATAGGTTTAAGGCCATGTTGGTGGTGCTTCCGTACAGATGACTGCCAATTCCTCCGCCGCTAAGGCTAGGTGGCTGTCTTGCACTCTCTTGAGCCAGTGCATCGCAGAAGGCCCTGTGGGTGATGAAACTGTCACGCCTGCACTCATCACGTACATTCCAAATAATTAGTTAATTAATCAGATACTTGTTCTTAGGCAAATCACTAACTAATTCTTATGATAAGATTGTTGAATTTGATAATAATAACTTCAAAAGTTATATTCAGATAAATTTTAATTAGTTAATAAGTATAACTGAACAAAAATATTCTTTAATTTATGTTTCATGTTATTAGATCTAATTAGTTTTCAATATTCACTTGGAAGTGTAAGTGTTACTTATGAGTTATTATGAAGAAATATTACATGGTTTTACATTGCTATAGTTATGATCAAGATACATAATTAAATTTTATTAATTCTTTTGTGTAAATTGAAATCTTGACTATTTGTCACATGAAAAGTGACAAAAAATATGACCATTTAGTAGTTTCGGATCTTTTCATTACTTATGAGATAATATATTAATTGAATGAATGAAAAATAATCTTCAGAGGATTATAATAAGAAAAATAAAATCTGAATGGCATATAATTTCTTTTTATATAGTGGTTGAAACTCACAACTTAAAAGTTATTCGGCATAAATTTGCAGATAATAAAAAATATTTTTTTGAGTAGAAAATTAATAAAAACATTAAATTGTCTCAACTGAGTGTATATGCAGGAGCTAATAATTTTTTTTTATTATTACCACACATATAAAGAGAGGGAGGAAATTCTTAATAGAAGATTTTTAAGCTTAGTTTAAAATTTTAAAATAATAAGTTATAGAAAATAGTTCACTTCAGAAACACTATAACAATGATATTAATTTGAAGCTGTTACGTATCTTAAGCATACATAGATTACTAGAATTAGGACTTGGCTTTTCCAAGTTAAAGACAATAAAATTAAATCTTAATCACAAAATCACTTAAAAAATTGTTTAACATACAAATAAAAGAATAAAAGCTTTAATTGACCCGAGGACAAACACTTGCGTGTATTTATGAAACGAGTAATTAGAAAAAGTAATAATATGATAACTCTACAAAGCGAATGAGAAGATAACTAAAAATTTCCAAAAAGGGTACACAACAAGTAGGTGGAATAATTTCACGAGCACTTGATAAAAAGATTAACCAATCAATTATGAAGTGCAGTGTCAATTCAAGGACTTCAGGGTCTGATCTGGGTGTTCAATAAATGGAACCGAAGAATGTGTATTCAATGTTTTTGAGAGTAGAGAAAAAGCTGAACAATCAACAACCATGATTGTGGGATTGTGCTCAAACTGGACTTAGTTTGACTCCAATGCTATCAAATTTGTCAACAAGGTTGTGCCCACTTTGTGTTAATCATTAACATTTATTAGGTACTGCACATCTCTGATCTGAATTCAGCATGACCTCTCGCTCCCACCAAATTAAACTTCAAATCATATGGAAGGAAAAGAAAAATAGTAGTGGTACTATCTGCATTACATACATCAAAACAGAGAAAGAAGAGAGAGAGAAAGTTGGATACTTGATTAGGCCATAGCGTTATCATGAAAAGGAGAACCTGCAAGAGCACAGTACTGAACACATGCATCTAGCCAACCCAGAAGAAAACAAAGCTGGTCACAACATATCACACACAAACACTTACACACATACTCTCTCTCTCTCTTCTTCATGGCATAGCAACACGAGAATACAAAAGAAAAGAAAAGAAATATATATATATGGGAGAAAAAAACAGCGTTGTTTCCGAGGTAAAATTGGAAAGCAAGAGTTTTTTTCCATTAGCTTTATGCCTTTTGATGAGAGAGGGTGCTGTTCCTCCGTGTGTTTGTTCTGAAAGCCCTATGACCAAGGCTGTTTGGAGAGAAGATTCACGTGGGGGGATGTTTCCTTCCATTTCACTTGGTACCAATAGAAAGGGAAGATGACAAAGGAAACCATACGAGTGAGAAGGAACCAACCGAGTCGACAGAAGAATCTTAATCAATCAAATTGCTAAGGAAACCAGACTCACTACTAGATAAAAGAAAAAGCATCTAAGCCCTTTTCCTCACTATAGCATCCCACTGTATACCTATATATTATGTCTTGAACAAGAAGAATCTAATATAAACCCTTAAGCCAACCCCAAACAAGCCAAAACCAAAAACAGTGTTTTCCTTCTTGTGTTTATGGCTAAATTTTGCATAATAAGTAAAAAAGCTTAGTGTTTGGAAAAAGGGTAACAAGCAACAATATATAGCAATATTATATATAATATATGAATTGCACGCATTTTAGTGTTAGTGTTACCTGGAGAAGAGGGTGCCACAGTCACATCTATATTCTCTGGTGCCACAAGTCTTAGAATGGGCTTTCCAATCAGATTGAACAGCATACTTCTTGGAGCACTTGTCACACTTCCACTTCTTCTCACCGTGTTTGCGAGAGTAGTGTTTCTTAATCCCTGTGAGGTCTCCAAGAGCCCTTGAAGGGTCATGGTGAACGCATGTGGGCTCAGGACACAGATAAACCTTTCTCTTTGGCTCTTTTGTAGTCTTCTGCTTAAGCTTCCAAGGCAGGTTGTGTCCTCTTCTGTGTAGCTGTAGGTTTTGCTCTCTTTGGAACCCTTTGTTGCACACCTCACATATAAACCTGTTTGTTGCCATTAGGGTCTTGGGAGATAGTGCTATCACCTCCGCATCTGGATCTGTTACCATGGAAAAATGCCAAACAAAAACTAATTATTAATTAGAAAAATTAATTAATTCACTACACAAGCTATAATTAAAAAATAAAAAGACTGGAAATCAAATTGAGAAAGCTTCAAGACAAAGATTTCCAAAGGCATACATACCCATTTAATTTCAGTCCATTTTAATAAAATTTGTTTTGAAATTAGGGTTCCCTAGAGAATTAATTCACATATACCAAATGAAAAAAGAAAGGTAGGGAGCTAACCAAAAGCAAATTGTGGAATGAAAATAGATAAAATCTATAGAAGGAAAAAAAAATTGTATCATTGATATAGGAAACGATTTAGAGATTAGATCTTAATTTCTGATAATAAAAAATTAAGATACTTGCATGGTGTTCCAGGTTGGTTTCTCTTTTTCTTCTGGGGTGGGGGTGCAGCTGGTGTTGTTGATGAAGATGGTGTCAGGGAATGTTGTTGCTTCATCTGATTCTGATCCTCTTCTCTAAATCCAAAGAGCGACGCTGAGGAAGATGATGCCGCCATATCTCTTATAGCAAGTCCTATATATAACAATTAACCTTCTTCTGCTTCACCTGAGAGAGTGTTCTTTTTCTCCTTGAACCCCAAAACTGTATCAGAATTCTGGAAAACCCACATGCAATTTGAGTCCTCTTTAATTCACATCCCCAATCTCAGAAAGAAAAAAACTCATAAGGAAGAGAATTCTAGCAAAAGAAAAATCTAGAGGGAGATAGAACAGACAGAGATATTGAAGAAGAAGAAGAAGAAATTAATAGCAACAGCAAATACTCAACCCCTCCTCCATGAGTACTCCTTGATGTGATTTTCCTCCTGAGGCTGGCTTGTTATAAATGAGAAATTTGAGCTGGCAGTAATATTACTCAGTTTCTTCACTGATTTGGTGTCATGCAGATGCACCAACACATATACACACACCATTTCCTTCCTTCTTTTCTTTACTTTTTATTTATTATTCTCAGCCTTTTTTTCCTCTTCAAAAGCTTTTCCAGATTTTGCTCCCTTCTCTCTTGTCATAAATGAAATTTTTTACAATATGGAAAATTAATGAGAGAGAGAATAGAAAGAGAGAGGGTAAGGCCTACGGGTCGGTGGACCCAATCCTTAGCCACATAACGACATAGGATGTGTGAAAGCAGCATGAAACAGCTACACCACTCTCTCTCTCTCTCTCTCCCTCTCTTTCTATCTCTTATTTCGTATCTTCTTACTCACTCCCAGACAAACTTTCACTCATCACCCAACCCCACCGGACCTCACACAAAATTCAAAAGGAAAAGAAAAAGGACAATGAATAATGAAACTCTCAAACCGTAAAACCAATAGAGAGAAAATTAAAATAAGAAGTCTTGGTAAAAGAAAAATATATGGAAAGTAATTAAACTGTGTAAAAGAAATAATATTTCTTCTTACTCGATTATAAGAACAAAAAAAAAAGACATATTTGATCTTTATTAAGGAATTAATTATTTTTATTAAATGCGTATGAGTCTCAATTAAAAATAAATATTTTTTAAAATTATTTTTCATTAAAATTTAATCTTATTAAAGAAATGATATTTTGAAAATAATTTTATTGTTTATATTCAAAGTGGGAAAAAATAGTTGCTAGTAACACTTCACAAGGGTAAGAAAGGAACATATAATGATGTTTTGATTTGTAAAGTGGAAAACAAAACACCTGATAGTTGATTGGGTGAGGGGGTGAATGACACTGTTTGTCTGAAATTCAGCGGAGGCAGAGTGTACTGTACTGTTACCATTTAGGGTCACTGACATGGAAAAGGCAAAAAAGTATTCTGAAACTCTATGTGCTGTGTTTGGCCAACTTGGGTTGGGTTGAGTGAGGTCCTTCTTCTCTTCCCTTCTGTTGTTGCATGCAGTGGCTGGCTGGTCCTGGTCCTGGTCCTTCCCAAAGGTTACATCACTCACTATGAAGGGTAATTTCGTCATCTCATTATAAAGTGGGAAAAATCACAATCAGAAAACCCAAGAAAGGACCTAATCCAACCACTATGGATAAACAAATCACAAAGGAATTTTTTTAGATAATCAGAGTGAAACCAAGAGACAGCTGAATTCTAGACCGTGGATCCTGTGGAAACAAAATCACTGTCACCTTTTTCCTGAGATATTACCATGGAATAGAATAGAATAAAGTGAAATGTGTGCTTTTCGGGAATTATGAGGTCTTTTGACAGGGATAGTTAATAATATTATTATGAAGGTTTTTTTTTATATTCATTTTGTTCAAGACAGTTTTTATTCCATTTCTTTGCTTTGCTGTCTTTTCTATAAATTTTATTAATAAAAATGTCAGGGAAGTTATTATTATTTCAAATAATGACAGCTTAACCATAAAGAATTAAGATTTTTGACATTGATATTTACTAGAGATCATAAAGTCAAATTTTGTGAGTCATATACGGGTCAAGTTTATTCCAGGACTACTACAACTTTAAGCATCTAGTCTAACTACTTCATATAGTAGCCGCCTTATCTTTTAAATACCGAGTAATAGTATAGTAGATTTTTATTTGTTTTTAATTGGAGAGAGATTATTGTTAGATATTTGGCTATGATATATCTAGTCGGATCTATCCCCTAAAATGAGTTTACTCATCTAATATTTTTTTTTTTCAAATCTCTTGCAAGTTTCTAAACAATACTATTCATGTGCTTTTATTTTTTGAAGAAAAAAAATCATAGAACTAATTAATAGAAACTCAAGAAGTTTTACATTCAAACAAATTAACAAATAATAAATTATAGTGCTAAGGTTACTTAAATTCGAATGCTTAATCTGACCTCGTTTCCTTAATATATATACACAAAATAAACACGGGAGAGTAAAATTCACTTCGACCTTACACTTTTTTTTAAAAAAAAAAAAAGAAGATTTTATTCCTTAAGTAGTCAAACCAATGACAAGCATATAAACAGGCCAACAAAGCTCCGGTTCAGACACCTAATTTCTAGATTTATAATCCATATGGAAGTTGGTGATGTTATGGTGTTGCTGATGTGGCTATTAATCTTAATTAAGATCAATCAAGCTGTGTTAATTTATTTTTAGGTTGATCAATGAGAAGGGACCCTAAAACAAATAAAATAAATTTTATGTAATGAAGTCCCAATCATCGTTTTCTTTGTTGGTTTCTATTTTGTTGCTTTTCTTTTAGACAAAGATCCAAAGTACAAAAAAACAAATGAAAAAACTTAAAGAATTAAGGTGTGTAATATAAAAGGATAAGAGCCTGCATCCATAACAGTACTGATCTCTGCTTAGTCTTTAAGTCTTTAAAATAATCAAGCACAGGATACAAAAACAATCAATCAAAATAACTATAATGCTAGTTTTTAAAACAAATCCCGTCTACTATTTTAAAATATCTTTTAGTTTAAAAATATATATTCAAATTCAAACAACAAACTTTATTCTACTCCTAGGTCAGCAACATATTAGTATAAGAAGTAAAACTAACAGTTATAAAAACATTGAAGAAAGAATCATACATATATAGAGATGTTATTAAACGCCAAGTACCAACACATTGCACACATAAATAGTTAATTGACATAACATTTGCAAGTATGTGATTTGAAACCCGTATATTTCAATCAAAAGAATTTGGAGACAAGGACTATGGTGAGACTCTTTTAGACTTTTTATTGACAACTCATAGTTCATGCTGCTACACGAAGACGAAGGTCTCCTTCATCAGATGGACAATATGATTTTCAACTGCAGCGGCATTTTCTTCTCACAAAACTAGCCTTGTCTTTTCTCATGAGTTTCTCTCCTGTCCTCTTACTAACTACAATCCAAACGCATTCCTCACGTACATGGCTATGTATTGAAAAAGGTCAAATTCTGTTTTGTTATTTGGGGTCAAAATGTTGTAATTGTAGGAGCTAAAGATCTAGCATATTAATGGGGGGAAATACCTTTTGACACTTCGATAGTTCAATTCTTTGGGGATGAATACAGGTCCTAGAGGACTCAATCTATCTACTATATACAAACTAAAAAAAACAATATATAGAAATGGACCCTACCCCTGAGTTGTCGGGTAATAGGTTGGGCTTATATAGTCTTAATGCGTTTGTTGGTCGAAACCCACATTTACGGACATATAAATTATGGAAATTGTAAATGAATATGAAATTGGGGTGAAACTAGCTCACTCAGTTTAAATTAAAATTAGAGTTGACAAAATGAGTCTCCACACATAGTCCAATCCCTTGGATCAAGTGTGAAAAAATGATTCAATTTGATCCAAAAAATTTTATGGACTGTATTTTTGTAGTCCAATAGCTCTTCAAACAAAATTAAATTGACTCATTTAACTTTTTTTTGTCTAATGTTATATATATTTAAAATAATGGTGGGCCAAAATAGGCTTTGTTGATTTTGGACCTTTAATTCTTGAATCCAACCTAACCCATCAGACTGGACTAGATTGACCCATTTTTTGGGCTCAATATGAGCTAACAGGTCAGGCTCAACCCATTTTGCAAACTCTAATTATAATGCTAGATTGAACATATTTTAAATATACCAAAAAAGGTTGGTTCCACAAACTTACCCCATAAGAATGTGACTTTAGATTTCATTGTCGATATGAAGACTTTGTTGGTAAATAATATGCAAATACTTTTGTAAGCGTTCTTTGAGCCTTGGGGTTGTTTTGACCTTAGGTGAATCTCCAAAACCCATCTCACCTAAACATTCTTGAAAAAAAAAAAACATTTCAAAAATATGAAATTCACCAAAACAAAGTTTGAAATTAATTTTGACATACTGAATCTAGTAGCATATTCAATACACAATGGTTTTTATATGTATTGTTGTATAAAGGGTAAGATGGAAATAACAATAAAAAAAATTAAAAAATCTTAAAAGATGATTTCCCTACCAAATTGCCATTGATCATCTTCTCTCACCACATTGATAAATTCAACCACCATAATCAACCATAACTAACTAGATTACAAACACCATAGTCAAAATTAGAGATGGCAACCGAGCATGGTGGGGATGGGTTTGATGTCCCCCGTCCCAATCCCCGCTTCTGAAAATCGTACCCATCTCTGTACAAGAATGGATATCCCCGTCCTGTTCCCATCGCTAGAACATTGATTTTGTTTATCAATTTGCAATAGTTTTTTCTAAGAGAAATTAAAAAAGCATATGACAAATGGTGCATAAGAAGTGCATGTAATTGGTAAACAAAAAGGCATACATCTTGTGTTCGTATTCAATCCAATATTTTTATTCTATATTAAAACATCACCACAATGTAATTAATTAAATATTCCCTTCTTCTCAATTCAACCTTATTGGCTTAGAGTTCCTTTTCCTTGAATTTGTGCCAGGGAAAACAATTCTACGATTTTGAAAACACTTGGCACAACTAGAGCTGTCAAAATGGGTCAGCCCGGCCCACGTGGGTTGGCCTGCAACGGGTTGAGCTAAAAGTGGGCTAGTCCAACTCGGCCCACTTTTGTGTGGGCTAAAAAATGTCAGCCCGGCCCGGCCCATCACGGATTGGTGGGTTATGCGGGCTGACCCACTTTTCTGCCTTTTTTTTGTAAAAAAAATAAAATTATTCCAAACAACTTAAAATAAAATCCAATATAAAACCAAACTAAATCAAATCCAAACATTCAATATTAAAGTGATTGAAATCTTCAAAATAAACATTCAATATTAAGATAATTGAAATTTAAATATCATCAAAAATAAACTTCTAAATTATTGAAATTAAACATTAGAGTCATGGACTGGGAAATCCAAAACAACTTTCTCTTCTTTTTCAACATCACCATTAATTTCATCTACAAAGACAAAAAAAATAAACAATATCATTAATAAGTCAAATAAATAAAACAACACACATTATTGTTATGATTATCTTAAGAACAATTATTGTTATGCTTTTACCCATTACTTCATATTGATTATGTGAGTGAGAAATTATATAAATGTGAAATTTACTCACATTATTGTTATGATTATTTTAAGAACAATTATTATGCTTATATGCTATAAAACTATACTCATATCTTTGATGATTTCAAAGTTAAGTTAATTATTTTATATTTTACTCTTTTTACTTATTTAAATATTAATAAATATGAAATATACAGGTTATAAAAAATATATGATAAGTTACTTTAATAAATCATAATATTTGATATATTGTATTTTATGATGATAACCCCATGAAAAGATTGATCATCAATATGTTTAATTTTAAAATGTATTCATAATACTTACAAATTTCATTTATAATGAATTATTTATAATAAATTATAAAATAATAAAAAATTTATTTTATAAATATTTTATAATGCAAAAGTTTAATGAATTTAAATTTAAATAATTATAAATTTATATTTACTATTTTATTTTTAATTTATACACATAAGGAGCAAATCATGGAAATTTTCAATAGACTTAAACGATAATACCTGCTTAATTAAAAATATAATTAATTTTTTTACTCAATTTTAATGTAATTATATTAATACGATACTAAATATTTAGAAAAAGATAAATTTATTGCTTTGCGTAGTTGCCTTGCGGACCATTAACAAATTAACAATTGCTAATTCAATTGGGCTTTGCTATTGTCCGGGCTTGCTCTATTACTGAATGTGATTGCCACTTGGGTTGCTAGTTACGAAATAAAAATTTAATTTCTTAACAATTATAAATTTATAATAATAATAAAATAAAATAATATATTATTTAAATTTGGTGGGTTGACGGGCTGGTCCACCAACGTACGGGTTGAGCCCACCTAACTCACAGGCTAAATGGGCCGGGCTGAAAAGTTGCCAGTACCGCTTTTTTTTTAAAAAAAAATTGAGCTCGGCCCACCTCTAACCCGCTGTGGACCAGGCTGGCCCACAGACCGAAACCCATTTTGACGGCTCTAGGCACAACACATGCTCATGAAGTGAAAACCCAATTAATCAAAAAATTAAAGCATGTTCACTAATCACATTCACAAAATATAACAATTAATATTAGCTTTATAAGATTATTTCAAGAAGAACATATAAACAATCTTAATTTATGCAAAATGACATATCACAAACATTGAAGATAAGAGATGTGATGACCCGGCGGTTGGTGAGTGGCGAGTGCGACGTGGCCTAGCACGACGCAATCGTTCAAGTTTGTATGATGATGGGTGGTCGCCGTGTGACTACCCAAAGATGCAAGATCACCATATGATTGTTAGCGTGATAGATGACTAGAGTGAGAGAGATAAGGGTTGGCAGCTAGTGGCGCTAATGACTAGTGGCTGGGTCTTGAGGGCTTCTATTCGTAACTAAAGAAATCACTCAGTTAATATGAACTTGTGCTCATACCTTATCAAATTGGGTATTCCCCATCAAAGTCGGGTGGATACCCACAAATTTGGATTTCTTTGTCAGCCCTAGCCAAAATCCTATAATCAAGAGCTAGAACATGAAATGAAGAAGTTCTTGTGCAAATTATACACTTTCAAATCCAAAGGTATGAATGTGATGCTCAATTAGGCCTTAATTTGAGCAATAGAAAATAAGGGACTATAGGTAAGGTTAAGGGTTGTAAGTGGGAGAGAATGGATTTGGTCAATAGGGCTAAAAGAGGACAAAGGATGCTTGGTTTTTTTTTTTTTAATTTAGGATGTCATCCTTTCAAATTTAACCATCCAATTAAAAACTATAATATCCAATGGTTTACATTACATTGAATCCATGTAATATTTATACTTGTTTCCTCCTTTGGTCCCATTTTGTTTGACATTTTGGTAACTTTTTCATTCTAGTTTCATTGTCATTTTATAATATTAAAGGAATTAAATATTTTCTTATTATATATCTTTAACCATTACTTGTAGAATGAGAAATAAAAAAAAGTATAAATGAGAGAATTAATCTAACTAATAAGAAATTCTATCTTTTGTTACTAGGTATAAGAAACAAATTCCTAATTCTTTAAGACCAATAAAAATAGTGAAATTAATTGGTTTAAGTGGTAGTTAGATATAGTGACATTATTCATAATTCAAGGAAGAGCTTTTTCAATCAATGGGTATGAGTTATAAGGTTAATAGACTTCACAATAAATTAGGAGTATAACTCATACTCATTGGTTGAAAAAGTTATTCGCTGAATTATGAGTAATATGGTTAAAAGCCTTCACAATAAATTAGGAGTATAAAAAGAAATTGGATAATAATTAATACATTTAAAAGTGATCATATATTTTTATAATTAAAAACAAAAGAAAAGATTATCATTTTTTAATATATAGAAACAAAAATAATATATTAAAAGTTTACAAAAAAAAATGTGTAAGGAAAAAATAATTAATGACATGATACATTTGAATAGCTAACATTTGAGATTTGTTATATATATATATATATATATATATATATATATATATATATATATATATATAATATACATTTAAAAGGTAAGTGTATCCTATGCAATAATAATGTACCTAAAGTTATGATAGAGACTGGCTAGTGTCGGTTCAAAACAATTATATCCTACAAGCAATATAAGTGAATCCAGTTTAAAAGGGTTTTTATCGTTCACCTTGCAATAAATGTATTTTTGAAAACAAGCATTAACAAATTAAGGAATTAATAGGTAAAAAAGCTTAGGTCGTGATTTCTATAGTGCCAGTAATTACCTCCAATCCTTATTCTGATTGAACCCTACGATGAATGTCAAAAACTAATCGTTCATCTTAAATTAACAGATTTTGGTAATGAACTATTACTCGTCTCTCCCCTAATTGTTCATGTAAGGTTGAAATTAGAGAAAATGACATAGCACAAAGAAGAAGATGATTAAAATACTTTATTAATCAAATTAGAAGTACACAAAACATACTTGATCATAAGATGTTTTATAAACCCAATTGCTTCACACAAGTCCAAAATTGTAAGCAGTACGATCCTTGACCTATGATTGACTAACATATTCGAATCGATCAATCAAAAGACATTACAGAACAATGAAGCAATTTAATTCAATGGAAAATGATCAGTTAAAATAATTACTCGAGGGGATTACACACTGTTTACATCACATTCACAGCCCTAGATGGTAAAAACTAGTTAGCCATAAGCATAGTAAGACATGAAATTACAATCAAATACACAAAATAAAAGAGAGTATAAACTTTTACCAGTCGAAACCCGTGATCCTCTTCATGTTCTTATCATAATATGTATCAATATTATAAGTTACGATAATATTTTTAAAAACAATCCATTGTAAAATATAATTTTATAGATTATAATTAATATTAGAGTATTATATTTAAACTGGGTCCATTGAATTCTTTTATTTTTTTTACATAAGGGTCGATTGAAAATTTTGGTAACTCTAACACAGCGTTGAAAGTCCATTTCATTAGTTATTCGGCGTAGCACCGCAATTCGTAAAACTTTTGTAATACTAAAGTTTTGCAATTCATAAAAATAATATATATATTTTTGTAACTTAAAAATAATATATATTTTTTCAACTTAAAAATAATATATATTTTTTAACTTAAAAATAATATATTTTTTGAAAGGAAAAATAATATATTTTAAAAATTGAATAATTTTAGCAATTTTAATTAAAATGTTTCTCCCCTTTCCCCCTTTCTCCTTTTACGGAAATATTTATAAAAATTATTTAACTTTAACTATAACTTGAGCAATGGGATATTTATTCATAAAATAATATTAGTGAATGAATTAGATAATTTTCATTGAATAAATCACACATGAATTAATTTTTCACTAAATTTTTAATGAATCAAAATTAATTATTTTAATTCATTTATTATAATTTGAATAAAATTTGTCCAATTCATTGTTATTTTTGGCACGGTGAATTTTGTATCCACAAAAACAATCCTGTTTTCTACAAGGGGCCAAGCAAGTTAGCCTAAAAGGAGTTGGTATTCTCACCTGCGCTTTGCTATTTGCATTCCCATATGCTTTAACTTTTTTGCTGTGCCCTTTCAACAGAAAATACATTTCTGTGGTACAAGTACAAAATATACAACATAAATGTATTTTTGTTGTAATACAAAAGACATACAAAATTCAAAATGAAAATACATTTTTGTGTACAAAATATTCAATTAAAACTTATTTTCATAAGTTTTGTTGTATATTTAATATGCAGAAATATATTTTTGTTTTGAATTTTATATGCACATCATGTGTAATGGAAATACAATTCCAATTTTATGTGCTAAATACAAAAATGAAATTATGATTTTGTGTGTGTCCAACACAATGGAATAATGATTTTGTTTCAATAAAAAAGCAAAATCTATATATTTTAGTTTAGCATATTCCATTAATTTTATCTAATTAACAAAATTTATTATTATTATTATTTCTTTGTTGATTAAGTGCGTGCAAATCAAAGATATTAAACTGGTTTTTTTTCCGTAAATATATATTCTCTCTCTTATTTTTTCCCAATCTACACTATTTTGTAATTTAATTTCCAATATACACTATTTTTTCAAAAGAAAAGATTAAAATATCCAAAAGATATTCATAACCATTAAATATGAGTTATTTTTTATGATAAAAATATATTAAAAATATCTTTAAAAATATTTAATTAGTAATTATTTTTTATTGTCACCCTAATCAATGTCGCAAGAATATGAACGAGATAAGTGAAAAAGAGGACGACAAAGGGTTGTCCAGTAAGATTTGCCGACAACATGATCATAACAAAAACAATTATCCTAACATATCTCAATCTATCTTAAGTTTTATCTTAGCCAAGTAAGTGTAATTGTTTAAGTATTTTATTAATAATGTAATCTAATTATATTAAAAATATTTATATTAGAAAATTCATATTTTAAATAAAATTATTCACCAAAAAATATGTTAAGTAAATTAAATAATAAAACAAAAATAATTATATTTAATAATATCATTTTCTTTAAAAAAATTAAAAAACAAAATTATAAAATTTAATTTAATAAATAGATAATTTTAAAACCAATTAAAAAAATTATATAATATAATATTTATATTTTATAAAATTTGAAATTAAAGAAAACAAAAAAGGAGAGAAAAAGTCTCAAAGTAGTGTATATTGGAAATTAAACTACAAAGTAGCGTAGATGAGGAGAAAATAAGAGAGAGAAGATGTATCTACGAACAAAATCTGAAAATTTTAAGTAGTATATATTAGGAATTAAATTACAAGTGTAGATTGAGAAAAAAATAAGAGAAAAAATGTGCATTTACTAAGAAGAAAAAACCACAATAATTAAGGGTATCCCTGCAAAATCTTCAACGTCTTAATTACCATTATATTTTTCTTAATAATGTGATAAAGATAATTCTTGCTTTTTTGAATGAATTGATGTTAAATCATCGTGAAACTATCTTAGAGAAATTATCTCTTGATTCAAACTTTAATGATTATAATAGAAAATTCAACTAATATAAGTGTAACGTTTAACTTAGATATCTTTTAATTTATTTAGACAAAATTACCAGACACCACAAGATAGGATTTGAGTCATCTAAAAGTGAGATGTAAAGGATAAACTACAGTTAATTTAAAAATTAGTAAAAAATAGGAATAAACATAAAATTAATGAAAATTAAAACATACCACCGATTTTTATTCTTTTATTCTTGCTAGCTGATCATTCTAGTCCCATACATATTACATAAAAAAAAAATATAAAAATGTCATAAACACATTTAGATGACTAAATTAAAATGTCGTGAACACATCTTAACTACTTAGGAAAATATGTTTAAAGAAGTATATTAAAAAGTGGGTGATTACTACTCCTCAGAAAACCTTACTGTGTTACAATTTCATAACTCATGCCAGTTCAAGAATATTTTCCATAAGGGTCTCCCTTTCCCATTACCTCCATTTTGTGATTAACCTTTTGAAGTTTGAATGACTTGAGCTCCTCAATTAGATCTTTCAAATTGTTGTGAGAAGAGAGCCACCAACCTGAATTGTTTTCTTTGTAGCATCACTTAGAGTTTTGACTCTTCTCCGAATTTCTACATATTCTTCCCTCCACCCATCAACAAAGCAATAGCCTTTCCTATGTCCTCCCTCTTCACTTCCAAACTCATTCAAGTTTCTCCATTCTTTCGCCTCCAATTCTCAGCACATCTACCAGCAACTTCTCATTGAAAAA
This sequence comes from Glycine max, assembly GCF_000004515.6. Lineage (NCBI taxonomy): Eukaryota > Viridiplantae > Streptophyta > Magnoliopsida > Fabales > Fabaceae > Glycine > Glycine max. Next base: position 35,142,657 of record NC_038256.2, on the reverse strand, counting down.
CTGGTCTGCATAAATAGGCCAAGTCACCATTGGCAAACTTGCGATGACACTTTCAAACACAGTGTTTATCCCACAGTGAGTCACCACACCTCCAGTGACAGGATGCTCTAGTATAACAAGTTGCGGTGCCCAACCCCATATTAGGTAACCCTTGCTGCTTTCTTGCACTCTCTTCTCAAATTCTTCCAGAAAAACCCTAGTAGCCCCTTCATCAATTTTCCTAACCACCCAGATGAAATCATGGCCAGAATCTTAAAGTGCATGTGAGCTATTTCAACAAGTTGTGTGGAAAAGAACTTGTTCATGCTCCCAAAGCTCACGTAGAGAACAGATTCCTCTTTTCTTAGAATCAAGCCATGTAAGCAACCCTTCTTCTTTTCCTTTGCCTTCTTCTTTGGCATGTCCCCTACAAGCCTTATCTGAATCATCTTGGTTCACCCATAACGAAACCGGTCCTATGCTCCAACTCTTGGTACACATGACTTTCTTGTAATGCTCCTCGTAAGCTCCCTCAAACTCATAAAAGCTTTTGAACAGCGATCCTTAGCTCTTTTTATTCGATTCTGTCATCATCTTCTTTAAATGGGTGTAGCCATTTGGTGCTTTAAGCCAATCCGGGAAGCACAAAACTCTCGCCATCTGAATCTACCTTTGTCTGCAGTGCAAACTGTTCGACGCAGTTCATTGCCCAGTGAGCAACATAACTTGCACCACCGACATAAACCAACCTAGGAATTCCCAAATCAGCGGCAGCATCAGCAGTCCAAGGGTAGAACATGTCAGTGACTATGAAATCTGGTTGCATGTCATGAAAGAGTTGTTGGAATTGCCCTTGGAGAATGAACAGTGCCTCCATGAGTTTGGTCTACAAGGATTGAGGAGTGTCCGCGTTGATGGTCTCCACCCCTTCTGGCAAACCAGGCAGGGGTGGAAACTTCACAAGGTGGGTTCGAATGGATCGACCGCGAGTAGAATCGCTATCGATGGAGCTTTGGAAAATGGCGGCGTTTGCCGATATGCTAATTACCGTGACACCCACGCCATGCATGGCGAAGAGCCTGGCAATGTCTACTAATGGAATTAGGTGACTTGTTGATATAAAGGGAAGAAAAATAGCCTTCAGAATTTCAGCTGCCTCGCCAAAGGATTCCATGATCATCAATATAGAATGGAGAATTTGTGTTTTTCTATATAGTCAGGGATAAAGATTGAGTACTATTCTCGAGAGTCTAGATAAAATTGATGCAGTCTTTGAGAGGCCTCTCATCCGTACACTAACAGTTTTCTCCCCCAGAAACTCCTTTAGTTCTTTCCTTCCCCCTATTTATTCCATGTGCCCTAAGTAACCTTTCCCCAACTAACTCCTAGCCGTTCTGTGTTACAATTGTTACTCTGGAAAATCGAAATAATACTTGTCCCCTTTTAAGTTGTCTATAACATACGCTCTTTAACTAATTGATAGTTGTCTCTCCCCTTTTTAATTCAATCACCAAAATGCCTACAAAAAATATAAAATTTTGCACTTTTGTTGATTTATGATACAGAAATTGATATTGATGCATTGCTCGAGAAAGACTTATTGACTCTAGATGAGGCCATGAAGACTGCTAATGATGCAGTTTTGCTAGCTATTAAGACTGTCTCGGTTCTAAAATCTGTAAGTTTAATTTTCTAGTATACTTCTGGCTATTAGTTTGTATAAAACTATTCTATGGTTACTGATTGAAAGTTTTGCAGGAGATGCACAGAACATTTATAGATAGATTGAATGATGGCAGGAAAGAGGCCAGCTCTTCAGAAATTAATAAAGTAGTTTTCTATGATTTTTACCCTGATAGTTTCAGACCTTTTTAGCCTTGTTTATATTGTTCTTTAGAAAGGACCAAACTTGTATATCAATGTGCTATTTTTTATTATTATTATTCCAATTTTCATTTTTCCATTTCCTTTCACCCATGTGTAAATTTGATGCTGTTGTGTACAGATATTGGAATCCTATATAGAAGCAGGGATTGGATTTGGAGCTGCATATAACATCAAATCTTCAATTTTGCAGTCTATATTTGATAGTCCTTTCCTGGGTGTTGGTTTGAAGGTAACACTCATTTTCCATTTTCATGCATGATAGGTGATTTTTCTATGCTGACATATTACCCCTGCAATTTGTTCAGTGTAGTGCCTTTTTTTTATATTTATTTTAAACATTTAGCTATCATTCTTCTGGTTCCTTTTCCTCTACTGTATAAACTTATTATAATCACTATTTTGTTCAGGATCCAAATAGCGTAGTTATATGTACTCTTGCGTGTTCAGAACCCATCAGGATAGTCATATAGGAATCTTTCTGCATACTTTCCGTCAAACAACAAAATACACAAGGGATATTATAATATCAACAATATATGACCCTACTGTTGAGCCCAACCTACTCATAACAGCAGTCCTTACACTTGGGTAAGTTTGATTTTTTAAGTGTTTTTTGTGGAATAAATTAATTAAGAAGATATTTTTATCGAGACAAAAAGGAAGGCAAGTTGGGTAAATATCTTGAAGATATTAATGTTTGTTGGCAAACTTCTTTTTTCGGTGTTAGGACTTACAAAACATTAGTGTTTTTTACATCTATAGATTGAAGTTCCTTTGATTTCGATGGAAGTAACCTTATTGTTAATGTTGTTACTGAGTTGAGAATACTTGAGATTGAGCATGATTTGTCTACTTGTGACTATTGAAAATTTAACCAGTTGATTTTATCTAAAGAGTTTAAATGACGTTTTGGTTGCTTAATGCTAGTTTTGATATGATGAACTGACATTAATGGGGCAGATTACTTTTTTAGATTTTATGCATATCTTGATGTTAAACACAAGCGTCAAGTTTCTTTCTCTTGTGTATGAACTGTAATGAGGTTCAGACACAAGCACTGTTTTGGTTGTGTATCATGTCAGATTTGCATCAATTGGGGAGAGCAGTGGGATATTGTCTGTTTTGTAATATTTCTTATCTATCTTAATGAACCTTCATATCAAAAGACATGATAAAAAATAGTGGGTTTCATTTCAAGTTGAAGATTGACTTACAATTTGAATTTGACTTACACTTTGTATCAATGGTGCCTGCAAATCAAGGTAAGAATGACAGAAAAGAAAAGATGAGAAATATCTTGAGAGTCAAGGCTCCCCCAAGCAAGAGAGAGACATTCTCTGCTCCAAACTTCCAGTAATTGATCACAATGATGATCTCAATAATCATCACAGCATCCTTTATAACAAAATGTACACACCATGTAACACTTCGATCGAATCACACCAAAATAAAAAAGATCTAGAGACTGTGTAGGTATGAGACTGTATAACTAATGATGACTTAAAAGAATTAATTGGTACTAATTATACCAATAAGATGTATCTATTTTTTGGTAACCTATTACATAAGAACTCTACAATTAAGAGTGATTGGCTTGGAGTAGTTATGGGATGAATAACCTTCTGGAAAGTTTCCCATAAAGTGTGTGAGTGAAGACAAAACATGCTGAAAAGTCTTGTGTTGGTTTGTGGGGTCAATTATTGAGGTCAAAGCTGAAGCAATCAAAGCTGATTTTTGAGGTCTCGGAAAGAGCTACCTAAGGAGGGTTTTGACTGGTGGAGGGTTCTGACCAACAAGGATGTTGAGTGAAAGTGTCACAGGGTGAAGTGTCGTAGTGTGAGAGCTCTCAAGAAGTTGAAAAACAAGGATGTTATAAATGATATCAAAGCAGACCTCTCTCCCAGTACGGTGTGGTTCGAGGATGAATCACCCGAAAGCTGATGGACATGTAACTCCCCGATCGAATCACACAAGAATGAGAAAGATCTAGAGATTGTGCAAGTATGAGACTGTGTAACTGAGAACGACTTAAAGGAATTAATTGGTATTATCTATATCAACAAGATGCATTTACTTTTCAATAACCTATTACATAAGAACTCCATGTGCTTGTCTTGGAGTAGTTATGAGATGGGTGACATTCTGTAAAGTTCCCCAGAAACCATGTGAGTGAGGACAAAATACGCTAAGAAGTCTCGTGTTGATTTATGGGGTTAGTCATTAATCTTGGAAGTAGTTAGAGCTAATTTTTGAGGTCTAAAAAAGAACTACCTACAAAGGATTCTGATCGGTTGAGAATTCTCACCAACAAGAATGTTGAATAAACTATCATAGTGTGAGAGCCGCTGAAAAGTCAAAAATCAAGAAAGAATATTACACACTATAGTCTACTGACTAACTAACCAATAGCTAATTATCCCATCATCTACCGCTGGGGCAATAAACACAAGTGCTGCTAACACTTAATTGGATTTGGGCCTATGCTAATAAACCTTGAAAGGCTTATCCCATCTATAGGCTCGGTTCCTATCAAACTTCATATCAAATGACATGAGAAAAAATAGTGGGTTTCATTTCAAGTGTTGGAGATTGACTTACAATTTGAATTAAAAAATGTAGCGAGTTTTCTAGCTAGCTAAGAAAAGAAATTGATTTTGGTTTGTGTATCTATCCAGTTATTAGTAATGGCTGCATTGATCTTGTATACCAAATTTCGAAATTGGATGATAATTGTGTCTCGTTGATTAAGCAATCATATAGTTGATATAAATTTTGAAAGTACAGTATCGTATATGATATATGGATTGCACAATAATCTTTGACAGTATATTAGACAAAATCCTATCAGTGAATTGTATGGTAATTGCGGATATTGATTATGCAGGGTTGGTTTTATTTTCACACTGGTGGCTAATGGTGGGGGCGATTCTACACGAAGTCTGGTGATGCCTTCTTTGGCAATTCCAAAGATGGATGGAGACATGGCCAGTTTCTCTGCATTAATGCGAATGGGACAAGGTTGGTAGTCCTGTTAGTCTCTCTCTCTCAATTAAAGCTTGGGCAGTCCTACCAACTCTATTGTCAACATATGCTTTTTAATTTTATAGACATGCTGATTATGTTTCCTCCTAAAACAACATATATATGCCCACTATTTAGGTTTGCTTTCTGTCAGATATGATGCTTATTAGATTAATAGATTACAGAGGAAAGAGAAATGTCGAATGGACCTCAGCTTCAACGTGATAACTAAGGGCGTTAATAAAAAAAAATATATTAACAATATCAATCAATTAAGCCTCTTTTGTCATGTATACCACGTGTTTTGTTCATCTTACCATTGTTTTCATATATTAAGTTAAATGTTTTCCTATTTTTATTGATATGACAACAAAGTCTTATCCTATTAGATGGAGTTAACTACATGGATCACACAACATTATTTGATACGGTTTTATTGATAAAAATATATATTTTGTATAATTGAGGTCATCATTCGGAACTGAATATTAGGTTATAAGAAGTCAATAAGAAAGTAAACATGCAATATCACAAACTTGGGTTAAACTTTCTTCATTGCATATTTGAAATGTCAATCTTAAATCTTCCACCTTTTTTATATAAGGTGGACATACCATGCCTGTATGATTGCTTGTCACCAAATTGACTTGTGTGCAACTGGCATATCAACAGGTACACTGAAATTTGGGAACATGGTGTTCTTGTAGATAGCAAGTATTTAGACAGATAACTGTAGCTGACAAATAAGGTGCCCAAAATTTTGTAATTACTGTGAATTTTAGTCTTTTTCTCGATTTTTATTACTGTTTTATACTTCTCTTTTTATGTTGTATAATGGCTGTTTTTGTTGGCAAGCTGTGTTTTGTGGTCTGTTATTTTGCCACGAAGCTAATCTACCCCTTTAGCTTATTTTTCCCACCTATTCTTATAGAATCCATATGTCGAATTTCTTAAGAACTATGAATCCCATTCTGTTTGAGTAGATGTATAAAGCAAATTCAATCGTTGCTTGTATTAGTTTTAACATATGAAACATGGTATCTTGAAGCTTTAGTATACTATATAGCTTACCTGGTCCGTTTTACAACCTAATAAATATCAAAATGATGTTCTGAAACATATTACTGGCATGAGACTATTTTAACGATCGATCAGGAGTTTCATGCCATATAAGCAGTTAAAGAGACCTAGCTACTCAAACTGGCTAGTTCCATGTGCATGGTGTCAAATGCCACAAAATTGGTGTGTATTGATCAATTCACATACTCCTTTTTTTTCTTTTGTAGACAAAACCATGTATTACACGAAAGAAAAATTAAAATAAGATTATGAAGGTGATTCAACTTTAATTAGTTTGGTTAATTATCGTTTTAACTTCAATGATGTTATATCTTACATACAAGCAAACAAAATAATAAATAAAGGTAGTCCATGTTGATTTTGACAACGAGTGGAGTATAATTTAATTTATAATATAGGAATAAATACATCGTCATTAAATATTTAAAGTAGTTTTATTTTTTGAATATATTTTATAGTTACTTTATCTACAAAATTTAATTCATTTTATAGTTATTCTGCAGTAAGATAGGATTAAAAAAATCAAAAAATAACAAGAATTTTATTGGAAGAAAAATTTCACTCCTGCAACTATAACCAGAAGAAAAAAGAGAGATACAAGATAAAATAAATAGTAATGAAGAGCTAAGAAAGAAAACAAGTTAGAAAGGTGTACATAACTCTGAATCTACCTGAAGCGGACACGATTCGATACAAAAGCCAGCCATATTTCAAAATAACCGTAAATTCAACTATATTTAGGAGAAGTTTTATTTATACAATAAAATTTTATAACCTTTTTTTATAAGAAAAAGGATTATCAACACATTCTTTGTCAACCCTTCCTTTATAGTTAAAATTTATTAAAAACTGTAAAATTAGAATAAAAAATACAAAATAAAATAAATAATAATGAAGAAAATTACTAAAGAAAACAAGTTTAAAAAGTGCGCATAACACTGAATCTATCTAATTAGAAGTGGACATGATTTGAGATGAAAGCCTATATAGATAAATTTCTCGAGAAATACTTATAGAAAAAGAAAATGAAAAAAATATATATATTTTCATAAGTTAAAAATAAGTTTTTGAATAAAATAATATGAAATAACTTTTACAGATTAATTTATACACTTAATTTATGGAAAAATTTATTTCATTTTTTTCCTATAAATGCTTATTGAAAATTTATTCAACCATAACCAAACTTCAAATAAGTATAAATTCAACCATATTTACTAGAGAAGTTTTACAAATATGAGATGATAGAAGAAAAATAAAAGATAAAGAAGAATATTGCATAATTCTGTAGTAAGAATAAGATATCTCGATTCAAAATACGAACATCATTCCGAAGGAAAATGCCGGTGGAAACCAAAAAAATACGAACTTCATCCATACAAATTTCTCCGAAAAACATTTTTAGCTGGTTCTCTTCACCACATTCATGTCGGACCCTCTCCGCATACCATCCCTCCGAAGTGCTACAGGATTTAAAAAACATTCAATTTGGTCAAAACCATGGACAGATATAAGTCACTAACAGCAAAATTGGTAATTAGTAATTGCGTTACAGAGCAAAGAAAGGGAAGCGGGGCAATGGTTCAAGGCAGAAAGTAGCACTCGAATCAGCCATCAACATCACTTTCGAGTTTTGACTATTCTCCTCCGTTTCTGTACTTCATTGAGGGAAGAGAGGAAGGCACGGTGGGTGTTGACTTTTGAGGATCGGAAAATAGTTCCACTAGAACATATTACATAATGTTGCACAAAATTGTGCAAATCACAGAAAATTTGCACTGGGAAACACAAAAAATCAGCGAATTGAACAGTGTGTTACATCTTACATTGCCTAAGTGTACTTTTACATGAAAGGCATCTTCCATCAAATGTTGGTTTAGCCAAATTGATTTTCCTATTCAAATCTTTCATCCGAGAGCACCATTGAACTTCCACATTTAAGTCAGAGAAATGTAGCACATGCAATGAATACTTTATTCTTCAACACTCTTTTCTGTTGAATTATGGTGCAAGAGAGATTCAATGCTGAGGAGAAATTTCACCCCATTAAGAACAAAAAATAAAAAGTCATAAAGAGTAGTTTCAGAATGGTAAGCAAAAACAAGGTTAAATTATAAATACAAAGGTTTGAGTATATGGCCAACCTGCATTTCTGAGGAACCCTCCAGGAAACAACCGACAACCTCTTCAAACTGGTTGGCAAGGATAAATAATGTTTCCAATCCTGAAGCATAATTCTAAGGTCGTGAAGCTTGCTATCCATACCCAAGCAACAGTTTGCATGCATCGTACAAACTTGGTTTAAATCCCTACTTGGTTCACAAAGCCCACCAAAATTAGTTGTGTCCAAAAACCTCATCTTGAGGCCAATATCAGTAATGAAAGGATGAACCTTGATAAAGTTAAGGACATCTTGATCATGGTATCCAGGATAGGTTTCTCGTGAAGAGTACCAGAATTTGTAAAACTCTATTGACCTATTATTGGATTTTACATAGTTGAACCCTCCGTTGGGTCTGTTCTGTACATCATCAAATCTACCTGTGAAATGATCACACGCTATCTGGAAATCTGCATCAAGGTGAAACAGTGGAAAAGGGTCCCTGAACCACATGATATCAGCATCCTGGAATAGGAACACCAAAATAAGAATCTAATTAAGACACTTCAGAAATTATCTAGATTCTTCTATGGGTTTTTTTTTTTTTGAAGTCTTGTCCTTTTTATATTTTCCCCTTTACTGAAAAAGAAAATACAGCGTAGGAAGATACAATAAGAACAGCAACAATATAATGCATAACCTAAACTTAACTGCAATGAAACTATGCGCTGATATGGTTGTTCCTATCAGTTGCGAAAATGATTTGGAAAATTTAGTGGACCTTTGCAAAAGCTTGGTATTATTGTTGCATCAGTTCAAATGAAATTCAGAAAAGAAAGTTTAGCTTCAACACACAGTCAGTGTTTACCACCTCTATACATGATGTGTAGAAACTAGAAATGATAAAAAATAATTGTTTGGTTTGAAAAAAACATTCTGATTTCACTTCCTTTTTCAATTAGAAATTACAATTTATAATTATCAATAAAAATTCAATTATTAAAAAATAGCAAAAAAAATGTTTTCTTAAATTAAACAAAAATTTACATGAGAAGGGGTTTTCAATTTTATATGAGCATAATAACTAAGGAATAGAGTTTTACATTAACCACTATAAATTTTAAATTTCCTTATCAAACTATACCAAAAAACAGTAATTCAAAATCCTCCCACAACATTATTTATCTAAGATGATTTATAATTTAGTTACAGTGGTAAATGTACCAAAATTAAACTCAAACAAAAATCCAGTATATTCCATGCTTTTGCCAAAAAGATAACATCCCATATGCATTGCTACAATCAATACATTATTTGTGAAATGCCAACAAATTAGCTCATTAATAGAAACAGAGTCAACTCATAAGTAACCCATTCCCTCAATCACAAAACAGATAAATTTTCCTATTAAGCATTATCATATGAAAACCAATCACAAAAACACAATAAACTTCACAACTTTTGAGAATGCTTCCATGGCTGAAAAAATTAAAACAACGTTAAGGTTTACACAAGTTAGGCCATGTGAGCTTCAAGAGGTTTAGTGATGGAAAAAAATAACTTACTGTGAACACAAAATTGTACCCCATCTCAAGAACAGTACGTAGGAAATCAATCCTTTTCCACATCATCATCAAGTAGCGAGGAGTCATAAAATACGCTTCTTCATGAAAGTCGGCTTCTTCACTAACAAGAGAAAAGCAATAGGTATGTATAACCTGACAGCGTGCAAATGCCTTTTGGTCCAATGCAATAATTACCAAATGATCTAAAAAAGTACTGGTACGATCTCCTATTCTAAAGCTCTCAAGGAAAAGATCGATGACTGAATTTGGAGCTGCCCATGCTTCATTTAACGTGGTCAAAATTACAGTTCTGTCTTTCATGGCAGCCTCATTCAGGATCTTTTCAAGTGGATATTCATTGCTAGTCTGCAGGAGAGTCAATTCAAAAAGAATGATGAATATGATCACCTTTTCAGACAAATTGCACACATAAACAACAACACTACAGCAGTGAAAATAAATAATGCTTCTGAGTGGGGCTGCAGATTAGCATCAAGATAATCTCATGGTAACATGGTAATAAGGTTATGGTTATGCTTATGAAACTGAATAAAACTAATGGATTTAGTGTTTTGAAATATTCATGTTTAGATTAACTTTATTCCTAAGACCAGAGAATGACTTCAGTATGAAAACACCGTCACTGTTAGCACAGGACAATCTATCTATATTTTGTAATGACCAACAATCCAAATCAACAGAGGCTACAAGAATTTATATTGGGAAATCACCAGCTATCGTTTCTAATCAATTAAATTAGTAGTTAATACACCTGTTTGCCCATTTTTTAGATACCAATACCTTATACATGCAGAAGTGTAAGCAACACTTGTGATTGTGAATACTTAAAATAGTGCTAAGTAAACTTGAACGAATCAGATTATCCATCTGCCTGATCATACATATCAGGTGATAGTCCAAATTTTGCCCATAATTAAGTAGCTCGTCTTCCTCTATACACTATTCGACCAACAGGCTACAGCTATTCAACATGCAGAAATTTCAAAAACAAATAAAAAGCAAAATAATAATTATTTATCCTGACTCTTTGCCGAGTAATGGTTTCAAAAAGATCTAATTAATTAAACTTGCAAAGATATCGATTAAAGAAACTTATAACACATAATTTCGGTCGGCAATCATTGTAATTGGTCCTACATTATTAATTACTCAGATTTCTGGCGTCTCTCGATATTATGCATAAAATACACTCTCTAAAACAAAACAAAAAAAAAAGTCCAGATATTCAAATTCTCAAAAGAAATTAGAGCTCCCATTGCATTTCAATCAGTAAAATAACACAGCAAAAGCCAACAAACAAATTCAAGCTAGAGCAACTAGAAGCGTAGCGTGTTTAGAAACTCGTTGGAAAGAAAGAAATCACCTTCTATAACTGTTAGCTTCTTAAACTCGCATGTAAGATGCGGAAAATTACATCCGAAACGTGCAACACACACTATACACAAGGCAATGCAAATAGATAAGACAACGCACTAACTATGTACTAATTATGTACTAAAGAGACAATAAGATAATGCAGTACTTGAGCATACGAAAACGATGAAGTAACTCAATTCGCTGTAACGGTAGCAGGAAGTAAAATGAAAATGTTGCGAAACGCGAGAGAGAGAAGAGAAGATATAAAGGAAACTGACCGCAACGGGATCGTTATACACCGACGGAAAAATGCGAGTAAAGCCAGACAGAGAATAAGAGGAATGGAAGCTGGAGAGGAATCGGTGGGAATCGACGTCTCCGAGGAGGACCAAGCAAGAGAGAGAAACGGTGGCGAAGAAGAAGGAGGCGGCGACGGCGCGCCGGAGGGGGATGGTTTTGGCCTTCCGAAGCATGTCGGCGGAGGAATCACCGGCGGCAAGGCGGTGCGTCGTCGTCCTCTGGCGGCGGCGCGTGAGAGGTCATGTTATCGTTATGGATGTGGATTGAATGAACAGGAATGGAAGTGTGTGAGTGAGTTGAAAAGGCTCGAGATTCGAGGTAAAATCCGTTACGAACGCGGAACGCATTCTCGCGTTACTTACTGTCTGAGGTGTGCACATTGCACCGACTGACTGTGACTGGGTAGGTTTCATTTTGTTTTAAGAGTTTTTAACCGTTTGCCCACGTGGAAATGAAATTTCACCATCAACAAAACCCTTTTTTGTAACTTTCCAAGGAAAACGACTCAACACTCCACCCAGCGTCTTTGTGCAACAATTCCCATCTATCCGACTTTTAAAGGGCATCATCTACAACCAGAGTTTCTCTGCGCATTCAATCAGTTGGTAACCAGAGTTTTAGTGGGAAGAAAACTTTCACTGTAAAATTTAATTAAGTAATGAAAATCTTATTTCGATTTACTTGTCTCGAAATCAAGAATTCCTTAAAAAGTAATTAAAATATGATTAAAAATTTGAGAAAGTTGATTGTGTAATTGAAGGGAGTTATTTTGATAATTTCATTCAAACACATAAGAATGGAAAGCACTGGGAAACAAGGTATTTTTTTGACAACAATCAGAGTACTAGTTGACATGAATGCGGATAGAGAAGTTATACAAAGATAGCAACTAGTATCAGATTAATATATTTAGGAATATCATTGTACACTTGTCAAAATTATATCATTTGACTGATAATATTAGAAGTCTATAAATAAAAGCCAATTTTGGGAAATTGAAACACTATAAGTTAATTCCTCAAACACCAGCAAGTCTATCATAAAAAATTGGCTATAAGTTCGGTCGGTACGTATGTATTAAATTCTCATCCTTTATGAATTCATATTATTGCACATTTCTAAATCATTTATTCTTTTCAATCTTTATTTTTTTCTCAAAACTTTACTTTTCCAATCCTTACTTCTTATTATTATCAAAATTATTTAAAAACTAATCATTAAATCGAAAATATTTTTATCAAAGTTTCCTTATTATCTTATAAACTATGATATTATTGTAATTTGAATGGATATATTTATTGAAATTATAATTGTGATTTGCATTAAGTACTAAACAATTCTTTGATAAATTGAAAATTACGAACTTACTTGTTTAATAAAAAAGAACTCATAATCGAAATTAGATTTTATGTCTCATCTTTAAATATTTTTTTATTAGTAGAAACATTTAGTGAAAATTCTTTTATTGTTTCGAAAATATTTTCATTTCGAGGAATAAATACAATTTTCACGATTAACAACGTGGTACACCCGGTGGGACTAGTTTGCCAAAAAAATTGATTTTAAGAACAAGTCTTAATTATAACTATATGTTGTTAAGAAGTGGTAAAATGAAAAGGTTGTAGGTATTAGTCATACAAACAATGACCTTATAAGTATAAGTGGCGAAGACGTGATGCACTCACAAATTTAGACAAACGTCATCGAAACTTTGTTGTCACAAAATAATGTAGTATCAACCACAAACACCCCACCATTTTCTACTACGAGACCATAGGGTATGCCACCAGCACCTAATGAAATGAACATACCACAATTTAGTCTGCCTATGCTCAAAGTCAAAATTCAATACCACCTATTGTGGTCAGTAAAAGAACTAATATGCTTTTAGAACTTGGGGGAAATAGTCATTCTTTTGACGCTGACTAGTTAAGAAATATAAGAGTTCCTATCGAGGATTAGATAACAGGAGATAGCAGCATGATATCTACATGTGTTTCTAACAAAACATTAGTAGTCTTTAGTCAACAAATAGACCATAGTAATCATGAAATGGTTAATACTTTAACAAATCATATGGCCTCAATCTTAAATCATATGTTAAGAACTACCAATGAGAGTTATCAACAGATGAATGATATTTTAACTCAAATAGGAGATGTTTTGACCATTCCTAGAAACCAACCTGGGAATAGACATATAATTCAGGAAATATCAAGCAAGATGGACCTATTAGTAATAATAATCCTGAAATGAAGTTAATGTCTCTATACGGATATATGAATGACAGAGAACAACCAAATCTTGTTTTGGTTAATAGAAATCTTAATATAGATGAAGTTTTAGCTAATATGCAACAAAATTAGATGCTTCAAGGACAAAATGGTCCAAACAGAGGCTTAGGCCTCGAAGCAGTTCAAAACCCTCAAATTAATCAAGTGATTGAACAAGTTTTGAATAGGCATGGTTTCAAAATAGGAAATGCATAACCACTTCACTTTGTTTCTACCTTCCCTGATTATATTTTATAATCTGAATTACCAAGAGGTTACAAGGTGCCTAAGTTTTCAAAATTTGTAAGAGAATTAAAAGAATCTATTGTAGAACATGTAGCCCGTTTTCAAATAGAATGTGGTGATCTAACCATTGATGAATTTTTGAAAATGAAATATTTTCTTAGTTCTTTAACGAAAAATGTTTTTACTTGGTTCACCATATTACCACCAAATTTGATATATACCTGGGCACAACTAGAAAGAATGTTCCATGAACATTTCTTTAGAGGAGAGGCTAAAGTTAGTGTCATGAATTTGGAAACTAATAAATGTTTCAATAGTGAAACAATTGAGGCTCGGTGCTATACTCAAATTTTTGAATATGAATTGATCAGGATGACTGCTACAAGTCTAGATTAACAGGTTAGAAATATGACACAATTAGCAGAAAGAGTAAGAAGAATTGAGCAAATAAAATATGAAAAAGAAAGGCATAAAAGATTTGATAAAGGTGGAAGGGAGAAATTTGCATATTTGAAAGCATATAAAGATAATGATAATTCTATAAATTATCAACATTTAGATGTTAATCAAGAGGAAGATGAAATATGCATGGCTGAATTATAGCCTAGACCTCCCTATACTTGTCAAATGTTAAAATTAGATGAAAAACATAAATTTCCTAACTCGAAGTATAGTTTCAATATTACTAAGGCAGATAAAATATTTTATGTGTTGTTGAATGACAAACAAATTGTCCTTAGTGATAATCATAAAATGCCTACTTTCGAACAAAGAAAAGGAAAAAGATATTGCAAATTTTATATCATGTTTGGACATTGGACTAATAGTTGTTTACGTTTCAAAGACATGGTCCAAAAGACAATTGATGAAGGATGACTGAAGTTTGAGGAAAAACCAATGAAAGTGGACACTGACCCATTTCATATTCAGGCTAACTATGTCAAGCCCGTGCAAATCATGATGATGAGGGCCTCGATAGGAACATCAAAAGTAAGCGCTCTTTTGTCTGAAAAGGAGGTAAATCAAGCCCTAGAAGAGTTTGAAAAATAGGACGAGTCAGTTTTTTCACTTGTAAGAGAATCATTGGTCGATTTTCTATCGAAGAAACAAAAATTTGAGAAAGAGGTTATGCTATGTCCTCGTTGTAGTGTCGTGTTTGACAGGTCGATAGCTAAAGCATTTGAGGCATCAGAAATTCGAAAAAGTTTCCAAAAAGTGCCAGAAACAGAGGTTAAAAAAAGGTAAAAGCAGAGTATAAGCATGACTATGAGCTAGGTTCAAAGGCCCTACAATTTGTCTTAGAATAAATCCTACGTCCCTCAAGCAAATGTTCCAACAAGGGAACAAAGGATATAGTTCACATTTTAAAGAGTTTGAAGTTAATAGTTCAGCGCTTCGAAGGGGAGGAGCCACCGATGGTTTGAGGAAGGGATATTACGACTATCAAAATCCTCCTTAGGTGAATCGAAATATGTCGAAAACCTAATGGAGAGGCATCTGAGGATGAGGAGAAATGCGATATTGGCAATGCAACATAAAAGTGGTGTCAGACCTTCAGTCTTTGACAAAACTAGCAAAGGTCCACCCTTTGGGTTTGAAAATAAAATGTCAATCAAGGACTATGAGGAGAAAGAAATGATATTTAACTCTTTTTGTGTTTGGGTTTGAGGATTCATTGGAAGTCATATGTGGAGTCATTTCAATATTACCCGCAGAATATGCAAAAGAATATCAGAATAGGAATATTTTGAGTGATTAGGCTAGAGAGGGTTACTTTAATGATCTTTCTCTAAGTCCCAAGGTTGTTTGGGTTACATCAGTTTCTTGTTTCACACCACATCGAAATGCTGTAATTTTTTATCCACCCATTGATGATATGCAATGCCATATGAAACCACTCCATTTGACAACAATGGTGGAGGATCAAATTATTAATAAGATTGTGGTCAATGGAGGGGCTGCATTCAATATCATGTCAAGGTCAATGTTGTGCAGGTGTGACACCCTCTACCCCAACATGAAAATGTAAAAAAAAAAAAAAACACATAAAATGCAGAATCTAATTAAATCAATTTTATTGAATAAAATCGTAAGTAAATCCACGTGGATAAAAGGTTCACATTTGCGTTAATCACTAAATTAAAAACTTATCAATTAAGGGTATGAAACACATCTCCAGCTCCAAACAAGGCCATCCAAAACTCCAAAGAATGAATTAAAGACTTAGTATGTGAAATAAAATGATAAAAACTATATGTCCAAAACTTCATGCAATTAATACAAAAACCCGTGTCATAATGTCCCATCCTATTAGAGCATTGTGTTCCAGTGTCTTCTAGCATGAGGCTCTTCATAGCCATCCACCTAACTATCTGCTCCCACGAATACAAAGTTCAAGATCATCACAGGATCCAAACACAAACAACACACAGGAAATGAGTTATCACATTCCTAACTAATAGAGAGAAACGAAATAACATAGATATGTGAATGTATGAAGGTTTTGATGATGTCAAGATGTAAGCAATACAAGAGTACTTCAAGTCAAAATTCAAGATCAAGAAAATAAGATAAGACTTAGTTTATTATTGTTAAAAGAATCTCTTATTGGTTGAAAAGGTTTGGCCTCAAAACATGATTTTCAAAATGATTACAATAAGTTTTTAAAATATTTTATCATTGCTAAAATAAGGGTTTTTCCACTGGTAATCGATTACCAGAGACATATTACTATAAAGGCTTTTTAAAAGAAGTTTGAAATTTGAAATTTAAAAATTATAATCAATTACCACTTTCTTGTAATCGATCACCAGTCAACAAAACTTTAGAAATTCAAATTGAAAAGTCATGACCCTTCAATATGTAACTGTGTAATCGATTACCAAGAGACTGTAATCGATTACCAGTAAGATAATTTTTGAAATATATTCTGAAAAGTCACATCTCTTCAAAAAAATTTGAAAGGCCACCAAGGGCCTATAAATATGTGACTTTTCTACGAAAATCTTCAGAGTTTTTCAGAACTTTATTGTATTATTCTCTCAGAAACAAATCATTGGTCAAACACTTGCAAATCATTTGAGTATTATTCTAAGATCTTCAACTTGTATGATCTTTTCTAAAAGAGAGAAAAACATTTGTACTTTCTAAAAAAGATTTGTTGTGATCAAGAGACTGTTTGTGTCTTGAATTGTGAGAATCCTAAACACAAGGGTGAGGAATCCCTAGGTGGCTCAGAAGTTGTAAAAGAGTTTTACAAAGATAGTGAAAATCTCAAGTGAGTTGTTTGAGGACTGGACGTAGGTACGGGAATTGGCCGAACTAGTATAAATCAAGTTTGTAATTCTCTTTTCCCTTATCTCATTTATTTTATTGCAATTAATTTTGTCTTGCACGTTTAAAGAACATTGATTAAATTGATTGTTGCTTCTTCTTCTGCATTATAACTCTACCATATATCATTTAAAGAGGGGATTAAAACTTGTTAGTCATAAATTTTTAGAATTTTATTCACCCCCCACTTAAGTTATTGAGGCCACTTGTCCAACAAGATATACATATCATACAAATGAAATACAACTTACATAAACATAACACGTCATTCCACCACTTATCGCGTAACATCTCATCTCAACACTACATGTCTCACACATTTTCACATCATTCACGTACTCAAGGATCAAAACACAATATCACTCAACCAATCAATATCGATTAATACACAAATGTTATGTAACAAATATACTAAGACTCAATCATATATGCAATATGATACTATGTCAGTGAAAAACTTCGTCAAGCGCTCAAGAGTACATGACAAAACATACCACACATTGGTAAGTCAGGTCACTCTCACTAAATAAAATCATGGGGAGACCAGTCAGGGTCACGCTATTTTGTAAGAATGCTCCAACTATGTGGGATCGACACAAGCTTAAATAAACACTCAAAACGGGTGTATTTACTCCCAAGGCCTAGACTCTGAAGAGTCCGTCAGGGTCTCTCCCTCCTGATTCAGGTCCAATCCACCCAAAAAACATTTAGCACACAAACTTTATCTATGAACTATACAAAATACATGACTCCTCAATTGTTCTCAAAATAATTTTAGCTCACCACGCCTCAAAGTGATTAAACTTGTCGAGTTCCCACAATAAATCTCATCATAATATTCGTCGCGCATTAACTTGTTGTTCTTAAAGGGTCTTACAGTTGTATGATTATACGGTTCATTGCTCACAAATCAATGCACACAACATCTCAATACACATGTATCTTACAATTTATCACATACACACAATCTCAATCACAATTTCATGATCCCAATATAACAATTTATCATGCTAATCTAGTAAATCTTATGTAAAACACAAATGAATTATACAAAAATGCTTCTTACAACATAGGGAGTAAAACCCCTCAAACAATTTCACATAGTCATATCAAAATCAAAGAAAATCAAAATCGTAGGTTCAAAAACACAAAAAAAAGCACCAAGATCACTTAATTTTACTAACCAATTTGCATCAGGGCATTAATTGGCCCATCAAACACAACAATCTCGTAATTATAATCATAAAAGAAGAATTATAATACGGTAAACATCCTAAAATAAACCCCAATTTGATCCTCTAAAGATCCCTACACATGTTCGTTCTAACCTCAATTGCGATAAATTCATCCCTTACCTCTAAGCGGGCTCACGTATGTAGTCCAGTAGTGATAACAACATCTCTAGCAGTTCCTTAAGATTTCTCAAACTTTTTCTCTAATTGCTCTACTAAGGTTTTCAAGCGTTAAAGAGAATGAGAAGGGATTAGAGCCTCAATTTCATTGCTTGCAAGCAAGGGGAATTTCTCTATCCACATACATTATTTCATAAATCCCAACAGTAGGTATGTGAGGAAAAAAGTTTCCAACCTAGTGTTCAAATTTTACAACGATCCAATGGTTAAAGAGTTTGAAATTATAGTTTGACTGAGACAAGTTTGGGTGTATGCGGGGAAAAGAAAGAGTTTTGGAAGAGAAAGAAGGAAAAACGAATTTGAGAGGAAGAGAGAGTGTAGAAACATATCGTAAATGTAAAAATGACCTAATATGTCTTTATTTATAACTAGGGTACTCTCAATCTATTATTTACTTTATTTTATTATTTTATAAAAATAAACTTTATTTTACTCCCTATCAAATAAATGAATAAAACATCATTTCTATTTTCTAAGAACATATATTTATTTTATTTACCTTAAAATCATTATTTTAATTAATAAAATTATTTCTTCTTATTTATTTACAAAAACCTCATTATTTTTTCTAAAACTCTATTTATTTTTAAATAAAATCCTTTTTAATTTATTTTACAAAAAATTGAGTCTTACACAGGTTTAGGAGGACTGTAGAGGATTTGATTCCTTATAATATAGTGGTGTCAGATTTTTGCGGGAAAGATTCAGATTCCAAGGGGGTGATTTGCTTGGATGTTTTGGTAGGTAGGAAAAAAAGGCCTACGGTGTTTTTGGTAATTTCTTGACAAGCCAATTTCAATATGTTGTTGGGAAGGGAATGGGTCCATGAAGTTGGAGTTGTTTCATCGACAGTCCATCAAAAGTTGTTCTTTTGGAATGAGGATGGCAAACTCGAGATGGTTGAAGTGGATCAATCATCATATGGAATTTACACTACCTTTGCGAGTGAAGGCGATGAAGCAATGGCGAGGACCTCTCTGTTCGAAATCGAAGATTCATTTTATGTGAATAACAAATCAGGTGACGAAAAGGACAAGTTCTTTTGCTGGGATGTGAATAGAGGTTTTTTGCCGATTAACAAGGCCGTTGAGAAAACGACCAAAGTTGAAGAACCATGACTTCAACAAAAGCATATGCGAGCTTCATGGCTCGCTTATCGGCTTAGATAGTCGAAAATAAAAAAGCAAACGACTATTGCAATCGTCAAAAATGAAAAAATGACTATCGTAGACGTTGAAAAAGAAAACACGGCTATTGCGGTTGTTGAAATTGGAAAAGTGATAACAACTATCTAATCGATTCAAAACAAATAAAATTAGGAAATTCTGCAGTACAAGATTAACCTAGGTCGACTTAGAGATACAATTCATTTTGGTTCCTACTTTATTTCACTTATAAACAGCAAGAGGAATTTCAATGAATAGTTTGTAGGTAGTGGAAAGAAATGCGAAATTTAAAATGAAATAGAGTTTTAGTTGTAGAACACAAATAGAATTGCACAAACAGGTTGCAAAACATATTCAAAATCATCAATCCAATTCACCAAACCAATGCAAATTGAATTATCACAGTTCTGCGGAGAATGATCAAGTTGTGAAAGTTCAATCAATGTCATTAGAGTTAATTCAATCGAATTAATCCCTAAATTCATTGAGATCCCAAATTAGGTTGGAATATCATCCAAATAATCTATGATTAAGTTTTAAATCAGGAAAGAAATCCATAACTTAATTCGTTTTCAATCCTAAGCATATTCATAATCATGAAAATAAAAAATAGGATTAAAGAAAAAGATAAACATTGACACAAATTAGAAATATTAAACCCGAACTCAAATTCAGTCTTGCTTGGAGTGGATCCTTGAATTGATTGAGTGTTTAGCATTCCATGATCATCATCAATAGAAGATCCACAAAATTTTTGCAAGAAAAATGAAGAACATAAGTGAAAAGAGGAAGAAGAATGAAGAACAATTAATAGAAAAAGAAAGAAAAAAGTTTGATCCTAAAGCTCACACAACAAGTAACTAAATATGTTTTTGTACATAATGAAGTAACTAACTAACTAACTTCCAATAATATATACAATTACTACTCAGAAGGAAGGGATGGACTTTGATTAGTCCCATCTAATCTACCCAATTAAACTAATTACACAAAGCAAAACCCAAATTCCCAGCCTAATTATTCAAGTGCAGAGGTTTTGACTTCCAAGCCTAATTTGACCCACGAAATGGTAGAATTGGCCCAAGCATATTTGTGGAAAAATTTGATATATTTTTCTTAGCTTTCCAGGGACTACTCATATGCTCCATTTGAAGTTATGTAGTGTCCTATAGGCCCTGTACAATGCAGATAGGTCAAATATGCACAAAAATCCAAAAATAAGTCACAATTATCAATTATGCTCAATCATTTGCCTAAGACCAAAACTAAGTTAAAGTGAGAAAATAAGGGTCAAATAAGTTTCAATTGAGCTAATAAGAATAGAAAAATACTAAACTACAAAGACTCAATCAAAAAGCAGCTATCACGACCGTTGAAATAAAAAAAATGGCTATTGCGACCATAGAAAATAACATGATGAATGTTGATGCCATCAAAGAATAAAAGAAAATGATGGATACCAATGCCATCAAAGAAGAAAACAAAATGATGGATATTGATGCCATCAGAGTAAAAGAGAAATCGAAAAATGTTTCTTAGCGAAAAGGTGAAGATTTGACTTGGATTGTATTTACGATAATTCACCTTTAGGCTTTGAGAAACCAATGTCCTCATGATTAAAAAAGATGGAATCTTAGGATCCTTTAGAAGAGATTAACCTAGGGACTAAAGAAAATCAAAAATCCACTTATTTAAGTAAGTTGTTAGATGTTAGGCTTCGAGAAAAAATAATTTTTTATTACATGATTTCAAGTACTATTTCACATGGGAATATGAAGATATGTCTGGACTCAATAGAGAATTGATGGAACACATATTGCCTATTTGTGAAGGTAAAAAACCAATGAAGCAAGCACCAATAAGATTTGCTCCTAATGTCTTAGAGGGTATCAAAGCAGAGATTGAAAGGCTAATGAAGACTAAGTTTATTTGAACTACAAGGTGAATTCTTGGGTTTCATTATCCATCAAAAGGGAGTTGAAGTAGATAAAAATAAGGCAAAAGCCATTTTGGAGACTTCCCCTCCAAAGAATAAAAAATAACTTCAATCATTATTAGGTAAGGTGAATTTTCTCAAAAGATTCATTTCTAATCTATTAGGAAAAACTAATGTGTTTGAAACATTATTCAGATTAAAGAATGAAGTTGAATTTCGATGGGAAAAGGAACACCAAGAAGCCTTTGATGACATTAAGAAATATCTTGTCAATCCACCAATTCCAATGCCTCCTGGGAAGGAAAAGACTTGAGATTGTACATTTTAGCATCATATTTGTCTATTGTAAGCATGTTGGTGCAAAAGGATGATAACGACTTAGAATGTGTTATTTATTATCCAAGTCAAATTCTTAATGATATCAAAATATGATATAGTGCAATAGAAAAATTGTGCTTATGCTTGTATTATTCTTGTACCAAACTCAAGTATTATATAAAACTTTTTAATGTTCAAGTACTATCTCAAATAATGTTAATAAATTTATGTTATCTAAATCTATTTCACATAATAGAATAGAAAAATGGACCCTTGCATTGATTGAATTTTCCCTTACTTTTGTGTCATTAAAAGATATTAAAGGACAAATTGTAGCAAATTTCTTGGATGATCATTCAAACATAAAAATATTGGAATGTTATATGGGAATTAAGCCTTGGATATTATATTTCGATGGATCAAAACATGTAAATGGAGCAAGAATTGGTATTGTTTTAATTTCTCCAAGTAATACACCTATGAAGATCCTTTTCGAAATACAACCTGTGTGTTCCAACCATGAAGCCGAGTATGAGGCTTTAATAATTGGTTTGGAAAAAATATTGAATTTAGGTGCAAAACATGTTTTAATTAAAGGAGATTTTGAGTTAGTCATCAATCAATTAACTCAAATTTAAATGCATTAAAAGTAATTTACTGAAGTATTTTTCATATGCATCTAAGTTACTGACTCAATTTGAAGAGGTTGAACATGAACATGTGTTTTAGAGCAAAATAAAGAGGCTAATGATCTGGTCTTATGACACATTAATAAGGTAGGCAGCCGAAAAAGAGGTAACCATCCCCTATTAGTTAGTGTGAAAATCACAATCATGATTAAAATATGTTCCCAACATATTTAATGCTAGTTAGACAAGATATTAAAGTAATATCTAAATATTTGCTACAAAAATACTATATTCTTGAAAGATGTTACTCGAATACAATATTTTGTGGGGCATCAGTTATCTCTGTTATGTAAAATTTGACTAAGTTATGAAAATCCTATTTAAATATTCTTGTTTGAGATGAGTAGAAGAATCTTGTCAAAAGCGATCGAAATATGGTAAACAATTTGAGAAAGTTAATTATGTAATCAAAGGGAGGTATTTTGATTGGGATTGATAATTTCCATAATTTCATTCAAACACGTGAGATTGGAAAGCATTGGGAAACAAAGTATTTTTCAACATCTCTGATATTACTTAGTTAATTGGAAGCTGAATCATACAAGATTATGTTATTCGGACCATATATTGTAGACAGAAGGAAACCAAATAAGTGTGGATTGATGGCATAAAACTTTGCATCGAGAAGTGTTTGGAAGCATTATGATAGTTACACAATTACATAATCTATGAATGCAGGACTCGGCCCTCGTTTCACACATGGGGAATCAAACACCAATATTATTCCCTCTTTTTTCTTTTTATTAATATAGTGTCTCATGCCTTGCACAACCACAACCATAATTATTAAATTTATATTTTATAACTTATAGGATAATTTTTTATATTATTTTGAATTTGTAATATATTAATAATTATTTAATTTAAATTTTATTAAATGTATATTAGTAGATATGTTAGTAAATATTTAAATATATTTTAATAAACTATAATTAGCATGAAAATTAGTATTTAGTTCTACAATTATATTTGGTATATTAAACTTTTATTATGAGTCCATGCATTAAAATAATTGATGAGTCTAGAAATTATGAATCTTTACATTGATATCATATAAATAGGTAATTTATATTTTATATTTACTGTTTCATGGAGTAAAATTATAAAATGTAAATAAAAAAGAAACATTTCATTATACAATTATATTAATGAATTTTATATGTACATTATATTATCACCTAGCAATAAAATCTTTATTTTTAATAAATAATAAATATATTTTAGAGAAAGAAAAATGAACATGGAGATAATGTTTAATTTAAAATCTAAAAATTAAGGTTAAATTTTTTGTATAGTATAACTCTATATCTAATGTTCTATTTCTTTTATGAAATTCCTTTTTTCTAAACTTATCGTATCAGTATAAGTTGTAAAAAAAATGTTAAAAATAAATTATGAAATGTTATTTATTGGAAAAAATAAAAAACATTTAAGTAATAATATTAATATTTATAAGCTTACCTTAAAAGAAAAAGGAAAACGAAATAAAATGAAAAAATGTAAAAATATTTTTGAAAAAATAAATACTTTGAATTTAAAAAAAGGCCTATAATAAAAATTTGTTTTAATTTTTTACATTTTACTCTTGGTCAAAGACTTGGTTATGTTTTTCATTACATTATCTTTCTTATCATATATCAATAAAAGATTCTTCTTTATTCCGCACACATAATAATCGTTCATGTTAGATAATATCTAACACTTAATAATTAATATTTGTTATTACATAATTCAACTAACAATTCAATAAGAAACATAGAAATCAAACTAACAAAAAAAATATGGTCATACATTTTTCATATATATATATATATATTAATATTTGTTAGACAAAAAAAATGCCTAATAAATAAATAAAAATATAAATGAAAAAATATCAAAACTTTTCACAAAGGGAAAAAAACGAAAAAAAAACTAAGTTACGTATAAAAAAATAGTATAACACATTTTTGAAAAAAAAGAATTTGAAAAATTAGTAAATAATATATGGGTTTACCCTCACATTCATCTCTTATTTGACTTCGACGTTTTACCTTTTTAAAGGCTATAAAGTGAGGAAAAAAAGATAAAATAATTGGAAATGCAAGGTATGTCAAAGAAAGAAATAAATAAAAAATAACGAGTGTGAGAATGAATAATGAGGTGAAAATATAACAAAAAAAAAAAGAGTTATGAACTTACCCATATTTTAGTGTTTTTTTCTTGTATTAATTCCGCCACTATTACTAAAAAATAAGGAATGAGAGAGAATTAAGTGTATAGAAGAAAGAGGAGTTAGTGCAAATGAAAAATAAAAAGATTTGATGATGAGAAACTGTCATGCACACGCGTATATACAGAGATATTATTCAAATTATCAATTGTAAATCAATTTCAATCAATCTTTATATATAATTTGAAAGTTTAAATAATAAACTCCATATCAATTATAATTATCTTAATTAATTAATGTAATTGTATATTTTTAGGAATTAATATTATAACTATATTTATTATTAAGTAAAAATGTTAGAATTATTATAAGATTATCAAAATTATAATAATTATGATTATCATGTTTATTACTAAAATATTATCGCAGATATTTTAAGAAAAATGCTTTTTGCTACGAATATTTTTTTTTTAAAATAACACAAATAAATGTCATTGGTTGATTTCTATGTCTTTTTATTCAAATTATATAATCATTTTATAATTCTGGTACTCTTAATTAATATTTAATACAACACAATAATTATAATGTTTATTATAAAAAAATATTTCATATAAGGTAGTGTATATGAATATTTGACGTGTAATATTTGACTACTATAATTAATGTTACCCGACTGAAATATATGGTCAAATTATCTACATTTTAATTATTTTATAGTATATAAGATTAAAATAATTAAAATGTATATATTTTGAGATACACTATCTACAATTTTCTGCGGTACAAAGTATGGATTAACAAAAACAACTTTTATGAAGGAAAAAAAAACTTACGGATAAAACTTCCGTTGCACCGACTCTGTTGGTTTTTTTATTTTTATAAGAACTCATTTGTGGTTTATAATTTCATAATTTTTATATTTTTAATTTTTGAAAATGATTTTTTCAGTTTTTTATTCTTTTTAGTCGTTATAATTTGTATTTTAATTTTTTTTTAGTATTTATAGTTTGAAAGTAATATTTTTAATTTCTATAATTTATATTTTAATTACCTTTTAATCATTATTAAAAAAATATAAAAATAATTAATTACAAATTAGTTATAAATTATAAATTATTTTTTATTATAAATTATCTTACGATAAATTGGTTATAAATTATTTATTAATATTTTTGTAGTTACTAAAATGAAATTAAAATATAAAATATTTTAAATTATATGGACTAAAAGAGAATTAAAATAAAAATGATAAGAATTAAAAAAATAATTTTTAAAATAGGAACTAAAAAAATTAAATTATAAATTATAAGAATTAAAAACATTATTTTCAAACCATAAGAATAAAAAAGATAAAAATCATCAAATTAGGAATGAAATGAATAATTTAACGTTTTTATAAATTAGTAAGTTTTCTCTGAGTGGATTGATATCAACAAGAAAAAAAATGAGTTGCGTTACATTGTTAGCATATAAAAAGAGGAAATACAGTGGCAATTGTAGTGCGAGAGAGATTATAATATACCTAATATTTTTTATATAATCTAAATACTTATAATTCAATAATATACTGAATATTTAGAAGAAAAAAAAATACACTATCTGGACCACAAGGCGATAAAAACATTGCGCAGGTTTGGTAAGGAAATAACCCGAACCAAACCGGTCACACATGAGCGAAGAAACAAATAGGCAGAGTGATCTGATATAATAAGCTATTTTTCACGCACCATTTAACAATTCTCTAAAACCCCCTTCTCCGATTTAAGCTCTTTCCGGTCCCAATTTTGCAGATTCGACCGATCTCGCAACAGGTTTTTCCATATTCCCTTACTTGATCTCGCAATTTGCTTTTCATTTTCATTTGCCGGATTGATTCCTCGATTGCGCGCTCATTTGTTAGTTCTTTTTTTTTTCCTCTCAATTTTCTGGAATATTGTGATGATTTATGAATCTGTGTTTCCTGTAGATTTGGATCTGGCGAAGCAGAAGGAGGATTGTCAGAAATTGACGTTGGATTTGATTCGATTCGATTGGATAGAGTAATGGCTGCTCCTGTGCCTCCCGGGGCACCTAGACCCGGCAGTAACACAGCACAGCCACCTCCCCCTAATTACATCCCTAACATTAGGGGTACTCCTGAAGCACTAGCTGATAATATGCAGAATTTGAATCTTAATCGGCCTCCCATGACCTCAAATCCTGTTTCTAGACCTCCACCATTTGGTCAGCCGCCACCTTTTTCTTCCTCGGCCCCTTCGCCGGGGATCCCTGGTTCCTCGCCTCCATTTTCACGACCCGGTCCACCTCCAGGAGCAATGGTGAGGCCTGCAGGGCCTCCTACTGGACCGCCATTTTCTACAGTACCACCAAATGTTGCCCCTGGAAGGCCTACTGGGCCACTTCCTGGTCAACCTCCGTCTTTTGTGTCAAGACCCCCTCCCAATTCTCTCCCACCATCCAGTTCTTCGGCTTTTGGTGCCTCGCCAGTTTCTGGGGCTCCTCCTCCGGGCCCAATCAGTTCACTTGCGCCACCTCCACCAACTCTCGGTGGTCGTCCAGGTCCTAGTCCAAGTCCTTTTATTTCGCCACCAATTAGTACTCCCCCTGTCTTACCCCCTACAAGTGCATCCGGTAATTTGATGAGTAATGGGCCACCTGTATTTTCTGCTGGGCCCATGCCAGGTCCCCAACGCTTTCCGGTTAGCAGTGTTCCACAACATTCAGTTGGACCTCCACCAACAATGAGAGCTCCTCCCGGCCCTCCTGTTCAGCCCCAGCCCCCATATCCCAATGTAACTCAAGGAATAATGCAGCCTCCAAGTTCACCTTTTGGAGCACCTACTTGGCAGATGCAATCTCAGCAGGTAGCACTTCTCTACATCTGAACTTTATTGTATTGGAATGTTTTTTATCCAAATTTTAGCTACAATATATTAGTTGGTTTCAAAAGTAGAAATTTTTTTACAAGTAGAATTTTATATCAGAATCTTAGTGTTGCAAAGAGTCTTGGAATAGCTTAAAAACAGGCATTGGATATTTAATACAC
Source organism: Glycine max (assembly GCF_000004515.6). NCBI lineage: Eukaryota > Viridiplantae > Streptophyta > Magnoliopsida > Fabales > Fabaceae > Glycine > Glycine max. The sequence continues at coordinate 35,114,773 of NC_038256.2, read as the reverse complement.
CCAGAGAGTTATAAAACTTAAGTATACACATTTAAAATTGTTGATTCTATGCCAAGCATATTGGCCACATTGTAGGATCAGTTTATATTTATAGATTCTGCTCCTAATTCTAACAAAAGACCATTTTAGTTATGGGGTATTAAATTTGGTCTTCAGAACCATGTAAAATTGTCTGACACAGCTCTTCTAATTTGTGCACACAGGTTTGTATATTGGTGTTTTAGAACCTGTATTTTGTTATTGTGGATATTGCCTATTCATATGGTGTTTTAGAACCAGTGTTTTGTTATTGTGGATATTTAGACAATGAATATGCATTTGACAATGGTAAACATTTCATATCTAGTACCCAAACTGTGTTTTAATATGCCCTATATGCATTTATCCATCTTTTGAAAAGTGGTCTGGATTCTGATTATTGGGAATTATGTAGGTAGCACCACCTCCTCCAGTTCCTGGTCCTTCACAGGGTCCTCGGATGTTTGGCATGCAACCACCACTGCCAAATCAATCTATGACTACTACCATATCACCTGCTGTTGGTCAAACTGGAGCCCCCATGGCAGGGCCTTCCAAAATTGATCCCAATCAAATTCCAAGACCTACTCCAGGTTCCTCAGTGATCTTGCATGACACTCGTCAAGGCAACCAGGCAACTATTCCTCCGGTAGTCATCCGAAAATTATATATGTTTTTTCTTTCTTTTTAAAAAATGAACTAGAGAAAGAGAGAACTTGGCTTTATGTTGACGTTGAGGCTTTGCTAAATGTGCTTGCATGTTCTTGGTTCTTGGTATTATCAGTTTCCTTTTCTCCATTATTATCTTTTTCATTTTATATTACTCCTTTTTCTAAAGACAAAAATTTATAGTTTCTTAGCTGATGCTTTCTGGAAAGTCATTTACATTGCATAATTTGCATTAATATTTATTTTTTAATTTTGTACAGCCTGCTACAAGTGATTTCATTGTAAGAGATACAGGGAATTGCAGTCCACGTTACATGAAGAGCACAATAAATCAGGTCATATCTAATATCTACAATGTTTTTTAGATTTAAACAAGGTCATGAGAGATGCTAGGATTTCTCGGCTTCTTGCTTGTGTTGTTTGTATAGAGGATGAGTTTTGGTGCAGTGGTAAGGTTGCTGCCTCATGACCTCAATGTCACAGGTTCAAGTCTTGGAAATAGCCTCTCCACTTGTGGGGATTAGGATGTATACATCTATTTCCATAGACCCCATTAGGTGGGAGCCTCATGCACCGAGAACCCCCCTTTTTTATCACGTGATTTTATAGAGCTGTATTTTTGTGGCTTCTATTTTGTGGTTGCTTAAAAGGATTTGTTCTTCTGATGTATTTTTTATGGTTTGGCTTTTGAAGGGATTTTTTTTTTCTCTTAAGAAGATGCTTCATTCTATTGCTGTGTTCTTCTCTTTCTAAAAAAATTTCTTTTAATTGAAGTGAACTTTAGTCACACAATAATTTTCTGAGGTTGGTTACTTAAATTTGAAAATGTAGAGATTTCTGTTGTTATTTTGTATTGATTTTCTTTCATTTGCTTTGTTGAATGAAACAGATTCCTTTCACTGCTGATCTTTTGACAACATCAGGAATGCAGTTGGCTATGTTAGTCCAACCTTTGGCCCTTCCACACCCATCTGAGGAGCCCATTCAAGTACTGATGATTTCTTTCTTTGAAGTTTCTGCATCTGGTGTTATTTTTTGTTTAAGTGCTAGTCATAGATGTTTTCTGTATTTGTGTTTTTTCTTTTTTAAAGAAGTTAGGACTTTGCTTTATCTTTCTCAAATGTTTGATGGCCTGCTAGCTACTTGTGACACATCTGTTTGGGGAAAAGTTGCATACTGACAGCCTTTGGGTTTCTTTGTTCATATTGTAACTTTCTGTTTCCTTCTCACATTTGCTAGTATTTCCTTCGGGAATGTTGAAAAATATTTCCCTTCTTTCCTATAGGTTTTTCAACTTTTAAACTTTATACTAATTAGATCAGTGACTTCTTTTAATCCCAAAAATACTGTCTTCAAACCTGTTTATGTACAGTTGTAGTGGTGAATGTAAGCTATGTTATAATATTCATTTAGTTCACTCAGTTATCATTAAGTTTACTCTGTTATTTCTGACATATTGCCTTCATTGAAGAATTTGTGTAGATTTTTTAAAAAATAAATCTTTTGGCTGAATACCTACTATTATAGGTTGTTGATTTTGGGGAGAGTGGTCCTGTCCGTTGCTCTCGTTGCAAGGCTTACATAAATCCCTTCATGAAATTCATTGATCAGGGAAGACGTTTCATCTGCAACTTGTGTGGTTAGTACTATTATATCTGTTATACAATTGCTCATCCTACTGTTGTTTGTTGTCATATACTATGGAAGCTGCGAATGACATGGGATATAACTTTTTACATTGCTTTCCCTTGGAATGAAGAGAGGAGAAATGGGAAGCTTTATTTTGTCATTGGCGGGTAAAATTAATAGTGGTTGGTTGATAATTGTTGCTTGTATCACAAGTTTCTGCTTTTGAGGCACGAATTAGTTAATGCTTACTTTTAAGGATGCATTTGGAAGAACTTATTTACAACTTATTTAGGCTTATCTTATGACATATGCACTTGTGTAAATGTTTTAAAAAACTGATGAAAATAGCTTATGGTATATCAATAAGTTGTTTTTAGCTTATGAAAATATCTTATGAGTTATGACATAAGCACTTGTATAGTATAACTTATAAAAACAGCTTACAACTTATATGAAAAAAGTTTAACCCTATTTGCTCTTCAGTAATAGAAAATACTTAAATATAAATGCTTACATGATAAACACTTGTTTAATAATCCTTAATTACGATCCTTACCCCAACACACTCTAAATGTGATTAGGGGATGATGAGGGCTCCTCCTTAGGAGAAAAAAAGGAAATATAATGTAACGAGAGAAAGAGAAGACATCAATGGAGTGAAGCTGCGTAATTCCTCTTCATATCTGTTAAGGAAAACCCTTTAAAAAATCAGCTGCTGTGTCAATGAGATGCCATCAAATAATAGCATATATCGTTTGTTACATTAAAAATTTAGCCTCTTCAATTCTACCGTCTACCAAAACCACTAAAACTAGTCACCAAGTTTTATCCAAAGGACTTAAGATCCCTCATTCATCAAAAAGGCTGAACAATTTCATAAACGCTGAAGAACATGTAAGAATAGATTCTGATCAAGTATGCATGAGTCATGACACACATATCAGGGTAAACAGCCTTGTGTTGCATGTGATCCTACAATGTGCAATTAAGATGGAAAGTAGCTCTGATCAAGCTTTTAGTTTTTTTTAAGAAAATTCACTGGACCACTTATATGGCCTCACTATTTTTCTCATTATTCTAGCTTCTTTATGATAGGATTATTCAATATTTTGCTTTTGGTCTTTTTGTGACATGAACATTTTGTTGTTGATATATGTCTGTTACAGGATTTAGTGATGAAACTCCACGGGACTACCACTGCAATTTAGGTCCAGATGGTCGGCGTAGAGATGCTGATGAAAGACCTGAGCTGTGTAGAGGAACGGTTGAGTTTGTTGCTACAAAAGAATTCATGGTTAGTATTTGTAAAATATACAAGGCTATATACCAAAAAAATAAAATATACAAGGCTATATGAATATGAATTTTTGAGTGTGTATTTCTTTTATTGATTGTTTATCATTAGAAAAATGATCAATTTAAATAGTTTGAATGTGTAATATTTGTTGAAATTGAGGTGACATTTAGTCCTTCATGGTTAAAACCTGGTCCTTCTTAATCTTAGCCTTAGCCTTAAAACACAATTACTGGTTGGCAGTTGTTGAAATACACTTTACCAAAAAATTTAAGGTGTAGGTAAGATTGTCAAACTCGAGAGTTTATATAAACTCGATTTTTAGACTCCTAATTGTTTACATAATAGAAAAAGTAATATTAAAAAATCTATAAATAACACTTAACAAACTAATCTTAACACAACAATAATTTAGCATTTCAACTTCATAATAAAGCCAAATAGCAAATCACAATAATAAAGTGTAGGAGTACATTAGTACTGTATAAGATAATAAGACCAAAATACATAAATGACCAAATTATATGTAAGTTCTTAAAAATTAAAGTGAAAACATTTTAAAAAGGAGTTAATTTCTTCAAACTATGAGTCATGGTAAAATATTGTCATTGTGGGGTAAGAATTATAGTAGAGTTGTCAAAAACAGGTTGGCCCGGCCTGTTGGGCCCGATCCACCCCTTAAATGGGTCAGTCCAAACTTGCCCACTCAAAGTTGATTGTAGAAAAAAGTGGCCCGACCAATCATGGGTTGTGGGTTAAACGGGTTGGCCCACCAACCCATCTAAAATAAAATAAAAATATTTTTTTAAAAAAAGAAAATTCAACAAAAAAATCAATTTTTTTAGAAAAATATATTTGAATAAATTAGAAAAATATTAGTTAAATTAAATATTCCACTATCCACACATCACAACTAGACATTATCACAAGCTAGAAGTCTAGAACTATAATAAATTTTTTTTAAAAATAGTCTTGAACAAAATACTAAATAAAATAATGTTGAACAATATTACAAAATTCTAAGAGTGTATTTTAGGTAAATTTTACTCTATTTTTAGTTAAATAAACAAAACCCATTAAAGTCTTAAAAAAATATTATAAAATACTAATAGGTTACTTTTTAGGTGAGTTAACCTGGCCCACCATGGGTTCAACCTGGATGGATTGGGTCAAGTTTTACAATCAATTGCAAAATTTTCACTCTTTTTGGGCTCAGCCCGGACCAGTGATGGGCCAGGTTGGCCTGTGGGTTTGGGCCCATTTGGAGAGCTCTAAATTATAGTCGATTTCAAACTCGTTGACTTGCTAACTGACTCGAGAGTTTATGTGAATTTACATGAGTTTACCGAGTTTACCCAAAAAAGAGTTTACTAGAAAGTTAACTCGTGTTGTCTACATAGGCTCATAAAATCTTAAGAATTTAAGAGTTAACTTGAGAGTTTGATAACCATTGGAAAAGAAACTAAACTTGAATAAAATTGTCACTACTTGGATGCATAAGTGGAATTTAATAAGAGAGCAATTGTGACTGCCTGAAAGTTGATATTAGGACCATAGGATGATCTCATTTCATGAAAAAGGATTACTGCATTACTTCATAATAGGATTAATTATTCCAGAGGTAATCAGGTGAGTCGTTTTTCATAAATAAGATAATCCACTGGTCTTTTCCAATAAAAGTTCCTGAACTTCTCTCACATGGCTTGAGAACAAATAGGTGCTTTTATGGTATTTAAGCTCCCCACTTATAATAACCAATAAGTGAGGCCTAAATATGAAAATTATACCCAGTAACATTTAAATGGCCTAAAGCCCAAATGGAAACATTAAAATTTTAGAATTAATCCATTATTTTAACAACAGACTTATCCCACCAGGTGAGGTTAATCTAGTATTTTGATTTATAAAAAATGTTCCTAGCCTAAAATTATTAACAGATAACAGATTACTAAATATCTAAACCTCATAATTTTTGAGCAATTGTACTTTTGTAAATATCTAGAAAATCTCTCTGTCCCAATATCAACTGTAAATAAAATAGAGACAATTTTGTTCTTTTATGTATTTTAGTACCTCTGGTACTTATTTATAATATATCACCTATTTTTGCTGAGCAAAAAAAATTTATTATGCTATTGCTGCCTGTTTTATAAATATCTGTTTACTCTTATTTGAGCCATGTTTCTTTGATCTTCTGTATACTGATAATGTGTGGTTGATTTATATGTTTGGCTTAATTTATTTCATGTCTCTAAGCAGTTTATGCTTCAGTCTGGAATAAGTTTTATATTTCTGTTATTCTTGATTCTTCAATTAGTGTCTGTGATGATGACTGGTGTGTGATTCACTATTTTCTGTAGGTCCGTGATCCAATGCCTGCTGTATACTTCTTTCTCATTGATGTATCCATGAATGCTGTTCAAACTGGTGCAACAGCTGCAGCTTGCAGTGCCATAACTCGAGTTATTAAAGACAAAGACCTTCCTGTGAGTTCTAACTATAGACAACTTATCAATAATTTATATATGACAGTTTGTATGATGCATTGATGCTTAACATTTTCCAAATTTTCTTTTGTTTCATTGGACTCGAACTCATTGCTTCATTATACTCTGTTTAGATTGGAAAGGGATACCTTTAAGATTCTTCACTCCTAGCTCGCCTTAATTGCAGCCTAGTTAGTTGCCAATGTCTTGGAAAGGGATACCTATTGCAGGGATGACTAGAAAGATTGAGTGAAGCATCGTAGTGTGCAGCTACCGTGATGTTGGCTAGATGGTTGAGATTCCACATTGACTAGAGATATGACTTAAGTAGTGCTTATAAGTTATTAGTTGGGCAGTCCTCACCTAGTCTTTTTACAAGCTAGTTTTGCAGGATTGAGTTAGGTCATAAGTGCAAATTCTAGACTATGTTTTCTTGGAACTTGGAAGTGAGAATGATGTTATTCCTAGCAACCAGGAATGAGTTTACTTAAATTTTCCCCTTATTTCTCTTCATCATTTGTAATTATACTTGTGATTTCTTTACATTCAACACACATGCTCTACAACAGTATATATATATTATAGAGCTTAAATTAAATATTTTTTAGGTCCCTAACTGAATGAGTGAGTGGGGGGCTTAAAAGGGAGAAGTTTGTATGCTTCAGATCTTTGTTTCATCCTTTCTCATTCAAGGATTCATACTAAGAGATAGCACGTTGTGATTGTATTAATCTCCCTCAAGCACTTTGCAGATATACAATTAATGAATTCAACCTTTTTTTACCAACAATAAGAGACTAGGGAGATAAAGAATATTGAAATGATGTTTTTTTCCCTATTAGGAAGCTTTGGGTTTTTTCCTTGTGTTGTGACCAGAGATTCTTACAAATATCTCATATTGTTTGACATACACTTTATGACTAAATTTTTTGGTCTTGTTGCTACAGGAGGGTCCTCGCACATTGGTGGGAGTTGCAACTTTTGATTCAACAATTCATTTCTACAACTTGAAACGTGCATTGCAGCAGGTAGCACAAAAGTACACAAATATACATAGTCTGATTTTTTGATTTGGAAAATTTAGTTGTAAGTTCTTGTTTTCATTTTTTAGAAAAATATATATCATTTATGTGAAATTGAAGATGGAAAAATTTGTTATAAATGCCAGTATGCTTCTTTAATTTGAATTATTCTGCTTTTAGAGGATGAATGATACCACAGAATGCACTGTTAATTGCTGTCAAGGAAACTGAGCAATCATTTTTTTCCTGTTTCTGAGTAGTGGAAGCATTGCTTATCTATTATTATTTGTTTATATTGATGTTTTTAACTTGTTACTGAATATTCCTTCTAAACTTGTTAGAGAAATTTCTATTTAAAGTTCTAAGTAATTGAGTAATTAGTTTAGATAACTGGCTCTTTGCATTTTACAGTTTTGAGTAATTTATTCTCAGGCTGATTTTGAAATTTAAAATTTGTAGCCACTGATGCTCATTGTTCCTGATGTCCAAGATGTTTATACTCCCTTGCAAACTGACGTAATTGTTCCACTATCTGAGGTTAGTTACAAATATTTTCATGCTTGCAGAATTTTGGTAGATAAAATGATCATTAGAGGATGTAATTTACTTTGTTTTATTTTCCTTTGTTTAGTATGGTTCTTCACTTAATTGGTTTTCTTCTTTTGTATTTAGTGCCGTCAACACTTAGAATTACTTCTGGAAAGCATTCCTACCATGTTCCAAAATAATAGAACCTCTGAATCAGCATTTGGTGCAGCTATCAAGGTATTCATTCTATTTTTCTTTAAAGTTGTACTTATCTTTATTTGTTGTTTGCTGAGATGATTGTAGAGTTGGGATCAACATTTTTTTTAATGTTAATATAATTTCTTGCTTGTTAGATTTTCTCTACCTTCATACTTCCAAAGCTCCTTGGAAGCTCTTTAATGCTTGCTTTTTATATGTAATTCCCAAAACAAGGGAATGATAATAAAGGAGCAACCATAACTGAAGTCTTTAACTTCCTAGCTTGCTGCATTTCTGAGGTTTTATTTACACCCACCTTCAAATTTCCTCGTTGTATGTAGGATGTCTTTATGATGTATAGCATTTTAAGTTTCACTGGGTGTCTTTTTGTGGTATGCATGGAAGTTGAAGGGCTTTGTTATTTAATCGTATTTACTTTTGCTTGGGTTCCGTTTTGAGTCTATGGGCACCTCAGAAACATAGTAAAGAAAAAACTTGTTTTATTGTTTGATTGAAGTGAACAGAACATGGAGAAAAATCTCTCTTGAGGATTACCCCTTCACAAAGGGTTTCTCCTTTTTCAATTGAGAACTTGCTTGGTTCTCTTGAAATACATTTCCCTGAATTGTCCCCCTACCCTTACTTCTCCATTTCTCCCTAGTTATATAACTAATCCCTCATAGCTAACTAACTGTTCTAACCGTCAAAACTAACTACTTTGACTTCCCTTTGTTCTGCCATGCTTTGCTAATACCTTTCTGTTGTACACTTGTCCTTTGCATATTTATTCCTTTTCTTCTAATGTCATTTTTTCTCTTGTAAATGCCAGTATGTCGGATTTATTTAGGAAAATATGGAGAATGAACTTCTTACTGCCGAGGTAGTCCTCTGTGGTCTCTCAGAAACAGACAGAAGTAAAATATGAACAGAAACAAAAATGGTTTCTAGCTCTTCAATCCCTCTGCTTCCTCCCTGCCCTAAGGCCCCAAACTATCACTCAATGATTAGATTCCTCCTAGCATAATCCTTCCCTTCTTTTTAACCTTGTCCCTCATAACTTTTTCCTTGTTTCACATTTCCCACTCACCTTGGCCATGTGCGCAAGGTAGTTACACCCCAAATTCGACATACCTCTTCTACCCCTTACATTCTATTCGTTGCTTAGGTTCTCCATTGGCTATTACTTATCTAATTCTCTTGTGGTATGCTTTAGCAACCAAAGGATTCCTAACAGGCTATTGGCATTTGCCATTATTTTTACTGCCTTCTCACTAAGTTTGACAATTTGGCACATTCCTCTATCCCAGACAAATCAAAATATTATATGAAAATATGTTAATGCTTATACCGTTATCTTTTGCTTTTAGGCGGCTTTCCTTGCAATGAAGGACACTGGAGGAAAGCTGTTGGTTTTCCAGTCAGGTGAGTTTCTCAGCTTATATATTTGTTAAATAATTGATCTTTATATTACATAATTTTTGCTATCAACATCCTAAGTGGGTCATGATTGGATGGGATATATAAATTCATGTTATGTTAATTTTCTTGCTTGAAAGTATGCATCTGCCACATTTTTTATGTGACCAATTCTTTTTCTCTTTCGGGGAATTTGGATATGACTTCAGTAAAAGTCAGTGTCTAAATTAGAAAGTTACAAATATTCTGAATTACACATTAAGTTAAAATGAAAGAATATCTTAAAAAAATCTGGTTAAAAAACACAGTTTAATGACAGAAATTGAATAAATAAAAGAATTAATATGGTATGTTGATGCAGCATGTAAGAAGTCCACAGTAAATATTGGAAAAATCCAAGTTTCACATCGGCTAGAGATAGTGCCAAGTTTCCCTATGAGTTAGCTTTTGAGTTGAATTAGGCCAAAAACTCACATTCTAAGAGTAAGCATCACCGTTGACATTATCTAAAAGCTTTTCTTTTCATTAAAATCTGCGTCTTTGTCAAAAGTAAATAAATTGTAGTCCCTGCCATTAATTGTTCATGCCATTAAATATTTTAACACCTCGAGTAATGTTAGAATTATTTTTGTTTGCCCCTAGTGGTTAGACCTTCATTTGTATGCTTGTTTGGATTTTCCCTTTAATCTTTTGTTCAGTTTCTTGTCATTATTTTGTTTTTATCTTGTCCATTTCTTTATTTCCTTCTTTTCTGCAAGACCATATCTGTGTTTTGTTGTCTGGTTCATCATTTAGTATGTTTGGTATTTTTCATGACTTTGGTCTGTTGTCTCCAGTCTTGCCATCTATAGGCATTGGTGCACTTTCTGCACGAGAGGCTGAAGGTAGAACAAATATCTCTGCAGGTGAAAAGGTATTTGTCTCAATTTGGTTGTTGAATTGTTGATTCTTTTCTTTTTAATAGAAAATATATCAATTGTTATTTATGTCATTTCCTTGTTATAAGCTCAACCTTGATAGATGGTGACATGGGATGAGATTCATTCCAAATATTTGCAAGTCCCATTGTATCTAGTGATGAAAATGGAAAGGATACCAACTTTCATAGATGTAATATTTGACATTTGATTTATATTAGCAAATATGTAAAATATTCATCTGCATAATATGTTGTGGATGATTCATCTAATATTGTTTTATTTGTTCTACTTGGTGCTGATAGTTTTTGCATATTCTTCCATGAAATCCCATGTCGAATTTCAGGAAGCCCATAAGTTACTTCAACCAGCAGACAAAGCGTTCAAGGAACTGGCAGTTGAATTTGCTGAGTATCAGGTTGATCTTGAGTACTTTTGCTTGTGATTCAGGCATTACTTTTATGTCTGGTTGAGGTTGCTGGTTGATTTTTCTTGTGAGCTTATTTGATGGTTGGCTTGATATGGATCAGTCAAGTATAATTATTTTTTCATGCTGCAGGTTTGTGTTGATGTGTTTGTGACTACTCAGACTTATGTAGACATCGCTTCCATATCTGCTATCCCACGGACTACTGGTGGACAGGTAAACATGAATTTTTATGGCTTGGTCGTTGAAGTAAATGATTTAGGTATTAGCCTTCATTGGTTTTTATTTGAAATGAATTGATCAGCTATTTGCAGTAAGGATGAAGAAATTAGTGTTATTTTTAATCTGCTCTACGTGTATAAATTTATCTGTTTGAAAATGCCAGAGATGCTTTTAACCACTTGCTGGAAATTTTTAATGAAGGAAATGGAGTTAAAGGGGGAAGTAATTGAAAATTTTATGTATGTATGTGTGTGTATAATCATAAAGGGTTTTGCAATGGTACCATCTTTGTTAAGGCTTCTATGATTGTTAACAAGTCAAAAGTTCATATCAGAAGAAAATATTTAAAAGTGATAATATTATGTAATAATTAATGTTGTGTGTTTTATTCTACATCACTTATTACATTCTTACTTTTTTTTTCCTTTCAATTATGTGTTTTACATATTAAAGTAACTTCTCACTTTTTTCCAGGTCTATTACTATTACCCCTTCTCAGCTCTTTCTGATACTGCAAAACTTTACAATGATCTTAGATGGAACATCACTAGGCCACAAGGTTTTGAGGCTGTAATGCGTGTGAGGTGCAGTCAGGTAGTCTGTTTCACTTTCTTTGCTACCTTGTCACACAACATATAGGCTCTGCAATTTTCATTTTTGTTCTTTTGCCAGGGTATCCAAGTGCAGGAATACTATGGCAACTTCTGTAAACGCATTCCAACTGATGTTGACCTACCCGGGGTATGTATAATTTTCTTGATTCTGGATATAATAACTAAATGCATGTGTATAGGCAACCTTAAGCATATTTTTATTTATGTGCGTGCATGAACACATTGATGATTAAATGATATTAAGATCTGTTGGCATTTTAGATCTATGATGTAACTGACGTGTTGATATATACCAAATCACAATTCAAATATAATTAAAAATGTCTAAACTCCCAGGATTAATCCTCTTTGGAACAAGACTATTACAATTTAGGTGGTGTATAAGCGTTCCATAATCGCTTAAGCTAGCTGTATACTGGGTAGATGCAATCAATATTGTCACCAACTAGACTTTGTTGTATTGTTTAGATTCAGTTAATATTTTTGGATTATGTGTAAATTATGCAGAGAGATATATAATTGAAAGGAGGGGGGTGGAATCCATTTTATATTTGATGCAGTGACCTCCAATTCTAATGAAAATTTTACACACGTTTGTTGGTAAAATAATACCAACTTCTACTAAGATCATTATATCATCATAGATATCATCAATAAAAAAATATTCTGTTAATTTCTCTCTCAAATCCCTGCCTGAAATTTGCCTGCTGTCATTGAGCACTGGAGTTAGCTTCTTCCATTTGTATTTCCCCGTAAGATACCAACCCCTAAAATTTCCACCTTCCACACATTTTTTCCTGTTACAAACAAGGTTGTACAAAATTGAGAGCCAAGGGAGTTGTCTTGAAGATCTCTGTTTAATGAAGTTGGTTGTTCTTAGGATTTGGAAAGTCATCATCACTGATGGAACTGGTTTAATCGATAGCTATTACATACTAAAGTACTGAAGTGCTGGAGGCTTGAATTTTATTTACTTTTTTTTTTAAGTTGTGGGTAAATTGTGGGTGAATTTTGTTATTTTATTTGCACACTACATTTTAGTATTTTACTATTTTGGCTTATTTGAGTGGATGCCATCAATCAGCTGGCTAGGAAACAATTAAAAGAGAAAAGAGGTGGGGAGGGTGGTATTGCTAGATTAGTTTTCCTAGAAATAGATGTAAACAACATTTGATGTGCGGTCTGTGGTGTTTATATACTTGCAAAGTTACAAGTGGTACCATGTCATTTCTTCTTATGTTGACCAAAACTAGAATTCCATAAAGATACTTTGACATACTCAACTTGTGGCCTAATTATTCTTTTGTGCAGATTGACTGTGACAAAACTTTCATGGTAACTTTGAAACATGATGATAAGTTACAGGATGGATCAGAATGTGCTATTCAGGTATTTGGGAGGTTTACTGCTCGAGTATATTCCAAGGGTTTTATGATCGTCAGTTCACTTTATATCACTCTTGGAAACTTGTTAGTCACTGTGGATGAAAATATTCTACTCATTTTGTTCTGATTATGTATTCTTTTCATTATTCAGTGTGCCCTTCTTTACACAACTGTGTATGGCCAAAGAAGAATACGTGTCATAACCTTGTCTCTGCCCGTCACTAGTATGCTCAGTAATCTGTTCCGTGCAGCTGACTTGGATACTCAATTTTGCTGTTTCTTGAAGCAAGGTAAATATATCATTTATCCTTGATATGCATTGCCATCACAATTATTCTATTTTTGACAATTGTGATTGCCAGATATTGACTGTAAATTGTTAGCAGCTCTATATTGAATTTTGTTGGCTTTATTTATTTTAAATGTTCCCATGGTGGTGTCATTCTGTTCATATTTTAGATGGTGTTTATAGGTATAATTTTTGGGTGTAGGAATTTTAACACTTTTTTTTTTCTTGCAGCTGCTAGTGAGATTCCGTCAAAGCCACTCCCACTTGTTCGGGAACAAGTGACAAACCTTTGCATCAATGCACTATTTTCATACCGTAAATTTTGTGCTACTGTATCCTCATCTGGACAACTTATTCTTCCGGAGGCATTAAAGCTTTTGCCCCTGTACACACTTGGTATGTATGAATTTTCATGCATTTCAGAAATTTTCTGATGAACAATGCTGTGAAACTAAAGATATTATTTATCATAGTTTCTTCATCTGTTTTATTCTACCTTGCATATCAACCAGATCATCTTTAACCAATTTTCTTTTTCTTTATATTTTTATGTTTTTATTTTTTTCACTCCTACATTGATATGCCACTAAGGCACTAACTAGTGTGATCAAAATTGAATTGGATAATTCTGCATTTTAGAAGATATCATTTGAAGAAATTTTCCTGTGTTTTATTGGATAATACCGTGGATATGTTTTCATGTGTTTTAGATAGATGATGGCTATCAAAAGCTGATTTACTTTTGCTTGATTTGTCACTGGCCAATCTTGATTAATGAAATTCAAAACTTTGATGATATGATCTCCTTAAGAAGGCCCGTACAAGTTGGGTGCTAATTCATTATTCATTTATTTTTCAGCATTAACTAAGAGTACAGGGTTGCGAACAGAAGGAAAGATAGATGAACGGTCATTTTGGATAAACTATGTATCCTCTATCTCTGCTCCATTAGCAATACCACTTGTGTATCCTAGGATGATGGCTATCCATGATCTTGACTCAAAGGTAATCATGTCAAAAGAATATATGATTATGAAAAATCACGATGTTCTGTACAAAACACATTTTGATTGAACAGCATATTATAAAGTACTTAATCCGAACTTGATAATGTATCTAACTTTGAAAATGATACCAAATGCCTGTTTTTAAAAATAGGCATGTGGTACATGCTATTTGATTAATATGATTGATGTTTTTTGACTATTATATGTTTTACACTGGTGCGGTGGTGCCTAGTAAACCCAACCTCATCTTTATATTACTTCTTGAGACACTAATAGATTTTTATAAATTGCAGGAAGATGATGACTCTGTTATTCCTCCCTTTCTTCCTCTTTCTAGTGAACACATCAGTGATGATGGAATATATCTTCTTGAGAATGGTCATGATTGTTTGATATATGTTGGAGACTCTGTGAATCCAGACATCGTGCAGAAACTGTTTGGTGTTGCTACAGTTGACAAAGTCCCTACCCTGGTAATTTCCATGCTGTCCTGTCTTTCTTATCGCCATTGTCTGTCTAACAGCACATTTTCTGTCAAATTCTACCCCCAACTGTGGGTTTTTTCAAGGGAATTTTCTATCATCCTTAAATCATAGCCTGGTGTATGTATTTTAGTCACAGGACTCTTTAGGGTGATGAAAGAAACAGTTATTTTAATCATGTTGTTTTATGGTTTAGAACTGGCAATCCAAAGTTAACAATCGTGTTTTATCAGTTTGTATTGCAGCAGTACGACAATCCACTATCAAAGAAGTTAAATGAAGTGGTAAATGAGATACGGCGGCAAAGATGTTCCTACTTCCGGTAAGTTAATTGTTTCAACAATTATAGCATGTTCGAGACCTGGTAAAATAATCTTTCATGTGATTTGATGACTAAATAAAATGCAAATTTTAAATAATCTTTTTAACTCTCTGGCAGGTTCAAGCTCTGCAGGAAAGGAGATCCATCAGGTCAGTGCATTAGAATGATTGTGTAAACTTGGTTGCTTAATGCAGGCTGGATTTTTAAGTACTAGCATAACATGAAAGTTAATTTAGAACATAAAATCACATGGCTTCATTCCTCAATCGTATTAGCAATGCTTCATTTTTTTCCCGTCTTTCAAAATAGTTCACTGTTCCAATTGACTAGTCTTCAAACATGTTGCTTACTCTCTTTTGGTAATATTTGCTTCTTGAGCCAGTGCTGTGTTTTCTTGGAAAAAAACATTGCTTCTAGGTACTTGGTGTCCAAAACTCGAGGATGTCCACAGCATTATTCAACACCAAACGAACAACCTTTTTTTTTTTAATTAAAAATACCAAACACACTAGTTTTCTTTGTAACTTTCAACCGAACATTTTAATTAACCATCTTTCATAATCTTTGACCCCAAGCATTCTTCCTGATTTTTATACATGCTCAATGGTTCTATTTTTTCGTTTCATGATTTATTGTGGCAAATTCCAAGGAGGATGCTTTGTTATGTGTGAAACTTTTCTGGGTTGGTATATCATGGAGCAGTACTTGTAATGTAGGCAGTATATATACTAGCAGCAGTAGAATATGTTGATTGGATTTAGGCTCTCCCATTGCTAGGATTTTAGTTTCTTTGCAGAGTTACTTTATGCTATGTTGTAGCGATTACTTGCCTCACATGACCAAAACACATTTTTTTAGAATAAAACATTGTTTTTAACAATTAGAAATATTAGTTTCAAGTTCAAAAGTAATATGGTTAGTGAGTCTATCATGCTTTGACTTAATTTACAACTTGTCTGCTAAATTTTCAACAGAGCATTTTTTTCAGGAAATCTTAATCAAATGCTGCATTGTTTACTAAGATTAGTAGTTATTATGCTAGACTAGTTTAGACTAGGAAGTATTAAAATAGAAGAAAGAAATCTGTATTATGATGGTGTACATTGTTCTTGATTTTTTTAACTTAACCTATCTTATTTACCATCCATCAGGAATGCTATTCTTCTCGTATATGATAGAAGACAAGAGCGCAGGTGGCTTCTCCTATGTAGAGTTTCTTATCCATGTTCATAGGCAAATTCAAAATAAAATGTCATCATAACGAGTATATGGCAGCTTCATTTTTGCAAGCTTTTAGACCTAAATGATAGAGCAAGCCCCAAGTATAGGTGAGATTCTGCATATTTATGTGCATTCAATTGCCTTGAGTTTGACAGAGGAATACCAGAAGACACAAGTTTTGTTGATGTACATGTATAAGTTAATTAATGTTGGTGATAGTTGGATTTTTCTGAGGAAGTTTTTACTTTTTTTTGGGTTTTATAGTTACCTGACAAATCAAATTTTATTGGCAATTGTGTTTTCATGCGGGATATTAACAATGTGTCTCATTTATATTTTAATAAATAGAGAGAGGACAAAGATAAGTACTCCCTCCATTCCAAAACTATAGATGTTCAAGGTTAGTGCACATCCATTAAGAAATATTAATTGATAAAATTTTAGACTACAATACCCCTATTTAATCATGTTAAGTGGACATTCTCATTGATGAGTGGTTATTCAATGCACTAATAATTGTAAATAAGGGTATAGTTGGAAAAAATTGTGAATTTAGTCTTGGATTTGTAAAATATCTTTAGTTTTGGAACAAAACTAAAAAGTCTCGTTAATCAATGCCCTTAGTAATAGATTAAAGAATTAAAAAGAAAATATTTATTATGTAAACTATAAGAGCATAAAAAAATCACGGGAAGTGTAATTTTTTGTCTTCCAATAAAAATATTTGTACTTTAGGATCCGTTTTGAGTGGTTGAGTTTATTTTTGGTTTTCAAATGTAAACAAAATAAAACCTATTTGATAAAAATGAGGTTGAAAAGATTTTTAAATTATTTTTGAAATATTTTTATATCCATTTTCAAAACAAATAAAAAAAACAGATTTTGCAAATTTGATTTTCAGTTTAAAAAAAAATACATTTTTCATAACAATGACACTTTTTGATGTTATCACTATGATCCCTATCATCAATACTACCTTTATTATCGTCATCATCACACCACTACCTGTTATAACTGATTGCTACTATCACCATCATCATTATCTACATTACCGCCATCAATATCACCAACATTGTCATCATCATTATCGTCACCACAATCACCATCAACGTTGCCGCAATCACCATCACTATCACATTGTCAACACATGGTGTCACCACCAACACTATCATTGTTGCTATCACCATCACCACCATTGTCATCAATGTCACCACTTTTGTCACTATCATTGTCATCACCACTGATTGTAACTACCAACACCACATCACCCCCATCGACATCACTACAACCACTTGTCACCACCATTATCACCGTGATCACTATTGGTATCTCTATCGTCGTCGTCACTGTTGATGTCATCATCCACCACACAAATGTATTCAATCTAATTTTAATATGATATGAAACTTTCAAAATAAGTTTATTTAGAACTTAAAAACTGATTTAATTTTCTTTTGAAACTAAAAATTGATTGTTATTTTTAACAACTTTGAAACTCAAAACTAAAAATCATCCCAAACAAGACCTTGGGATTCCTTAACCCATAAAGCACAGGGACACCTGCTAGGTGGCGTTCCCCATTTCCTATACTGCACAGGGATGGGGACTAGATGGGGATGGCCAGGGGACGCCGTTGACTTATTCGATACAACTGACTACGACGAGGATGACGACTTCATTTTGTGGGGACGTATTGGGGACAACGGTGGCCTATACGCGCGTCCCCGCAATCCCAGGGGAAGGTTTCGTTGAAAACATTGTTGGAGAGGTTGAGGTAGCGGAGGTCGGAGAGGGTGGAGAAAGAGAGGGAGGAATGGGGCCGAAGAATTTGTTTGCGGCGAGGGAGAGGTTGGAGAGGAATGGGAGGTGGGCAACGTGTTGACAAAGAGCATGTTGGAGAGGTACAAGTTGGTGTGGTTGAGGGCGGTGACATGGTGACAATTGTCATAGGTGACACTGAACCACGAGCAATAAGGGATGGAGGCATTTCACAAAGAGAGAACGAGTGGTGTGGTGTCGGTAATGACTGAATGGAGAGAGAAGGGCACAATATTCTCTGTAGATACGCATATAAAAATACTAGCAACAAATTTTTCTATAAATTTTTGAACTAGAATTGACGAATAACCAATATAAATAATAGTGTTTATTAGTATAAAATCGAAAATGGGGCGTGGCCAAGTAGTAAGGCAACGGGTTTTGGTCCCTCTATTCAGAGGTTCAAATCCTTCCGTCCCAGAGCATATCCATTCATGATGTATATCATATTGGAATACAAATTGTATATCAGAATTAAAATTATTCCTCTTTTTGAATTATTTGTCTCTAATCTAAATCGACTTGCTTTTGAATATGTGGATTCAAAAACAAATTGAGTTTTTGTTACTTTCTTTTTTGGCAGAAAGGGTTTCACAAGGATGAAATACGTAAATATCTCTTGCTTCTTTAATTTTATATATGCAAATAATATGATCTGTCATTCAATAAATAAGTATTAAGAAACTATATTAAAACTATTATTATATTTATAAATTATAATAAAAATGGTGTAGATAATTTAATGAGTTTAATAAAATAGGTTTCGAAATTTAAAATTGATCGTTAACAAATACTTTTTTGTTAAATTAATAGCAAATAAATAAACTCCCTCAAAAAATAAAGCAAATAAACGAATAATGTTTAAATTGAATTTTCAATAACAATACATAAAATTTTGTCGTTTCCTAACCACATACCTGTATCTTAAGATTTTTAGATTTGTCGTTTATATATTCTGGTCCCCGTTTTGGTGCATCCTAGTCCTTAACTAATTCCCTTATAACAAACTAAATTGTTAAAATATGCATAGTTTTGGAACGGAGGGAGTAAAATCTTTCAAAAAAAAATGATAGGTTAAGTAAAAGAATTCGTTTTTACTTTTTAGTTTGTACGAAAACATTGTTAGACATACATTTCAGATTCAGTCCAGCCGTGCTAGACAGTAAAAAAGTTCCTACACGAAGAGTACGAATTCAAAATTTTGAACAAATGAGAGGAAAAATAAAAATTGTTTCCTAACTAAATTGAAACGGGCAGGATTAAGATTGACTGATAATGGATTGCATAGATTAGTTGGTAGAAGAGGAATATTAAAGTTTTATTAGAGACCTTGTTTAAAGTTCTTGAAAAGTGTATTTGTATTAAAAATTCGGATGGAAAATTTTGTTACGAATAATAATTTTATCAAAAAATTCGGTTTGAATTAGTTGGATTTTAATATTGTATTATGATATTAAACTGAATAAAATGCTAGCAGACACAATCTAGTCCATGTGCAGTGATAGGAACAGCGTTTTTTATTTGAAGTTCAGGGAGAGGGTCTCACAACAGGTATCATAAGAGGAAACCGAAGATAAAAGAATAAAAATGGATATTTTATCCATATAATTGTTTTTGGCTTCCACCAAATCAGCTAGCGTTTTCTATGAAAAATTAGAAAACATTATTTATATCTTCCAAAAACAAATGAAAATTCACATCATATTTTTTAAAATAATTTCCTACCAGAAAAAGGTAGTTTTTAAAGAATTTAGACTCTTATAAATTTAAGTTCTTGAATAAGAAATTTTTTAAGAATTATTTTCATCTTCATAATTCATTAAACCACACGACCTTTCCAAAATTTAGCCTTTCATTTTATTTTTATTTATAATATTTTCTTGTAAATACTAGTATTTCTTAATTTTGATTATATTTTGAATATTGATTGTTTATTTTATCCATCAAATGTCTTAACAAAACATTACTTGATGAAATGCTGAACCTAATTTGTTATGAAATTTTCGATAGACTATTTTGTTACTTTTGATTTTTTTTTACAGAGCAACCTCTTCCCTTCTTGCCAACAACTATTTCTTCTCTTCCCCTTACATATTCTTCTCCATGAAAAACGAAGATGCACCATGACTAAAAGTGGTCTTTTGGTTATTTTTTTTTTGTTTGTTTACTTGTTAATATAAATTCATATTTTGTTTTTCAATTTTACAAAATAGTCCTATTCTCTAGTATTTTCGAATGAATTCAAAATTAAGCCTATAATTTAGAATCCTATTCAAAACCTGCAGCAATTGAATAAAAACCAAAATGGCACGAAATTTGCTACATATAAGTGCGGCGGAAACATTCAGTGCAAGTAAAAAATGAAGAGGGCAGTGAAGAAAGAAAAAAACAAACAAAAAATAACTTTCTTTAAAGAGGGCAGTGAAGAAAGAAAAAAACAAACAATAAATAACTTCCTTTACCATCATCAAAACTAGAGTGTTCTCAAACCTTCAACTTCAACACCACTCTTTGCGGAGGAGTTCAAGAATGAGCCAACACCATTGCGTCAACATCAATGCCGATGATAGTCATAGATCCAACAAAAAAGTGTATTATTCGGATCTAAAAAATCACCCGTCTAAATTTCAAATTTTTACACAATAGTTCATAAAATCGAATGTGTAAGAATGCCCTCATCATCGCCGTTAGCGGGCCCAGCAACGTTGGCAAGGACACCCTCATTGCGAGCCTATGTGATGACCGTCACAGACTCCATCTGCGTCCTCCTCAATCGTGGCAGTGTTAGGAATTTTATAATTTCTAATTAATTAATTAGTATGGACTACATATTATATTTATCATTTATATTAGTTATTTATATTTATGAGTTCAATAAAAGTGATCTATTTTGATGAGTCTATTGGACTATCATTAAAAATTAATATGGACTTGATAAGCGGAAACCAGTTTGGCTCATCAAGGAATAATGAGAACTCTAACGGGTTAAAACCTAGAAGAATGTTGTGTGGTCCCCAAGACACCAATTCTCCCCATCTGACGAGAAACTTAAGGCCCCAAAAGGAAAACAGTGATTTGGTTGAGGAAGAACACAAAACCAACAGTTACTCAGACTCATCAATTCCGTTGCTTATCATGGATCTAGGTATTTTTCATAACCCCTCTTGATAATCTAACGTAATGTATTTCCGGTGATTATTGATATTTTATTAAGATCCATAAAATACCAAACAAGTGGTATCAGAGCCACCATTATTGTTAGATTATTGGGAATTAAAGTTATTTGGTTTGTGTTATATCTGTATTATTTTGTTACATGAATCCTAATTTTATTTTGGGATTATATCTTTGCAATTATAATTATGATTGTAAGTTTGGAATTTTTTTTTTCGATCACGATATAATAATCATCATATGCGCGTTCATGTTTTGCGTTCGGATTCCATGAGAAAAACTATTTTTTTTCTCGCTCTAGAATTGTCATCCATTTTTGTTTCTCGTTCACGTGTTTGTTTCTTTTATGAGTGCATAAGAAAACCCCTGTTGCGTATCGTTAAATGCAATTTGGCTTTTGCATTTTATTTTTATTTTCCTTGTTTTTATTTGTGAATTACGTGTATTAATGGTGATTTCCATTATGTTTTGGTGTAAATTCAAAAATTATAAACCCTCAAAATTATTCTTTCTTTATGTCTAGTAATTTTGATTGAGTTGATTGAAATAATATATTGTCAAAGCAATCTCTATTGCGTAAATTAATTTAATTAAAATTGCATAGATATTAGTATAAAATTATTTATGCGAATTGTGCTCAGCTCAAAGGAAGACACAATTTGGCCAAATAATTTTGTACCTGTGATGATAAATGTGTGACAATTATAAGGTATTTTCATGTGAATTATAGTCGGTCCAAAGAAAGACTATGATTTGACAGAGTTTATTGTCAATATTTGATCATTGCGTTGAGAGTACCAATTACAAATTAATTTCTCTGTCCAAAGACTATGAATTAATGTTGTGCTAAGTATCTTGTGATGAGTTTGTTATGTGAACTATTTTGTGCATGTCTTGTTATATATATATATATATTATATAACTTATTGGCTTATTTGTGAGTAGGTAATTATTTTTATTTTTATTATTATTCAGTTTTTGTTGCTAGTGCTGCAAATGTATCTACTCAAGTGAACAGTATCCCTATGCTGAATGAGACAAATTTTAAGGTTTGGTAGGAAGCCGTAAAAATTGTTCTTGACTGTATGGATTTGGATTTGGATTTGGGACTGAGAACAGAATGACCCACTTCCACTCCAGAAGCCTCCAATGAGGTAAAAATTGAGAAATGAGATCGTTTCAATCGAATGTGCATTATGACCATGAAACGCTCTATTCCAGAAGCATTTAGGGGCTCTATTTCTGAGGGTGAAAATGTAAAGAAATTTATTGATGAAATTGATCACTTTGCCAAAAATGAGAAGGCAGAGACGAGTAACCTTTTGGCTAAACTCATCTTCGTGAAGTATAAGGGCAAAAGTAATATAACGGAGTACATAATAGAAATGTCTAACTTGACATCTAAACTGAAAGCACTTAAGTTAGAGCTTGGTGAAGACCTACTCGTGCATTTAGTTTTGATCTCACTTCCTGCACACTTTGGGCAATTCAAAGTGAGTTATAACACTCAGAAGGACAAATGGTCCCTTAATGAGCTTATATCTCACTGTGTGCAAAAGGAAGAGAGGCCGCCGAGAGACAGATTTGAAAGTGCTCATTTAAGCTCCACCTTTCAAAATAAGAAAAGAAAGAAAACTAAGGGTGCTGCTGAAGGGTCTTCTCAGCAAAAGAAACCAAAGAAGGATGAAGAATTTACCTGCTACTTCTGTAAGAAGTCTGGACACATGAAGAAAGAGTGTCCCAAGTACACCACATGGTGTGTAAATAAAGGTAAATTTCTTGCTCTTGTTTGTTCTGAAGTTAATTTAGCTTTTGTACCTAAAGATACTTGGTGGGTAGATTCTGGTGCTACTACTCACATAAGTGTAACCATGCAGGGTTGCTTGTGGAGCCGACTGCCAAGTGATGATGAAAGATTCATATTTGTTGGCGATGACAAAAGGGTTGCGGTGGAGGCTATAGGAACTTTTAGATTGCAGTTAAAGACTCAATTTTATTTTGATTTGTTTGAGACTCTTGGTGTACCGTCTTTTAGATAGAATTTAATTTCTATTTCTAGTTTGGACAAATTTGATTTTTCTTGTTCATTTGGAAATAATAAAGTTAGTCTCTACCAGAATTCGAATTTGATTGGTTACAGTTCCTTAATTGATAATCTATATATGTTGGATGTTAATTGTTCCTATAATAAAATACTACAAACAAATTCACTTGGTATAAAAGGGAAATTAAAAGAGAATTCAGTCACTTTATGGCATAAACGCTTAGGTCATATCTCTAAATAGAGAATTCAGAGACTTGTGTCGGATGAAATTCTTGAACCTTTAGATTTATTAGACTTTGAAGTCTGTGATGAATGCATAAAGGAAAAACGAATAAACATAAGGAAATTAGGTGCCGAAAGAGCTAAAGACATCTTAGAACTGGTACATACGGATATTTGTGGTCCTTTTCCAACACCTTCTTAGAATGGGCAACAATACTTTATCTTGTTCATAGATGACTACTCTAGATACGGTTACCTTTATTTGATACATGAGAAGTCCCAATATCTAGACGTTTTTAAGAGTTTCAAGGTTGAAGTTGAACTTCAACTTGGAAAGAAAATTAAGACTGTCAAATCTGACTGTGGTGGTGAGTACTATGGTAGATATGATGGATCAGGAGAACAACGTTCAGGACCTTTTGCACTTTTTTCTCAAAAAATGTGGAATTGTTCCGCAATACACTATGCCAGACAAACCTAGCATAAATGGTGTTGCAAAATGACAAAATCGAACTCTTAAGTATATGGTGAGAAGTATGGTTAGTCATTCTTCTTTGCCAAAGTCACTTTGGGGAGAAGCCTTAAAGACCGCAGCTTACATCCTTAATAGGGTACCAAGTAAAACAGTTAATAAAACCCCTTATGAACTTTGGACTGACAAAAAGTCAAGCATTAAGCATTTGCATATTTGGGATTGTCCGATTGAGGCGCGGCCTTATAGGCCACATGAAAGAAAGCTAGATTCAAGAACAATTAGCTGCTATTTTGTTGGCTATGTTGAACGCTCTCGGGGCTATGAGTTTTATGATCCCACTTTAAGATCAATA
Organism: Glycine max; assembly: GCF_000004515.6. Lineage (NCBI taxonomy): Eukaryota > Viridiplantae > Streptophyta > Magnoliopsida > Fabales > Fabaceae > Glycine > Glycine max. The sequence continues at coordinate 35,090,542 of NC_038256.2, read as the reverse complement.
TTTGAAACATGCAAGATTTCTTGAGGAAGTTGAGTTTGGGAAGGAAGAGAACATAAGGGAAGTTGTCTTTGAGGAAGAACCTGTTATTGACAGTGCTCAAGTCCTCATACCTATTGTTGTTCAAGAAACAACCCCAGTAATAGAAAACAATGTTCAAACTATTGTTGATGACATTGTTCAAGAACAAGACAATGATGAGATTCTTCCTCAAATACCTATACAACAATCTCAACAACCTCAAGAAGAGTCATTAAGGAGATTAGATAGAAAGAGGAGAAGTGCAATCCCTAATGATTATATTATCTTTCTCCAAGAACATGAGGATGGCATTGGTTTAACAGAGGATGATCCGATTAACTTCTGTCAAGCCATGCGTAGTTCTAACTCTCAAAACTGGATTAATGCCATGAAGGTTGAGATGAAATCTATGCAAGACAATGACATTTGGGATCTCGTCGAATTGCCTGAAAGTGTGAAACCTATTGGTTGCAAATGGATATTTAAAACCAAAAGGGATTCAAAGGGCAATGTCGAGAGATATAAGGTTCGTCTAGTCGCTAAAGGATTTACCCAAAAGGAAGACATTGACTATAAAGAAACCTTTTCTCCAATATCTTCAAAGGATTATTTTAGAACAATAATGGCACTAACTCATTATGATTTAGAGCTACATCAGATGGATTTAAGACTGTGTTTCTAAATGGTGACATTGAAGAAACAATTTATATGATGCAACCAAAAAACTTTGTATCAGGTGACTCAAAGTCTATGGTTTGCAAACTGAATAAATTCATCTATGGTTTGAAATAAGCTTCCCATCAATGGTATTAAAAGTTCCATCAAGTCATTACCTCATATGGTTTTGAGGCAAATGCAGTTGATGATTGCGTATTCCACAAGTTTAGTGGGAGTAAATACTCATTCTTGGTGTTATATGTTGATGATATACTGCTTGCTAGCAACGATATAAGCTTCTTACAAGAGACTAAGAAATTTCTGACGAAATTTTTTGAGATGAAAGATCTTGGGGAAGCCTTTTTTGTATTAGGAATCAAGATACTAAGAGATCGCTTTCAAGATATCCTAAGGTTGTCCCAAGAGAGTTATATCGATAAGGTTCTAGATAGATTCAGCATGAAAGATAGTAAACCAGGAGATACCCCGATAGTTAAAGAAGACAAATTTAGTCTCAAACAATGCCCCAATAATGACCTTGAAAGAATAAAGATGCAAAAGATTCCTTATGCATCAGCAGTAGGAAGTCTAATGTACGCTCAAGTTTGCACTCGTCCCGATATAGTATTTGTAGTAGGAGTTCTGGGTAGATATTTGAGTAATCCTGGAATGCAGCATTGGAAAGCAGCAAAACGTGTGACGCGTTACCTAAAGAGAACAAAAGGATACATGCTCACTTATCAGAAGTCTGATAATTTGGAGATCATTGGGTATTCAGACTCTGATTTTGCTGGATGTCAAGATAGCAAATGCTCCACATCTGGATACATATTTATGCTGGCTAGAGGAGCTATCTCTTGGAAGTATGCTAAATAGACTCTTATAGCTTCTTCGACCATGGCCGCGGAGTTCATTGCTTGTTTTGAGGTATCCAACCATGGGATATGGCTAAGAAATTTTGTCACTGGTTTGAGTGTGGTTGACGGCATTGAAAGACCATTAAAGATTTATTGTGACAATAACTCAACAGTTTTTTACTCCAACAACAATAAGAGTGCAACCAAATCAAAGTTTATTGACATCAAGTTTTTGGTTGTTAAAGAAAGAGTTCAGAATAGACAAATTTCCATAGAACACTTAAGGACTAATGATATGCTAGCTAACCCACTTATGAAAGGTTTGGTACCTAAAGTTTTTCATGAACACACTGCTCATATGGGAGTGACTCCTTATAGTACCTTAGTTTAGTGGAAGTCTCATTTATGTTCTATATATGCCTTATGTTTTTCAGATATTTGTATAGATTGATTTTCTATAAAATAAAGTTGAAGATTATCATTTCATTCTGAGCTTGTTTTGTTTGCAATATTTATATTATGTTTAAATTGATCTCTATAAAGAATAAAGTTTGGACTAGTTAGAAATGAACATGAATGAGATCACATTGCATGTTATTTTCATGCTGCTTATCCATATTTGATCTATACCATCAAGTATATGTGACATTGGTGATCATTGTGGCTCAATCACGTTGGATTATGAAGAAAACTGCAATGGTTCTGTGTTACTATATAAGATGGACCAGATTATTTAAGGAAAGTCTAAAAGTAAATAACATACGGTTGTGCACCTAAAGACTTTTGCAATATAAATGATTAAGGTTAATATGAAGCTCAAGTAGGAGATTGTTAGGAATTTTATAATTCCTAATAATTAATTAGTGTGAGCTACATATTATATTGATCATTTATATTAGTTATTTACATTTATGGACTCAATAAAAGTGATCTAATTTGGTGAGTCTATTGGACTATTATTAGAAATTAATATGGACTTGATAAGCAGAAATCAGTTTGACTCGTTAGGGAATAATGAGAACTCTAATAGGTTAAAACCTAAAGCAAGGTTGTGGTCCCCAAGACACCAAATCAGAAATTGTATTCTCTTCTTCCCATCTGATGAAAAATCTAAGGTCCCAAAAAGAAAACAATGATTTGGTCGAGAAAGAACACAAAACCAACAGTTCTTCAGACTCATCAATTTCGCTGTTTATCATGGATCCAGGTATTTTTCATAACCCCTCTTGATAATCTAACATAATGTGTTTTCAATGATTATTGGTATTTTATTAAGATCCATAAAATACCAAACAGGTAGGACCAACGAGGTAAAGGATGCTGGCTTTCCTTCCTGGGTCGACAACCACACTCTGTACTTCCATCGAAGAGGTCGAGGTGACACTGCTACCGTGTTCTTCCTTGCTTCCTCCCACACTATCTTTCTCTATCTGACATTTAAGGTTAGGTTGGTGTTGTAGAAAGAGGGGTAGACTGGGAAAGAAGAGAGAGAAAGAAAAATATAAAAGAATAAAAAAATAAATAAATTTTAATCATTGATTTAAAAGGGGAGGGTCAATTGGGTAAAAAATTTTAAAATTTGACAAAATAATTCATCCAAATTTTTATGACAAATTAATCCTATCAAGACAACATTCCATTTGATAATCTTTTATCATGATATTTCAATCCTCACATGACACATAAAAACGTTACACTTGATGGACAAAAAGTAACACTAAAATGTCGATATTTTTACACATTCAAGAACAAAAAAAATAATTTTCCATCTTCTAAGGACTCATGTTAATGAATTACACTTTTAAGAACTATGTTGACTATTTACCCAAATTACTATTATCTTAATCTATCCTAATTGCAATTTGATTTTTAAATTGACATACTTTATTAATAAAAACAATTTATTTCTAATTTGTTTCCAAGTCAATGTTAAAAATCTTATTAATTTATTCATGTTTGATATGATAACGTTTATTACTAATAATACATTTACCGTGTTTAATTTAATTTATTTATAAATTTATTTGAATTTTGAAATATCCGTAAAATGCATAAAAACTTGCTAGTATTTGGTTCAGCGCTGGATTACACAGCCATCCACGATATTCATATAACAATACTTTTTTATTTCTCTCCTTATCGCATCATATATCTTATAATCTTATATTTGTATGAATTGTTGTATCTGTTGTTTGCTACAAGTAAAAAATTGCACTCCCTTTTACCAGGCCTACAGCATATATATGTTATTGAGTATTATTCCTGCACAATACGGATATCATGCAACTATACAAACCTTGTTTATGGATGTCACTTCAATTTTTGTCCAATTCGCTCAATTTTTTGTAAAGTTTAATGACTCCCCGAATTCCGAAAACTTTGAACAATAGAAAAAATCAGGAGGACAAGAAAAGTAAGCTGTTGCGGAGAAAAATTTATGAATAAAACCTCAAGATATCAAGTATAAACCTAATACTAATGTTTTAAGAGCACAACACTATAATTTAATGGTCTAATCTTAACAAAAAAATAGAGAGTAGTATTCATCATTCAACGTAAAAAGAATAGACGATTTTCCGTAGCATGTATCCCACCAAGACAATGTATGGCTTACCATACCTCTTTTGGTGAATTCTTCAAGCCGAGACACGACACATCAAAATAATGAAAATATTATTCATTAGGAATCCTCTTTGAAAGGCCACGAAGGAAACGGTTGAGAGCCTTCTTAGCCCCATTTGTTGCTGTCTCTATTTTTTTCTTCTCTTCTTCATTATCAGCCTTCATTTCTTGAGTATTGTGCACTCTACGTACAAGCTTTCGCAACTCCTGTTAAAGATAGGTATGATATGTAAAGACATCATAGAAACAGAACGAAGTTTTTATGCCAATAAATGTCACAGCAAAAGAAAAGTGGATATTTTATTAGCATCATAGATTTTTTGTAATGTGATCCTGAACAGTTAACACCCCTTCTCTTTGTTTCCCTCGTAAATATATGAAAGAGAGAAAATTGTGTGCAGGGGAAAATTGAGGGGACAATGTTATTTTGAAACGGGGTTTCTAGTATATTTTGTATAGAAAATACACACACACATAAACTTCGGGAGTGTTTCTTTTCAAAAGCTGAGAGAGCCATCACCCATGAGTTTGTACGTAGTTCTGCCACTGAATGTAGGATTGATTTGAAATAAGCTCTTGAAATTAATTCCCATGTGATGTTATGATAATATGAGTCCCAGGCAATAGAATTGATTCTTAAAGCACAATCAGGCACAAATTTGCACTATTTGGTCTGGCACAGAACCAAAATATTACCTGACGATCAAATTCAACTCCCTGAACTGAATAAATTTCATTGGTAATTTCAATGTCCTTACTGATCAAACCATCAAACCACCTCGCTACTTGATTATCATGCCAATTAGATTCCTGATAAAATGCTCCAAAAATAAGAAAACACCTCGAGGACATAATAATTAACATACATCATAATTAAGTCAATATAACATACATCAGATTTAGAAAGCAACACCCCCTAATGTGAGAGAATGAGAAGACAAAGGTATAGCATTCAACTTAGTAGAGTCGTGTCTAGTCAGTATAAAATTCAAGTACCATCGCATACCTCCTCATCCTCCTCGGATTCAGATTCTACCAAGTCATCATCATCTTCAGGTTCAGGATCATCAGGCCCTAAGCCAGTTAAAGCTTGCAGCTCCTTCTGATTGGAATCTTTTGTTGCTTTAATTAATCGTTCCATTAACTCAGGATCCACTTCCCGTAGCAATTTTCCTGAGCCAATTTACGTATGAAGAACATGAAGCGGCACCGCAGAATGTGCATAACATCATATCAACTTACAACAAGTATATCCATTGACAATTGTGCAGTTGTCTATACTAATTGATAGCAACATAATATCTTATCACAAGAAGCCAAGATGCATAAATAGACTTACAGAGTCACAGTTAATGCAAAACAAATTGGAAAGAGTGATAAAACACATCTGAGATCTACAACAATATGACATGAAGCTCAATCATGTTTGAATGTTTGTTTAAAACTAAAACACATGAACTAATCCTCCTAAATGCGAGAAATTATCACATGATCTCAATTAATCTGCTGCTCATGACACCCACTGTTATTAATTCTTTCTCGTAAATTAAAAAACTCAAATATGTGTCACATAGAGATTGGGTCAGAACATGAACTGATGAACACGTGTATTCGCAGACATTGATACTAGTAGTTCCGAATAAAAACACTCTCAGGGTAATTAATTACCAATATAACTGAACTGTCTCCGTCTTCCTTCACGGACATCAGGTCCCAGTCTCTGAGGCAAAACAACATACACTTTATCTTCAACAACACTAACAGACTCATCCACCATCACATTTACACAGCACAAATAAATAAATGAAATATTCCGATGGCACTACTTTCATCATGAATAGGAGGGGGAAAAAGGACCTTAACCAACATAAGAGCTTCGAAGAGAAGAAGATGGTCCGAGGAAGCAACCCTGCAACCCAAAAGAAAGGAGAGGAGGTTGTTGAATGCCGAGGAAAGGATAGAACTTTGGAAAGTGGGGATTGAGGAAAAGCAAAAGGGTAAATTGGGAAAGGAAAAGAAGTGGACCTAAGGATGCGTTTGATTTGGGGAGGGGAGAAGGAAGCTAAGTCCATGCCCCACTTGACAGTGCGCCTGGCTTCTCGCTTCAATTGGTTTCGGCTCTTCTTCTCCTCCAGATCGGAATCGGCAGTGGGTGGTGGTGGTACGGGAGACTTCGGAGTTCGAACCTTGGGACGAGACGAAGCAGCGACCGTGGCAAAAGAAAAACGGTGAGAGGTTTTTGGTGGAGGGGTGAGAAGGTGGTGAAGGGAAAGGGTGACGCAAGTGCGGTGGTGGTGGTGGTGGAACCATGGCCACTGTCTTAGAGGCCGCAACACTTGCTGGCTCATGTGTGATGGAGTTGATGACGCTGTTCCCCCTTCAGTCTTGTGTGTTGCTTCTCCCACATTCCATGCATTTTACTTATCTCTACTAATAAATAAATTAACTTTTCACTCAAACATTACTTTTTTCTCTCCCACATTCCATGCATTCTATTACTTCTATTACAAATAAACATTTTACTTATTATATTTTTATGGTTATTAATCATAAAATTTAGATATTTTAATATTAAATCGTGATTATTTCTATTCCTTTAAATCCTTAAAAATTAATAAATATTAATCCAAGTGATATTGAATTTAATCTCATTTAAGTTAATAATTTTAAGTAAAATTGATAAATATTTCATATTAAAATTATGATCTAAAAAATAATTCTAAAACAAAAACTTGTAATCTTATTAATGTGTTTGGTTAATATACAAAATTAACTCTATCTTAGAAAAAATGATTTAATGTAAATGATTATTTGTTACATCACTTTTATCATAAAAAACAATACTTTCATTCACTTTTATCTATCTTTTTTAAGGTTATGTTGTAAAATTTTAAAAAATGTATATTTAATAAAATAGTTGTAGAATTTTATATTTTATAGTTTCTTTTTTCACTTCACAATAAATACATATATAAATTAAATAAAAATATAAATATAATTAATACAAAAATAATTGCTGCGATCTTAAACTTTGAAACAACCCATAAATAAGAACAAAATTTCTCAAAAAAATTGACAACTACAAAAATGGAGGAAGTAATTGTTTTTTTCACCATGGATTTATTTCTAAAACACGAATACCAATAATAATGATCTAACTCAAGTTGAGGCATTTAACAGCAGGTGAATTATTCTATTTATATTGGATTTATATGTTAAAAATAAGACGTGCAGTAATTTAACATGTATTGGGAGTACGCAAACTGTCGTAAATCCTAATATTGTTGTCGTGTAAAGTAGACACGTGCTTACTTACTGCGTAATAGTACTACTTAGTTACTTTACTTACGTGTGGAAGAGATGAAGTCATGAAACGCAAAAGGCAATGCCGTTTCAAGACAGCAAAAGAATTAAATTAAAGGTCACTGCCGTACTGTTCCTCCTACCCTTCAGATTTGACTTACTCTCCGGCGCTGCCATTCTTTCTTTCTATCTTCAATCAATTTCAAGGTATCTCTGCGCTTCCCAAAATCTCTTTACTCGTTCTTTCTTTCGCATGATCTCTCTCACCCATAATTTGTAAATTACTTGTAATCATTTTACCTAATTAAATCTCTTTTTAATTATATTACTTCATTGTCTGTTTGCATCAATTTTCTTGGCCGGTAATTGCTGGAATCTAGCCACCGATAACTACTGATATTTTATTTATTTATTAATGGAAGGGATTGCAACAGTGTCTTGGTGATGCTGTGTTTGCGGAATGTTTGGGCAATAGGCATTGCACAGTAAACTTTTTTTTTTCCCTTTCGATCATGAAAATTAAATAAATGTATAGGCATTGCATAGTCATATACTCATATGTGTGTTTTGCCCTTTAAAGAGAATAATCATTTAGATGGAAGGAATTTTTGCATGCCCTCTCACTGGTCATCGTTTAGTAATTTTTTTCTGATAAGGGTTGCCTCTAGGAAGGGTTTACCAATATCCAACGTTAATCAAATGATGGAGAGACAGAGTGCCATATAAATATGTTTTTTTGGTAATGCCCTGTTCGAATAATCTTCTCCATAAATAAGTGCTTATATACAAGTTTATCCTAACCTACTTGAGTATTTTGATAACCGTCAATAGAAAATTCAGAGGACTTATATATGTTAGACTTCAACACAAACGTCTCCCAAATTGAGTGGTTGATTGCTGAGCTTTATTTTTTCTTACCCAATCTTGAGTGTGAAATAGCTATTAGATGCAATGGGATGCTATTCGATAAGTAGAAAGATGCATGGTCATGTGAAATAGCTTTATTTCTGTTCTGTTGAAGTCATCTTACACTTTTGTAATGGCAAATCAGATCGTAACACTGGTATTATATGGCCTCCTTCAGAGCATTCTGGAACAGTCCAGTTGGTCCCAAAACAACTCACTTTTGGGGACCTATTGCCAACTGGGGATTTGTGGCAGCTGTGAGTATCACTCATATGATGATCTGTTATTGTTGAAAAACTCCGGCATTTATTTACTTGAATAGTTCTTCATAATGCACATTGTTCTTAACCTTTGACTTCTGAACTTATGTGAAATTTTTTATTAAAAGGGATTGGCTGACTTGAACAAACCTCCAGAAATGATCTCTGGCAACATGACAGGAGGTTTGTCGTCTCTGTTCCTACAAAATGTTGATTTTTTTCTTGGCATATGGTATGCTGCTTATTGCATCTCTTGTTTGTTGTTAATGCTGCAGCAATGTGTGTCTATTCAGCATTGTTCATGAGATTTGCATGGATGGTACAGCCACGGAACTATCTACTTTTTGCTTGTCATGCCTCCAATGAGACTGTTCAACTCTATCACTTCACCCGATGGGCAAAGGCACAGGGGTAAGCAGCTTGCATGCAAGCAAAACTTAACTGCTATGATTTTAACCAGTTCTATTTGATGTTACTCTCTGTGATGTTAATGTTTCATATGTTATAAAGGCTATTTTAACTTGTATGATATGATATTTTTGTTTTGAATTGTTCTTTTGTCTATGGATTGTTAGTTTTACCAGCTTCCACCTTTATTTATAATTGACTATCACCTGGGGCTCTCTTTGGATATGGTATTTGAAAAGGTTTTGAATTACTCTTATGTCTATGAATTGTTAGTTTTACCTAGCTAGGCCTTTGTATAATCGCAGTATAAAAATGGCCATGCTCTTACATACACTTGATTTATTATGATTTATCGCTATCATTGAGGCATTGACTCGTTGTTAATAATACTCTATTTGACACACACTACTATTAATATGGGTCTTACTAAATAAAAAGAGAGTCCTAGCTAAAATAAATTTAATACTAATCGAAAATATTAATAAAATAGAAATAGAATAGTCTTTTCATATAGATACCTCCAAGTACTTTAGTGCATTCACATAAAATTTATATGACGATAGAGATTATCTTAGAAAGAGTGTTTTATTTACATTTCTCTCTCCATGTAATTGTTTAGCTAAATTCAGCTCCCCACAGGGGCTGCTCCTTTCCACCATGTCTTAATTGGAATTTGTCTTTTATGCATTGTAAGACAGTTGTTTTAACTCAATGGAGCTGTGAATGTCAGTTTTCTGACAAAGTTTGCATCTCTTGCAATTTCTTTTCAAGGCTTCTGTCGGAAAAGAAGGAGGAAGCTTCATCCCAGTGATTTGGTGATGCTAAAAGACTTTCTTGAGTGGAGCGATTTTAAAGATTTTGCATTTGAACTTGGCGATGTATGAATAATTGATTACTGATTGTAAGAAGGGGCTTGTGGAAACTGTAAAAGATTGTGGCTGTGCAAGAGTATTCGGATTAGAAAGGATTGCTCAGAAGTCTAAACTATTTGTTGAAGGCACATGGGTGGGTTTAATATGTCTAACATCTGGCTGGCCCAAAAGTCTTTAAACTTATACCATAGGCAAAGGATTTGTCTATTATATCTCATACTGAAATTCCGCTCAATTACTCTACACAGTTGGGCGTTAAGAATTGTACTGTGACTATTTATTCATTGAAACTTGGATGTCATGTTAATAATTTTTAATGCCCTATTCTTTCTAAATTGTAATCTGAGCATGAGGAATGAATAGGTTTCTCGGCATAACCAAACTGCTAGTCTTCAAGATCCTCTTTCAGTTGCACCTTACTTAAGCAAAAGCGGCCTTGAAAAGATGATTATTCGGTTACTCTCATTTTTCTTATTAATATCAAGAGATTAATTTTGATACACAGATTTTTACATCTACTCTTATATTTATAAATTAGAAAGGGAAGCACTTATTCTCCCTATAAATTTTCACACATTACATTTGCATTTAGCCATTTTTTCATTCATTTCAACTTTTTCTTTTATGTTTATCTCTAAATTAAATTTTAATATATTCTTTTAAGAAAATTATGTAAAAACAAACATTTATCTAATTTAATGTATTTGTTTTTCGTTTTTCTTTTTTACATAAAATGTAATGCACTTGTTAAAATATTAGTTGTTCACTAATTAGAAATTATCTTAAATATAACTTTTATGGAATTTCAATTTTTTATATTAATAGAAATTATTGTAGATATGATTTATGATTGAATAATTTTGTTATACATGATGACTAAATAATTGTGTATTTAATACTATCAATATATTTTGATTTAATTTGGATTGTATAACAGTTTTTAATTATATAATAATTTATAATTAAATGATATCATAATTATAATATTAGTTTGTTTTAATTGAATTTTAATGTAAATGTTATCGAGTGCTTAAGCATTACTATTAGATATTGGTTATGGTATACACACTTAAAAAATGTTATGAGATCAAGTTTTTTTTTCAAGTCTTATACATTTATGCATTTTTTTAAAATAAGATTATATTTTTAATAACTTTACACAGTCTTACAAACTCACTAAAATAGTTTAAAATGATTCTCAAATGAATAATTTTTTTTTGTATAAAATATATTTTTGATTTATTTTTAATCAAATTTGGTTTTTATGCCTATACTTTAAATCAATCAATTTGGTCATGTATTTTCAAAAAATAAGTGAATTTAGTGTGTAGTTAATCCCTTGATTGTAGCGTGCAAGGACTGCATTCCTATTTTTTTTTTTTTAAAGTACAGGATCAAGTGATTTAAAAGTATAAGAATTAAAACTAAATTTGAGCAAAATTACAGTGATGGAAAACATATTTTACTTTTCTTTTTTGATCAAATAAGACATGCATAGTGCATTACTTGCTTCTTTGTGAACACTTGTTTTTAATTGAAAAGGGTTTTGAGAGAGAGAGAGAGAGAAAATGGCGGAAGAGAAGGGGATGAGTCCGTGGGAGCAGCACTCGGCTGTTATCAAGCTGCCTCGGTTTGATTACAACGCTCCCTCTTCTCTTCTCCGTAACTCCCATTCCGGTTTTCTCATCACTTGTACTATCAGTTCAGTTTCTTCTCTTTCATTCTTTCTTTACCTTCCACCTTCTTCCTTTTCATTTTTTTCAATTTCTCTTTCCAGAGCGAGAGAAAAGCGCTACAAAAGAAGCAATCTCTATCCTTCACAAGGTCAATTATTATTCCTCTGTTTCTGCAACAAATTTGTTTTTCAATACTACTCATATATTGTTATTTCTTACAGTTCCTTGGGTCGGGTCATTATCACACTTTAAACAACCCTAATGAAGAAGATACTACTTCTAAGAGAAGGAAGATATGCACACAAGATGCTGCCGAGGAATGTTTCGACGAGTCTCCCACTGCTAACTCTGGAGCTGATGGTATTCACTATTCAGTTTCATTTACTTCACTTTTTTTTTTTTTTTGCCGTTTTGAGATACAATGTAGGATAGCCATGGTCATGGATTCTGATGGCAGGTAAACTTTCAAGTCCTGTTAAAGCAGAGGCAGAGAAAGACGGAATAGCTAATCTTTCTTTGGTTAAGCTCACGAGGAATGGGTTGCTTCTCCTTACCTTTCCCATTAACACGCACCCTGACACTGTTACTATTGTGTCGAATATCATTCAAGCTTTGGAGTCCGGGACTGTAAGTTTGCCGGTGTAAGTGAATTAGCTCACGCTTATGTTATTAGATAAAAATGTTTTGATTGTTGTTTTATGTTTAGTATGTCAATGATGCTAGGTCTGGTCTAGACTTATTCTGTGTCCTCTACCACCTTTCCACCCAAGGGAAAGACGGGGAAATCTTGAAAATTCAAGCCAGGGGATGTTGGTCCAAGAGGGAACTGTTTAATTGGAAGTTGCTAATGACATTGTAAAACTTGTTAACTGTTCGACAATTATGCGATCTGATTTACCAGTTTTTGCTCCCCTATTCCCTCTAGGTCCTACTCTCTGTCTTGGTTTGGCTTTACTGGAATTCTCCCAAAAAAGAATTCCTGCTGTTGGGCTGTGTATTTTGGTTTATACATTATATACATGGAAAAATGAGGGGAACAAGTATTTCTAGCTTCAACTCAACCATCCTATGCAACTTTCTTGCCTTTTTAGAATTTCCCAGCATGAGTTTTAGTATGTGCTATTCTTTAATTGTGCTTTCTTTATTCATTTGTACCTTTTTTTCCCATGTTTTCTATTGCCTGATGAAGAGGAAATTACTTGATATTTTATGTTTGTGTTAAGTAATCTTGAAGGTTGAAGCTTCTTTTGCTAGCTTAGGTACCTTGGTGAGGCTGGGTTGTTAGAGGTTTAATGCCTTGCCACGGCTATGTGGAATGCATTTGACCTGTAACCCTTAGACATGCCCCTAGGCTGAGGTGATATATTGTTGTGTTGCTTGTTCCTTGTCGAGTATCACAGCATTACTTATTTGTCTATATCCTCGTATCATATAAGTGCAAATGGATGATCGAGTACTCAAGTTACATATTAGGGGGAATTGAGGTTCCCAACAATAGAACCCTATTCAACCTCAAACACAACCTGCCCAAACTTCCATTTAGTTATTTCTGTTGCCATTGTATATTGTTGTTCTGATAGGATTCAATTTGTATCTAACTAAAGGGAGATTGTCTTATCTGATTTTAGGAAAAGGAAGACATAATATGCAATAGTAGATGCTCCCCACTAGAAAAATTCCTTTGTCCCCAAGCTATAAACCAAAACTAAGTGTTAGGATCCAGTTGCAAGGTTCAGGACTTGAATCCCACATTGGAAGTATGAGACTTGCAATGTTCACTCAGGAATAATCAAAGGGCTAGTGCACAGCTGGTCCATGTGGGTGCCGAAGCTGTGGTGCATTGTGATGTTAGAATCCAATTGCAAGGTATGATGTGTCACAGCTGCAGTGTGTGCTGTAATGTTAGGATTCAATTGCAAGGTATGATGGGACTTTGGAAGTATGGGAACATGGTGTGGGGTTTATAAGGCCAAGAGCTCTCCAACTACAATGGCTAGCTTTTATGGTGTGGTTATCCATTATCCCAAAATTCTTATAAGAAAAAAGAAAACAGGCCCTTTCCCTAATATTTTGTCCAGACAGATTTGAATCTCTTTTCTCTCTCCTCTAGATAACTTCCCTCTTGTGTGCTGTACACATGTTAATTTTCTCATAAGGTGGGTTTAGGCCCACAAAAGTAACCCGGTAGCCTTTTTTTTACCCGATTGGATCCATAATCCTTTCAATACCATTCACCTAAAACACTGCCTTGTCCTCTATGCAGAAGGACACTGCCTGTGGGTGCTGCTATCCTCTTCCCAAGTTACCTCCTCAGTAACTTCGACTTCCACAAGATGAAACTTTTAGTAATAAGCTTCCTATGTTTCTGGTCTCTTGGGTGGTCATGATTGTTCTAGGGTCTATTGGGAAATGATCATTGGTTTCCCGTTCTTGGAGGAAGGAATGAAGGGCAGCTTCCACAGTTCCACTGGTTGAGCAACCTTTAGCCTTCTTCAGCTGGGAGACATGGAAAACTGGGTGTATTTGGTAGTAGGTGGCAACAACCACCTGTAAGTCACTTCCCTTACACGGTTTGTGAACTGGAAAGGACTCTAATACCAATGTGAAAATCTGAGATGATAGGAAATACCTATTTTTAACACTCTTCTCTGCCTTGTATTCAAAACAGATCATCAGCCCCTCCCAGAAATCACTTAGGAAAGGAGGATTTCTATCATGTATCACAGATCAATGAAACCTGTGTAGTCTTACCATCACTTTAACAAAAATCTCAACATTATTAGTCTTGGTGATAAAATGTTTCAAGGGTATGCAATGTGTGCATATTTGGACAAACAATTCAGGGCAACCATAATTAACTCAAGGCTTTGGGAACTAGGCAATATTCTGGACAAACAATTCTGTCATACTTGTGTGGCTTGCACTCACAGGTCCTGTGGACCTGGTACCTACTGCCAATACTAACATGATCACTGTCCCTCTTTGAAGGTAGACAGATCTGAGATTTGTTTTCTCTCTTCTCTCACTAATTCTCCCTTTTATTTTTATGTATACATGTTAGTTCCCTGCAAGTTAGGTGTAGGCTGAAAGAAGTAAACCTAGAGCCTTATTGGGCCCAATTAGATCCATAATCCTATCAGGTTTCTTCACTGAATTTTCATTGTATTGATGAGAAATCCCTTGTTCATTTTTATTTTTTTGTCTATGCTCATGGTGGCAGAGCTAGAGCCAAAATTTGCAGGGGGCATGCTTTTTGTAAAAAGAAAATATTAAAATCTAGAAAATCGTATAAATATGTTAGATTAGAACTATAACTTAAACTTAAGAATATTATAATTCTTTGTAAATTATTCTAAATGACTTTCCCCAGCTTTTAGTATCTTTCATTCTTTTTAATCTAACAGTGGACATATTTTCTGCTGCAGTTGGTGCCATCGCATTTTCCCTATCCAAGCTACATGCAATTTGAACGAAAAAGAACTACAAGAAGTAGTATCAATGCTTGTTAAAAAGTTCTTGGCTGATAAACAGGACAAACTTGAACGACCTCTAAAGGTCCAATACAATATTACCTTTTAGTTGCAAATAAGCCATGCTTTTTCATAAGCGAACTTTGTTTGCCATTTTCATCACCTGAGATACATGACCCCTCCCCTCATCACTCTAATTGCTAAAGAAAGAAGAATCCAGCTTTTAATTAAAATTTCAATATTAATAAAGCTGATCTCAGAATGGTGGCCAAATTTTTATCTGCCTGTAGCTTCACATCCTTGCTGGTTTCAATATGTGTCAATGGCAATTGAAGTCAGAACTCAGATTTTGATTTCATTGTCAACCAAGACTTGTTTATTCTTTGGAACTTTCTCAACTTTGTCATTGAAAACAACATATTTGATATTAAATTAGACATAAATAATATCAAAATCAAAAGTGGTTGAATTTACTAATGATGAAATATGAGACAGCTTGATTTGCAAATGAATTGATTTCTTAAAAAATTTAGTTTCAGATAAGTTTCAGATAGAATTTCTTTATGAATTAGATGTTTTTACATTTAGAGATTTTCAGAGCTAAATTATATTTTGGTAAATGTCACATGTTTGAAATGATGCTTGTTAGTTTGCAATCTTACATTAAGACAATTATAATTGCCCTTGTAGTTTGCTGTTGGGTTCAACCGAAGAGGAATTGAAGAGACCACGTTAGCAAAGGAAAATTCAAATGATTCTAAAGCATTTAGTTTGCTGGACCGTAATAAATGCTTTGGAGTAGTGGCATCTGCAGTTAATCATGTTGTGGAAGATTCAGTGGTGGATCTCAGGTCTCCAGAGGTAAAGATGTTGTACTACTATTTTGCCTTGAACAATTCATAGCTGTTGGTATTCACATTTATGCATACTCTGAGCATTGATTGGCATTGGTGTTGCAGCTCTCTGTGCTTGTTGAGTTGCTACCCCTTTCTGGAGTACCCGATGCGTCCATAATAGTTGCTGTCTCTGTCCTCCCAAGGAACCTTGTTAGTACAAAGCCTCGATTATGCATCAAAGCCTTGAATTCTAATACCAAGGAAGGGTCTGTAGCAACATGAAGACTGGTGCTAATGTCTTACTTTAGCTTGCGTGGACAATGTTGCTTTGTATGATCCTGCAAATGAAAATTGAAAGATGCAGCTAGAAATAAGAAATCACCCACCTTTCTGACCCTTTCTTTCTAACAAGTAAAAGCTGTTGCCACCCACTCTCGACCCATTTATATGTTATTGGGGCTATCTTAATATTAAATGTCATATGCGAAATCAAGTTGAGTACGTGTCGTACATGTGATGTTGAACTTTTTGAGTTTTATGTCTTCGTATATTCACTGGTTTCTGAAGCTTTATATTAGAGGCCCTTGTATTTTTATTTTTTTTTTGGATAGTACTGCATTAATTTTGAGATATATTTGATGAAAAACGAAATAATGTGGATTAATTCGAATTTTATAGTTTATACCATATGCATGATGGATATTTCTATCTTCATTCTTAACGGTTGCTTTTATGAAGAGTATTGCTATGTCCATTTCTTGCAAGGTGCAAATCTTTTTTTGGTACTAATCAATCAAAAATGTCTTGTTTAGTATCTACATCATGTTAGGTCTAACCTTATTCTATGTACTTGTTAACTTATTTGGCAAGTGTATTAATTCGTTTTAAGTAGTAAAAGACTCGAAAATTTAAGTGTTGAATCCAAAGAATTTTTGTTATACTTAAAATGATGCAAATCTAATTATTAAGCAATTAGAAGAAGTAGAAGAGATAAAAAATTGTAAGTGTCAAAATTGGGATAAAAGGAAAAGAAAGAGACAATAAGAAAAATAAACAATAATTTAAATGGAGAAAGATGAATTCAGAATGTGATTATGTTGAGACTTAGCATGTCAAGACTACTTGTAATGTAATGTTAATGATTTTTTATATCTAATGAAATTCTTGTTTTTATCCACATCTACTAAGACATCCTATCTTTAGTTTTTCCCATATGAAGAGCCTAATTTATTTATTCTTTTTTCTCAAATTTTTTTGCAAGGATAAAATAATAAATTGCATTAAGATTAGAGATGCATGAATTGGGCAAAACAAATATCAATCTATTTCTAGCAATGATTTTATTTAGATACCATTCCCCAGTTCTTTAAAAAATAATCATTTTTTCAATACATTACCCTTAAATACTATATGGATGATCAATCCATAATAAACAGAGAAGTACATAGAAGAGTAATAGAAGCATAATTGCATTAAAATAGATAATAGAAAGAGTTACATTACAAGAGTTGGCCTATCAAACTCACAACAATGGGGGTTTAACCTGTGATTGACATGAAAGGCTTTACACTTTAGGTGCTGATGTGGATAGAAGAAAGGAAGAGATGGACAAAGGAAGAGAATGGGATAATGGACATAGAAAGAGGGTTTCTTCTATTTGAGATACTCAAGCTTAGTATGTATTCATTAGAGAGTTCAAAGTGTCGATAAGGTAGCTTAATTTCCTACAGAAAAAAAAAGGTAGCTTAATTTCCACGCGATCTCGCACTTAGTGCGGGCTTTCGCGCTAAGGGCGCCTTTGGGCTTTTTCACGCTAAACGTGAGTTAACCGCTAAGTGAGGAAACTCGCTGAGCCTGTCTTGTATGCTAAGCGAATTGTTTCAATCTTCAACTTTTTCTCCAAGGTTTTTTCTTCACGTTCTTGCATCATTTTTCCTCCATAGCACTTGAAATTTTCTTCTTTTGAATCCTACTGGTAAAAAATTATAATGATATCAATTTCTTCATTATTTCATTAAAAACGTTAAACTGAAGAAATTGTATCATTTTTAACCAAAATTGATTATCAATTTAACTCAAATTTCACAATTTTCAATACTCTATCCTGTTACACCCAAGGGGGAAAATCTTGAAGATTCAAGCAAGGCCAATATATTGGTCCAGGAGGGAATCGATTAAGTTCTATATATGTAATCTCATTTCTTTTATTCATTTCACTAAATTTAAACTGAATTATGAAAAGAGTTGAACGTACCAATCCTTATCTATTTATAAATTGAATTTAAGTTTTCCCTGCGATGCGAAGGGTAAGAACTAAGAAACTTCTATCAATGTATTCTAACATTTCATATTTTTTTCATTTATTTTTCTCATATTACTATTGATTAAATTTATCGATCTCAATTTATTTTTCAAACCAATAACTTTTTATATATGTAAAACTGAAGCTTAGAAAATTGAATTTTAACACATCCATTCAATTAACAGTTTGTTAACATATAATTTATTATGATACTCCTCGGTTTCAAATGTCTGATCTTCTACCTATGTATAAAAAATGTTGTTTAGTATGAACAACTTTTTGTAAAAAAGAGACAAACCAATTGGTTGACAATGTGAGAGAAGGATGAACACTAAGGAAAAAAACATTTTACAAAGACCCACCATGAATGATTAGTTATTTTAATTGTTCGTATTTATTTTCGTAGCAATTGTTTTGTACTAAATAACATAACTCTTTATTCATATTTAACAAATTTAAAAGTTTTACCTTATGAATCTATTCTTAGGTAAGAAAGCAAAATCTATCTTCATTTTTGTATTGACTTATCGTCAATGGTCAAACTAAGATTATCAATTAAATTAATCTTTTCATGATCTTAGTTTGACTCACCTTTGTAAACATGGTGAATTGCATGATTTATTTTATTAACTACTACTCCAATATTTACATCAAAATATCTCTCTTTTAGAACAAAGTATGAGAATTTCCGGAATTTTCTATTTCAGCAGGAGTTTGGGAAGCTTACTCAATATCTCAATATTTTTACATTAAAATGAAGGTGCACCAACCGCAAAAGTTTATCGTACGTTGCAGGCATTTGCATCAAATAATTGTTGATTTGATATTGTTTACGTACTTTCATAAACAAAAAATGTAAAGATGTTTACGCAATTAAATGAAAAGGAGAAAGCCAACTACCAACTGTAGTGTACGAAGTATATCATCTATAGTGCAATACAAGGGATGTCCAACGAAACATGGCAACTCTATAAACACTAGATCCAGCACACTTCTAAGCTAGCAACACTTGTCAGTTTCCAAAGCAAATAGCTTCTTTTCATTTATGAAGTTCGTTCGGTTCGTCACCCTTTCTCTCCCAAACCATTCTGACAAACTGTGGAACCAAAGAAGCAAAGAAGTAGCATAATGGCCTCTTGTAGTTGTAGCTTCCTACTTTAGGTCAAAATGCCAACAGTGCAATGATGAAATCCACAAGCAACCATTATACAATATTAGAAGAAACGAGGGGGAACATGTAACCGTTGCATCAAACCTTTGGGAATCATAAAGTTAAATCATACATCAAGACCGTGATCTCATCATGCAAACTTATGATCAGATAATTTCATGACTAACTTATCATAAGCTTGAGAATCTCATGAAGCATTTTGTTACTTAAACTATATAAGAAAAAAAAAACAAGATAAAGCATGAACATTGCATATATATAGGCAGAGAGCACTGACTAGGATATGTGATTCATCAATAGTGAGTTTCTTCTACAACTTGCCGCTATCCAGTATGCATGCACATCTCATATAATTATGAGTAAGCTATAATAGTATCTTTTTAGAAAAAAAAATTCTAATATTTTATAAAGAAGATATAATTAAAAATGTATTTAATGTTTTAAGCATAGAAAATATTTAACGTTTTCTATGTTTAACAAATATAAAGATTAATAAAACATGTTCTAAGAAATTTAGAATTAATATATACTAGTATTATATACACACCTTGTCCGCTTCGAACGCTGCATAAACTTTTCAAATTGGACACGGTTTTAAATTAATCCGGCAATTGAATTTAGGTCCCAACTCCCAACTACACATTTTTGCTAGCTAGCTGCATTTAGCCTTTCACATTTTTACCCATTTTGCCATGGACTGGAGACTTTGACCTGATGACGTCTAAATGTCAGATCCACACCAGTTAATTATCAAAATAACAGTATAATTATTCAGATAGAGCACAAAAATTTAACTTATGTTTGACATACAAGTCTACGTTTTTTCCTCCACAAAAGAATATTAGAGAAATTCTATTTTCATGTCACTTTCTTAAAACATTCCTTATATCATGTCACCGTAACTTTTATTTAAAAAAAAAAAAAAGGAATTAGCCCCTTTTTTGTTGAAAAAAAAATAGTTACAAGATTTTTTACTTCTTCAAAAAATCTGTTCAAACTCTGTTATTAGGAGTGAAATTATATTTAGGTCACCTCAAGTCTTGCTAACCTTACCTACCTTGTAATTTCAATAATTTTTTTTTAAAGGGTAAAATTTTATTGGTACCTTATTTGGGACCTAAATTTTACTTTAGGTCAAGGCTGGATTCTCTTTTGTTAAGCTAGTTTTTAAAAGTCTATAAACTTGATCCAGTTTTAATATAGCATTAGAAGTTGTCCAATCTCAATTTTGGACCACGCACTCCATTTCTAATAGAGGGTACTAAATAAACTGTTTAGCCGTCACTACATTGTATTATTTGAACATGAAGAGCAGAAGAAAAAAGGTACAAAAACATACCTTTAGCATGCAGTCGACAAGTAATGGACCTGTGTGGTTGCACGGGAAGATTTCCCTATGGGCTATTTTGTTGTAGTTTAAATACTTTATAAAGGAAAAAAAAAAAAAAAACTTCAACGATATTAACTAAACTAAATATTTGTTTTTTTACGGAACTAAATATTTGTTTTAGATCATGTTAACTTGGGAAAAAACGAACTTTTCACAAAAATTAGTTAAACAATTTCATGATCATCGAAAGTAGCCTTCCGAAAAAGAAAAAAAAAATCATCAAAAGTAACATATCATGACCATTTCGATCTTCATGTCACCGATATATAACTTTATATTTGCCAAAAGGGCCAAGACAAATGAAATAAAGATTAATTCATATCTTCATTTTTTTGACGAATTAATTCATATATTCCTTTAATTCGATTTTTTTGGATATTTCAAACTATAAGATATAAAAGGTTTTTTACTGTTCATAGAAAATTTTCAAATGAATCCCCATAAAATTTAAAGTTTGAATTTATATTTTTAGCCTTTAATTGTATTTTTTTAACTTGCTTTAATCATTTTTGTAATCGCTAATCTCTTCATTTACTTATCGAACTAATATAATCAAACTGTATTATGAAACCATAGTTACGTTGTCAAAACCAAATTTATTCGATTAGTTCAACTAGTTTAATTGAGAATGGTTATAAGACCAGTTCGGTCAATCCTCAAAATTAGTCATATAAAGAAGCCCGTGCGTTGTTAAACTTCAATATCTGTATTAAAAAAAAACTTCAATGCTTGAACATATTTAATTTGGTTTTATTTTTATTTTTAATAATTAGATGTTATGAATGTGTAAATTTATAAGTGAAATTTAATTTTTAATATTATGAAATTATGTTCTTAATTTTTTGTTTTATATTACTTAATACATTATATTAAAAATTTAAACAATATTGTTTAATTATATTATCAATTTAATCATAATTCAACCATATTTTAAACTATTAAACCTTGAATTATTGTCTTTAATAGTTCAATGATCGGTCCGAGTTTTACTTAACACAAACTATTATTAAGAATTAACATCAAAGGTGGATGTTAAACCAGATGACCTCTAACTTCAGATGATATTGGACATTAAAACCTTCATTGATATTCTCTAACACTTTTGGGTGACTATCATTAGTTTCAAGACTTGTTCTCATATTTCTTTAGAAGTAGAAATTTGGAGAGGTTATTGAAATAAGAACAAAACATATATTTTTTACCCTTGAGGAAAATTACATTCTTCGTGAGCAAATCACAACCATAAATGTAGTTTGCGTTCAAAAAGGTAGATGCCTTTCTCTTCTCACTAGCCTGGCATGTTAGCCTTCCTCTCAACTCCAATTTGTGGATTAATTCATCTTAGAATCTCTTAGAAAAGTAGACAATACTAAAAATAGATTATAATTAATTGACATGGTGATTGGAAAGGTACCCGGTAGTAGAAACAAGAAAATAACCAAAACTGTTAGTCAAGAGAATGAAAAGGAGCTACAGTGGATTATACCTATTGATTTTACAAAAGAGAATGAAATTCAATTGCCACATAGGGCTAAAGATAGGTCCAAATTAATTCTTTCTTTGAGAGTGTGAGTGGATGAACTAGAGCAGTCCTTGTAGTTGTTGCCAAACCCAGGGCATGATGAGATTGCCTCACTTATCTCACTGCCTGAACTCTGAGGTGAAGGATTTGGCAATGTGAGCGATAATGACAATTCATCTTCAACTTCTGCAATAGCTGTCTCAGTAGTAGTGTTCACAAGTACATTACTAGGCTGTGAAGTGCTCTTTCCTTCATTTAATTTAGTAACCTATAACGAGGAGAACACACACGTAAGCAAATAGTGACTAATTATTCTCACTTGTGCAAGGGAAACATCCATTATAGCAAAGAGTTATCCCACATTTGGTGACTATTCCTCCTAATGCATGTACTGAAATAATACTAGAAAGGGAAAAATGAAGAAAGAAAAGCAGGTAGTAGTTCTTTTTGAAAAACAGTGTTCCTAATAACACCCTACTTGCCATTTGTTTTTATTAATTATTACAAGTATTTACCACGTACGCAGATGTGAAGATTTGAACAAATAGATGTTGTGTAATTAAAAAAAATTCTTATGAAATACTATACTTCATATCCATATATCCACATACTAGATTTGAACACCAATTATATGTTTTGTATTTTATGGTGTAGGAAGAACTTGAGGTTAAGTCCAAGTAGTAGGGCCTCTACCTTTAAAAGAAAAATCCGTATAGATGCAATAAAGGGCATAGGATAAATTTCCATATAAAAAGTCAGAATTTCAATAATTTGGGAGGACCACTGAATGTGAAAAAACTCATATAAATTAGAAGCTATGATGACCCTTTCGGCCACATTGCAGCCATGATAAATTTTGGAAAATTACAAGCCCCCTCAATTCCCACTAAACATGCTCTCTAGTCGTACAAGGGGACCAAAACAGGTAACCACTCCATAAGGCGATTAAATGTTTACATAAAGTAACGTACCTATGTTCAACACTTCACGTTTTCTTATTTTAGCCCACTTCATTTCGCTCGTATACACAAGCGTGGTTCTCAAAAAACCAACTTCGTGAGTGAGAACAAAGTAAATAAAAATAGGCAAAAAAAAAATACAGCTGCAAAGCGTAAACACTAAACAGATCTTTTAACGTCGATACAACAAAGCTTTCTAAAAGAAGTTAGAAGAACTTATTTCAAGGCAATATTTATTTTAATAATAACACGAGCTCTACCAAGAGTTTCTTGTTTCAACCTAAGAACAAGTTAATAATTTAATACATTTTCTTTTTTAAAAAGAGAGACAGAAAGAAAAAGAAAAAGGCACAGGTAGCTGAGAAATTAACCAACGGTTTCCCATTTAACACACAACGTAATCCCAAAAGCTGTGCATAATTGACAGGCGAAACGTAAGATCCTACTGAACAAAAGTGGAGTGTTTGGAACCCTATGGATTCGTCATCTTGGGCTCGGCATGGCATGGAGAAATTAAAAAAAAATTAAGGACAAAACTTACATACATTCTTTCTTTTATAGCATATACTATTCTTGTACTATTATTTAATAAAAAAGAGTTTTATGTTGATAATCTACGTTACAAAATTTTACATTAAATGTTAACATTTAATACAAACTATTATTATGAGCATTATGGAAGTAAAACTCAAATTCTAATTAAGCAAAAGCACCAAAAGTGAATGATATCTAAGTGTTATTTTATCTTACAAAAAACTACCCATAACCAGCATAACACTTCACCCCAGATAAAAAGCTAGTGGTAGTAAGATAAATACACATATTAATTAAGTAGCAGAAAAGAGAAGAGAAGAAGAAAAGGTTGTTTTTTTAGCACCTGAAGGAAATCAGATTGTTGGTTAGGAGAATTGAATGAAGTGTGGTTGGGAAATTCTGGAAACAGAAGGGAATGGGGTTGTGCCTGCTGCCATGTTGAGAACTCCTTGTGCTCATCAGCCATGGGCTTCTTCTGTTGCAGATAATCATAAAAACAGTACGGATTTTGAACTGCATCACATAATCTTTGGCTGCACTGCAGGCTCTCTGAGATGGAACTCCTCGTCTCGATTCTTGCTCTGAGTACAGAATCCAAACGAAAAGGATTTTCAAAAGAACCAAAAAAGTTAAAGTTAGCCTCAGAAAGAAAAAATAAATAACGCAAAAAGATCATCAAGGCAAGCCAAATACCAAACCCTTTTGCTTCTCTCCCACACATACACACACCACTTTTTTTGACGTTTGAAAAGTCTGAAATTATTTCAAGGGAGAAAGAAAAAATAATAAAGATTTTACATAGGCTTACCTTTTTGGAGGGAGATTACTGTGGCCGAAGAAGGAATCAGATTCTCTTCCCATTGGTTTCGAACAAGAGTACTCAACACCAACATCATTCCCTTCATCAACACATCCATCATCATGCTCCTCAAAAGATTGGTTCCTATGTTGGGAGGATGTCCTACCTGACATGCACATTGTGAAATAAAAAAAAAATGAGATTATATTTTTTTTTATGAAACAATTAATTAATGCGTGGTGTTTTGAACACAAGCCAGTAACGACCTTAGTTGTGTATGGAATGGAGGGAGAATACAAAAAAAAAAAAAAAAAAAGTTGTGGATTTCATCAAAATGCCATTAGAGGAAGATTTAAAAGGGCATTGGCTTATTATTCTTGCTACACTATTTTGGCATGAAAAAAGACTAATAAATGTGCCACTCAGTCGCAGATTTCCCAAACTTGTGCATAAGTGAGAGTTCATAGGCTTTGTTTTTGAAGTTTAATATGTACCAAGAGAAGAAACAACAATCAGCATTCAATGCACAAAGCATGGTCTAAATTAAATTCCCGCGTATATATGACAGACAAATAGGATTACTATAAGCAGAAGGAGGAGGCATTGAGGAGCCATGATCATATATCATCATCAGGGGACTAAAGATTAATATATGCTCTCTCCTTGTTCATGTGCTTTTGCAGTAAAGAAGGTTCGGTACCTTGTCTGCCCAAGTCACCCCTCATGCTTCTGTACATCTGGTTTGGATAAAGAGAGAAACCCAATATTAGTAAACAACACCCGATATTAAAAATAACCATGCATCACCAAAACTTTGACTACTCATTAAAAAAACATTTTATTCTATGTTTCTAACCTGAAGATGGCTCTTGACGTGTGAAATCGTGAGCCCTTTAACATCCATCAACTGAAGAACAAGCTTCGGAGTAGCCTCTGAAATTAACCCAAAAAAATGATCAGAAATTCATCATAGTGAAAACGGATCCATAAATCCAAAAACAACAACAGTACTTACTATGGTGGCCTCCAAGGCTATCAATAGCATGAACAAAGCAACGGTGCAGCTCAGGAGTCCACCTTAAACGAGGAACCTTCGATCTTACATATTGTCTCACTGATCCTTCTCTTCCACAACTACCCATTTTTCCCTGAACTAAATATATATCCAAACGTACCCTTGGTAGAGTCAAAAAGACCTTCACTTTTCTTGTGTTTGTTTTAGTTCCTCAACACCAAAAGGGTACATATATATACGTCTTCCCCTCAAGAACTATAGTTCCTTCTCCACCTCTCGCCCGTGTCTTGCATACATAGTATATCAGAGAGAAAAGCAAGACCTTTTTGCTCCCCACCCAAAGAGAAACCAGAGGGAGCAAAAGGGAGAGAGAAGAGGAATATCACGAGAGAAAAGGAAAAGACGAAGAAGATATGTGTAGGGGATCTGCAAATTCCTTAGGAGTCACACACTGATGATACTACCTGATATATGGTGGTTGCTGTACCTTTGAGTTGCCAACGAGAAAACAAATAAATAAATAAAGAAGAAGGGAACAGAAACTACACACACACAACTCAAAAACTGAAATCCCCAAAAAGCAGAAAACCCAAAACACTTTTTCTCAGATAAAAAAATCACGAGGAGGCTTCTGATCTTGTTTGCACTGACCCTTCCACGAAATGATTACACCTATGCATTGCAATGCAATTGCCAATATAATGGGTAGTACTATCTTCCCACCCCACGGTGTTGCAATTACTCAACTGCCTCGCTTTGACCTTTGCTTCTCTCTCTCACACACACATACCACTTTTCCCTTCTCTCTCCAAAGACTTATTCATTAGAATATGACCACTGCTACATACGCCAACGTCGTCATGATCACTGTGTAAGACCCCATGAAAATGCTTTTCTGATTTTCCTTCTTATTATTGTTTTATAGTATTCGTACGTATGAATGAATAATGTGTGAATGCGATATCATTATTGTCCAACACAATATGACAGATCTGCCCTTGTTACAATGTTTCAAAGACGGTTTTACCCTTTCCGTGGGTCCCACGCTGTTCCCGCTCTAAGTAAACTTGGGTTACCTGTGTGCCAAGTAATACGCTGCAGTGGTGCCACCTGGACGTGCATGGGAAGTTGTAGAATTACAAAACTTACATATTCTATTTTCCACCCTGAAAATTAAAATTTTGAAATGCATTTACCTTTTTTCCCATGAAATAGTCAACTTCACTATTTATCCATCTTATTTCAAATTTCAAACAAACTATACATTACTATGCAGCATGAGGAGCTTCTAAATCTTTATTATTCTTTTTAGTTAAACTAAAGATAAATTTGTTATGTATTTATCATGTACATGAACAAAGACTCAATTTTGCTTAATGGTGCTATGACATGGGAAAGATTTCTATTTTTTAACATCAAAGCTTGTCACATAGGCTCCATTTGGTTGGGAAGAAGAAAAATGAAGAGAGAGAGAGAGAGAATTTTATTTAAATTGAAGGAAAAAATGAATTTTAATTTTGAAGTATTTATTTTTATTTTCTATTCAACTAAATAAAATTAAATATTTTATTATATGTGTTTTCTTTCCTTTCTACTTTTTAACAACAAAGCTATTTGATTGGAAATAAAAAAAATGTGTGTATGTGATCGAAGAAAATAAAGTTTTGAATTTTATTTTTAAAACTTCACTGTTTCTCCTTTTTTTATATTTAATCTTTAACTACATAAAACAAAATACTTTTTTTATCTATTCTCATCCAAACACACTGAATGAGAACTTACAATATTATTTTTAATTAATAATAAAAAAATTATTAACAAATATTAAATTTAAAACATATTAGGCGTCTAAGATGTCTGGATTAGTATAAGATAATCGTAGCCAAATATCTTTAAAATTTATTTTTTGTTTTTCATTTTTATATCTAAACATAAAAAAGATATATGAGGTGTTATTTATTCGGTCAACGAATTAAAGCAAAACAATGTGACACAAAGGCATGCTTTTCAAGGTGGTGTATCTCTACAGATTATTACTAGTACAAGCTAGTTTTCTTAAAAAAGTTATAAGAAAAAAGATATATAGATAATTATGAGGAATAATTTATCACATCTGTTTGTCCTAAAAGAGGCGAAAAACTCAAAATGACTTATGAATTCCTGACTAGACATTTGGGCAAAGGTCCTAGGGAATACCTTTCTTGTCAAAAAAAAAAAAAAATTGAAAAGCCAAGTCAAACACACACATGACATGCAAGAGGATTAGGATTTAGCGAGTGATTAACATGAGCCAAACAAGAAAATCAAAGGTATAGAACAAATAATTACAACAAAAGCCAAACCAGCAACATTTGGGTACGAAATTTCCCTTTCCAATCCCAAGTTGACACCAAAAATAAATCAGATCAGATCCCTGTCACCTCGAAGTTACCCCGTGAGAAATCAACGGCTGGGATCGTTGGAAGGATCTTTACGTCAACGTGATGAATTCCGTATGTGGAATTTCAACTCTGAACTATTGTCAATCTACACAGCTGGAATGTGCCATCAATATCAATCAATCAACTCTCTTTATTATATTCTCAATATTTATATACTTTCATTTTTTATAATATTATAATAATGAATGAAGTTACAACTGTTATAGAAATAGATAGCATAAAGGTTTGTTACTTCCAGGCAAAAACAAGTTTATTACTCATTTATCATTATTTTGTAAATTGTATCATTAAAGTTTTATTTTTATGTATTTTATCATTTTTTTTATTATCATCGTGTTTTAATTTTTCATACATTTTATTGATAATAAAATAATATTAGCGACAAAATAACATTACTATATTTTCTAAGGCTTGATAAAATGTGTGAAAATTAGAAATTGAGTATGATGATAAAATGAGGGAAAAAAAAGTTTGAGTAATAAAATTCATAAAATGATTATAATAATTATTGAGTAGTAAAATGTGTAATTAGGTCAACATAAAAACTATACAGCTGTTTTTAAAAATATTAAATATTACAACTTTGATTCAATTTTTTTACATTAACTCTATTTGTTCAAATATTATCTAAGTGATGGGGAAAAAAAACTAATCTAGTCACAGATGGAGAAAAAAATTGCATTTTTTTATTTAGAATTTTATTTTTGAATCATTAATCTATTTATTTTTTATTTAATGTGAGACTAACTTAACTTATGCTTTTGATTAAGAATAAAAAGTGTTATATAACTATTTATTTTTCTTTTTAAATTTTTGTCAAACTAAATAAAAAATTAACTTTTATTGTTCCTTTATTTTTAGTTTTAAAAGCCTAAAAGTCCATTTATTTTCTATTTATCTTTTCTTATTTTGTATTTATTTTTACCTCATTTGTTCCTCTAATTCTAACTTTTTTTTTTCCTCACGCACCTACTTTTTCCCTATATTTTCTTCTTTTCAACCAAAAACTACTGAGAAAAATAGTAGAAGTGAGAGAATATTAATTGTTTAGTAGGATGAAATTGCAATGAAATATTGGGAAAAAAAACAAAAACAAGGTAAACTCACAAATAAAAAAGAAATTGCTAAGAGAGACAACAAGTTGCACAAAAATGGTAAAAAAATGTGCAAAATAATTAATTATGTTTTGCAACATAACAAATTATGTTGTATTATAAATATGATTTTTAGTCTTAAATTCAAGTTTGATCGAAGCTACTAAAAGTAACACATTAATTTACACCATCATCAACTTTATTCATGTTGTTTATTCTATGTGAACCTTTAATCATATAATTTGGTCTGTGTATAATTTAATTATTATACCAGGTATGTTATCGTACTGTGTGTACAAGGGAGTTCAGAAGGAGAGATGTTTTTATTACTAAGGCTTATTATATATTGTTTTATGCATAGAATTTTTATTTTTTTTTCCCAGCAAACATAATTAACAAACTTTTATTTTCATAATACTTTCTCAAAAATGTTAGAATATTTATTGTTACTTGTACCAAACACCATAATCTTAATCAATGAGAAAGTTCACGACACACACTTGAAATTTTAATATGTTAATATCTCATACTTTTCTAATAATGTCACTAAATAAAATTTAGATACAATTTTTAAATTATATTTAGTGTTATTCTCTAATCAAAATCTCACCTTATCAGGACTCATGTATTAAAGGTCAAGCATTAAGAATTGTGTATGCCCAGACTTACGACAATGGTGCGTTGGTGAGTGATGCATGTAGATGTACGGATGACAACATGGTGCGACTTGGGAAACTGGGAAGGTATTGTTAGCAATCTCTTGTTATCCACCTTGTTAGTTGAAAATCTGTATCCGCTTCGCATTCGGATATTGGTTAAGTTTTTTTTTTTGTGTTTTGTTTACATAAAAGAGAGAATGGAAGTAAATAAACGAGAGAAAATAAAATAAGAGAAATGAGTGAGAAATACGTTAGAAATAATAAAAAATTGGTTAAAGAAAAACAAAGTAAAATATAGAGAAAATAGTTGAAATAAAGTTGTTTGATTGATAAAAATACTAAATTAAAACGCAATATTATTGTTATTTAGAATATTGTTTGTTTACACTAATACTCTCTGAAGTATCGTAAACTTATACAAATATTGTCTTACTTTATTTATTTTACACTTATCTTTCTTAGTTATTTAAAAAATATATACTGAAACCCACATGTACATTACATTACATTATCCCTCTTATCCTGTGATAGATTTAATATAGAAGAGTCTTAGAAAAGAGAACTGGTTCACGCATTTAAAGTTAAGGCGCACATCTAAAGTTGTTTTAAAAATATCCACTGACATATTCTTAATTATTTGAAAAATATTACATCCTTTTTTTAAATAAAAAAATATTACATCCGACCCTTTAGTGTAGATATTTTAAAAGCATGAAATATTTATGTAATTTTACAAAATTTCCGAAAATAATTGTATAATTTACTCTCTTAATATGTATATGATATATCTCCTTATACTTTTAATATCAACTAAATTGTTTAACAATGTAAATTAATTATCATAAATCTAAAATATAATTTATAAGTATACAAATATTTATATTTATTGATTACATATCTTAGTTACAACATGATGTATAAATTTAAAAATATTTATTTATTTGTATAAATAAACATTTTTCATGTACAATGCACAAACTAAAATGCCAATTATTTATAGTTATCTATTTAGTTATTCTTCTAATTGTTACGGATTTTACTCATATAGGCAAATGTTTTCTCTATCCCTAGTGTTATGAGCATACAAGAGATAGGCCAAATAAACGGGTCCTAGGGGAAAAGAGAAAAGACATAGAGAAAAAGTGTTAGATGTGATAAATAGTGAGGTGGGAAAGAAAGCACTCAATTATGATCATAATTTTTCAAAAAAAAAACTAGTATATTTAGTATTTACTATTTTTTATTATCTGATTTATTTTGAACATAATTTTAGACATTAATTGATTTGTTATTTATTTTTTTAATTAATAATTTAATTTTTTTTTAATTAATTTGATACAACTGAATACACAGAGCAACAAAATGTAGAAGAAACAAGCACAATCAGAGAACAACCAAACGTAGAAAAGGAACCAAATTCAAAAGCAATCCAAGAAGCGGAATTAGCAGAAGCAGGATCAAACACAGGGGCAAGCACAGAGAAAGCACAAAGGCCAAAAAGGACCATTACCAAACCATGTTACCTGCGGGATTTCGTGGAATGAGCTGGCAGAAAAAGGTGCCCAGTAGCGTAGCAATCCATCTTTATTTCATCTTGTCGGCTGAGGTGGCACAATTCTATTAGGATTAGATTCCATTTGTGTTTTGTCTTTTCTTCCAAGGCTACATACCAGAAAAACGAATCGTTAGAGCTTGTAGTAGAAAACTCTATATAAACAGAAGAGCAATGTATCTAAGGATTCAAGCAATAATACAGATTTCCTTTCCTCATCTTGTTTCTGGAGGTGCCTAGGCCTCGAAAGCTAGGAATTCTCTCTTTGCTTTTAACAAATTTGGTGCTTTCATTTCTATCCCCCCATGGTTGATCCCAACCGGTCTAGTCTCGAATGTATTGAGGATGTTATCTCTAAACTAGCCTCTAGCCAGCTCCAAGTCACTGAGAAGCTTGAAGATTTACTCCTTCGGGTAGCCAACCTTGAACACACAGCAAACTCTACTCCCTCACCTTCGTCTTCCTCACCCACACCTGCATCAAATACCATATCCATCAAACCACCAAAAATGAAAGTTGACGTGCCTCGCTTTGATGGCTCCGACCCATCAGGGTGGATTTTCAAAATAAGCCATTTTTTCGCATATCATTCCACCTCAGAATCAGAGCGCCTCACCATTGCCTCCTTCTATATGGAGGGGTCGGCGTTGGCCTGGTTCCAATGGATGACTCGGAACCACCAACTCACCACTTGGGCAAGTTTCTTGGAGGCCATCGAGGCTCGTTTTGCACACTCACCGTACGAGGACCCCACTGGGATCCTCTTCAAGCTAACACAAAAAGGGTCCGTGACGGAATAACTGACACAATTTGAAGCTTTGGCCAATCGCATTGTTGGACTGCCGCCATCCGTTCTCCTCAGTTGCTTCGTCTCCGGGTTCGACCCCGAAATCCGCCGCGAGGTGCAAGCGCTTCAGCCGCTCACCTTGGTTCACGTCGCGGGTCTGGCACATCTCCAGGAAGAAAAACTCACCGAGACACGCCCACCGTCAAACCCCACTATTTTTCCTCCGCGCTCACCCTCTCCACCAACTCTACCATTGTTACCCACCCCGCCTAAACTGCCACCCTTGCCTTTCAAGCGCCTCACCCCCGCCGAGCTGGCTAGCTGCCGGGAATGGGGCCTATGCTTCAACTGCGACGAGAAGTTCACGAGAGGGCATCATTGCGCCCCTCGGTTCTTTCTCCTTGTCGCTGATGAAGACAGCCCTAATGAACCCCTAGACCCTTTAATACCATGCCCTAACCCAGACCCGGAAGACCAACCCCAACCCGAACCGCCTAAGGCCCAAATCAGTTTTTATGTGTTGCGGGTCAATCCTCCCCGGAAACCCTACGCTTGTTGGGCTGTATTGCCAATCAACTCGTCGTCATTTTGGTTGATGGTGGCAGCACACACAATTTTGTGCAGGCCCGCCTCGTCCGCCACCTGGACCTCGCCGCGCAACCCACACCACCACTTCGGGTTTTTTTCGGAAACGGAAATATGATTGACTCCCATCAACTGTGTGTTGGTGCCACGATCCAAGTACAAGGCCATGCCTTCACCACAGACCTCCATGTCCTGCCCATCTGTGGCGCCGACGTGGTCCTCGGCGTCCACTGGTTAAAATCCCTTGGCCCCATCTTGACCAATTACACCACCCTTACCATGAAGTTTGTTCACCATGGGAAAATCATCGAGCTTCGAGGGGATACCACTCAGGACCTTGAGGTCGTCTCTCCCATGCAACTCCGCTGTATGGTTCAGACTGACGGTGTTAGTGAGTTTTTCCATATCCGAGTCTGCCCTCCGCCACCCTCATCCCAAACCATCCTCCCAGAAATTCAATCCCTCCTCCATTAATTCGCCATCTTGTTCCAAACACTGCCCACATTACCCTCGTCCCGACCAACCAACCATCATATCCACCTTCTTCCCGCGTCTTCCCCGGTCAATGTCAGACCCTACAGGTACCCTTACTGTCAGAAGCAGGAAATTGAAGCACAGGTTACCATCATGCTTTAGTCAGGCATCATTCCCCTGAGCACGAGCCCCTTCTCGTCGCCGGTGCTACTGGTTAAAAAGAGGGATGGTTCCTGGCGCTTTTGTGTTGACTATTGCGCCTTAAATGCCTTGACCGTTAAGGATCGTTTCCCAATCCCAACGATCGATGAGCTCTAGGACGAGCTGGGCGGCGCAAATTGGTTCTCCAAATTGGACCTTATGCAGGGCTACTATCAGATTTTAATGGCGGAGAAATAAGCACAATCAGTGAACAACCAAACGCAGAAAAGGAATCAAATTCAAAAGCAATCCAAGAAGCAAAATTAGCAGAAGCAGGATCAAACACATGGGGCAAGCACAGAGGAAGCACAAAGGCAAAAAAAGACCATTACCAAACCACGTTATCTGCGGGATTTCGTGGAATAAGCTGGCAGCAAAAGGTGTCTAGCAGTGTAGCAATCCACCTTTATTTCATCTTGTCGGCTGAGGTGTCACAATTCTGTTAGGATTAGATTCCATTTACGTTTTGTCTTTTCTTCCAAGGCTACATGCCAGAAAAATGAATCGTTAGAGCTTGTAGTAGAAAACTCTATATAAACAGAAGAGCAATGTATCTAAGAATTCAAGCAATAATACATTTTTTCCTTTCCTCATCTTGTTTCTGGAGGTGCTTAGGGCTCGAAAACTAAGAATTCTCTTTTTGCTCTTAACAAATTCATCATACTTTTAGAAATTTATTTGAATATTAATACTCTTGTTAATATTTTTTTATATTTTAAAGATTTAATTAACTATTTTTTATCAATGGAGTCTAACTCAGTTGGCTTACTAAGATACGTAAATTATTATAATTTTTTTTTACAATTCTTGCCTTTTGATTCTTACCCATAAAAAAACTAGTTATATTTCAAAAAGTAAAAAAAAAAATCATAAATTAAACCCGTGACATACAATTTGGCATGCCAAGACGTCAAACACGATACATTCTTTTTTAAAAAACCAAAAGAAAGAAAATCAGTTCATGCTATAGGATGCAATCGTCACGAAGATCATTCGTAAATTTAAGTTCAGGTTAATTTAAATTTGAAACTAAGTTTAGAAATGCAACTCAAGTCATGTTTATACAAAATTACATTTTTAGACAAAATTTTAATAGGTAAATATACTTTTCAAAATACTTAAACATATTACAAAATTAAGTTTATTTTACAAACTGAATATAAAACACAAAAAAGCAAACAAACTTAAAGTCATGTGATGATCTAATATCAAAAGAGTAGTCATACTTAAACATCCCAACATTTTAGAAATTTCATTTAGATCACAATATTTTAAACAACATAATATTTTTCATTTATTAATTGGACTGTAATATTCGAATATCTCATAATTTTAAACATTTCATTAACAAATTTCATTTTTTTCTATTTTTTTCTTTTTATTACGTCATGTCACCTATCATACTTATATTATTCTCACTTTTCTCACCTTCTGATAGATTTTAGGTGTTAAAATATATTTATTCGAAATCATATTTTTTTATATTTTTAAATAAGAACAAGTAAGAAAACTCCACGCATTCTTACACACCAAAAGAGAAAGAGCAGCTCTAGAGACAAAGCCTATTTGAAAAATTTACAATTTTTATCCTTCGTTAATTAATCTTTTATTTTATATTGGTTGTTTTCTTTATAATTAATTAAGCAGTTGTTTAAAGGATTTTTTTGTCTCACATTAATAGTTATGGAAAGTTAATCTTAAATACCTATT
The DNA here is from genome assembly GCF_000004515.6 of Glycine max. Lineage (NCBI taxonomy): Eukaryota > Viridiplantae > Streptophyta > Magnoliopsida > Fabales > Fabaceae > Glycine > Glycine max. The sequence continues at coordinate 35,055,462 of NC_038256.2, read as the reverse complement.
TAGAGGTGTATGACAATAAATCAATGTTTTGGAGTATAAACACAATTGAATCAATTGGAAGGAATTCAACTTCTATAAATCAACTTAATCTAGATATTATTTTTGCATAATTATTTATATCATTTTTCATATATATATATATATATATATATATATATATATTCTATTCAAAATAACTTATTGAATTATTTCACTTTTTACTTTTTGTTTTTGTTTTCTCTAAACCAAAGTATCCTTAAATATTTCACCGAAATTTTCCATCAATCATAACGATTTTATTTGATTCAAATTGAATTGCCTTTTTTGGTAAAAATAAAAATATTTTTATTTATTATCCAATAAATAGTAGTATAAATTAGAAAAGAATGTTGAAATTATGATATAGTATTACACTTATCCCTATATATTTTATGTAGAAAAAGGGAAGGCACAGATGAAAAAGAATTGGGTATAGTGGCACGGATATGAATCATAAATGGGATATTTAATTGGGGTGCTGAGGCAGCTGACCATTTATAACAGATGAAAGATACAAAATGGTTTTCTCAGCTAATCAGAAGGAATTGTTCTAAAAGATGCCAGAAAGTGCAGAGGTTGTGGCGTGGTAATGGTAATGGCATTAGAGAGAGGCAAAAGGAATGGAGAGAATTAACTCTTTCTCTCTCTCTCTCTCTCTCTCTCTGATTCTGAAGTGTGTCAGTGTGATAATGATGGAAATGGCAGAAGGTAAAGAAGGAAGGGAAAGGAATGCTGGAAATTCCTGGCCAAATGGAATGATGGGTTATGAAACAGTCCAAACAACATTAAATCATCACTGTTCGCATCTGATAGGATAGGGTGCATGAATTGCAACTTTGTATTTTGCAGCGCAGAGGGAGCCTACACACTACACAGTACTCAGTACTCACTAGTAGTATAGTCAGTGAGTGACAACATTCATTCATTATTATTTATTTATTTTCCAACTATAACTTAGATTAATACTGTGGATTGTTGAGTGAAAAACAATAGAGTCGAGACTGGGGAAGCCTAGAGGCCGCCGGTACCTTTGGCGTGACCAGCCAAACGGTAATGTGCCTCGGCATATGCGCCAACTCTCTTTCCTTTTTTTTTTTTTCTTTCCTTCAAACACCAAACCAACATAAACTGACCAGATATATGAATGGTAATGAATTCAGATAAAATTGAAAGAAATTGTTTTCCTGTGCTTGTCAGGACTTGTAATGTTGTGGAGGAATTATATGATCAATTACCCTACGAGATCATGCATGAATTTTGAAAAATTCAGCTCATGTCGTGTATTGGATATTTTTCATCTCAAGAATGATTGGGACATGATTCTTGATGTTGGATGAAAGGTAGATTTTGAGTCAGGCATGGTGATGGAGAAGAAGGGGAGAAAAAGGAGAAAGAGGCTGAACGACGTTAAGGCCTGTGTGCGGAAGGTTAAGGAAGGTTCAAAAATTTTTCTCTAAGTAATATGATACCATGAAATTGTTGAAAATAATCCAAGTCTAACATCGGCTAACAATACAACCATATTAGACTTTATAAGTGAGGGACAACCCTCACCCCTTGAACTAGCTTTTGGAGTTGAGTTAGACCCAAACTCACATTAAGATGGTATCAGAGCAGGTTCTTCCGCTAGTCCTCCCTTGTGGTGACAAGCACCCACCAATTGTTATTCACGCATCAAGCTCGTGAGGGGGTGTGTTGGAAATAATCCAAGTCTCACATCGGTTAACAATACAACCATATTAGACTTTATAAGTGAGGGACAACCCTCACCCCTTGAGCTAGCTTTTGAGGTTGAGTTAGGCTCAAACTCACATTCTAAGAAAAATCTTATATGAATTTTTTGAATGAAAAAATATAATTTGAAAGAAACAAATCTACTAAAAGTGATAAGTTGGATGAATATTAATTAATGATAAAATTAATAAATAATTTATATATTAACAAGATTAAAAAAACATCAAACATAGTCTTAAGGTTAATTTATTTTGTTAGGTTATGTTTGACAAAATTAACTTAAAAATGAAGTTGAAAATATAATTGATATTTGAAAGTTAGAAGCTTATAGCTGAAAGTTAAAAAGTTAATTTATTAAATTATAAGTGTTTATTAAATTTAAAAGCTTTTAGCTTGTCACAATACAATGTCTTGACTAAAAAGATGATTCTTATTGAGCCCCAAGGACAGTAACTAAGTCCATGATTGGGACAAAGGACAAGGATAGGCTAGTGCATCTAAGACAAATCTTTAATAGCCCCCCACAAGTTGGAAGGCGGACTCAACACTACCATCTTGGGATGAACCATATAAGTACCAAATAAAAGTGAAAAACAATGAAACATGCTAGAAATACATCAACAACAAATTGCCAATGATTGAAAACATTAAAAGACAATTGGAATATGCTTAACCATTAAGCAGAAGTATTAAGCAGAAGTCATAACACAAGGCTTAACCACCTCAAAGGCAAAAGCAAACCAATGACAAATGCTTAACCATCCATGGCAAAAGTTTGACACAATGCTTAACCACCATGGAAAGAAGTAAACATGTTTAACCACCTAAAAGGCAGAAGCAAACCAATGACAAATGCATAATCATCCATGACAAAAGCTTAACATAATGTTTAACCACCATGGACAAAAGCAAACAAATCACAAATGCTTAACAACCATACAGACAGAAGCAACAAAGTTTAACCATCAAAAGCATAAGCTAAACATAAGGCTAACCACTCAAAACAGAAGCAAACATGTTTAACCACCTAAAAAGACAGAAGCCAACCAATAACAAATGCTTAACCACCATAAAAGCAGAAGCAACAAAGCTTAATCATCAAGAGCAGAAGCTAAACATGATGTTTAACCACTCAAGACAAAAGCAACACATGCTTAACCATCCTATAAGATAGGAAAAACAACAACTTAATGCTTAACATCTAACAAAACAAAAGCTAGAGGTTAAGATTTGAAATAGGGTCAAAAGCTTGACCTAAAGAACTGGACTAGTATGGCAATATTGTTATCAGGAGGCTATAATAGAGAGAGAAAGAGACCAAAAACTATGAGAAAACAAGACTTGGATTTTATTTTTTTTTTTAAAAAGACCTGAATAATTTTTCTTTTTGTAATATGAACAATTGAGAAAACAACTAGGGTGCATATGCACAACAAAACATAGACAATCACTAGAAAAATAAGAAATGCTCACTGTGATTGCCATTAGGACTTAGGGCAACAACAGACAATGCTAGAAATGACTACGAGACCAGAATAAGAGATAAGGAAGGATCCAGTTGAAATTTGGGAATAATATTAATGTTGTGTTCCCTTAAGCAGGTGTTGGTGCTAGAGATATCTCATTCATAGGGCCATTTAGACCAGAAGTTGGAGCATTAGATTCTTGTTGAGGAGATGGAGAAGATACTTTGCAAGCAACAAAAAAAGTGTTAGCCTTGGTGACATTCAAAACCACACCAAACTGAGCATTGCTTTTTTTAGGAAGGACTTCCAAGCCAAAACAACAAGTACCCTTGGGCTTGGTAGCTATATTGATCTTTGCAACAAAGAGATAGTGAGGCCTAAAACATAACTGGAAGTGAAGAACCGAGGAGAAGAAGAGCCAAACTCAAAGCAAACGAAGGAAAAATGTGAACTTGAGGCCCAAATAATGATACCCAAGGAGGAATAAAGTGAAAGGAACAGTAGAAATGGAATCTACAAGTGAAAATAGCCCACAACAGGCAAACAATGACAACTTCAACAGAGAATCAGGCGATCAGTGCACCGGCTTCGTAGGTTGACCAATGGGTCAGACTCATCAGAGGTAGACGAGTACAATGGTGGTAGTGGGTGCTATTGAATTGTACCAGAAAGTAGTAGATATGTCAAATAAAGAAGAAGTTGACCAAAAAAGGTGGCACATGTTGTTGTTTTGATGATGTCGAGACATAGTAGGTTTCGTCGGCGACGGTGGGGCGAGTTTGGGGGTACTAGTAGTGACAACCATTGCACGGTGAGAGACAACACACCTGAAAAACAAAGATTATCGTCGAAAAAGAAAAAAACATCTTATTGGCCAGTGAGTTAAAGAATTATGCCACCATGCCTTGTGAGCAAGGTTATCAAACTCGAGAGCTTACGTAGACTCATGAGAATTTCATAGACTTGACTCATAGACTCAACTCGTAGACTCACAAAAGTCCACTTCATATAAAAATAATAACAAAATATTTATAAATAACATACCAATTAAATATTTCAAGAATATAATAAAGGAAAAAGTAAGCCATGAGTTTCATAACACTTAAATAATCAAGTATAGTAATGTATCACTACTAGATAATAACTTGCAGAAGTTATAGTAGTGGTAAAACATTCCCTTTGAGGGTTTGATGTTATTAGAGAACAAGGGAAAATTTTTAAAAATGGTTTAATTCAAGAAAATGGTTTAAATGGACTTAAATATAGATTAAGGGAAAATTTGTTTCACGTATTATTTTTTCCCCCAGAAATATAAGGATGAAAAAATTTATTACTATATATGTTAATAAGATAATAAAATAATTATTGTTAAATACATAACACATTTATTTAAAATACTGAAAAATAACATTCTCATTGTTTATATAAACAATAAAATAATTATTGTTTATATATTCTTGTGCTACTAAGTATGAATTGCTATTCAATTTAAGATAAACAACTTTTCTTACTTTGTCAAAAGAAAAAAAATATAGAATACTCACCAATAATTATTAAAGGGGTAATTCTACAATTCATTTGGATGGCACTTTATTAATTTCTTTGAGTGTACATTTTTTCAAACTATGCCCCTTACTTCCGCTGCCCCTCTCATTTTTTTCTTCTACCTAATTACCTTCTTTTAACCCACTCATGTACCCTCCTGTTTGCATTAATATTGCGGCAGCCTTTGAGCCATGCTATTAGTCAATTGTTTTTTAGAATCCAAAAGGCTAAGCAACGCACGTGTTCTTCTTACCACCATTGTGTATAATGCACAACCTGCTACGCCCAAAATGCGGTTTGACATTCTTTGGCATTGAAACCATTTTGTCAAAAAAGGGATGGTGAATCCATGTATGCAAAACAAACCCCACGTTCTTTGATATATTCTTTCCACACACATCTTCCTTGATTCAAGGACACCTAATTAACAAAACATTCATTTTCCATCACTAAATCCCTGAAAGGAACACTTAAATCAAGGCATGATATGAATCCTCCACCTTTGGCTGGCTCCAAAAAACATTGTTTAACAATTAATTATGGCTAATCAATCAAAGGGTGCGTCTAGACTGTTTGGTTTAGGAATTAGGCAAAAGACAAATTATTTCGACCCCATACTTTGCCCACTTGTTTTGACAAAGTATGAGATAAAGAAAAAAGGGACCATTAGACACAATTACATGCGACAAAAGACTTCAAATTTGAAGTCCATTATTGAAGAGTAAAAAATACGTTTGCCTGGCTTCCATATACCTGCATTGTGTGTACAGTTATATATTAATAGTTCTCCTAGCCAGTATAGAATGAATTTATCATAAAATAATATTTTGAAAATGATTACATGGTATTCCATATATTTTTGGGTACATATATCATGTTGTAATTTGTATAGTAAAATCACAAATTAACACGATCTTGGCTGCATCTTTATTCAAGCATACCATTTTTTCCCACTAACACATCTTTTGGTTGTAACAAGCCAAAAAATTTAAACTACAGTACATTCAGAATTCACGTAGCTCCAATCATCATGCCTCCCTGGTACGTATCAGTATGATGGAAATCGTTTCACCCGGAACACAAACCTAATCATTGAATATTTGACCTTAATTACAATGTATATTTGGATAAATGTAAAAACAAACCGCATAAGAATGAAGGAATACCTCAATATTATAAAACATGTGAAATTATATATATCATATATCAACAAATGTGTCAAGTTCATCTTGTCACTTATAAATGTTCATTCTCGGAGAATTCGAAGCAGCATGATCGGTTTCACATAAAAATATTAGGTTTAGTAAGATCACAATATACAATATATGGAATAAAGCTTGCATGAAATCGACTCATTTCATATATGACTAACTGGACTAACAATGTTTATTATTATTTGTGACAAATATTCTCACACTAGCTATTTGAATAATTGAATATGAGATTGTTTTTAACCCAGGCTATATAGTAAGATTGTCTTTTTCTACATGTTTGCTCATGTCTTTTAAATTGGATTTATAATATTACTATTATAATTAATATTTCTTAATCAATAAGTTCAAAATCATTTACGACTTAAGCATGCAAGGCGACTAATGTTTTTTTGAATCCATCACTTTATTTATTAAATAAAAAAAATATATACTTAATAATATTTCTAGGAGATATCAATTCTTTAAATGCATCTTAATTTCTCGACTTCGTAGTAGATACTTTGGGTTCATAAGAAAATAATAAAATATATTTTTGAATGTTTTATCTTTTGATAATTTTTGCAGTAATAGTTTATAGAATTTAGTAAGGATTTTTTTGGAAAAAAAATTAGGCTTCAACTTTAATTTGTCTAATTAAGAATCAAGCAGGAGGTTGATTCCTCAAATACATATTAAATATGTCTGGTATTTTATTGTAAAACCATTAGTTGTTACTGTTAAGTTCTAATTGTTGTGTAATTAAAATTTTGCATTTTGAAAGGGCTCCACGATACACGAGAAAAAAAGTTTAAAAACATAATGAAGGAAAAAATTGAAAGAGACACGAAATCAAATCCTAATACCAAATGAGGATCCAAGGAGGAAATGTGATTAGAGTTATTTTCCCCCCTCTAGAATGCTCGTACATGGAATGGAAGTATGGGTTTGAAAACGGTTCGTTAATAGTTTGATAATTTAGAAAATTAAAGAAAAGGTATTCAATATTTTACTTCATAAATTGGTAAACATACTGGCAGCGACATCAATGGTTTATTGGTCAGTGTTAGACAAAAAATACGCTTCACCATGACTTCAGAAAAGCAAAAGGGGAGAGTGTTTTCCTTAAATTTTAGGAAAAAAGATAATGGCTATGTAGAATAAACTTTATTTTCATGACAATATAGATACTATTAAAATATTAGTGACAGATTTGCCAGAAATTTACTAGAATGTTCATATTTGAAGAAAGAACCAGAATTATCATAAAATAAAATCCATTGTGGGTAATATAGCCTAAACGGATTAACAAGTCTCTTTTTTTTATATATATATAAGGAAAATAATTGAATAAAAATATTATAACTCGTACCAAAATAATCTATACCATGAAGGGCTTATCATTGGGTGATCATGAACTATATATATAGATTAGAACTTTCTACAGTCAGTTACGTGCATATATATAAGACCAAGGTATAGACTAACCTATATGAAAACAAAGTAAAACCTTTCCCTCACAAAGTTTAGTCCACCTAATTCCCTATCTTCAAGGATTAAATAAAACCAAGCATGAAGATGGGGACAATGAAAATGGGGCCTATCTCCATTAGTCATCATATATTCCCTAGATGGAATTGGACTTGCTAGCTAAAAAAGAAGAAGAATGTGTATCGCCCAATAGTTTACTTTACCCTATAAAGTGGTTTGGATTGACTTCCTCGTGCATCACTAGTTCGTATTCGTATATATACACTATATCGTGTGTCATTCTCTCACTATCATATTAATTAACAAATATGAATTATATTGGTCCTAAACCACATGCTATATCTAGCTAATATATTTTTTACTTGCTAATTATAACTATTGCATGCAAGTCACCTGTCACTGTGATATGTGCATTCACATTATAAGGAATAAATTTCATTAATGATCTACATCGATCGCTGTCCCTTGACGTCAAATCACACTATTACTCTGTGTATCACCCTTTTTTTAAAATGCACTACATTATTACACTAAATAACAGTACTCTAATATATATAAACGAACGTACAGATCTCAGAGCATAGATAAATATACTAGTGAATGAATTGTGTTATATGTGTGTTCCATGCATGCATATGGTCCTCTTCACCGACCCTAGTGATTATATACACACACCCAAATCAAATTTGACTAGTAAAATTTTTAGGAAATAGGTGACGAATTTTATTCTTCACACGTTAGTTTAGTCTTTAAAAGTAATGATATGATAAAAAAAAATTCTTGAAAGTCCTTATACTATTGTTTTAAAAAATTCTTAAACTTAACTAATTATTGTCAGAGACTAAAATTAATGAGAAATTATACTTTTAGGAACCTTTTTGTTTTTATATTATTTTCAAAATACTAAATTAACCACACCTCATAATTTTAAAGACAAAGTTGATCGTTTACTCTCTATTACGGATAACACCTACACCCAATCATTGAGTCTAAATCTAATTTTATCCTTTATTTTTGGAAGAAAGAAAAATAACAAGATTTTTTTAAGAAAGGTATACGTTCACTATTTTCTTTTAAGCTTAAAAATAGATCCTCAATTGGGATAAATTTTTAGTGGAGACTAAAAACATTAATAACATCATAAAAAAATTGCCCAGAATCATTGGAATACCAGTTTTCATCAGTTTCATAAATTCTTGACCGGTTCACGAGTTCAACATCCACCCGATTTTAAGAATTGCCTGAATTGGTTATTTAGATTTTAGACTGTTTCTTGATCGAATTCATCAGTCAGGTTCAATTTTGAAAACTATATTATTCATCAATTAAACTATTCACTAAAAAAAATTCAAATAATCAATAAGTTTCATTTCTTTTTTTAAAGAAACTATAAACATTTAATAATATCTTTGGAAATTTTTAAACAAGGGTGATTACTATTACTATTTTTCGCTAGTTATATATCTAACATCACGATCACCTGTGACACTTGCTATGTGAATCCATTATTTTCCGCATATAGCTAACTGTTACTATCTATTAAATAAATAAATAAAAGAAGCTAACTGTGTTACTAAAGAAAAAGACAAACTCAGGTGAACAAGTATCTTTAAAATGTTCAGAAGTGTTTTTTTTTATATAACAAAAATGTTTAACAGTATAAATGTTGTATTTGATTTAGAGGATAAAAATAAAAAGATAAAAATATTTAAATTAAAGTAAAATACAAAAGGTGTAAGACCCCATAAAAATCCATATTATTTTATTTTTTCCTTCATTTTCCTCCTCTTCACTCAACAAAACACAGCCTTGTTTAAAATTGTTTGGTTTATTTTTTTTTAAGAAACACAGTTTTATTACTAAATAGTTTTTTTTTCTTTTTTTCTTTTTATAACGAAACAGTTATATAAAAAGTAAAAAACATTAAACATATAAAAGAATCCTCTTAGATTACTCAAGTTTTATTGATATCCCATTGTTCAATTATCTTCCAATCAGATGTGTAGACTGCAGAGCTTGTTTTGAACGCCACCATACAATACGTCAAAGTTGGATATTTGATGGACTCTCGATCACAGCACTTGTTTTTTGCTTAAGAGGCACACCGGAAACTTCTGCTTAATCGAAAGCACACAGACATAGGATAATAAATTCAAACTTTTGTTTTTAAGCTAACTTAAATTCAATGCCTTGAGAATGTAAAGTCAAGGGGGTAGGTACCTCTACTTCAATCATTGTTCATTCCCTTGATATGTTTTGAAAGTCCTAATATTCTATTAACTTTTTATTCATGTTTATGGTCCATATATTCCACTTAATTATTCTGGGGGACAAGTGAACCAAAATATAATAACGTTATTTTATTTTAATTAATCAAATCGTCAACACATTCAAATTATACGTATATATTTTGTTCTGTATCTTCTTAAGCCCAAGATCCTAGCCCAACCGTGTGAAGGTTCATGCTTCTTTCAAGTCGGCACCCATTGAGCACAAAAGGTTGCATACGGGTAACCACAAAAGCTTATATGATGTCTTAGTCATCCTCCACCCTAAGCAATCCCATTTCTCTCTGTAAAGCCCTATACATGCTCTTTTCTAAGGCATGTTCTTTTCACTACTATGCTAAAATCATTACTAATTTGAGCGTATTTACAGGTAACTAAGTATACAGCAGGCAATAAACATTTCGCCTGATGTCTTCCTAACATTGCCGATATCTAGCAGAATCAATGTGCCCCAGTTCTCTGAAGAACACTCTTACAATTTAAACTTTCAATAAATGACTATGTCTTTTATATTTTCGTAATTTCTTAATTTACTCCCCATTACTAATTTTTTAATATCACTAAACCCCTTAAAGCATAAGTAAAAAAAATGCTATTGCTACTATTAAAATCATGCTTAAAATCCAAAATCGTAGCTAAATCAAGTAAAAATAAAGGACAAACGGATTTAATGGTTAAAAAGTAGATTAAATTAGTTTATTGATCCTCTAATTTACTTTTTAAGTTCGATTGGATTAGCTAATTTTTTTGAAATTCAATTTGGTATTCTAATTTTTAAAATCAATTCAATTTGATCATATAATTTAAATTGGACTAACAATATAAAAAAATCATATTTTGTATTTACTTAAAATCATTCAATAACGATTTTAAACCGTCACAAAATATATATTTAAACAGTTGGACCACTTAAATTAATTCAAATAACAAGATCAAATTGAACTGATTTTAAAAATTAGAAAACTAAATTATACCAAAAAAAATTAAAGAACTAAAATCAAATCAATTCTAAAATTTAGAAAATCAAATCGAATCCGAAAAAAAAAATAAAGGACCAAATCAAACGGAACAAAAAAAATAAATTAGAGGAAAAAAACTAATTTAACCTTAAAAATAAAAGTGATTTAGTGATATAAAGAATAATTTAAAAAAAAAGAGTCGGTGTGCGTCTGGTACGGGATGGCTTTGATTCTTGCTAAAAGTTTTAGGAACTCTTATTTCTCTTTTGTTCCAAATTTCCAATTTTCAGGTACTCGTGAGCTAATGGAAATACAAACCAATTGGTATATCGGATTGCAGTGCGACAGTACAGTGACTACACTTCTCAATTTTTTAAACCCATTGGCGTGGAGTGTTCGAATTTTTTTAACTTCAATTTTTAGTAAAACTAATTTTGAGTAAATTAGTATTTATATAAAATATTTTAAAAATCAGTTGAAAAGAATTGTTTGATCGGTAAACTCACATTCAACGTAACTTTCGAGACAGCAGCCTCGTATATAAAGCTAAACTCCAAGTCTAAGAGGATGAAAAATCCAAAAACCATAAAACTCCATGCATCCCAAAATCCTCCCACTTTTAATACAGCACTGGAATGAAGTGGTTGCAGATATTTATAGACCACAGTGAAATTCATCGATCAGAGGCCAACAAATTGGCAGTAACAGACCTCGACCATGGGATCAGAAATGCAATTAAGAATGAATTTATTTCTTTTCCTAAACATCGTCATTGAAATTGATTTCATGAAGTTGTATGATTACTTCAACAGGATTTGTGAACTTTCCACTTAAAACTCCTTTTACTCCTTCCTATAACAATATAACCTTTCTACTAAAACAAAAAACTTATCCCAATAGGTATAATATAACCTTTCTATTGCCAGAAAATCATTTTCTTTTCAAAATTATGTTAAATCCTTGGCTCTGACACCATCTCAAAACTGGAGTAGACAATGTTAGTTTACACGTCATTCAAGTGCCTAATTAAATTGTTTGATCGCTAGCCAAGTGTTCTAGAATCTAATATGGATCTGGCAACTAAACAAGTCAAATTTCTAAGCTATTATAAGTGATCAAGGGCATGGGCAAGATGTGTATGAAATCAATCAGTTAATTTTTCCCTTTAAGAAACGTTAACAAGGAATTTTATTTCTTCCAAGGAGAAACATGGGTCCATGACAGCAGAAATAGCCAGAAATAAAATATAAAAAGTCTGAAGTAGTCTTTGGACAAACATTCCAAAGTCACTTTGATCCATACAATAGCAAAACATGAAATAACATCTGTCCCAAGCAAAGGTTCCTGTCAAAAGTTAAAAGTAAATGAACCAAAAGGCATTTAGAAAGTGCAAAAGCTCAATAGAGAATTTTGGGGGGAGGGTGCGGGGTGTAAGAAGATCAACACAGCATGTAAACAATATCAAGGAGGAAATGAAACCTACAAAGACAGACCCTCAAAGCATATAACTACTATTAGTCTTTGTTATTACTTATAAGGCAGAACAGTTATACTTATATATCATTTGTGATTTCCAGGTCTGACAGGAAGCACATTATATAAAGATCACCGCACCTCCAGCTTGGAGAGAAACAAGTGACCAACAGAATTACAGATTCCACAGTAAGCTAAATTCACTTATTCATGATAACACTATCTTGAGGCAAAATATTTAATTAAAAAGGAGTAAAGATAGTTTGCTTAATTGTTCACTATGCTTCACAGCCTTTATAATTACAACTTAAAAGTTGATCTAAAGCCTCATGAGCCTGAGGGCTGAGACAACACAGCCTCTTATTGTGTCACAAAGGTAATAGTCAACAACCTAAGCAAACCCCATAAGAACACAAAGAAAAGCAGCAAAAGAGTCACGAAGGAGAGAGAAGAGTGAAAAGTAGACCGAGTTCAAGATCTATCATCAAACTCAAAAACCAACTAAGTTTATATTCTGATTTGTGAGAGGTTTCCATTACAATTAACATTTGAACATTTTGAGTAGGTGAATTAGGGTAACTCTTGTTTATCTTGCAAACCCTTGATGTTTACTGTCCAAATAATTATAATTTGATTACTGTATGCAAAGGCAACCGAATTCACCATACAAATAATATGATGTACAAAGATAAAGCTCAAGGTGACAATCCTACTCCCCTGCAGCCAGCATTGTGATTAACGATATACTACATACCCCAAACCATCACCAATATGAAGGGTTATTTTTCAGCCATGAAACCAGTGGCAGATTTATTAATCAACTAACTAAAATAAAGACATGTATCTCAGAAAATAGAGTAATTCTAGTTAGTAATAGAGAAACAGCACCCTAATTGAATTGGTATAACAGCATCAATCGCTCACCCTCGAATCCAGCAACCCTAAGTCCCGATTAGTGACAAAGCGAGATAATTGAAGAAATAAAAAGAAAGAAGAGAGGAGCATACAGTGAATATGAATCAGGCATTGGCGGGTTTGGGAAGCGCGATAAGGGGTTGTTTGGCGTTGGGGTTTTGTTGGTGCTCGCGGATCTTTTGCATCTGGAGCATTCTCTCCATAACGAGCTCGTACTGGCACTTTTCGTAGGAGTGACGCTGGTCCTGGCACTTCCATGGGAGGTAGAACTCGGCCTGCCTGCACTTGTTGAGAGGGATGAGCAAGTGGGCGCACTGGTCCCTGTAGGCCAGAGGAACCCTGGCCTCCACCATCTCCTCCTGAGTCGCTATCATCTTCTTCGATGACCCTTCAACTTCCATCTCCCCTCTTTCTCTGATCGATCTACTCTTTCTTCCAATTCAACTCTCTCTTCTCTGCGCCCAGGGTTATATGCTTTCATTGCCCTTACTCTCTAATTTATCAAGGGTATTTGCCCAGGGAGAAGTTTTTGACTTTTTTTTTGTTTTTTTCTTCTTCTGAAAATCAATAAAATTTATTTTTCTAAAGAATTGAAGTTATGCGTATTTTTATTGATTATTTATTAGATTATATAATTTAATAAAAAATCATATCGTGATTTTATTATAATGGAAGAAAATTAATCTAAATAAAATAAGATTTTCATTTTTTTAATGAAAAAACTGACTAAAAAAAATTCTTAAAAATATTCCTTTTTTAAAATGCATATTAAATACGATAATTAAGTCTTCCAATTCATAATTCCCAAGAAAACTTCCACTTCCATCCTTCATTATTGTAAATTGCTAATGGCAATTTTATTATTTACTTATGTGGATTGAGTTTATTAATTTGATTAGAATTTATTATTCATAATATTATTATTTTTTTATTTGGATATACATCTTCACTCAAATTTTACTATTTTTTTAAAATAAAATATATTTAACCTCCTTAAACTTTACTTTTTTGGTAGATACTTTAACTTTACTTTCTTTACAAATAAATATTTTAGCTGATTTTGTCTCAAATGATCATATTCTTTTTACTTATAAACACTTTCATTTCAATTTCATCTTAAATTATTATTTAGATTTCTTCCTTTTGTAACAAAAGAGGCCGAACCAAACTAGACGAGTGTTGCTAGGTGCACCCAACATTATTGTTGGTGCACCCAACATTCTAAAAAAATGGCAAAATTGTCCTTGCTTGATTTTCCTCTTACGGATCAAGTTGATCTGTAAGTTGATTCGGAAGTCTCTTTCGGATCAAGTTGATCTGGAAGTCTCTTACAGATCAAGTTTCCGGATCAACTTGATCCGTAAGAGAAAAAATAAAATTTTTGTTAATTATATAATATATTTAAAGATATTTATTTTGCTAATCAATCAATCATAATCATAATTCATGCTAATCAATCATAATTTCCTAAAAGAGGATATATCTATATATAATCATAATTCATTCTAATCAATCAATCATGCTAATCAATTATAATTCCCTAAAAGAGGATATATCTATATATAATCATAATTCATGCTAATCAATCAATCATGCTAGTCAATCATAATTTCCTAAAAGAGGATATATCCGAGAAAACTGAATCTAATTCAATCATAATTAGCATGAATTATGATTATATATAGATATATTCTCTTTTAGGGAATTATGATTGATTAGCATGATTGATTGATTAGCATGGATTATGATTATGATTGATTTGATTAGCAAAATAAATATATTTAACTATCTCGTATAATTAACAAAATTTTTATTTTTCCTCTTATTCTTCCAGATCAACTTGATCTGTAAGAGGAAAATCAAGCAAGGACAATTTTGTCATTTTTTTAGAATGTTGGGTGCACCAGCAATAATGCTGGGTGCATCTAGCAACACTCTTACCAGACGTATAATTGGCCCAACTCAATTAATTGTATGAGTGTTGCTAGGTGCACCAGCATTATTGCTGGTGCACCCAACATTCTAAAAAAATGACAAAATTGCCCTTGCTTGGTTTTCCTCTTACGGATCAACTTGATTCATAAGAGGAAAAATAAAATTTTTGTTAATTATACAATATATTTAAAGATATTTATTTTGCTAATCAATCAATCATAATCATAATCCATGCTAATCAATCAATCCTAATCATAATTCATGTTAATCTATCAATCATGCTAATCAATCATAATTATCTAAAAGAGGGATATATCTATATATAATCATAATTCATGCTAATTATGATTGAATTAGATTCAGTTTTCTCGGATATATCCTCTTTTAAGGAATTATGATTGACTGACATGATTGATTGATTAGCATGAATTATGATTATATATAGATATATCCTCTTTTAGGGAATTATGATTGATTAGCATGATTGATTGATTAGAATGAATTATGATTATATATAGATATATCCTCTTTTAGGAAATTATGATTGATTAGCATGATTGATTGATTAGCATGAATTATGATTATGATTGATTGATTAACATGAATTATGATTGATTGATTGATTAGCAAAATAAATATCTTTAAATATATTGTATAATTAACAAAATTTTATTTTTCCTCTTACGGATCAAGTTGATCCGGAAGTTACGGATCAACTTGATCCGGAAGAGGAAAACCAAACAAGAACAATTTTACCATTTTTTAAAATGCTGGATGCACCTAGCAACACTCTAGTTGTATTCTCAGCATATTGGCCCAAATAAACAAACCCAACCCAAATGGGTTCGATGATGAACAAGAAATACTATGTTGACATCCCCCCCAAAGAAGGAAGTAGTACATGTACAACTACCAGAACAAGAGAGATGGAGGAAATAATAGCTTTTATAATTTCTATATACCTAACCTTTTGCTTTAAATAAATGTTATTGAAGAATTTTAGTACTCCCAGTGCTCTATCTTCAAACAATCCTAGAGACTCATATTTTAAGGGAACTAACCGGGAAAATTGACCAATGAATGATCATTTCAATTTACAAGGTGAAAGAATAAAAACCATAGACTTAAATGTGCAGCAAGACTCGAGGAAGAGTAACTCAAACTATGTACTTAAATGAATCCGTCTTTCAATAATTCATCAAAATAATTTATTTATTATATTAAAAATGTTAATCAATGTTCTTGACAGCATTAATTAAAAAATTTAAAGTAAAAATATTTTTATTAAAAAACAAAAAATTATATTACCTATAATCTTTTTTTGTGTTTTTTTTATGATTTTCACATTAAATAATATTCTCCTTTAGTTCCTTAACTGAGACGTATTACTAATTAATATTGTACATTTTATATTAGTATCATTTTGGGTGATACAGACCTAATAAAAAAGTGTTAAGTTTAACTGTATAAGCTTTCCCCGCAAAAATTTGTTCTAAGACAATTCAGTAGGTGCCACGTTGCTTATTTAGATCACGAAAATAATAGCTTCACTTGCTAATTGCTATGACCATAATTTACTTGGTTGTGTATGATGGATGCAATTGTTAGCTTGAATACTCTAAGTACAAGAGTGACACCATCTTCACTTCAAACTGCATGCATGGCTGCTCATCGTCCAGGGAGGGATGCTACCCTGCCAATCCTTTTCTTCAAGATTATTCTTAAAACTAATCTTGAAAGGCTTGTAAGCATTCCTACTTAGGCTTCTAGCACCAAAAAAACTTTACATTGTAGCATATGTACCTTTTTCTCACACACACACACACACATATATATAATAATAATAATAATAAGCAATAGAGATTTGATTACGGAAAGTAAGTGTTGCATATGAGCATTATTACACGCTAACCAACAGGTTCTTAATTTGTAGAAAATACCTAACAAATTTACAAGCAAATATGGAGGAGGCTTGCCAAATCCAGTGTTTATCAAGCCTTTGGATGGCACTCAATGGAAAGTGAATTGGACAAAACAGAACGGTGAGGTTTGGTTCGAAAAAGGTTGGAAAGAATTTGTTGAACATTACTCCCTAGATCACGGACATTTGATTTTCTTCAAATATGAAGGAACTTCTCAGATTGATGTACTCATACTTGACCAAAGTGCACTAGAGATAGACTATCTTTGTGACACTTGTGATGAAAATGAAATCCTCGATCATACTCATGAGGCACCCAATATGATTTTTGGTGAATGGCCAGATCAGAAAGCTGAAAAAATTAGAGGTAAGGATTCATTGTTTATTTCATCCTTTTGTTGATATTGCTCGATGAGATCTTCTATTAAACTTTTCATTCGAGACTTGTGGATGATTTATGATCCCCAAAAAGGAAATGTCTACTCCCTTCAGTATATCCTATGTATGTATACAAAAAGAGGACCCATAATCAAATAATTTAAGAAATCATACCTTAATCTCATCTTATCAATGTTTTCTTTTATCGACAAATGTTAATTGTTAATTTTTGTTAACAGAGAAATTTGAATCCATGACCTGTCTCCCCTTCCCTTCTCTCTTCACACTAGACCGACCTTATATCTCCTAAGTATCTTGTTATATAACAAAGAGTATCAGTCATATTTAATGATGGCAATAAACATCAATTAGTAGCATTCATTTTTACATTGTTAGTATCATGTTGGATCAAAATTTTGTGTTTGTGATATCTAATAAAAGCAAGTGTTTTTATTCACTTAAGCATGGAATTCCAAAATTTTCAACTTCTCCACAAGTCTTTCTTTTGCATTCCACAGGAGAAGAGCCTATTGAAAGAACTTCATCATTGAATATGCCAACGCAAAGTAGAGCAAAGGAAGTAGCAAGAAATTTCATCTCATACAATCCTTTCTTCACGGTTTTCATAAAGCCTGTTCATGTAGCAGATGGCCGGCTGGTAGGATTAAACATGAAACATATACATACATTCATTTATTCCTCAGTTCTGTTGTAAGTTCTAACTCTACTAAAACTATAATATTATGCAGCCTTTACCAGATTTGAAAGGTATTATTGAGAACAAGGAGAAGTATCTGAAGCTGCAGCTTGGGGAAAGATCATGGAATGTTAAGTTGCTCAATAATAGGCTCTCTGCTGGTTGGACCTCGTTTGCAAGTGAAAGTGAATTGCAACCAGGAGACGTTTGTGTATTTGAACTGATTAACAGGGAGGATTCGGTTTTTAAAGTTCACGTCTTCAAAAGACAATGTTAGTTTCTAAGCTTGGAGCTGTTGTTTGTTGAGACATTTGAAGAAATATAATAATGGAACAAGTTAACTCTAATAGTTCATAGCTAGTTTTTTATAGTTAGCATAATTAGTTGATTCGGTTAGACAGTTAGATGAAATTACATGGTGTTGCTGACACAGTTAAACCATTACAGTTAAGTGAATAAACCAATTATGTAACTAAAACAAACTAGTCAATAGAGTTAACTTGCTCTTTTGTTAAAATATGACCTTTCATTAAGTGACCTATGATGATTATTGTTAATTTTGAAATATTTTAAGAATTTATGGTCAATGAGATTGCCTTTACTAAATTTGGGATGGAACTCCATATCACCTTGAGCTATTTAAACTTCTTGATGTAATTAAATCAAACTTTATAATTCGTCTTCAAATTGATTGTTGTTATTAATAAGGAATGTATCATATTACCATGAAGCAACAGAGTACATGAACGACAATTACAGCAAACACATGCATTTCAACATCTACTCTACTCATGTAGTGCAGTAAATGTTATTCTTTGGTCTCAGAATGACAGAATTCCTCAAATAGACAAGCCTATAATGTAATAATAGACAATTAGTTAAATGCCAAATAGTTAGAGGTATCCTGCCTTCATTCTCATCCATTTAGTAAGGTATCTAATAAAGAGATAACAAATAGGTACTTTTTCTTATTCAATCAATGATGCACGGGGCATGCATAACAGATAAACACAATCAATAAGTTAGCAAATATATATGTGGTTGCAACTGGTAAACAAATACAGTTGAGATAATGCATAATATAGTAATTGATAACAACACTATGATTGGGTTAGTACTCCTATACACCCCTGCAAGATGGAGGAGGATTCCACGACGCCAATCTTGGAAGTGAGGAACTTGTGTCTTGAGGCAGTGAGAGGCTTGGTAAGCAAGTACGCAAGTTGATGACTAGATGGAACGTGAGAGACTTTGAGCTGATTCTTGGTGGTAAGGTCACGCACAAAATGATAATCAATGGCAAGATGTTTCATCCAGGAATGAAAGACGGGGTTGGCACATAAATAAGTTGCACCAATATTGTCGGAGAAGATGGTTGGTGGTTGCGAAATGTTGATCCCAAGTTCGTGAAGGACTTGTTGTAACCAAAGAAGTTTAGTGGTGGTGGAGCCTATGGTACGATATTCAGCTTCTATCGATGAGCGGGCAACCGTGGACTATTTCTTGCAAGACCATGAAATGGCATTTGGGCCAAGATAAACTATGTAAGCATGAATGGATTTCCTATCTAATGTGTTGCCACCCTAGTCAGCATCACAAAAGGCAGTAAGAGTAAGACATTTGGCAAGGAGTAGGTTGTTCTGTCGGCTCCACTTGTTATTGTGAATGCGAAATCTTATCGGCAAGTGTACCGAGTCGTGCAAGTAATAATGAAACGGTAAGAAACCGAGTATCAAACTCAGGGAACTTGTTTCATTTAGTGAAGTGTCATTCAATAAGCATGTATTTGTATAAAGAAACAATAACCATGAAAAACTCTGGTGTTTTCTATTCTAATTGCTAATTACAGAAAATATGAGCAAGTGGGTGTTAAAACAAATAATTAAAAACGTTGGGTCCTCCTACTGAGTTACTTGATGCAATTAAGGATTTTTCTCTATTCAAAGATGTTCATGTGTTCTATGCTGAGGGCAAAAACTCCAAACCACGATTCCTCGTGTGAATGGACTAATCCTATTTAAACCTCACTTTCGGATGTCTCGTCGAACTTAGCCTAGACGGATTGCATTACGATTACAACATAATAAAACTAAATTATCGCACTCCATGTCTAGACATACGATAACCTAGCCCGTTCTATCCAGTTCTAAGGATGCAACACATTTTCCAATGCTAAAGCTCCTAACTTTACATATAAATGGGTGATCAAGCCATAAGTATGCAGAAATTAAGCACAAATAGAAACATTGAACACACAAAACAACTTTAAATAGATAGGATAAGAATTTACATCAAGTTCTCAATAGAATTCCCCAACAAAGGGGTTTAGTCTTCCATCACAAGGCAGCATCTTTCACAAGCAAGAAGTGGATTATCAGAGAAAATAACAGATTACACAGTGGTGGGGATGTCTCGTCCACCTCTAAAAATCTAGAAATTACTCCTAAACCTAAGATCCTCTTAAAAGATAAGGTTTTTTCTTCCTTGCTCTATTTTGTGCCTCTATTTTTGTTCTTCGCACTCTCTACGCTCTATATTCTCATCTCTTCTGATTTTCCACTTCAGGCTTTAAAAAGGGCTTTCTGTCCTTGAAGGCACGCTTAACGTCATTTCCGCGCTTAGTGCGAGTAAGTGAACTTTGGCTTAGCGAGCCAGGCACGCTAAGTGCTAGAAGAGACAAATGCTAGGCGAGCTGATAACGCGCTGAGCGCATGCTTGCATGGGAGACTCCCTTCAAAATTCCTCTTACTCGCTAAGCAGGCTGATGCCTCGCTTAGCGGATGATACTTACTAAGCGCATGTGCCAGACTTAGTGAGACACTAGCTACTGCACCTGCCAATTTTTCTCCTTTTTACCTGAAATTGAAGTTAAATTTGCATTAATTCCATGTGTAGAGTATCTACTAAGCACAGTTTAAACTAAACAAGAAAATATTTACGATCCTACAAAAAGAACCATAATTTGGGGAAAATATATACATTTTATAAAACTTTTCTATACAAAAGTTAGTCGTAGATGATGACTAACAAACTCCCCCAAATTTACAGTTTTGATTCTCCTCAAGCAAAGAAAGAACAATTCACTTGTCCTCAAGTGATAAAATCACAGTGGTTATTCACAAAGGTGTTTGTTCCAAAGAATTCAATCACATGACATGAGTGGCATACAATGTTTCAATCAACAGCTTTTCACAAGACATGCAGCTCTTCAAAGATATGAACATGATTATTAAACAACACAATTGAAATAAGCTAGTAAGCAAGACAGATATCCAGGAAGGGTCATCAACCAATGCCTCACAGTCACTGTTTCACTCAAGCACAAGTGTTTAAGGCTATTTCTTAATCAACAACCAACACAAGTCTCAATCATTGCAATTCATGTCATGCCATACATTCATAAACACACAAACTGAATCCAAAGGACTTTTCTAGGCTTGTATTGAGGCCGGGCTGCAATCAAATCATGGTTTTTCTAGGATGCAAAAGCTTAAGTTCTAGGAGAGCATTGATCCTTAGATCAAGTCTTTTCATTTTGATTTCCAGCTTCAATTACTTGTCTTTCAGCACTTAGCTTTACTTTTTTTAGATAAGAACACACACTCAGCTTTTATTTTTGAGATTTCCTTTTTTTTAATTTAGTAGCCTTTTACTTGCTGCTTATTGATTTTATTGTGTGCGCTGTCATCTTCTTACCATAATTGTTGTCACCCAATAAACTCCCCCAAATTTGGGACAAATTTGCTTTGAACCATAATGCTCTCCTGTAACCTAAGACAAGGTAGATGGAGATATAATTTCACAAGCTCAAGGTTCAAGTCAAGCAATCAGATTTTCAGCTCAGCATGGGTGTAAGGGATATATCATTCATTCACAAGGTAAGCTTTTTGGCTAAGTGGTTGTTTCAATCAATCATGGCCTTCATCATTTTCAAACTCATGCATTCATTCCCTAATCAGATATTCATGCAAAAATCATTACTCAATGCTAGTCGTTATCTCAAAATTAAAGATCACACGCTCAATTTGTCAAACTAACTAACATTTTCAATCATGATCATAATCCATGTTCTTTCTCTTCTAATCACTGCATGCTTATTTGAAGCATATGATCTACGCATTACACTTCACTTAAATCATGCAATCGATCATTTCAAACCATTCAACAAACATGGAATTTTTGAATCAAACAACCACTGCATAAATATGAAAATGTAAATTGTTCGACAAGCTTTAAAACATGCAAATTAAGTTAACAACTAAAAACTGAAACAAAAATATAAATCAAAACATAAAATGTACTAAACGCAGAAAATAATAATAAAGTGTTTCAAAGACAGGAAAATAAAATCCAAATCCTCTCATGGGTCCTGTGGTGTTGCAGAGGGGTCACCATGTGGAGAAGAAAGGGTATCCTGGGCCGGCTGAAGTGTATCCTGCTTTGAAGCCTGCCATGGGTCCCAGGTACTTTGTGCTTCTGCCAAATCTGCTGCATAATTCATATATGTAGCATTGTCCTCCTCTTTAGAGAGCTCCAGCACAGGTGTAGTCATTGGTGATGCCTGCAGAGTAGTCTCTGGAGTAACCTCTACAATGTCCTCCTAAGCAACTAGGGTGGCCTCCGAAATATCCTCTGGATCAACCTCCTGAGTAGCGGCCTCTGGCTCCGGCTGAGGCTCCTGGGCTGTGGAGGCCTCACCGCCTCCAAAAGAAGAAGGCTGAACTCCTAGCCAGGCCACCTGAGATTAAAACTCCTCCATGCTCATAATGGGCCGATGCTGAGCCAAAGCATGGATACTCTGGATCACCAGGTATAAACCATGGTGAAAGCTCTGTAGCATCGACACTACAATGTCTAAACTCTGAGTGGAGGTGCCAAGAGTAGCTGGTACTCATGGTGGTAAGGGAGTTAGTGTAGTAGAAGCAGGGGGAGCGGATGAAGATGGGCCCTTAGATCCTCTAGCCCTGGCCTTGTCAGTCCCAGGGAATGTGATCGAAGGGTCATCCAGGTTCCAACAGTTCTTCTTTATGTAGGCCAAATTAATGGTTGGGCTGAGTGACTCAAAGGTTAGAGAATCTGAAATGACTCCTTGGGCTATGCACAATATTGTGATAAGAGCTGGAAATCCGAGCCTCAAGGAGTTGGACTGGGCCATCTGAGAAATCAGTCTAGAAATGAAGGAGCCCACATCCATGTCCATCTTCATAACCAAAGCATAAACTAACCTTGCCCTATCCATATTTAAATCTGATGTGTGGGATGTGGGGGCAAGGTTAGAATATGAGAGGACGCTCCAGGTCAGTGCTAATGTCGTGAGATCCTTCCTCAGGAGCTTCCAAGATGCTCCTTCAGCATTCAGAACAAACCCGCACCCTGGGATGCATAATCTGGCTGCAAACTCCTGAGGATCTGGACGTGACCTGTAAAACAAAGAATAGGTTGTGTACTGCTCTCCTGGATGGATGATAGGTGGTGTCTCTAGGAAAACATTCAACGTCTCCCCATCAAACTTGATCAGCTTCCCTCGGACTCGAACCTGGCAGGGAGATTTGTCTTCTGGGTCGTACAAATTCGAATAAAACTCCTTGACCAAGGCCACGTCAATGTGACCATCTTCATTCTGGGTCAAGACCCTCCGGATCAACTCTAGTTAGGTATGTGATAGCTCACTCCCCATGTGTTGTTTGTGTTTAGATCCTATGATGATCTCAAACTTTATGTTCATGGAAGTAGATGACTAGGTGAATTGCTTTAAGGAATCTTGTGTTGAAAGACGTCGGAACACAATGCTCTGATAGGATGTGACATTGAGGTATGAGTTTTGTTTAATTACATGATGTTTTGAGCCAAAAATGTTTCTGATAAGTTTTATTTAGTAATAATGAAGTGAATGTGAGTCTTTTACCCTTTTGAAATGCTTTTATTTAAATGTGTTTTAAAAACTTTTAATTAATTTTGATTTTATTATTAATACATATATGTGTGGGGTAGTATGTGTGGGGTAGAGGGTGTCACAGCTTGAGTAGTTGGATGGCCAAGATGGTGATGCCAAAGTTGAATAGCGTGGTTGTCATAGCAAGGGAGGTTTGAGGGGTGAGCAGTTTTGGAGAGAATCTGCACACATTATCTTCATTCAGTCCTTGCAGAAGTATCTCCCCCGAGCGTATATCCTTCACCTCAAAATGCCAAGGAAAGAATTCAATGGAGACTTTATTAGTACGACACAGTTGATAGACGGATATTAAATTTTGCGTAACAGTGGGAACACATAAAGTATTTGATAGTTTCGAATGAGAAGAGTGAGAAGTAAGGATAGTGGTGGAACCAATATGTGTGATAGGTAGGTTATTACCATTGGCAACTTATAGATGATCATTTCTTGTATAATTATTCTTGATGGAGAGATTGTTGAAGTCATTGGTAATGTGGTGGGATGCGCCAGAATCAAGAAGCCAATGATGAGGAGACAAGGGGTTGGATGTAGTCGCTTGTGCTGCATTAGCAGATGGGTGCGACTTGCTAGGATAACCATGAATTTTGTAACAACGTTTAGCGGAGTGACCTGGCTTGTCACAATATTGACATACAAGAGCTGCAGTGACTACAGAGGATTTCTTGTTGTTGGAAGCAGCTGGATCAGAGGGATGAGGAACAGAGTGGCGTCCCCGTCCAGTACCATTGTGACGACATTGAGCATTATTTGCTGTCACAGGCGTGAGAGTGGCGTGACTTTTTTCACGTTGTAAGTACATTTCGAAGTCCACTAGCTTATCATGCAACTCATTAAAGAGAATAGGGGAGTTGCGAGTGCGAACAGAGGCAACAATTTCCCGAAAGGATGGTCTTAGACCATTTAAAGTATGAATAACCAAGTCAAGGTCATCAAGAGGGTGTCCAATGAGGGCCAATTCATCAGCAATGAACCGAATGGACTGCATAAAACAGGAAATAGAAGACGTGCCCTTAGAGATGGAGCTGAGACGTTCCTTCAGGGACATGGCTCTAGACCGAGATCTATTGGAGAAGGCACGTTGAAGGGCAAGCCAAGCATCACAGGAAGTGTCAGTAGGAGACATAACAGAGCGTGCTTCAGGATCACAAGAGCCAAAAAGAGCAAGATAAAGGAGTTTGTCTTGGCGGATCCATAAGGAAAAATGAGGATTGGGTGATGCAGAAGCACCAACGCCAATGGTTTGAGGGGGACAAGAGGTTTCACCTGTCACAAAGCCAACAAGATCACGGGCAATGAGAAGAGAATTGATTTGTTTGTGCCATGTAGGATTTCAATGCAGACGGAGCAGAGGGGTTAGAGGTAGCAGATGCGGAAGCCATAGAAGGATTAGTGACACTGTTAGGCTGTAGGCTAGTCTGATACCATAAAGAGATAACAAATAGGTATTTTTTCTTATTCAATCAATGATGCACGAGGCATGCATATTTATACACACATGAATAACAAACTACACTAACAGATAGCTATAGATTAGGAGCAGCAACTATAAAATATTGCTAGTACAATAAGCTAGCAAATATATCTATAGTGGTTGCAACTGGTAAACAAATACAGCCGAGATAATGTAGAATACAGTAACTGGTAACAACACTGTGATTGGGTTAGTACTCCTATATCTAACAGTTAATCTGATGTGCAGACAAAAGAAGAAAAAACAGTAAATCTAATGCTTCACTGGTATACCTCTATTTTACTGCTTCACCTTAGACTCTGCAATGTAATATATACGGAGTTTTAAGTCATTGTTTTGATAGTGCAATTGATTGAAGATTTACTTATATTTAACTAAATTAATTATTTTTCTTAAAATACTTGAATTAGTTGGAAATTTCTTATAATTATTAACCGAGGAAGTATAATTGAGGAACAAAATCCTAAATTTTAATCTTTTCTATGTGTTGGTACATGAACTTTATACACACAAATCACAAATGAGGAGATTAATACGAGTGTTTGGTAATGAATGATGAGTTCAAGTTACAAGTCCAGCAAAGAACGCGACTGGCTGAGTTAATCGTAATTTGAATCCTTCGTCAGACACGAGGAGTCTTGAAACGTAATTAATTAATTATAGTACTATAAATTACGCACTAATAAGTGCATGTAGTCTCATGACTTTGAATCACATACTATATGAAGTTGAGGAGTAGTACAATATTTAAATTAGTAGGAACATCAGATTCCGCTCATGGCTACTCCTCCTCTTGTTCAGCGCAAAGCATCCCTGCCCATCCATTTCTTCAAGACTATTCTTGAATCTAATGTTGAATGGATGGTAAGTATTGTTATATTTTTTTACTTAGCCTTCAAACCATAGTAACATATATATGTATCTTAATCAGATATTTATTATTGTTTTCCTCCTTGCTTTCGAATAAATTACATGCATGTAGATAACCTGTACTAGATTTTTTATAAGAACAGGAAAAAAAAAAGTTATTAGTATTAATTACTGCTATGTTTTTGGTAGGAATTATGAACATTTGTTTAGCGTACGTAAACTAACGGGGGGTTTCTTTGCAGAAAATACCGAATAAGTTTACAAGGAGATATGGAGGTGGTTTGTCAAATCCAGTGTTTCTCAGACCTCCGGATTCCAAGGAATGGGAAGTGCATTGGACAAAAGAGAATGGTGAGGTTTGGTTTCAAAAGGGTTGGAAAGAGTTTGTTGAATATTATTCCCTGGAACACGGACATTTTGTCTTGTTTAAGTACAATGGAACATCCCTTATTGATGTACTCATACTTGATCGTAGTGCCATAGAAATTGATGATGAAATGGGCACTGTTGATCCAAATGTGGAAAAGTTGCATGCAGATAAGGGTGTTCGTTCTGATCATCATCAGACCAAGGTTAGAGTTAGACCAAGGTCACCATTGGTCTCTTCTGAACCTCGTAATAAAATGCCAAGTGGCAGTCATCGGAATGTGGAAAGAAACTTCAATCTGCAAAAGTTGGATGCAGATGCCGTTGTTCATAGTGATGAAGGGGCCAAGTTTCGAAAATCTGTGAAGCACCAGCCAAGAGGTATGAAATTAATTTATGGAAGATAAATATTCATTGCCCATGGAATTTTCCAGGCATTCATGAACATCGATTAATATGATAGCATAGCACGTTAACATTGTCAAGATGGTCCAAATTCAATTGTTAGTATTGTTTTTACCATAAAGGAAGGAAATTAAAAATAGTTTTGACACTAGTAAACTTGTTTTAAGATTCCATATCCGTACAAGGCCTCTCTACAATTAGATTGCCACTTAATATTGTAATTTGCATTTCACAGGTGAGAAGGCTATTGAAAGAACTTCATCTTTGAATACACCCAAGCTACTCAGAGCTAAGAAAGTAGCAAGGAATTTTGTCTCGAACAATGTTTTTTTCACAGTCGTCATAGCCCGGCCTCAGTTGGAAGAAGGTGCATGGGTATGGTTTAACATTGAATTAATTAAAGTCATTGTGAAACATTGAGTTAATTAAAAGTTATATGTTTATGCAGCTGCAATATCTGATCTGGAGTATATAGGTTCCGTTTTAATTTGTTTTTTCCCCACGGTTGATGTTGTTTTATGCAGAAAGTTGTTCCCAAGTTCTTGGATATGGAGAGGAAAAAACAGAATGTGATGTTGCAGATTGAGAATCGGATGTGGCCTGTGAAGTTGACAAATGGTGGTGGTGATATGCAATATGACCGGTTCACTTCTGGTTGGTCTTTGTTTGCAAAAGAGAGTAAATTGCAAGCTGGTGACATTTGTATCTTTGAGTTGATTGACCCCGATGGTCCAACTCTTGAAGTTCATATTACAAAAGCTAGATAGATCTAGTTAGTAACTTATATATGCCCTTGAAGCTATTGCATATTCTCTGTTTTTAATTTATTCCATGTAATGGTGAATTAAAGTGGCACTTGTCTATGATTAATTTTGAGAAATTTGAATGAAATATTTATGTTCAATGGAATAGTTTAACTAGTTTTTTTTTTTTGGTGCAGAAAAAACATTGATTGACATAACGGTTAATAATATTTTCTCTTAAACATTAATTAACGATCACTTTTCCTTAGAGATATCAATCTTGGTATATTTTCTCAGATTAAGAATTTCTATTGGCAAATGTAAAAATATAAAGAAGTATAATTACTTCTGAAATTTAGATGAAATAATAGATTTATTTTAAAATGTAACGGAAAATAAACATGCTTGTTGGATTGGGACGGGATAATAGGAACGAATATTACTGAGACTCAGTCTCTAATTATATGTAGACAATGGAGTATTGTGGTGATCAAATTCAGTAGAAGCTGACGGAGAAAGTAACAGTATTAAAATTACAACAGAATTAATTGAAAAAATTGAGCAAGGAATAATTCTTCACAGCAAATCCCCAACAAGTTTACTAAAAGACATGGAGATCGCTTGTCAAATCCAGTGTTTATGAAGCCTCCAGATGGCACTGAATGGGAAGTACAATGGACCAAACAGAATGGTGAGGTTTGGTTTGAAAAGGGTTGGAAGGAATTTGTTGAAAATTATTTCCTGAATCACGGCCATTTGGTTTTATTCAACTATGAAGGGACTTCTCAGATTCATGTACTCATACTTGACCATACTACACTAGAAATTCACTACCCTTCTTCTCATACTCGTGAAGAAAATGACAACCTTGTCCAGAGTGATGATGAATCAGTTCAAGTTTTGGAGGAAGGGCCTGACAAGAATGCTGAAGAAAATGACAACCTTGTCAACAAGTCAAGGTTTTGGATGAAGGGCCTGACCAGAATATTGCTGATGAATCAGTTCAAGTTTTGGATGAATGGCATCACCAGAATGCTACACAAATCAAAGGTATTATTTTTTACGCGATCTAATAAGAAAAGAAAATGAGAGGTATGGATTTCATTGTCTGTTTCTTTTAATTGATATTGCTTGGTCAGATCTTCTATTTTAACTTTACATTCACGAATCACGACGCCACCAATAACGTGTCCGTTCCCCCTCTGTATTCTTTGCTTAAGCACAAAACTACTGATGCATATTTTATACAGATGATTTTTTTTTTTAAATGTTGATAACAATATGAAATAAACATCGAGAGATAGCTTTTTAATATTTTGAATATTATTATGTGTAATCAAAATTATTAGTTTGTACGTGTTATGTTAAAAGCTATTTTTTTAAAGTGAAACATAATTCATTGGATGGAAACATTCGGCCAAAGAAGTAAAAAGCTATTGCTGAAACAGTCAAAACATAGAATTTAAAATTTGATTAGGTGGCTAAGGTTTTCTTTTTTCTTTTTTTTCTTGAACGATCTTAAAGTTGTATACCACTTGAGAGAAAAAGGGAAAAAAAAGGAGAGAAAGGGTGAGACTTTTCTCTTTTTCATTGACATCACAGGTGAAGGAAGTTTATCAATGAATTGGCCAAAGGAAGCTAGAGCTCAGAAATTAGCAAGAAAATTCGTCTCATTCAATCCATTTTTCACGGTTTCCATAAAACCTTTTAATCTGGAGCAATATAAGATGGAACATATATATTTACATATTCATATGAAGTCCTACTCCCTGGTTCTGTTTCTAAATTATTATAGTATTATGCAGTATGTACCAGATTTGAAAAGCTATATTGGGAACACGAAGATTGTGATGCTGCAAGTTGGGGAGAATCATGGAGTGTGAAGTTGCCCAATTGTCGCACGATCTCTTGCGGTTGGTGCTTGTTTGCAAGGGAGAATGTATTGCAAATAAGAGATGTTTGTATCTTTGAACTGAATAGCACAAAAGACGCAGGTTTTAAAGTTCCATGTTTTCAAAAATCAAACTTAATCCATACGCTACTTGGAGCATTTTCTTCTTGGAGAATTTTGAACAAGTATCACTTTCCATTAGAATGGGGAAAGTCACCTTAATCTGGAATTCTGGATGTTGTAGTCAAAGAAAGAATGTTGTAATCCATGTCTCCATCATTTAAGATAATATATTGTTTATTTATTTGCTATTAAAACTTACATTTTATATCATCAATTGATACCTTTATTGTTACTGATTTAAGAAATTGATTTTGAAAATAATTTAAATTTATAAATTTTGATCAAAATTAAGATTCACACAGTTTATCATGGTTTATCATAATTTTAAAGGTTCTTCAAATACATATTATATCTAACTCGTCTTTGGAAGCTAAAATTCTTTCCACTCACTCCAAAATCTTTTATTATTCGTCTAAGGAGGGCCAAATTAAAGGCCCAAGACAAAGGACTAAATACTAGAAGATTTAGGGTGTTTGGTGGGAGACAAAGTTTTGGTTTCTTGAGTTAAAAATTTCAATTTTTTATGTTAGGTTTGGTATGCAGTTTAAGAAAATAATAATATTTTTTATAATGTTTTTTAATTAATTTTTCACGAAAACTTTTTCATATATGAGGTGAGAAACTTTCCTTCTCAAGTTTAATTTTTCTTTTATTACATTTAAACATATTATTTTTTTTATTAAATTATATAATGTGATAAATAATTAAAATAATTAATAAAAATATGTATAATTCTTTTATTCCTAATAAACTTATTTAAAGATTTTTTATGACAAACTAAATAAATTTTATTTATTTTCAAGGAAACATAATTCCCAAATACATAATATCCAAAACCCCCCTCTAAACTGAATGCCCAAAATGTCTCGAAGCAAGAGGAGTAGAAGTGAGGAGTGCAAATATAAGACATTGGTTTTGGATTGAAATAAGTGTTTGGGTTATAAATGTATATGCTTAAGATTCAATTCATCATATTATCAATTTTAGTAAAGAATTGTTCTTATTTTATTATCATATTTATTGTTTTATTAAATTGTTAATTTGACAAGTCTTTAATTAAAATTAGAGACTTATTATCATGGCCGAAATTATGATAATGAGAAACAAGACCTTTATGATTTTAATTTAAATTATTCTTGATCATTAGATTATTGTGAACTTGATATCGATAATCGGGATATATCAATATATATGTAATGGTCTTTATTAGATAAAGATTAATAAATCTCATTTATTAAATGTCATATATAGATTATATACATGAATGTCATCGTTGAACTGACTCAATTAAAAATTTCTAACAATTAATATTACATTGATATGTCAATAGAAAGTTTTCAATAAGAAATATAATAGTTTCCTTTTACTTTAGATTATCATAATAATTAACAAGTTATTTATTATGTTTTAATTTCGGACACCTAATGTCTTAAAACACTAGTTGAATGAATATTGGATATAATTAATGATTAATCAAGAAGGAATCCATCAACGTAATGAGTTTGAGCTCTATAATAGAATTAAGACATTGATTGGGACAATTGAATGAAAGAAAAAAAGAGTTTCTTAAGTCATTATTAGATTTGTTAGCTTATTAGAGTTTGACAATAATATTATACTCTAGCATTAATCTTGAGCAGTAAATGATGAAAAAAATATTACATTATCTTTCTATTGGTTCTTAAAGGTAAAATATATTATTTCATACTATCCGGACATTAAGAAGTGTTGTTAAACACCTATCTTGGTCATTAAATTAATTCTAATTAATTTACTATCGGTTTAGCATTCAACCTACGAAATTACACATAAATATTTGCAAAATAAATAGTTAATTTGACAATTAAATTAGAGAATCTAATTTAATCAAATAAATAGTTGAGTGCAATATTATTATATTCTTTGCTAGCACAAAAAACGTAATTAATATAAAAAGAATATTATTTCGTAAATGTGAAAGTTGGTCATAGAATAAGAATAATATTCTATTAGTACACAACATAATCAAATCATGTGATTAGTTATTATCATTAGTCAAGTGATTAATTATGAATTATTTTTGTCTTGTGTAAGGAAGTTCCTTGTAATAAAAGATCATATGATTTTTATTTTTATAAAGATATAGAGATATGAAATTATTTTAAATAAAATCTTTCCTTTTATTCTCTTTTAAAAAAATGTCTCAATCCATGTCTCTTTAACATGGTTATTAGACACAAATTAAGAAAATTCAAGCCTAATTTTATACCGGAAGAGTAGATTGAGGATTTACTCTTTAAAGTTCTACTCATAAAAAAAAATTAAAAGTAGAAATTAGTCTATACACTTCACATTATTGAAATGTTACTTCAAGAATGTAAGTTCGGGTGCACAAACTTATTTTTTTCTATTTATTATTGTTGTATATTATTGAATGCTTTTCTATTTTAAGCACGAATTTTTCTAGTCTAAGTATATCTTATTTTTATCACAAATTATTTTCCTTAGTTAACAATTATTGTAATTTTGCCAATAGTCAGGGGTTCCTTAATTTTCTTATTTCCCCATAGGAAATAAAGTAATTAAATGGTATACTATTTGTATATGTTTAATTGATCTTCTTACAACAGCCTATGTATTTTGTTATCATTTCAAATTCGATGATCCAATAATCCAATTGACAGAAAATTATAAATGAATCAATTTTTTTTACGATCATAATTTTTTCCTGCAAGTATTCAGAATACTTCTATATAACTATTAATAAGATGGCTCGTTTAGTTTAATTTGAGCTGAAACTCTTTACCTTTGAAGCAGCAAACTGTAGCTCGTGTTAAACAATGTCTTCTGGCAGCAGTGACGTCCATTTTTACAAAAAGATTGAGGAGGATACGCTTCGAAACGGGGAGTTGGTAACCATTCTTCTCTTCCCCTACACATCTCATGTAAATTATGAAAATGTGCATGTCTTTTGTGAACAAATGCTGGGAAGGAAGAATATCAAACCCTGTACACCTTATGCTTCCCAACGGTGATAAACGGTATGTGAAATGGAAAAAACTTGATGCTGATGTTTTGTTGATAGAGGATTGGAAGAAATTTGCAGAAGCATACTCTTTGGATCATGACCATCTTTTGGTGTTCAAATATGTGGGGAAGTCACAGTGGTAGTAATATTTAATCAAAGTGGCTTAGAAATGGGATATCCTTTGATGGAAACAACTTTAGATGGTGAAGAGAATGGTAGTTTTTTGCGCCGGAGTAAGAGAGCAAAATCTCCCTTACCATTTTTCTCCTTCTCCTTCTACAAAGAAGGTGAAAACCAACCCAAGAAAGGACCCTACAAATTGTCAAGATGTTGAAATTAAAGGCACTCAAACTCGAAAGGCTAATGCAGAAAATTTTGATCATGAAAAGTCCACAAATAGAGGTGGGAGTGTGGGATTTCTTTCTTCCCTTTTTCGTTTCTGTTCCATAGTTGAAGGTATTGTGACCTTGTGGATTTTGTGTTACATTGATTCGTTAACAGGTGGAAGAGGAATCATGCATGCCAATTGGAGAAGCTCAAATTTTAAGGCTATTTAAAGGGAGGGGCTAAAAGCTTTAGTGAGAGCCGAGAGGCTTTCTGTTCTCAATCTGATAACCCTACGTTCCTTTGTGAAATGCAACCAACATACATTCAACAAAATATGCTGGTACTCCCTTCTCCCTAAACAAATAAATTGTGTACAATACATTCAAAGTTTTGCTATAATGTTGATTTGCATGGTGTATTATTAACAGAGGAAGCATGGATTCATAACAAAGTTACATAAAAGAAAACTGTTATCTTTGTTTAAACCGAAAATTAATTCTCTATTTGGTAATTTTGTGCCAAAAAAAAAGAAATATTCAAGCAGGCCCTTCCACGCAATGTTGTAACAGAACACCTACAAAAAGGACTGTGACAGCCTTACTCTTTGGTCGTTAGAGGATAAAACAACGTCTGTCTGAATTGTGGCAATGGGCAAACGAAACTTACTGGTGATTGGAAGAAATTTACAAAGGAAAACAATTTGAAAATAGGAGATGTATGTGTTTTTGAACAAATTAAGTCACGGGGATTTTCATTTAGAGTTCATATTTTTTCGTGATGGAGAAGAATCAAACCCTTCCATGTTTTCGGGTAATTAAAATATTATATTTTCCTTGGCATTTTAATATGCAAGTTTCAATTTTTTTTTTATCGTTACTGTTTTTTTTTCATGGCAAGCTTACCAGGATGGAAGTAGAACAAACCAAAGTAACCAAAAAGGGCAGTGATAGAATTCCAAAAAAGTTCAGAGGGAAAATGTCTTGGATAGTTTGCTGACTACCAACTCATACTAATGTATTTGTGTTTATTAGTATTTTTTTATTTATTGTGTACATGTTTGTCAATTTAATTTCACTTTTTTTTCCTCTTGGATTCTGAAACTCCAAGAATGAACAAAGAAGTGTCAGGGAATCAGTTCACCCTCTCTATCAAGCCTAATCCATCGTATCATGAGGTATTTAATTAGATTAGTGTTTTAGTTTTACACATGAGAGCATCTTTGTCAAAAGTATAACTAATTAAATTCACCTTATTTTATGTGGTGAGCAGCCCATACCATTAGAATTGATCAGAAATCTTGGCATTGATAATGTAAATGATGTGAACTTGCATATTGGGGAGCGATCATGGCCTGTGAGGTTTCCAAAGCATAATTATGGTACCTGCGGTTTGGTTTGAATTTGAGACTCAATGTAACTTGAAGCTTGAAGAAGGCTGTCACTTAGAAGACATACTTACTTGTCAATTTTTAATTGCTTATAGTAAATGGTAGTGACATGTTTTGTGCTCCTTCATGTGGATTGGAAACGCAACTGTTTGCCTTGTTTTGGATGTGAATTTGGTACAATTGTAAATCATATTTTGACATTATATGTACTGAAGTACTTTTTTTTACTGAAATTTATTGCAATTTAATATCACATTTAATATTGCATGGCTTGTCAAATAATACTACAGACCTTTAAAACTGCTTCCAATTTTTTTTTCTTTTTGGATTGTTGAAAGTATTTGCAATCACAAAGTCTAATATAATAATATTAGTACTCCTATATAACTGGCGGCAAGATAATGATGACATGTTTTGGAAAAATCCCAACTGAATAAATTACTACTGTATTGTTGTAGACATCTAGAACTATAGAATTAAATAAGTCAGATTAAAATATTCACCAGTCTTTCTTGGGTTACCAAATAGTGATATATACTTCCCAAATAGTGAATAAATATTTTTTCGTATCAGATGTTGCTGGGAATGTAAAACTAGAGTATGTGGGAGATGATATTGTGATTATGGAAGGAATTTCAGATGAGAGAATCGTGGAAGAGATGAAGAATGAGGAGGACAGCCTGCTGAGTATATTTCATAGTGCTCATAAGTGGAATGATGAAGAGTATTCTGGAAATAGATTGGCATTGGTCCAGTGCTTGGGGATACCGCTAAAGGCATGGAACGAAGTATGCTTCTCAAAATTAGTATCAGAGTTTGGGAAGTTCATATTCGTGGATAAGGTCACTGCTAGTAGGGAGAAGATTGATGTTGCAAGGGTGATGGTCCAAATAGCTACGCCATCAACGATTATATTTTGTGACAATGTGAGGATAAATGGAATCATTTGTAATGTGAGAGTGGTGGAGGAGACCCTACAACAGGTGGAGTCATGTAAGTGTTGGAGATGGAGCCATAATTGTACCCAAGCAGACTCATAATTTAGTGACGGGGTGCGAGAAATTGAATCATCATGTTCGGAGTTTGAGGGGGGAAGAGGTGATGTTTGATAAGGGATTTGGTGTGGGGGTGACATCGGCGAAACGGTGGAAGGTCTAGAACGAAGCAGGGTCGAAACAGTGGGATGTTCAAATAAATTATTCACCAGTCTATAGTGTTTCATCTCTAAAATTAATGCATGGATAACCTGATGTGTGATTTTTTTTTCTTCTCTTTTTTGTTTCTGTTTCAAATTAAGTCCTTGAGGTGTTGTTACATTGTGGTGTTTGTGTCACATTCATCTGTTAACAGGTGGAAGAAGGATCATGTATGCCAATAGGAGATGCTCAAAATCAAAGGCTGTTAGAAGTGAGTTGTTACAAGAAGATACTGAAGGTAGCACTGCTTTAGACAGAACCAACTCTTTCCGCTCTGAGAATCCATAAATGTATCCATCATACATTGAAAATCATTTTATGGTACCCCTATGCTATAATAAACAGATTGTATTATACATAATACATTTGAAATCGTGACAAGTTTTGCTACACTATTCATTATCAAAAAAACATTTTCATTTTGCTAATGGGAATATGGATTCGTAACTAAGTTGCATTGAAACTTTATTATCTATGTTAAAATAGTAACAAATTCTCTACTTGCTAATTTCGTACAAACAAAAATATTAAAACAGGCCATGCCAGGCAATTTCATAACAGAAGAGCAGCAAAAGGAGGATGACAGTGTTACCCTTTGGACCTCTGAGGACAGAACTTGGCATGTCAACTTCTATCTGAATCGTTCCAGTAAACAAATAATACTAGGTGCTGGTTGGATGGATGCTGTAAAGAATAATAACTTGAAAATAGGGAATGTATGTATTTTTGAGCAAAGTAAGAAACCAGGAATTTCATTTAGAGTTGTTAATTTTCATGACCGAGAAGAATCAAATCCTTCCAAGTTTCCAGGTAATTTAAAAATTGGGGAGAGATCATGGCCTGTGAGGTTGGCTTGAATGAAGATGGCTGATAAGAAGAAATTTGTGAGTTAGAATTACGAGATCGATGCATCAATTGAGAAGCTGTACTGTGCTTTGCTTGCTTCTAGTATCTTTCCTGTGTGCTTGATAAGTGATAACACGTTTTGTGCCACGTCCCCATTGAGGTGTATTTCTAGTATCTTCTAGTTTTGTCTACCTTGTTTTCGATATGAATTTGGTATGGATGTGAATAGACATGGCAAGAAAACCCGTACCCGTGGGTACCCATCCGAATCCGTCCCGACTTTGACGGGTAATACTTGAGTTGACCGAGTATGGGTACGGGTTCGGGTTTTCCCCGATAACCAAAAGTCGGGTACGGGTACGGGTATGGGATTACTAGACCCGTCCCGACCCCGAACCCGAACCCGAACCCGCCCCGCCACTTAAAATCTTTAGAATTTTTGCATAATTTAATCAAAAGGCATATAATTTTTATTACTAGTTAATTTTATTTTAAAACTTTTACATAATTTAATATTATTTTCTTAACTATTTATGTAGTCACACGTGTTATAATAAATTTATTGATATATAAGTAGTTAAAAATAAATGTTTAACAATCAATTTATTTTTTTCTAAAATCAAATTTTTAATATTTTTTTACAAAAAAAAAATATTTTTCTAAATGGTGTGTGGAACGGGGTTGGGGATATCCGATACCCGACGGGTACCTGACGGGTATGAGGATGGGATAATAAACTCAAACCCATCGATTATCGGGTATGGGTATGGAGATATGTCGAGGAGTCGAGGTAAGGGATTGGGGAGACAATATCTGTACCCGACCCGCCCCATTGCCATGTCTAGATGTGAAGCATGTTTATTTTCAAATATTTATAAACTTTGGCACCGTAAATATGCAGTACTTTTTTGTTGTTTCATATTTTTACTGGATTTTTTATTTGCAATTAATATCGGAATTAGTATTAAAGAAAAGGGAATACAAGAAAAGAAAGTTCTTGGTAATACGAATGTACGAAGTCAAGCTTGTCAGTTTTTGTATAAACTCACATGTCGTATCACTTCTGATTTTATCTTATTAGAATA
The DNA here is from genome assembly GCF_000004515.6 of Glycine max. Lineage (NCBI taxonomy): Eukaryota > Viridiplantae > Streptophyta > Magnoliopsida > Fabales > Fabaceae > Glycine > Glycine max. Next base: position 35,017,782 of record NC_038256.2, on the reverse strand, counting down.
AATTCCATTTTGTATTATATATACGTTTTTCTCTGAAATTTTAAAAGAATAATAGTGGCTGTACATTGGTAGCGATAAAATAATGCCGATAACAATCATAACAAAATGTAAAATATACTACTTTAAAGTCTTACAAAAATAAATGAAAACAAAAAACCTTATCAACTAATTAACAATATTAAGGACATATTTTTTTAAAATATTAACAAGCTTATTAAAAATGTAGAAATAAGCTTCATGATAAATCAAGATTGATTCAAGGAGTTTTGATGATAACAAAGATGATGACAAAAAACTCAAAAGTCAAGATCACTTCATGATAACAAAGATGATGACATTCAAGATTAAGTTCAAGATTGAGTCAAGAACACTTCAAGGATCAAAAGAAAATTTGATTTCAAGAATCAAGATTCAAAATTCAAGAATAATCAAGATCGAGATCTAAGACTCAAAGATTCAAGAATCAAGAGAAGACTTAATCAAGATAAGTATTAAAAAGTTTTTCAAAACATTGAGTAGCACAAGAAGTTTTCACAAAATCATTACCAAAGAGTTTTACTCTTTGATAATCGATTATCAAATTATAGTAATCGATTACCAGTGGTTTTAAAACGTTAAGATTTTCAAAATTCAAAATGAAGATTCACATCTGTTGATGTGTAATCGATTACACCTTTATGGTAATCGATTACCAGTGACTGATTTCGAAAAATTCATTTCCAAAAGTCACATTTCTTCAAGTGACTTGTTTCTGAAGATTCTTTCAAAAGCCATATCTTTTTAAGTGATTAATTTTTAAAGGAATTACCAAGAGTTACAAGTTTTGACTTGAGTAATCAAGAAACTATAAATATGTGACCTTGGCATGAAACATAAGAACAATCATCTCATTCATATCCATAATCTCTTTCAATCTATCTTTCAATATCTTTCATCTCTTTCATCAGAACTTTCTGGTTTCATCTTCTCTTCATCTTTCTAAAAGTTTTTGTTCAAAACTTTCTCTTCCAAGAAAAGTTCTTTGTTCAAAAACTTGTGTTATTCATCTTTTTTATTCCCTTCTCCCTTTGTCAAAAAGAATTCGCCAAGGACTAACCGCCTGAATTCTTTTTGTGTTTCTCTTCTCCCTTTTCCAAAAGAACGAAGGACTAACCGCCTGAATTTTTTTGTGTCTCCCTTTTCCCTTGTCAAAGAATTCAAAACGACACAGTCTGAGAATTCTTTTGATTCTTCCCTTTCCCTAAAACAAAAGATTTCAAAGGACTAACCGCCTGAGAATTCTTTTGTTTCCCCCTTCACAAAGTTTCGAAAGACTAACCGCCTGAGAACTTTGTCTTAACACATTGGAGGGTACATCCTTTGTGGTACAAGTAGAGGGTACATCTACTTGGGTTGTTGACTGAAAACAAGAGAGGGTACATCTCTTGTGGATCAGTTCTAGTGGAGGGTACATCCACTAGGTTGTTCAAAGAGAACAAGGGAGGGTACATCCCTTGTGGATCTTTGCTTGTAAAGGAATTTACTTGGTTGAAAAGAAATCTCAAGGACCGCAGGTCGCTTGGGGATTGGATGTAGGCACGGGTTATTACCGAACCTGTATAAAACTCTTGTGTTTGTCTTTTTTTTCCCTACACTCTTTAATTTCTGTTGTGCACGTTAATTATCGCTTTTACTTTTGGTTAAGTTTCTATCTCTGTTCTTTATTTTCTTAACATTATAGTAAAAGCCTAAGAAGGGTAATTTTTAATTAGTAAAGGTCTAGTAATAATTAATTCAACTCCTCCTTCTTAATTATTCTAAGGCCACTTGATCCAACAAAAAATACATTTTCCTGATGTGTCATCAACTTTTAAAAATTCTAAAAAATACTCCTCGATTTTAATTGGAGATTTAGAAGTATCAACGCATCTCAAGAAAAGAGTCATTTGTTCTTGATGACTTACATCGGGAGTACAATCAAGAATAACAGAAAAATATTTTGCATCTTTAACTTTCTCTATGATTGACTTTTTAACTTGGAAGGCTATCATTTCTATAAACTCGTTTTGTATGGTATTACTCAAGAAATGATTACGAGTTTCATTACTTTTTATGCGCCTAACATGTTCTTGCATAATTGGATCAAATTCCGCAAGCATCTCAATCAAACTCAAAAAATTACCATTACCTTTTCCATATATCTTTTCATTTGTTCCACGAAAAGCAAGATTATTTTTAGAAAGATATTTGACTATAACTATAATCCTAAGTAGAACCTTTTCCCAACGTTCCTTTTCTTTGTTAATTTGTTCTTGTATATGCTTATCAATTGTTTGTTTTGTTGTCAATCTCTTTTCTAGTTCAACCCACTTGGTCATATTAATTATATGTTCACAATTTATTTCATGACTCTTAAGTTTGGAACCAAGATTCTTTCAATCTTTAGTCCCTTCATTTGCTAGTTGACTAACATTTGTTGAACCAAATAACTTACAGCAAAAACAATACACTTTATCTAAATCTTTAGAATAAACTAGACATCTTCTATCATGTTTTTCTCCATTTGACAGTGTTCGTTGATAACATGATGAATAGAAATATCTATTATTTTCATCTTTTGGATATTGAAAATTGTCATGTCTGATAGGACCCTTTTTTATCATTAAATCTCTAAATTTTCCATCAATATTTTTTCATAGACCTAGGTCATAAATATTTGTAGGTACTTCACTAGAAGTGTTATTATGCTCAACATTCCCTTCTACTCCTATTTCTAAAATATTGTCTTCTAGTTCTTGATTGAAATTATGACTATTTGTATTGTTAGTATTATTTATAGGTGATTGTTCTATCATGTTTTCACCATTGTCAGTATCATCTCTAGGTAGTTGTTCTACACCGTTGTCAGTATTATCTATAGTTGATTGTTCTATAACATTTTCCTCGTTGTCAGTATGATCTATCAGTGGTTGTTCTATCACATTTTCACCTATTAAACTTGCTTCTGCGTCATTTATATGAATAATAACAAATTTATTAAGGGCACCACATTGAGATTCAATTAGCTTTTCAACTTTTCATTTTTTCTTCAATTTTTCATAACCAGATTCATACTTTCTATTTGACATTTTCTTTTTGTAAATAATCAAAATAAAAAAAAATAACTAAATATTAAAGAAATCTAAATAAACTAAATTCTAAAATAAACTCTAAAATAAATATAGAAAATGATGATCGATGAACAGAACGATAGTATATGAAATTGGAAATAGACAGAGATTTTGTTGTTTAGATGTTGTGTCAGTCGCAAGGGTGCTACGTGATATGTGTTGTATTGCTGCGTACCTAGAGTCATGCCCGTAAAATGGATCGTTCCACCAATCCACCGGGATGGAGATGAAAGGCTCCGTACGCGGGACGCCGGGATATATGCGGTTTATAGGCGTTCGGAATCCAGACGATGTCAAATCCAGAGAGGTTGAGTCGCGGAGACAAAGTTTGATTAATAGACAATATGTTTCATTCAAGGGAAGGAGAAAAATATATTTTTTTTTATGAATAGAAGATGAGAAGATGAAAAAACGTGAAGAATGGACTCTGGAGAGTGACATACGTTAGTTAGGGGATAGGGATGAGTTAAAGAAAGTTAATAGGGATTTACTTTTTGGGATAAATAAAATACTTTAAATGACATTAATTGTGATATTGGTTAATTTTTAAAAAGATGATATTGATTGACTAATTTTGAGGGAAGAGAGAGATTCTAAATTATTTTATTTTGACCAATTAAAATTTGTTAATAGTTAGTAATAAAAAAATTTTAGGAACCTAAAATTTATTTTTTTGGCTTTAAGTTGATACCTAATTTATCTTGCATCTTGCACACGCCCTGATGCTAAATCTCGAGGGACTAACAGAGGTGGGAGTGTGCGATTTTTTTCTTGTCTTTTTTTGTTTCTGTTCCAAAGTTATGATTTTTGTGTGTAATACACTCGAGATGATGACAAGTTTTGCTATATTGTTGATTTATTAACAATACAATATGGACTCGTTAGTCATAACTAAGCTACATCAAAATCTTGTTATCTTTATCTTTGTTACTTGATTCTCTAATTGTTAATTTTGTGCCAATAAAATTTATTAAAACAGATCATGCCAGGCAGATTTAAAACAGCACTCCAACGAAAGGAGGGAGACAGCGTTATTCTTGAGACGTCTGAAAATTACTAGAAAACAGGGGATGCATGTGTGGTTGAGCAAATTAAGTCACCAGGAATTTTATATAGAGTTCATATTTTCCGTGAGGGAGAAGAATCAAGTTATTCCTTATTGCCAAGTAATTTTAAAATTCATATTTAAATTGGTATTTCAATATGCAAATTGCATTATCTTATCGTTACTTTTTTTCTTTTTCTTGGACAGCTTATGGGGAGGATGGAGCAAACCCAAGTAAAGAAATAGGGCTTCAAAATAGTACTGGAATTCCAAAAAAGATTTCAGAGAATGATGCCATCCATAGTCATTGATGGTCTGCTTTACATGCTATATATTTTTTTTCATTTATTGTGGTTGTGGGTATGTTTCTCCATTTGATTTATTTATTTATTTTTGTTCTCTTAGATTGTGAAAGTCCTAGGGTGAAGAAGGAAGTGCCGGAGAATCCCTTCACCACCCTCTCCACCAAGCCTAATCCATTGTATCACGAGGTGGGAATAATTAGACTAATGTTTTAGTTTTACTTACACATGCAAGTATCTATTTTTTTTTAATTATGTGGTGAGCAGAAACAGCATTGGAATTGATAAGAAATCATGACAATGTAAGTGATGTGACCCTAAGAATTGGATTGGGGAGAGATCATTGGCTGTGAGTTTGGTTTAAAGGCTGAAGATGAATGACTGTGACTTGCTTTTTGTATCTTCCCTGTGTGTTTTGCTTGGTAACTCAATATTTAACACGTTTTGTGCAACGCAACTTCTAGCTTGTTTTGGTTTTTGGATGTGAATTTGGTATGGACGTGATGTCAATTATGTATATTTTCATATCTGTTGTTAAACTTGGCACTTGGCAGAGTAAATCTTATTTGATATTATATATATAGTACTTTCTTTTTATTTACTCTTTTTTTACATTTCAACTAATATCAGATTTAATGTAAAAAAAGGATTACAATTATTGATTATATACAGTTTCCTCTGAAAATGTCAAATAATAATGGGCTGGGCATTTCGTCTCCATTTCTTTGTTTGGCCCAGCACCAGGTAATGGTGATTTGCATCAACATTAAAATCCTGGGATTTCTCTTACTATCAAAATGCAAAATAATGAAATTTTAAAAATATTTCAAAATTCAGCAAAAGGAAATATAAGATCATTATTTTGTTCTTCACCTGAATTTCGTCTTTCATATCGCCACCCTGTAAACAAACAGTTTTATCCGGTGGCATCTATCCTTCCTTAATTAAAATGAATTATCGTTTAGGTATTTTAAAATATGAAAAGTGTATTGTGGAGTTTAACTTCTAAAATGTTTTTTTTTCTTAAATTCAAATTATTAATAATAATTAAGTGGTACTTATGCAACATTAAACTATATAAATCTATTAGTTAAACTAATAATATAAAAAATTAATAAATTATTATATAGGAGTAAGCAATATATAATTTAATAATGAATAAATATCATCAAATTAATAATATACTCCTATCAAATATATAAATTAATAAATAGTAAATAATAATTTGTATTTAATATTATGTTTTATTTATTATATATTAATCTAAAATACTTATTACTACTATATACTAATAATATCATTAGTATATAGAATATTTTATTTTAATACATAATAAATATTAAATAATAATAAATACTAATAAATTACTCGTGTCTCTAATGTAGTAAGGTGACAAACTAATTACATTCGCTAAACTTACTGAAGAAGAAATTCATAAGACATTTCAAAAAAAAAAAAATTATAATCAATCTAAATAAACTGAAAGTTGAAAGACATGTAATATTTACTTAGAACAGCTACTAATAAATTGATTATATACTGCAACAAAAAGAAATTCAAGACATACTTTTTGAAAAGTATATAATCAATTCTTTTTTTTTGACAAAAAAATATCTAATCAATTTATACAATAGAAATTTGAAATTATATGAGAAAAAAATAAAGGATACATAATTAGTCCGTTTAAACAAGATTATCTTTAACAAAAAAATAATACATATGGTGTATGAAAAGTGAAAGACTAGCATGTACGAAATCAAATGAAAAAATGAATTCGAATAAAAAAGAAAATGAAAAATGAATCAAATAAAAATAAAATACTCCAGTTTGACTGCATTGAATTAATTGATTAGACCCATCAAATATGCATAGTAAATAGTAGTAACAGTTAAAAACTTATTAATATATGCCATTTATTTATTCTATATGAAATGTATTAATTAATTAACGTGTAATGAGTTTTTATTTTTTATTTTTTACTATTTACTATACATATTTGATAGGTCTAGTAAATTTAAAAATATTCACTCGTCACCCATAGGGTCTTTTGGGTTACCAAGTAACAAGGGATTTGGGGAGGAGGATAATTGCAATGTGAGTATTAATTAGGCCATAACTAAGCACTTTCACAGCAGTAGCATTTATAAGACATAGGTTGTGTGGACTTAGTAAATCACTGCGGTTATTAAGCTGATACAATAATCGGCACCAAAAGTCTAGTTCATTTGTTAAACAATGTCTTCTATTTGCAGTGACATTCATTTTTTCAAGAGGATTGAAGAAGATGCCATTCGAAATGGGGAGCTGGTAATTAACCATTCTCCTCCTCCTATTTTATATTCATGTAATTTACGAAAATGTGTGTGTACTATGAATAAAATTAAAATGGTCTTATTGACAAAGTAAATTTATACATAGTAGGTGAACGGCTTGTTTAATCTTTCTGATCATATTCATACATTTTTTTAAAATATTTTATTTGTTAACATCAAAATTAGTGAATGCAATACACTATATTGACAATAAGTTCCTGGCAGAGGATTCCTCGAAGTTTTGTGAACAAATGTTGGGAAGGAATGTCAAACCCAGTAGTCCTTCTGCTTCGTAACGGTGCTGAATGGAAAGTGAAATGGAAAAAACTTGATGTTGATGTTTGGTTGATCGATGATTGGAAGGAATTCGCAGACTTTTGTTGTTTGGATCAGGACCATCTTTTGGTGTTCAAATACATGGGGAAGTCACGGTTTCAGGTTGTAATTTTTTATCAAAATGGCTTGGAAATGCAGTACCCTTTGATGGAAGAAACAATAGATGGTAATTCTTTATGCCAGCCTAAGAGGGCAAAATCTCCTTTACCATTTTCTTCTTCTATTAAGAAGGTGAAGACCAACCCAAGAAAGGAACCTTCTAGTTATCCAGGCCATGACCATGATGTTAAAACTGAACCTGCACAATCTCAAAGGAGAAAGGTTGAGTTGTCTAAAAAATTCCATGCAGATGATCTTGATGATGCAAAGCCCAAAAAAAGAGGTGGGAATATGGGATTTCTTTCTTTCTTTCTTTTTGTTGTTTTCGTTCCAAAAGTAATAAGTATTGTCTCCCTTTGGTTTTGGTTTAACAGGAGGAAGAAGAAGAAGGATCATGTGTTCCAATTCTAGGGCTATTAAAAGAGATGAGTTGTTGCAAGATACTGAGAGTAGCACTGCTTTAGAGAGAGCCAAGGCTTTCCGCACTGATAATCCCTCGTTCATTCGTGCAATGGGAAAATCATACATTGAAAGAAGTGTGCTGGTACCCCCTTAAACAAATTATGTATCATACATCTGTAATTGTGATCAATTTTGCTATAATATTGCTTTACATAATTTATTATTATCCATATATTTTGTCTATGGAAATATGGATTCGTATCTAAGTTCCATTGGTATGATTTTATCAATTTTAAAAATTAAAATAGTAACTAGTTCTCTGATTGCTGTTTTTGTGCTCCTTTTTTTTTTTATTATTAAAACAGTTCATGCCAGGCAATTTCATTACAGAAGACCAACAAAAGGAGGATGACCATGTTTTTCTTTGGATCTCTAATGAAAGAGCTTGGCATGTCAAGTTTTATCTGAGTCATAGCAGTGGACAAATATTACTTAGCATAGGTTGGATGGATTTTGTAAAGGATAATAACTTGAAAATAGGGAATGTATGTGTTTTTGAGCAAATTAAGAAACCTGGAATTTCATTTAGAGTTGTTATTTTTCGTGACCCAGAAGAATCAAGTCCTTTCAAGTTTCCAGGTAATTTAAAAATTATATTTAATTTGTTATTTTAATGTTCATATTGCCTTTTTAATCCTTACTTCTTTTTTTCATATTGGCAACAAACAGGGCTTCAAAATATTATTGCTAAAAGTGGTAGTGATGGAATTCCAAAAGAGCATTCAGGGAGGAATGTCTTTGATGGTAGATCTGCTTACTAGTTACTACCAAATAACATACTACATACTTTTTTTCTTCATTATTGTGGACATATTTTTTCATTTTATTTCACTTTTTGCTTTATTTATTTATTTATTTTGTCTTCGTAGATTCTGAATCCCGTAGATTCAACAACAACAAAGTATCAGAGAATCACTTCACCATCTCTATCAAGCCGAGTCAACTATGTCATATGGTAGGATTAATTAAATTCATGTTTTGCACACATGCAAAAATCTTTGCCATGACTAATTAAATTCACTTTTTATGTGGTGAGCAGAACGTACCAAAGAAATTCATCAAAAACCATGACATTGATAATACAAAAGAAGTGACGCTGCAAGTTGGGAAAAGATCATGGAATGTGACGCTAGACTGTTACGGGAGATTCACTTCGGGTTGGTCTGAATTTATGAGTCAATGTGATTTGGAGGCCGGTGATGTTTGTTACTTTGAATTGATTGATAAGAAGAAATTTGTGTTTGAAGTTAGATTTAAGAGATGCATCAGCATCGATTGAGTAGCTGTAGTTGTTATTAGTATATTTTAGAAATTCATGACCAAGCATTTCTATTTTCAAATCTTTGCTGTGCAGCTTGGTTGGCACTTGGTATAGTATGTAAATGTTATGTGAAATAATGTACTTTTTATTGTTTAGTTGCATTTTCCTTTTTTTATTACGCAAATATTAAATAATAATAATAAATATTAGTATTTAGTAATAAATACAAATAAATATAAAAAAAATCAACAAATATATAAAATAAATTACTAGTGGTTCCAATTAATGTATTTAAGTGACAAAATAATTTGTAAATTCGCTCACTTACCGAGCAGGAAATTCATGAAACTTTTTTTTTTTTTGAAAATTATATAATCAGTAAAAACAATTGAAAGTTGAAAGACATGTACATTGATTCACGAAGATAAAGGACCTTTTATATATTTTTTTTCCGTAGATCCGATCTAGTGGATCTTGTTATTACATCTAACCTTTTGAGCTTTGTTTTTAAGTCAATATTTTTATGTTTGGTTTATATTTTTATTTTTTATTTTTATTTTTTTAAAATTTTTTTATTCTCAAAAGATTAGAATTCTGAAAACATGTTTGATTTGACGTTTTATTTTCTGTTTTTAAGACACAAAAATACTCAAAATTTATGATATATTGACTTCTTGTCTTTTTTGTATTGTTATATTTGTTTAAAATTACATTCCCTGTCATCGCATGTTCATTTAAAATTACATTCCCTCTCAAAATTTCATATTAATTCAAAATCATTTAATACCTTATTCATATAAATTTTAAATCAACATAATATAAATATATTAAAATATGAATCATTTGATTATCTTCTTGTTGTTATTTAATTTTTGACAAAATTTGACAACAGACAATTTTAGTAATATATCGATATAATTCAACGGTTTGATCAATAAAAATCATATTTTATATCAAAGTTACACTTATATAATTTGATCTCTTTATATATATATATATATATATATATATATATATATATATATATATAAAAGTATAATGTATTAATGGTTAGAGTTTTAAATTTTTACTATTTACTATACATACTAGTAGAAAAATGTTAAAAATATATTGTCTAACATAATCTTTCAATCACATACTCATTAGCCACAACTTATTTAAAATAATAAAATTTGGTGGGTCTCACAAGATATTAAATAACTCTTCCCTAATTTTATAATTTTAGTAAATTTTAACTAATTACAGAAAATATATTTAAAGGAGTGTTGCTAAAGAGTGTGTTATTAACTTAGGTACTAGTATTTGATAGGTCCACTGAATCTAATGCTATCAGACTATAGTTAAACATATTCAATTCAATGGTCAATAATGATTAAAAATATTCACTCGTCACTCATAATGTCTTTTGGGTTACCAAGTAACAAGGGATTTGGGAAGGAGGACAATTGCAATGTAAGCATTAATTGGGTCATAACTAAGCCCTTTCACAGTAGTGAGTATTTATAAGACATAGGTTTTGGCTTAGTAAATCACTGCAGTTATTAAGCTGATACAATATTCGTACATTTGAGGCACCAAAGTCTTGTTAAACTATGTTTTCTATTGGCAGTACCGTTCATTTTTTCAAGAGGATTGACGAAGACATTACTAGAAATGGAGAGCTGGTAACCATTCTTCTCCTCTTATATTCATGTAATTTACGAAAATGTCTGTGCGTACTATGAATAAAAGTAAAATAGTCTTGTTGACAAAGTCAATTTATGTATAGTAGGTGCACGGCTTGTTTAATCTTTATTCATCTTTATGATCATATTCATACATTTTTTCAAATGTGAGGGTTATTTCCTGTTCATTTGTGATTATGTTAACATCAAAACTATTGAATGCAATACACTATATTGACAATAAGTTCCTCGCAGAGGATTCCTCGAAGTTTTGTGAACAAATGTTGGGAAGGAATATCAAACCCAGTGCTCCTTCTGCTTCCTAACGGTGTTGAATGGAAAGTGAAATGGAAAAAACTTGATGCTGACATTTTGTTGATCGAAGATTGGAAGGAATTTGCAGAATTTTGTTCTTTGGATAAAGACCATCTTTTGGTGTTCGAATACTTGAGGAAGTCACAGTTTCTGGTTGTAATATTTGATCAAAATGGCTTGGAAATGGAGTACCCTTTGATGGGAGGAACATTAGATGGTGATGAGAAAGGTAATTCTTTATGCCAGCATAAGAGGGCAAAATCTCCTTTACCATTTTCTTCTTCTATTAAGAAGGTGAAAGGAAAGACACTTACTAGTTATCCCAGCCATGGTGTGAGAACTGAACGTGCTCAATCTCAAAGGACAAAGGTTGAGTTTTCAAAAGAATTCCTTGCTGAGGATCTTGAAAGAGGTGCATGCGAACGAGCCATTTCTTTACTTTCCTTTTGTCGTTTCCGTTCCAAAATTGCAAGTATTATTACGTTGTGGTTTTTGTGTCACGTTGATTTTATTAACAGGTGGCAGAGGAAGAGGGATGATGAATGCAAAAAGGAGATGCTCTAACTCTAATGCTTTAAAAAGTAGCACTGCTTTAGAGAGAGCCAAGGCTTTCCGCTCTGAGAATCCCTTCTTCATTCGTGAAATGCATCCATCATACATTCATAAATATATTATGGTACCCCTTCTGTAAAAAACATAGATTAATCACTATATTTGATGTTACATGATGTATTATTATCAAGGGGGAATATAGATTCGTAACTAAGTTACATTGGAATTTTTTAATCTATGTTTAAATAGTAATTAATTATCTAATTGCAATTTCGTGAAAAAATAACTTTTATTAACACAGGTCATGCCAGGCAATTTCTTAACAGAAGACCAACAAAAGGAGAATGACAGTGTTACTCTTTGGATCTCCGAGGAAAGAGCTTGGCATGTCAAGTTCTATACGAATCGTAGCAGTGGACAAATAAATCTTAGTACTGGTTGGGTGGATTTTGTAAAGGATAATAACTTGAAAATAGGGAATGTGTGTGTTTTTGAGCAAATAAAGAAAACAAGAATTTCATTTAGAGTTTTTATTTTCCGTGACGGAGAAGAATCTAGTCCTTCCAACTTTTCAGGTAATTTAAAAATTATAATTAACATTGTAGTTTAAATATACACAATTTTTTAATGAGTAAGACTCGAACAATAATTTGTTCAATCAACTGAATTAGAAAATTAGATCCCTTTGATATGCACATTTTTGTTTTAAATCGTTACTTCGTTTTAAGGATGGGGCAAATGGAATCAAACAAGCAGGCCATGAAAGTATTATTGCTAATAGGGGCAGTGATGGACACTTTATTCTTTGACCTTCTCTAACATTTTTTTTGTTCCCTTAGATTCTGAATTTCGTGGATGCAACAACGAAGTGTCTGAGAATCACTTCACCCTCTCGATCAAGCCTTGTCAATTCTATTGTATGGTATGATTAATGATTAATGATTAATTAGACTCGATGTTTTGCACATGCAAACGTCTATACCATATGAGTAAATAATTAAATGCACTTCATGATATGCTGAGCAGAACGTACCAAAGAAATTCATCAGAAACCATGAGATGGATGGTATAAATGAAGTGACGCTGCAAGTTGGGAAGAGATCATGGAATGTGAAGTTAGACTGTTACGGTAGGTTTACTTCGGGTTTGCATGACTTTATGAGTCAACATAATGTGGAGGCTGGAGATGTTATTCACTTTGAGTTGATCGATAAGAAGAAATTTGTGTTTCAAGTTAGAGTTACGAGATGCATCAGCATCGATTTTGAGTTGCTGTAATTGCCATTAGTATCTTTGGAATTCATGACCAAACATATGTATTTTTAAATCCTTGCTTTGAAATTTGATTGCACTACGTAAATGTTAGTGTCTGAAGTTATGTACTTTTTATTGATTACTTGCGTTTTTTTACTAGAATGTTTTACTTGCAACTTTAATATCAGATTTAATATAAAAGAAAAAGGGAATGCAACAAAAGAAAAGAAAATGTTTGTCAATACGATTGTCCGAGTTTATGATTGTAAATTTACCGTATTACAAGAAAATGTTCTTTCGAACTTACCAACTAAGGAATTCCGATTATTTATTTCTTCGTAAATCTTGCCATTATCGATTTTTATAAAGTTTCCTCCGAAATTCTCAAACATGATAATTGGCTGCGCCTTAGTCCTCAATTTCTTTGATTGGTCCATCCCCTAGGTAATGCTAATTTGCATGAACATCAAAATCCTTGGATTACTTTCCTTTACTATAAGTAAAAATAATGAAGTTTTAAAAATACTTCAAAATTCAGAGGGCAGAACTACACTTATTTGAGGTGGAGAAATGTACCTCCTCATTTTAAAAAAGTTGGATATATTTATCTTAAAATTTTATATTTTACTTTCCTAATCTTATATGTTTAAACCTCCTTACTTATTTTTATGTAAGAATAAATAAATTTCCTCCCTTATATTAATAAAATTATAAGTATTTATCTTAAATTTTCATATTTATACCTCTTATTTTTATGTGTTTATCTCATTTTCTCATTCTACTCATATGTTTAATCTTTTTTATTTATTTATTCATGTATATGATAATTTTTTTTTAATTGATTGTTCCACTTTGTTCCAATTTTATTCTTCAATGTTCCATATCGCTACCTGTTTTAGTCTGGTAAGAAGATCTAACCTTAATTAAAATGAATTCTTACTACATATTTTACAATATGAAAAATGCATTGTTGAAAGAGTTTAACTTCTCGAATGTTGTTTGTTAATAATAACTAAATGGTACTTATGCAACATTAAATAATATAAAGTATTTCATGACCAAAGGTCCAAGCGATAGAAAAGAGAACAAATTTTAATCGTTATCAGCCACAAACTGAAGGGCTATTTTAGTCTTTGGAGAAAGAGAATGGACATTATCCGATGGTAGTGCCCAACGAGAGGCCCAAAGACACTCCCAATTCTTGAACTCATCTCTTCCCCACATCCTAATGTGGTCACGTTATCTGAAAGGAGCCAAATCCAATATCCAACTTCCAACTATTACACCACAGTTTAGTCATCAACAATATAAGGTTAAAGGAATCATATGTCAAAGTCATTTCCATGCACCAATTTTATTGGTCAGAAATGAGTTAGTATGGTTAAGTATTTCACACTGGATCATCTATTTCTAATATTATAAGCTAAAGGACCAAGAACTGAAATTATTATAACCTCAACTTGAACTATCCATACATAGCCACTTTACACTCACTCTTGTGTTGTTGCCTTCATGGCCAAGCCAGTGTCCATTGAGGTATGGAACCCAAGTGGCAAATACAGAGTTGTTAGCACCAAACCAATGCCTGGAACTCGTTGGATCAATCTTCTCGTTCAAAATGATGTTCGCCTTGAAGTAATTAATCACACTTTCTATCTTTCTTTTTATATTTTGAGTCAGCTTCTAAGCATATAATATTTTAGTATATGATGAAATTTTTTATTCATTATTTGTCTCCTATGTGCTACTCAGATATGTACCGAGAAGAAAACGATTCTGTCAGTTGAAGACATCATTGCTTTGATTGGTGATAAGTGTGATGGAGTTATTGGACAGGTAATGGTAATAAGAATTACAAGATAGATAGTGATCAAGAAATTAGAGCTTCATATTGCAAACTGATCTCATATTAAATATAATTTTGGTTTTAGTGTGGATTTTTCTTGCTTTTGGCTTTGTGGGTATGTGATGGAGTTCCTATTGCAGCTGACTGAAGACTGGGGAGAACAGTTGTTCTCTACTTTGAGCAAAGCCGGAGGCAAAGCTTTCAGTAACATGGCTGTTGGTTATAACAACGTGGATGTTGATGCTGCAAACAAGTATGGTGTTGCTGTTGGAAATACTCCTGTAAGCTTTTTCTTTTCTCCTCTCTGATCGATATTACTGTTACATTACACATTAAACATGGGTTGAAGATTCTTGTTTTTAATAAAATATAAATGGTGCTGCAAGGATTACTAGTACATATGTGATGCTGAAGTGGTTTAGTTTGTATAAGTTCTCTGTAAGTACTTATAGAAAAATAAAATAAGAACATAAAACGAATCGAGCTTTTCTCATAAGCTTAAATCAACTTGTACACTTAACTTCTGAAAAAATTCTCTCATTTAACTTGTTCAAAAGATGAAGTTCATCAGTTGGTTTTCTCATGGAAGAAGTTCAAGTCATTTTGTCTTCTATAAGTATTTACAGAGAAGTTTATCTAAACAGGATTTTAGTTATGTTGTGCACGTTTTATGGAGGAAGTGATACCTTGAGGAGGTTGTGTTTATTTTAACGTTAGTATCATTCCTTATTTTGTAGGGAGTGCTCACTGAGACAACAGCTGAGTTGGCAGCTTCATTGTCTTTGGCAGCTGCTAGAAGGATAGTTGAGGCAGATGAGTTCATGAGGGCAGGATTATATGATGGATGGCTACCTCATCTGTATGATTTTTTTTTATTACACATTCCTTTCTTGTTTCTTGCTGTGAAGAGTAATGTTAAATATCATGAACATTATTACCATCATTCTGTCAGTTTTCATACACTGAATTGTAAGTAACACACTCTTCAGAAGGCTGGAATAAAACTGTTTTTGCTTACTTTCTGTGGTAGATTTGTTGGAAACTTGCTCAAGGGACAAACTGTTGGTGTAATTGGAGCTGGTCGAATTGGATCCGCTTATGCAAGAATGATGGTAAGTTTCCAATATGTTGCAGTCTCGCATTGATTGTCTCTCCAATTTCAGGTTCATCTGATTGAGTTGAATTTGTTGTATGCTAAACTTGTCACACTCATAAAAATGGCTTGGTTTCTTTAGTTGATTTTTCTTTTATGTCAAAATTTTGGAAAAGCACTTTGGCTGTAATGTATTAAGCTGGTGATAATACTTGATTATTCATATGATCATCATATTTAAAGTTGGCAAGGGTGCTTTGCAAAAACTTTAACTTAGAATCTTGCAAGGAAGTGCATTATATAGTTTGCTGATGTTAGTGACTTCAAGTTGATTGTGATGCTCAATAATATTAATCCATATAATGGTTTTGCTCTGTTGATGACAAAAAAATTGTTTTCCACTGTATCACTATCAGGTTGAAGGGTTCAAGATGAACCTAATTTACTATGATCTCTACCAGTCCACACGACTAGAAAAGTTTATCACAGGCATGGTCCTACCAAGTCCTATTTATAAACCAAATTACTGTGAAGTGTGAACTAATGGTTCTTTTTTACCCATTGCAGCCTATGCTACATTCTTGAAAGCAAGTGGTGAAACCCCCGTGACTTGGAAAAGGGCAGCAACCATGGATGAGGTCCTCCAGGAGGCAGATATAGTAAGAATTTGATTCTGAAAATTTAATGTACTAGCTGAAACATGTTACATTTGATTATTCCGAATAATATGGTTTGTCATGTGTGCTTCTATAGATTAGTCTTCATCCTGTCTTGGATAAAACCACTTATCATCTAGTCAACAAGGAAAGACTAGCTAAGATGAAGAAGGTAAGAGTTTATTGGAACATGTTTTTGCTCTCAATTATTTACAAAAATCAAGTGATGAAAATTGTTTTCTGTAATGTTGTTGTCCCTATTACAGGAAGCAATTCTTATAAACTGCAGTAGAGGACCTGTTATTGATGAAGCTGCACTTGTGGAGCATTTAAAACAGAACCCGATGTTTCGAGTAGGCCTTGACGTGTTTGAGGTAACTGACCCTTCTTTTGTCACTTAATAATTGGATTCAATATTACAAAAACCACTTTTTAAGTCTGTGTGAAATTGAAATATTTATTAGGAAGAGCCCTACATGAAACCCGGGCTTGCAGAGTTGAAGAATGCCATTGTGGTACCCCACATTGCATCTGCCTCCAAGGTAATTATTATAAATCCTAACCCCTATAATATAGGCAAATGCTAACCAGTAACCAGTGTCCTTAGGGCACTGGTTAAGAAATTGAGAGTAAAAAGTTTTTTATTGGGAGACAGAATTGCGTTTTCCATGTTTTTTTGTGCTTCCCTATGATTTACATATTAAATCTCTCTTTTTAATTTCTTAATCAGTGTCCTTAGGACAATGGTTAGCAAGACCCTATAGTATTATATGCTAAAGGATTTTCAGTATTAATATAGTCTTTTATGCTTGACTCACTTTCAATTATTTCATGTAAATGTACTTTCAGTGGACTCGTGAGGGAATGGCTACACTAGCAGCTCTAAACGTGCTGGTATATGTCTCTCCATTTTTGACTTATTTCTGTGGTCACTGTAAATTCTAAGTGTGTCGTAAAACTGATTATAGTCCTTAATTATAAAATGTGCAGGGGAAGATCAAAGGGTACCCAGTTTGGTTTGATGCCAATAGGGTTGAACCATTCCTCAATGAGAATGCTCAACCACCAGCTGCATCCCCAAGCATTGTTAATGCAAAAGCCCTGGGTAATAACATTTTGTACACTTGAGCTAATATAAAACTTACAGAAGAAAAAAATATCTTACTAGTTAAAATTAGTTTTTGGAGAAGTTAAAAAGTTTAATTCATTTTGCCTTTTTTTCTAATTGAATTCAAATTGCAGGTTTGCCAACTTCAAAGCTATAAACATACATGGTTCTATCCTACAAGGGCCTTCAATTGCACAAATGACCAATTTTTGTCTGTTGAGTTGGGCTCTGTGGCTAGTCTGTTCTTTTTTTTGTGTATGTGGGGTGCTGATGGCACTGTGCATATAAAGACTGTCAGGTTAATAATAGCATCATGTGTTTGTAGTATTTCAAACATTAATTAAACATAAATGAAGTTATACCTTATGTCCCTACACTAGTTTAGTTGGATTGTTTTTACTTTTAAAGGTTAACAACATATTACGAGCCTCCATTCTCACTACAATTTTGATTGTTTTGCACTTAATTTCTATAAATTTTTTCTCATCAAATTATTATTCTTTTTTTTTTGTCAACAGATCTTCATAGAAAATGTCCAATGACTCTTACACAAGCAAACAAAATGTTAACAAAAGCATTGTAGTAGTGCACAACATATCAACAATGACAGATCATGTACGTAAATTCAAACTAACAAATTAGCCATCCTGAACTTACAAAAACAAAAGCAAAAACCAGAAAAGCATAGAATACACATCGTCCTATTACAGAAAAGCTTTATAAGTTTTTTTTTTCTTTCTTTTGTAATTTCTCCGGGATCCTCTGTAGAATAAACATCACATTATTTTTATATATCTGATTTTTCTCTGTTTCCTTCTTGTCTCTCAATTTCGGTAGTATTTCACAAGGTATATGCACCAGATCCGCGTTTCGTGTCGTGGGAAATGGCCTGTATAATTTTGCTACAGGCACAGGACATTAATTGCGTAAGAATATTATAATTCTAGTTTTTTTATGCTTCAATTCATATATCCATCTTATATTTCTCTCTTTTCATATCACATTATTTAATATATTAAACTTTTTTCTTTTTTTTATCTCTCTTATATTTATATATTTTATCTCACTCTTCTCATTTGAAGTGTAAACATTTCTTTGGTATTTAAATCTTATATTTTTTTTCTTTCTATTTTCTTTCACTTCATTTCTATGCAGACAATCACTTAATTTTGGATTGTTTAAGAGAAGGAGAATATAATTTTTTTTTACTGGCACAATTATTATTATTATTATTATTATTATTGTGAAGGAGTATTACAATTATTAATACATTATACACACATAATTATTTTTGTTCTAATTAATCACGTGTGTATTAATAATTGTAATTCTCCTTTAACCCTTTCCTTGATATGGAATATGCATGTAATTAAATTGGACCTGTGCCTACCCTTAAAGTCCTTTTCCCTATTAACTAGTAATTTCGAAGTCCTTTTCACTATTAACTAGTTATTTCGATTTTTTACTAGCAATTTTAATTATAATTTCATCTCAATTTATCAGTCTGAGTAAAATATGACTTATTTAATTTGTAATTTTGAGAATACATTCTATTGTTCCTTAGAAGAACAATATTACCTTTCTTTTTACCTTTCAAACAAATTAATGACTAAGGATAGATATTGTCTTTCTTACAAATAAAAATGATTGAACCAACTTGAATTAAAAAAAATAAAATCACTTTGACTATTTAGAATTTTCTTTGGCTTACAAGAACGATAACAATTTGGAAATATACTTTTTTACCTAACCCCGCACTAACACAAAATCTTAACATATTTATGTTAAGATTTTTTTTTACCATTATATATATATATATATATATATATATATATATATATATATATATATATATATATATATATATGTTAGATTTTATTCTCACTCTTATTTCTTCTTATTATTGAAAGTATAAATTATTTATTATAATAGTTAAATAATTAAATTAATATTGCTCTCCACTAACTATATAGTTGAATAATTAAATTAATGATAATAATTAAACAACTACTAGAATAGATTCATGGTGAGGAAAAATCTTCAATTTTTTATGATGAAGATGAAGCAACAAATAGTTGTTTTTACTTTTTTATGATTCCACCATGATATTTTGGGATGGTATAAATTTTGTGCCTTAAAGACACCAGCAGTAAACCTTTAGTTTTGACAGTAATTGTTAGCGACTATCATATAGTAAGTGGAGGTTAATTTTACAGATAAGTTCAATCCCAAGGGACTATTTATAGCATATTTGGTTAAGCTTAATAATCACTTTATTTTAAAAAATTCCATCAAAAGGCTAAAGGTTAAGCTAATATTTTCTCAAAATGAACTGATCCAAACACACATTTACTGACAAAATCTTTAAAGAGTTAAAATTGATTGGAGACCCAAATTTTTAAGAGGACTAATACGATAATGCATGTAACTTCAGAAGATCAAATTATTGATTTACTCAATTATACAACTTCACCCCAAAAAAATGGAACAACTTCAGTGCTATAATTGGGTATCTAATAGTGAATGGAATAATGCGAAATAGGATGAAACTGAATAGAACGCAAAATATAGAATAAAAATACCATTTCATTGGATACTTTATGATGAAAAGAAAAATCCATTTCACTGTTTAAAAAATGAGTGAGGTACTAAATAGTTCAGGAAGACTTCCTTGACCGTGTGTCAATGTGCATGGCCAACTGAAACGGAAGAACCCTCAATGAGCAGGTTAAGTTTTCAACGTTTCATTTAATTTCAACCAACATATTGTCCTCTACCTCCCATATTGGAGGGTATGAAAAAAATAAGTGTTTTGGATGGAATTGAAAGGAAATGTTCGATCTCTTTTTGATTCCATTGTGGTTTAAGTAATCCAAACAATAGAACTAATTAAAAGTTCATTTCATTCCTTCATCTCATGCCATTTCTTCAATCCAAACAAAGCCTAAATTTCATTCTATTCCTACTCCTTTCCATCAATTCAAATGAGTTAACTACAATTTTTAGAGCCCTACGAAAAGTGATAACAAATTAAATCCCAAATGCATTAGATCACGATCCCAAATGAAAGGAGAGGGAAAAAAACCTAACCCCGATCAAACTCAGACTTACATATACGTGGGGAGGTATAAATTCCATATCTACATAATGACTGGAAAGAGTACCTCTAAGAAGAACCCATATCTCAAGCAAGCATATAATGTTTGAAGTTCGAAATGACTCCGCAATGCTCCATGTGCATTGCAAAATATTAGACTATAGTATTACATGATTAAAAAGCACTCTAAAAAGTGCAATCCACCACTGAAACTTATCACTATCAGGACAGTGTGAAATAAAACACATCACTACATAAGTACCTTAGTCAGGCAATGCAGTTCCTCGCTCAAGATTATTTTTAATCTCCAGCGTGTATTTACCAAAGGCTCGCTCAATCTTCTTGTTGAAATGCTCATTACGGTCATTGATTGAGTCAATATCTTTCTCTTCATGGAAGCGTCTTCTCCTGCTAAAAGAGTTGCGCTTCTCATCCCTATCCTTTAGCTCCCGTACCATCCTATCAATCTTCTCCTCTGAGATTTTTGGTGCCTATAATGAAAAGAAAGACAGCTCGTCACAAAAAAATTAATGGAGTGCAAATATTGAAAAGAGATATTAATGTTTCGGTAGTACACCTTTCCATACTGGAGACTTGAAGCATCACGGTAAAACTCTGGATCAGCTTCTTTCATTCTATTATATTCTTCTACATCGACTTCAACATTCTTGGTCCGCTTTTTGTATGCATTGTATAATGTCTTCTGATTAAAGACTGATAAAATAAAATAATATTAGCTTCATCACTACTCTAAAACATGAAATTTGCTATGGAGTTGGGATAATTTTGCAATCAATTACACACAGCAATAAGAAGGCATACATTTCTAGTAAGATAAACCTCTCTCCTTAGATTTCAAATAACAAAAATGTGAATCTCCAAAATTATATGTAGGAGCAGTATACAGTGGGAAAAAAACAATCTAGACAAGTATTTTGATGTGCTTTTCTGTGTATAAAAAGTACGTTATGAACATTTTTAACAGTAGAATAACAACAGCAATCAAGCCTTTTCTCACTAGGATTTTAGCAATAGATCATTTCTAAAAAAATCTGTGTAATTCCAAAGAGGTAATGAACTAACAATCCAGAAAACATCTACAGTCCATCTAGGAACATTTTTTAAAGGAAAAAGCACCATACACTTCAGTTAACAACAACCAAGACATAAGCTTTAAAACGTGGGTTTGAAAATCTGGATTTTTTGGGAATTGCGTTGAAGCTTACACATCAAGAGAAGAGTATACGCATGCCATAAAATGAATAACCATGCCAGCCACAAAAGTAGCATACTAATTGTGCAATAACATTTCTTGGATAAGAACAAAAACATACCGTCCCACCCAAATGGAGCAGGATCCTTCTCCCATTTCTTGTATTTTTCTTCTGCTGCCTCCTGTGTGTCAAGCATATATGCCTTTGTCATATCCAATCCATTTGCATCAAGAAGTTTTCCAATCTTTTTCTTCCTATCCTCGAGCCACTTCTGTTTAGAAACACCCCTAGACTCGGTTGGAGCTTCCATCCTCTTTTTCTCAGCAGCTATTTCAATTTGATTACGCTTTTTTGCTTCTTGCTGCCAGGGAAACAAGGCATCAGTCTTAGGTTTTCTTCAAATAAATAAAGTTAAAAACAAGGAACTTTTCACCAGTTTACCATCTTGGATCTCAACTCCATCCACTTTTTCTGTCTCGCAGAAAGTTTTGTGTAGTCAACCTCTTGCTCTGCTTCCTGCACAGCAGGCTGGTCAGGATCACTATCAGAGTTTTCTTCAAGATCGGGTCTGCCATTGTGTATTTCCTTTTCCACATAGGATTCATCTGGGATGGCTTGCTTAGAGTTGTTTCCACCACTAGCTTGTCCAACTTCTGATAGATATAGAAAACAGTACTTAAATATAGACCGATAAACTTAGCAGCATATAACCCAAAAATACAACCAAATTTTTTTATCAAAGAAAAATTCAACATAATTAAATAAAAGTTCTGTAACCTTATGAAATATGGAAGGATAGAGTTATTAACTTACTTAGCACAGTGACCATTTACGGATTAACAACGGGCCACAGAAGAAGTTATTAATCAATAGATAACTATCCAATTAGTAGAGAAAACTACAAAAAATGCACCATTCATCACCTGAATTCTCAATAGAAAAAGATTGCAACCGAGAAAACTAACCTGATTCCTGTTGTTGTGACCTAATTTTGGCTTCAGCTATTACTCTAAAACAGTAATCACTACATTCATGATAAGGGTTACTAGCATTCCGGCAATCAGGATGCACTGCTCGTTCATCAGACATGTCGTGCAGAGAAATTTTCCCCTGGAGAATGACCGGTTGCGTTGCAGCATAGCAAACAAAAATGTTCGTGTCAAAAACCCTAATCAATCGAACTCTATTTGGAAAACTGAAAGCATGTAGCGCATACAGAAATTGGAATTGAAAGAACAAAGATTACAGTTGAGGATTATGTTGCTGTTTGATGTTCCGCCAGTCAGCAGTAAACATTGAACGAACGAATGAAAGAGAAGAGAGATACGAACGAACCTGTAACGACACAGAATCAATTTCTGAACAAGAGGCGGAATTGGGAATCGAATTCGGATTTGAGAATTTTAAAGATGGGAATTGAATCTCGCAGCGAAGTGATAAGTTTGTTATCTGATTTTTTTTTCCTTTTTGATTTTTGGGACTAGGGTTTGTGTTATTATTCTGTAATAATGCAGCGCCCTACGGTTCGTTTGATCATCTCTGCCTCCCGCCCCGGAGAGGCTGAATTGCGGATATAGTTTTGCTAAAAGAATGAAAAAATATTTTTTCGATGAACACATGTATTGTGTCCGCAGTTTTATTATGAAAGTTGATATGGTTTATCTTATTAATGGGTTATAATACAAAAAATGTAACTATTATATGCATTAGATATTAAAAAAGTTATAAATATAACAAAAATACGGACATAATTTTTCTGTTATCTTTCTTCTTATCCCTTCAAAATGATTTAATTTTGATCTAAAACGATGTGGTTTTGAAAACACAATCAAAACAACATCATTCTAAAAAGACAGTATGAAAAACAGAGAAGTCAATTTTCAAGAATAGCAGAGAAGTCAATTTTCAAAAACAAAAACACTAACCGACTTATATATTTACAATTCTATTATGTTATCATTTTTTTTAAAAAATTATATATTAAAATAATATTTCTTATTATATAAATTAATATGTATATTAATATGTTGCGTAATATATACATAATTTTAATTCTTAAGTTTAAAAGAATAAACAAAGTACATTGAATTTACTCAAAGCACACACTAGCACTACAAGACCAGACTCATCACAATTCAACACGTCATCATCGTAAACAAACCACACCCATTACACAAAACATAAACTTAAGACAAAAAAAAAAAAAAACATTTCAACAGAAAAAGAAGGATGAAAGAATGTCTCAGTGGATTTACAAAGAAAGCCAAAGAAAATGAAAGATCGATGATTTTGATGATCATTTATTTGGCTTGGCAAACGAAATTCTTTCACGTTAAGTCTCCACGAAGCTTTTGCAACTTCTTCCTCTGGCAACACCAAAAACGGTTCTCTCCGGTGGGGTCCTTTGTCACTCTCCACCATGTTCAGTTTTCTCAAGATTTGGGTTTCAGTTTCAGTTTTGGTTTTTGTTTGATGCGATGTGAGTGATAATAACCACCTTCTTAGTTATAGGAAGAAAGTAGGGGAAAAGAATTATCCACATAGGTAGATTTGAATTTTTGTTTTGTATTTAAATCTAAGTTTTGAAGGTAAAATGGTATAATAAAAATGGAGACAAAAAAATAGTTATCAAATTGAGTATCATCTTTATTATAGACTTTCTCTCTCTTTTTAATTATTTTGGTAATTAGTCAAAATTTTCATTCTTAAATATATAAAATTTATTTATATATTTCATCTTCTTAACTATTTAACTGTATAATCTTTTATTTTTATCTCTGAATTAGTTTTTAATATTTTTTTAAAAAAATAAAAATAATTAAAAATAATCTCGGATCAAAGTTTAAATTATTAATACATTTAAAATATAATTTACCTATTAAAATTTATTTATTTATTATAAAACTTTATTATAAGGTAATTTATATATTATAACATATATTTAATATAAAATTTAAATTACAAAGAAATTTTAAGTTTTATGTAAGTTAATATTTTAAGATTGTAAAATGTGAAAATAAGAATTTATTTTATTTAATTGATGAGTTTACTCTTTATGCATTGTAAAGATTTTTATAATGTTAACTAATAAAAAAATCATTTCAGATATAAACTTAAAAGTGATTATTATAAAATTCAAGTAATTCACCTACATGGCAATCTATGGTTAAATAATAGTATTAAAAAACAATTATACTATCAGTAAATTCTAATAATTTTTTTAATTTAAAATGGGTTAAATTCATGATGTCTTGAATTTTTTTATTTTTCATTGATATTTTTATTCATTCTTTCACTTAAAATAAGTCAAATTCGATATTTCAATAAACTAAAAAATATAAGAAAACATAATTTGAAAGTAAATAAAGTGAAAAAGAAACAAAAAAACTCATAAAAAATGAACCAAAAAAAAGTTTTGGTGAGGCCGAAAAATATTTCAGCCCCATTTAGGCCTAACACATTGATCCATTCAGTCGCCCAACCCACAATCCAATAAATCTGATGCCCGCCTATTGGTAATGGATCAGATAGTGGTTAATTCAATTTTCATTAGCGAGTGATTCTATTTGAAAACCCCCATTTTTTCTTCACACCCTACTAGTATTCCTTTTTGTTTTTCATATTCCTAAAATATCCTCCTCTCACTCACACTTCCTCTCCTTCTCCTACTCCCCGCGGCCCTGCATCCCTCTCATTTCATGTCAGCATCTCCCTTACCAATTGCATAAAAGCTCTTTTCCAGAGAAAACATTTTTCCGAAAAAAATACAAAATACTGAAAGGATGTGCAAAGAGAAAAAAATGAGATGTAAAAAGAAATACATTCACGGCCTTGTCTTTTTTTTTTTTTGTTTGAATCCAATCCAACCCAACCACTAACGTGTTCCGGATGTTTGGTTGAGAGATGAAAATATTCTCTATAATTTAGGGATGATGAAAATAATCTTGGGTGTTTTGTGGAGGAGAAATAAGATAAAAATAATTTAAAAATGATAGGATTTATTATACTAATTCTCATGTATTTTCACTCATCTCTCCATTTTGCTCCTTATATACTAACATGAGCCCAATTATCCTTTGCTTACCGTGTGTTTGAACCTTGAGGCTATTGTTATGTACACTCAGCAAAATTGCTGGTACATCCAGTAATTATGCGTGATTTCCATTTTGTCCAATCCGTAAGTATTCCAAACGATTTTTTTTTAATTTTTTTTAAAAATATATTTTATGAATTAATTTAAATTAATGGCCCAAGTAAAAATCAAACATATGACTTTTACGTTATTAGCATGACGCTCTAACCAACTGAACTAATAAGCCAATTATGTTACAAAATAATTAATGTCGCTATATATAATACTAAAATTTCTAATGTATATTTAATACACATGTAAATTTAAATAATAAATTGTTTGACAATTAATTTTGATATAATAATTAATATGTTTACATATATGAATTTTTATGAAACCTATTATTTTTATTTAAAATTTATATATGTAAAAAATATATTATTAGATCAAAATCAATTGTAGTAAGGTCAAAAAATACATTAGTAAATTTATGTTAATAAACATGTATGATTTTTATTTACATTTTATATATGTAAACAAATTAATTATTAGATCAAAATTAATTGTCACAATTTATTATCTAAATTTACGTGTGTATTAAATATAAATTAATTATTTTATAACATAATTTATTTATTAGCTCAGATGATTAGAGTGTCGTGCTAATAATGTGAAAGTAAGTCATTGGTTTGATTCCTACCTGGGCTATTAATTTGTAAAACATTTTTGAATTTTTTTTTTTGAAAAAATCGTTTGGGTAATTAGACAATCCATATCAATTTTACAAAAAGGATAAAATAGGAATCGCACACAATTATTGAGTGTACTAACAATTGTGTTGGGTGCGTGTAGCAACAACCATGGAAAGTCACGTCTCGAAAGGTATGCAAACACACGCTATTAATGTCAAAAGTTTTTTTCTCTATTCTTTTTGGAGCCAAATTATTTCAGGTTTTGTTTTTCAACTGCTAACAATAAATGTTCTTTTTAATAGCTATTCTCAGTTCAGTTCTCTTCATTTATAAATAAGCACGTATAAAGAAAAATGAAGAAAAACAAAAGCCCTTTTTCTCATTTTCATCCAACAAACCAAAATATTTACAAACCCGTGTGAAATACAGACAATACTGTATGAACTATCAATATGGCAAATAAAAAAAGTATAAAGTTTGCAGGCAAATAATATCCTGGATGATCAAACAAAGTGTCGCGTAAGCATACAAACAAATATTCTCAGTAATGACTGCAATTTCAACCCAAAGTTGTTGGGATATTTAGATATCAATAAAAAATAATAATAAATTGAAGTAAACTTAAAAATGTGCATGTGCAATATGTATTCATACCATTGCCTAGCTTAAAAATATAGCTCATGCGTTTATTCAGTACCATATTCTACAATTTAAGCATTACCATAATTCTGAGGACGAAATTCAAAGACAAAAACAATTTCATTAAACTAGTTCATCTAGCAAGGATTTGCTGTCTAAATTATCAACCTTGGACTTGATTGACAAGATGTTCTTGGCCAAATCAGAAGACTTCAGCTCAAGCTCGCTTAAATGCTCTCTGATCTCTTCAATTCTTGTTTTGATATCAGTTACCTCTTGTTCTTTCTGAGCCAAACTTTCCAGATTTGATTCCAGCTCTTTGTTCAATGTTTCCATTTCACGATCAGAGTTAGCCTTTGCCATCTCCGCCATGCAGTGCTCATCAATGAGTTCAATGTTTTCAGCAATTTCATCAACTATGTTCCGCAACCAGGCCACGCGAAGCTGAGCAGATTCTACATCCTTAAGAATAGCCATCAATTCCATGATTTTAGACTTTGCCAATTGCATTATTGGGGTAGATTGTAGCTCTTGGACCACAAAGCACACACACTCGACATAATATGACCGCATAACAACTGATTCCAAGTGGCAGCTTGCTCCTATGTCCCCATACTTTTCAAAGATGGATCTCAGGATGGGAGCAAAGCTTTCCTTCACGTGGTATTTTCCAACCGGGACACGCGACTCAGAAACCACAGACTCAGTCTCCCCTCCATCACTGTCTTCATTATCATGGAGACCAGACAAACAAAAATTCATGGATCCACCATCTGGTTTAGTAAGACATCCCGTGTCATCAACAGAGGTGATTGGAACAACTTTTGGTGAAGCATTTTTGTCCCCATTGTGCTTTGATTGGACCTTGTGATTGGTAGGCTTTCAAAGAAACAAGGACAAGAGACAAGTCAACTATATGCTTATTGGGTTTGATTGTATTAGGCCATAATTATAAAAGAATGTTGACTGAAGAAAATGTGAGGTTTGACCAAAAAAAAAAGAGAAGAGAATGAATGCGATAAAAGAGAGGTAACTACCATGACATCTTGGACATGTATTTCTCCAGAAACTGGTATGATCTCATTGCTTTTTGACTCCTCCTTTGTCTTTTCAGAATAATTTGATAAAGGCGATGAAGCATCAGAGAGATAAATAGCCCCAATTTTTGAGGGTGGAACACTGTCAAGAACGGGGAGTTCTGGCTTTGAACCAACCTTCTTCCTCCTGTCAAAGTTTAAAGACATGGTACCTGCAATTTAAGAGAATACTAGTAAGAAACTATATATAGTTAAGGATCTCAGGTATACCAATGATCTGTTTATTACCTCAAAGTAGCATATTATGACTAGTCCAACAAATCAGCAGGCAAGCCTTGGTAGGCTGCTAGCGGCTTTCTTAACCATCATTCAAAGTTCATGTTTCAGGCCACTATTATTTTTATATGAATCAATAATATGATGGTGGCCTGAAGCATAAGTTCCACTCATATTACAATATATATAGTCAATGTCATCATATTATATTATCCTTATATTATGTGAACTTGGCAAACCAATTGCACAGATAGTGCAGCAGCTTTAGGCAATGGACAGTATAATATAATGTTTTGTCAAAGAAGATTAATCCATTAATCGTGAAATCATGATGTCCATGCAGTTTATTTGATTTGTACAAGCTGTTGATAACTGAGTTATATCAAATGAGACCTTCTTTTTAGTCTCCAAATCAATCTGTTTCTAGACTAAACTCTAGATAAATGCCATGCTACCCTCATTTGAATAAAAAAGGCTGGTTAACATGACATGTTTGAATTGGAAAAAGAACTGACACTCAGTATTGAAGTGAAACCAGAAATATTTCTCAGGTTTCCCTTTGAGACAATCACATTCTTCAAAACCACTAGTTTCTCATATGGGCCTATGGGGTGAATGAGAATTTTTTTTTTAAAAGTAGATTAAACCAAATAATTGGAGAAATCTTGCTTTAAAATTCAGTGAGCAAAGAAATTCAGTTCAAGACACACTTTAAGCTCTTAATTAAATAGATGAAAAAGAAAAAAATGTCATTGAATTGTATACCACAGATATCCTTAAATAGCAAATATAAAATGGAGGGAAACCTGAATCAGCCTTCTGGCAATATTCATCACAGACATGGTAAGGATTAGACGCTTTAGGGCAACCTGAGGGCCTGCGTTTTTCTTCTTTCATCTTTTTGCCAAGTTCACCATCTGTAACACTTCTGCGATAATCTTTGAAAACTAAAAACCAAAAAGAAAAAAGACAGATCTTACAAGTGTTCAGACATTACCAACTAGCAGCTCTCCCAACTAAGTAGTTAGTACAAAAGTCAACAATCATAGTCATGCATGACAATTTATGACTAAATGACTATGTAAAGAACTTTTACACTCATTCAAATTAAATTCTTAGACTAATTTCTATGCACTGCTCTTACATTGTCATCTAATTGATAACAATTTCAAACAAAACTTGATATATATACAAACAATTCAAAACAGCCTGAGCAAAAAATCACTAATATCCATGAAGGGCTCATGGAAAACAGACACAAACAGAACAGCAGCATAGACCAGTAAGTAGTTACACTTTTGATGTAATCGGATTCAGTGTAGTCAATTATGAATGCATTCATACAGTCATCATTGCATTTTTAACCGATAAATGAAGATTGGACGACTCAAATTTTGAATGCATGTTTTTAAGTCTGATTTATTGAAATAAAACACAAGTTGTCTGTCTGATCTTCATCCGTCAGTTCCGAGTTGTTAAAGGTGTAAATGCATGGGAAACCAAACACAGGTAACAAGGTTTAAAAAACGATTCGCGACCTTGATTTTAGGTGCAACACCAAGGTTTTTTACTCACTACAACTACATCACAACTGCAATTGCGGCCACATTTGCTTACAAAGTCAAGGATCACCACGAAATCACTACTACGGCTGCAGTTTAAAACCTTGACAGGAATCCAGATCCTGTTTTTATTTGGTGTCTAAAGGGGACATCATCCCAAGTTAACAGTTACACTTTTTTTTTTTTTAGAAAAACAGTTAACACATGATAGCACTAAAGAAGTGATTTAAGGGGTAAAAAGAATGCTATAAGCCAAAATCCAAAAGCCGTGCAATAAATATCTAATTGATACTCATTTATAACTGAAATCCAGGTCAGGAAAAAAGCCAGGATAGGTTTAACTCTTGTAGAGCAAGGAGGATGCACAACATATATTAATAGTTATTAATCAGAAAAAAAAAATTAATAGCTATTAATTAATCAGAAAAACTGAGTAAACAGGAAGAACAACTGATCAGTACCCTTTTTAGTTTTAGATGGCTTGCCAGGCTTGGCTTCCTTGATTCTTTGCACGCAAGCCTCCGTGCATTCATGGTAGGGATTGGGAGCATATACACAGTTTGCCATAACTCTTCCGTGTTCAGCCATCTCTTTCTGAGTCTCCTCTGCCTCACCTTTGGTACCAACCCACCCAACTGTGACTGTTGCATCAAGTCAACAAACTCGAATTGAACATCAAATCCTTACATATAGGGGAAAAAAAGAAAAAGTGAATAAAAATTCTCACTCAAATTTGAGCAAAACAAATTATATTTTTTATGTAAAAAAAAAAAATCACTTATATTTATAGGTTAAACAAACAAACAAACAAAAAAGTAATATCTATCCAATCAAACCCATCCCTTTCCAAGTTCCAAAAGAAAAGGAAAAAAGAAGAACAATAAGAGACACGATTTTCTGCACAACAAGGAACAAAAAAAAAACAATAATCAGAAGTGAACCACCTTAATCATCCACTCATACATGTTTTCAGAGGATATTTTATTTTAAAGCATGTATATTTCTCATCAAAAAACACATTTTTTTGACAGAAAAAAAAAACACAAAAAACGTGAGCAGGCAAATGAAACAGAAAGAAGGGTAATCCACGTACAGCAGAAAGAGACACCCATGAATTAAACAGAAAGAAGGAACAGCGAATAATAAGGAAAAGATGAGCATTAGATAAGGGATTTCAAAAAACAACAACCTAGAAAGACAGAGACAGCGGTGTTGGAAAGTAGAAGGAGTAGGTGTGCAACCCGAATTCCTAATCAAACAGTGTGGGGTATGTTGATTGGAGTACTATTCTCTCTTTTTTTTTTGAGCAAGGAAGGAAGCAAAGAGTGAATGAAAAAATGGAAGCGTTTGTTTTTTTGACCATGCGGGGGTGACGATTAGAATTTTGCTCTTTGACCAGCGGAGCAGGGAAATATTAAAAAAAGAAATGAATGAAACAAGGAAATCGGAAACCACTTTTTGAATGCTGGCACTAGCAGACAGGGTAAGGAAGGAAGCATTTCAAAGTTTTTAGCAAATGCAAATTTTGTCAAACTTCTAGAAACTCACGCGCGTCTGGTACGTATTGCCGCTGCTTTCGTACGTGTGAAAGCGTTTCATTCTTTACGCTTGACAAATGCTTTCATTTCTAATTAATATTTTTTTTCCTTAAGATGCTACACGTATATTTTATTGAGTTTCATTGTCATGTACTATTAGTATTGAATTTTACGTTATCATTTTATAACAAATTATTTATTTTTTATCAATAATAAAAAATAGTTGATGTAATTTTAAAAATAATCATCGTACAAATCAATAAATTTATCATATATCATATATTATCATTAAATAACTTTATAACGTTATTTTCTTTACTTTATTAAATTGGCACAATTATCTTTTATAAAAATATATATAGTCTAGATAAAATAAAGTAAAAAAAAAATTTATTTTTGTTTTCACAAATTTTTAAAATTAAAATAATTACCACTTAATAATATTAAAAAATAAAAACAAATTTATTTAGTAATTTTTAAATAAATAAATGAAACATTAATTTATCATATCTCATAATTTGACAATTATATTTCTTTATCTTAACTCAAATAATTAGTAAAATGCTAGTTTAATTAAATATATTTTTCATAAATAAGTATAAATTATGTGATAATTTTATAAATATATAAGAAATAAAAATATAAATAGAGTGATATTATACATTCATGAATAAAATATATACATGGATAGAAGTTTAGTTTAAATTGGATTGATTTTTTAAAATTAAAATCCAAAATCTGATCTAATAAAAAAATAAATTTTTCATAATTTTGATTTGTTAGATTTTCGATTTATTCGGTCATTAGTTTTTTTTTTATTGATTTTTCAATTCATAAATACCCCTAACTAATAGTACATGACTGTTTTTCACAAACTATTCTATTAAAATGTATTTTATTGTTTTAAATAAATAAAACTATAAACTAACAATGTTAAGAATTACAATCCATCATTATGATAATTATTTTATGATTAATTTTGGACGTTACACTCTTAGTAAATGATGATTATACACTTAAATAAAACTTTATCTAGAAGTTTATTAAAATATTCAAGAAACTAGACAATTGTCTCGCCTGTAACAGCTTTTGTTGTTACGTGTTACATGCTGATCCAGCTCCTAGTTATGACAGATTCAGTTAATTGTTATAGTTATTAATTAATTAATTTTAAAATTCAACACATCTAGAATCTAATTTAAATTCATTTCTTCGAGTAGTTACATAAAATATTTTTTCTCTTTAATGTATTATTGCGTTGTTTAATGGAGTGACGCTTCATATGAATATTAAATAGTAAATACAAATGAAATATTAAACGAGACGTAATAACAAATAAACTAATATTACTCTTGAATTAAAATCATCAAACTGATATAATTTATACTTTATTATAACACAATTATGTAATTTCAAATACTATAATATTATTTTAATTATTTTCTATTTTTGTTTGTTTTTTACTGAATAGATATTTTGTTTAACATAGCTTTTTTTTCTCTTTTAGTAAATTAAAAGACGTAAATACTTAAATATTGTTCAAAATAAAGCTAACACTCAGGTAGTCCTGCTTAACACAAATCACTTGATCGAATTAAAGTGACGTCACCTTCTCTTTGACTACATTGACAAATTTCGGCGTCCTCTTGTTACCATTCCAGTTGCAGTTTGTGGTGACTAGAGAAATCTCGATAAAGATGTATCTTCAAAATTTCATTAAATTTCTTAATTATTTTAAAAGTAAAATATTAAAATTTATTAGGATTTTAAGACATTTAACATTTTATTTATTTAAAAATATTAGTTCAAATCCTTACACGCTTCTATGAATATTCATCAACAATTTATTTTTAAGAAAATAATTATATTTTTTTTCTAAAATAACAAATTATAGAACTAGCTGGAAAATTAGTTGAAATTTTTATTTAAAAAATTAACTGAAAACTAAGAATTGAAAAATTAGTTGATTTATATATTATAAGTGTTCAGTTAAATTAGTTTTCGAAGTAACAAAAATAACTAGATACTGAATAAATATATTAAAGATAAAAAAATATAAAAAGTTATAAGTTAAAAATTAATATTTTAAAAAATATTATTTGAAATAGTATTTTACAAAACATTACTTGGAAACTACTAAAAAAACTATTAAAAAAATTATTTGTGGAATAATCAAACATTTTTTTAACTAGTAAAAAAAATGAAAATTGAGTTGAAATCACTTGCATAAATTAGCTTATATATACATAATATTGAATAAAAATATGGGAAGTTTTGATCTTCATAAAAGCCAAAAAAATATTTAATGATAGTCATTAATAATATTAATATAGACTATATATTCTTCGTTTTTCTTTGGTTGAAATTTAGAAATAATATATCTGAAAGAATCTTATAAATTTAAATTTAAAATTGACTCATATATCACTGCACAATAAGTTATCCTGAAAAATATACACTGTTATAGTACACTACATTTAAGAATAAAAGGGTCCACTTTTGACAAGAAGGTAAACTCATTGCCTACTTGAATTTTTGTTTGAAGAAGGAAGAAGTGTTTATATTAACAATCGACTGTTTTTAATTATTAATATAATATTTTAAAAGGAAAATACTCCTTAAAAAAATGTCTAAAATTAATTCTAAACTTAAAATCAATCAATCTTGCAATATCAAGTTAAACTTATATCTGAAATTAGTAGTTGTAGTCCTTACTACTTAAATACACGACAGGATAATATAAGTGACAGAATAATTTTACTTTAATCTTTGTCGCTTTGATTGGTGACTCACTTCCCTCCATAGCGGTGGAGAAAACAGTTCTAAAGTTGGTTCCCAACTAATATGTATCTGGCTCCACATGAAATCCTTAATATATTCTTAGCTAACAAACGATGATAAGGATGACGTTCACCACCCAGCTGGCCTGTGCATGCACAGAAGAATCCCTCTGCTGCAGGTTCCATGTCAGACGTACGAAGTCTAAAAACAATTCATTCACCCCCACAATATATATACACTATGCATGCTACATTCTATTTTAAAATTTAAACAATAAAAGACGAGAAAGGAAGTAGGTAACTCATATTAGTATACACCTCAGAATTATATATATAATTTGTGTAAAATTAAATTACAATTTTTTTACTTGTAAAACATAACAACATAAAATGTCTACATTGGTCAAAACTCAAAAGAGTACATTTTTAGTATTCATGCAATACTTATTTTCGACTATTTTTTATATTTTATTTTAGATAATTAAAATAAAAAATAATTATATAAAATCAAGTATTATTTTTATCATATATATTAGAATAGTTATTTTAAATTGGTGTAAAAAAATAATATTTATTTTAAATAAAACATTTTTATGAGTTTTCTTCCATAACAATATTTTTATGAATTTTTTTAAATCTCTTATTTATTTTAATTTATGCTTTTTATTTTTAAATTGAATTTAATATTTTTTTAATATGAATTGATAAAAACAATTTACTGTAGATATAAAACATAAATTTTAGATATTTGCACTCTGAATTACACATTCTAAGATCCTATATATATATAAAGAATGCAAGAGACTGGAAAAAAGTTCCGAAAATCTTGCCGCTTGCAAAAAGTTACTTTTCTTTTTCCTCCCATTATGGCGGACCGAATTTTAGGCGCAAAATTTTCCACTTTGGCATTTCTTCATCCTTCTTCATTTCAATCAAGAAAATGAGGAGAGGACTATGCCACTATTGCTTATAATTCTCTTTTGGCGGTATATACGAAACCAGCTGCTTGGAATATCCTTTTTTTCATTATGTTTTGCAAGTCAT
Organism: Glycine max; assembly: GCF_000004515.6. Lineage (NCBI taxonomy): Eukaryota > Viridiplantae > Streptophyta > Magnoliopsida > Fabales > Fabaceae > Glycine > Glycine max. The sequence continues at coordinate 34,982,377 of NC_038256.2, read as the reverse complement.
CATCATCTGTTTTTTACATGTGAGGGGCTGCTCTTTTCTCAATTGTCGAGCTTAATTATAATTTATAAATTTCATAAAAAAATTTACTCAATAACCTGTGTGATTTTCCTTTTGAAGGAGATTAAGGGTTAATTAACTTTTTAGTTTCTCGATTTTGTATATTCAATTTTTTTATAATTTTTAGTTATTTCTTAATTATTTGTTAGGATTAGTAGTTTTATTTATTTATTTTGTCTATTTTTAGTCTCTTATTTATTTTTATTGCTCAAAAAGTTAATTCTTGTTTTGTTAATTGTGTATTTTTTATTTGAGATTACTTTGAGCAATAAAAATAAATAAAAGACTAAAAATGAATAATTTTTTTAAAGAGACACTAAAAATAATAACAAAAAATTAATAAAAGACTATAAATTGCCAAAAAAAAACTTTGAAAGAATAAAAATTATAATATAAAAAATTAAGTGAATAAAAATTTAATTATCCCTAAGATGAACCATTAAATATAAGCACATTTGTCAACAAAAATTTAAATATAAATTAATCACGTTTTTTAATGCATTACTAACATGCTTTTGAAGGAGTTTTTTTTTATTCTTCTACTTTAATTTTTGGGATCTATTAGCGTATTAGAGTTAATGTTCCATTTGGTATGCTAAAAAATGGAGGGATTTTTTTCCCGTAAAAATTGATCTCAAGTACTGTAATAACTAACGCAAATGGGTAATTAAAACACCTTCAGTGCCGATGTAGATTAAAATATCAATGCCTAAACAAAAATATTATTATATTAACAATGCATTATGCTTAAAAACCTGGAATTATTAATATTGCAGTAGGTATTAAATAAAAAATAAAAAATATTATATTTATAATGAACAAATACATGTATTTTAGTTTATACTATTCATCATCACAACATGCCAGCTGTCAAAAACTTATAGTAGTATATTGTACGTGTAATTTTCTTTAACTCACATTACCTCTAATTTTTTTTTCCAAGACGTACATTGTTTAAACACTCTTAGAATACGAAACGAAACTCAAATATTGAGCATCTACAATATAATATTACCCATTTCATTTACACAAAACTACCAAATTTCTATAACCAGTCACTAGAGTCCCGCCGTCCATGCACAATCTTTAGAAACATCCATCAAATTGTCGACTAATCAAAATCCATAGACTCCTCATAGCGAAAGCGTCACTTTCATGTTAGAACTTTGTGTGCCTCTTTTTTTAGATAAGTCATCAAACATTAATACCACCCACCCATCGTGGCTTTAGTTACAATGGATAAGCTTGATTGTTACCTCTAATAGTTAAGTGGAGTCAATTTTAGAGAAAATTGCAACAAAAAGATTTAATTTGCATGAGGAAGTAGTTTCCATCATTTTCAATCTACACAGGGTAGCATTTTTTAGATGTTGAAGAGATATTGGTTTATTTTTCCATCATTTTCAGTCCCTTGACCTTTACAAACTCCATTGTTATGAACTCCCATGACTTAATTACAAGATGGAAGAGTATTGTATCTTATAATCAATATGAAATCTCTCGAGAATTGTTCTCTGAATTTTGCTCATGCATCTACATCGATCCGTCTCATCCTCTGATTTCCAACAAACACTAATTCCCCACTCACAATCTCTTTTCCAATTAGACTGACAATTGCCCCTTAATTCTTATTCCTAACGCAACAAAGTAATCAAGTCATCATAGATTTATATTGTAGTTGGCCAGTGGCATTTTTTTCTCTCTTGGTAATCAATGACAACAGTTCCCTCTTCGTTGATTGGCCCGGACAACATAGCCCCCAAACCCAATTCCAAATGTATGCACAACACCCTTTCTTATACTTTGTTCTTTACTACTTTCATGGGGAGAATTAGTTTTTATAATAAGTTATGATTATGTTATTGTCTCGTAATGATGCCCACTTTTGCCTCAATATCAATATATTGCCTTTTTGTTATGGGACTTTTTTTTTTTTTTCCAACTGGGAGTAATGTGCAACAAATACTTTTGTTCAATGTCAGCTTTTGGATTATACTCATGAAAAGTAGTAATGCTCTTATGAGGAAAAGATTAATAATAATAAAAAAACAACGCAAACGTGTTTTCAAAAAGAAATAAATATTCAAAATAAAAAGTCTTTAAGAAATGAAAACTGAAAATATTCTCAGAAAACTAAACAGCCTGTTTTGAAGTAGAATTTTAGATTGAAAAAATTATGGATTGGTAAATAGAATTTTAAACTAAAGTCTTGATAGTGAATAAGTTTCGAATTAAATAAGTATTGTTATTTTAATATGTTGATGTTGCCTACCGTGTTGGGAAATATTCATGATTATAAATAAGGTGGTGGGAGTATTGCAAGGATTGTAATAAGTCAGTTGCAAACCCAAAAGAATATAAGTAAGGAAAGAAATATCTAAGGTACAGCTTGGTATGGATTTGTGATTTGTAAGAGAGACTTTTTCTTGTTAAGTTATGATTTGGGTGGTTTTATAAGGATAACTGTAAGACGGTGGTATTAAATTGTAAAGTTTACAAATCATCAAATTCATATTAAGTTAAGTTGTACGGTATGGTATAATTGTCCTATTGTTTTACATATTGGAACAAAACTTTCAGTTAGGAACTAAATTGTTATTGTATTACATTTCCAAGGATAAGAATGATCATTTATCCCAAGAAAAATTAAGAATCTTAGACATAATAAGATTGTATGAGACGTGGGATCATGACATAAGGGATCGTGAAAAATCAGATTTAATTTAAACAACAAGTATGTCACTAGAAACAAGTAATTAATTAATGGGATACATGTATTCCCACTTTCCCTGGTGCGATCTTATTTTGTCGTAATAAACAGCATCCGTAAACAAGTAGACAATAGAAGAGGGTATCGGAATGATGTGAATGCAATAAGTTTCCTTTTTTTTCTTTCCACGCGACGACTTTGGTCCTTCACCGATTGCAACCTTTAGCCGCAGAAAGCGATAGAAGAAGAAGAATACGTCCCTGGATGGCCTTAGAACCACATTTTATTTGTGGTGCCATGATGCATGGTCTAAGGAATCCCTTATGGTCAAAAGAAAAAGATGGACAAAATGGGTTGTTGATTGGGACCATTCCCATTTACATTGCATACGTAAAATCATGTACGTCTACAGTCAAGTCTTTATTATGTGGCCAAAATAATTTCCATAATTATATGTCATTTTTCTTCAAGTTTGCTTGTACTCAAACTTTTCTTCTTCTAGAAATTACTATGACCTTTATTTATTACGTACAAGGAATATAAAATGGAATCCATTTTCTCTCCATCGAATTTATCACTACATCAGATTCTATGTTTTTTAAATCAATTTTATAAATATAGTATAGGCTAACATATAATTTTGGTATCTTATTTTCTTCTATTTGCAATTTTAATTTTTCATTTCAAAATATAGGCTAACATATAGGCAAAATTTGATGATTAGACCAAAATTGTTTATTTTAAAAATTTGTGAGACTAAATATTTTTATTTTAAAACGTAAGAATCAAAATCAATTATTAAACAAAATATGAAGAGAATCAAAATTTTATTCTAGCCTATAATATAGTTTAAAGTTGAGGTTTAAAAGAATCCTACTATAAAAAATTTAAAAAATCACATTTCCAATTTATAGAAGTTTCTCAAAAAATTAATATAGTACATGAGACAATGACATTTTTTGTTATACTGATATTTACACTCTAGATTGGTAGTAACTAGAATTGATGTAATATACCAGTTAAGTTTGTTATCAACTAATTCAAAAATGTGAACATTTCTTTCAATCTTTTTTAATTTTTAGACCAGACTTTCTAAATTAATATTTGTTTTAATTTATAGGATGTCGAAAGTAACTTCTATATCAGTTTCCATTACAACGATAAAAAAAAAAAAAAAGTGTTAATACTAATATACTATACATGCAGTTTTTAGACCTCACTTCCTACATCGTTCGAATTTTGAAGAAACAATTATAGAAAGCAACTTTCTAGACCAGACTTCTTTAAGAGTTTTGTAATATCCATTGGGACAAAGCCAACCCTACTAATGAGTAAAATAACATAGTGAAGTCTACAAACGAGAAAATTAGGGAGCGTATCATAATATTTAATTTGTAATTAATTTATATTCTATATAATATATACATATACATATGTGTGTTATTTTCATAGAATTAATAAATTGTCACCTTGGTCACTAATTTTGTAAAGCATAGTCATTTTAGTTCTTGAATTGAATTTTTTTTAAAAATATCCATAAAAGTGTAACTCAATAATCAAATTAGTCCATTTTTTTAAAAAAAGTGAATAAAGTAATAATATTAACATATATTTAAGGAACTAAAATGAAAATATTCAATAATTAAGTTTAGAGGCTTGTTTGATATTCTAGAGACTTATTTAACATATTGGGCTTCTTCCTTTTTAAAAAAAAAAAATCAAACATTCTACATGGATTTTTACTAGAATCGATGAAAGAGTGGACTTTTTAGAATGATTCTTGCCTCAATTGATGTATAAAGTGGATACTTCTAAGTTCTAACAATAGTTCTTGTTACAACTAATATAAAAACTAACTTTCTAAATCAGTTTTAAAATGGATCTAGAAAGTACATATTTTTTATATCGGTTGATTTCACATACAAAGTTAAAAACACAAAGTGAAAAAACTTGCTATTACTAGTGGAATAAGCAATGAAGTCACAACGCTTGACCATGTAATTTTTTTTATACAGGAGAGAATTTGTTCCCAAAATTTTAAAATGTTTATTATTTTTTCTTGAAAAGCTAAAAAAATTATACTAATATAATAAAAAAATTTAATACATTTTTAGTCATTTAAATTTGGATTTTGTCTTTTTTTAGTTCTCCAAAATTAAATTATTTATTTTTTTAATTCTTTAAATTTGTGAAATATTTTTTAGTCCCTCTTGCGGTAAAAAAATCCACATCAATTGTACATGTAAACCACCAAAAATTAGTCAAGAAAGACTAAAAATAATATAATTCATGAATTTAAGAAACTAAAAAATATAAATTTTTTAATTTAAGAGACTAAAAAAGGATAAATATCTAAATTTGAGAAACTAAAAATATATTTTTAAACTTATAATAAATTCTAATACCATTAAGATTTTTAAAACAGAACTATTCTCTTCGTCATTTATTATAAACTCTTTTAATTAATTTACATCTTTAAAAATGTTAGTTAATTTAATTAATGTAATTAAATTTATCAATAATTTATAATATTTTTCTAAAATTATTCTTAGTTTTTTTAAAATTAATCATCTCTCTTTCCACTTAATTAAAAAAATCAAAATATATAACTTGAAATAAATACTATCAAGATCTATACATGAAATAATTACTTCTCTATTTTTTTTTATCTCCCTCTTCATTTATCATCACATTATTTATTATATTTATTAACTTTTCCCTCTTTATTTTTTTCATCTCTCTCTTCTTTCCAATCATACACCTAAAAATGGAATTTTAATTTAACATTTTTCCTTAAATTATGTACCAAAATGATAAGCGAACGGAATGATTCTCCTGCATGTCTCAATTAAACTTACATGCATAATTAAGTGCATATAAATTCCTTATTTTATTAATTTATAGTCTTTGTATATACATCATGTAATATGAAGTTTCCTTTTTTTGGGTTAATATTGAGTTACATTAGTAGTTGAGGTTTGAGAGAATATACTAATCCAAAACGAATGAAAAACTTTAGCAAGGTAGTTAAGGTTTTCTACGCCATCTTGGATCATGCAATATGCTCCTGCCATCATCACCAACTCATCTATGTCTTTCAATATTCACCTTTCTTTCCTCATTTAATTTCTCGTTTCTCTTCCTTAACAGAACACAAGGCAAAAGAATTATTTCATTGCAAAAATCCCTCCCTCCCTCTCATTCACCCTCTGCAGTTCACCTACCATAGTAACAGCCACATACGCTCCAATATATATATATATATATATATATATATATATATATATATATATATATATATATATATATTGTATGATTATTATGATATATAAAGAAGGAAGGAACCGGGTGTGTGCTTTCGATATTGTTTGCATCTTCCTTTCTTCCTAGGCATTGATACAAGGAGAACTTTGAGTTTGCTGAGATGGGACTTTCGGCATAAGGTGGATATGATTCAAACTTTTGGGATGATGGTGCAGTTAACCGTTGCTATCAACTAAGTTTTTATGGATATCAGTTTTTGTTTCTTCTGCTTCTTCTGGTCTGTTTTTTCTTCAATTTTGCTCTTGCTTTTAGTCAAAGGAAGTAACCATAGCCACTTTGCTTTTGTGAGCTCAAAGAGGAAGTTCCACTATCATCATCCAGGTCTATACATCTCATTAGTTTTCTATTTATGGGGATATTTGCGTGGATGCGCATGTGGGTGTTTCAAAAGTGCAAGGGATATATATATATATATATATATATATATATATATATATAAGCGTATCAAATCTTAACCATACTGTATGACTGACAAACTCTTACTAGCTAGATATATGCATTATACACAAAATATAAGACATCAGGCATATATCAATAGAAAATGTTACATGAACACCCAAGTCACCCATTGAACATCCAGAGAGAAAATATGTAGGTTTAATAAGATTTATAATGTGATAGGAAGAGAGATAAAAAGAATAAAAAATGTTGGTGGAATATTTAAAATAATGAGATGTTTATGAATCATTACTTATAACAATATTTGATATCTGACAAATTTTTGATTGGTTTAGTACTTGGTTTTGTGTCGGCTTGTTAGCGGTTCTCAGCATCAATTAATATTTGGCATTTTACCAATTATGAATTTCATCAGGTGACATGAACATCATCATGCAAAACTTAGTAGAGAGACTAAGACCCCTCGTGGGTTTGAACGGATGGGACTATTGTATCTACTGGAAATTGAGTGAAGACCAAAGGTTATACATAATTAACTAATCATTCTTCTGTTTGCTCTATCTCTCCTTAATTGTGTTAAAATGTGATGCTTGCACTTGCTCTAGGTTTCTTGAGTGGTTGGGATGCTGTTGTGCTGGCACTGAAAGCAATCAAAATGCTGGGGAAGAACATATTTTCCCTGTCTCTTCTGTGGCCTCATGCAGGGATAGTACATATCCACACCCCAGAACAAAGCCCTGCGATCTTCTTTCACAGCTTTCCACTTCCATACCCATAGATAATTCTGGGTATGTATATTTTCTTATAATATTCTCCTTCCCTTTATCTACAATTCAAATATTAATTTAGACCAGTTGTTCTGTATTCTCACCTAGTATGCCACAATTAACAGGATTCATGCACAGACCCTATTAACAAACCAACCCAACTGGGTGAACTATTCCAATGGCATGGATCCTAACATCTTGGAAGTAAGTCAATTTCTCCACGTTAAATCCCTTTATTTTTCACTTCATCTATGAGGTGCAAAACGAATTTCACTTTTTTCATCTAATTCCATATATATATATATATTGATGAGTACTAACAATTTATTTTGCAGGAAACAATTGGGACCCAGGTTTTGATTTCGGTGCCAGGTGGACTAGTTGAACTGTTTGTAACTAAACAAGTACTGTCATGACATATATATGTTCTTTTAGGGAGCATTTATAATACATTAGACTTACTTTCTCTCTTTACATATATATTTGTAACAGGTGCCTGAAGATCATCAACTAATAGATTATGTCATAAACCAGTGCATTGAAGCCGTGAACCACTCAATGAGCTTCCACATTGACGAGAATTCAATGAGCAACATGCAATCAAACCCACTTATAGGCGATGAAAATGAAGGGAACAACAACAGCAGGGACACTTCCACCCTTCAGAACATGTCATCACAATGGACCTCCGCAGTATTGGTCTGTGCAATTCTCCACTGAACTTCATGCAGCAGTTCAACTACAAACAGCACAACAGAATGAAGAGCGATGCTTTCTCTGAAGAATACTAAGCTGGTTCCTTTCTTCACGACAAGCAAACCAACCAAGAAGATCAGGAGCATGAGCATGAGCATGACACGTATCAGAAAAGCCTCATGACAACAACGGATTCACAATACGTGGAGCCTTTGGAGGCAAAAGAGAAGCAAGAGGAGGACAAGGACTTGCTGAAAAACGTTGTTGGTAGATCAGATTCAATGTCAGATTGCAGTGACCAGAACGAAGAAGAGGAAGATGGAAAGTATAGGAGGAGGAATGGGAAAGGGAACCAATCCAAGAACCTTGTGGCTGAGAGGAAGAGAAGGAAGAAGCTCAATGATAGGTTATATAACCTTCGTTCTTTGGTTCCTAGGATCTCTAAGCTGGATAGGGCATCCATTCTTGGAGATGCCATTGAGTATGTGAAGGATTTGCAGAAGCAAGTGAAGGAGCTCCAAGATGAGCTTGAGGAGAATGCAGACACTGAAAGCAACTGCATGAATTGTGTAAGTGAACTTGGGCCAAATGCTGAACATGATAAGGCCCAAACTGGGTTGCATGTGGGAACATCAGGGAATGGCTATGTCTCCAAACAAAAGCAGGAAGGTACTACTGTCATTGACAAGCAGACCCAGCAGATGGAGGTACCTGTATATCTTACCGTAAATTATTGTATGGTCTGGGACCATCACATGTTCATGATTATTTATGACTAATCTTTACGTGACATGTAGCCAAATTTATTAAATTACGAGAAAGAATTAATAAAATTAGGTACATGTCATGAAGAGATTAATTAGTCTGGACCATGATCATTGATAGTTTTGGACTATACAATAATTTTTCCTTAGCCTTTGTTTTAGTTTAATTAGACATGCATGAGTGGTGTTGTATTGTTTGTGCACAAATTGTGCTTTTGTGACTTGATTTTGAGTGCAAATTTGCTTAATGAAATGCAGCCGCAAGTGGAAGTGGCTCTGATAGATGGGAATGAGTATTTTGTGAAGGTGTTCTGTGAGCACAGGCCTGATGGGTTTGTGAAACTGATGGAGGCATTGAACACTATTGGCATGGATGTAGTGCATGCCACGGTAACCAGCCACACGGGACTCGTGTCAAATGTTTTTAAAGTGGAAGTAAGATAACTTCTTAATTGTAACTCTAAAATTAAGTCCATCTATATTTTGCATATCATGTCAATTCATATGCATACACCGTATGATTGGTTGTATGACAATGATTATTCAGTTTTTTTATTTTTATTTTTTGTGGGTGTTTGAACAGAAAAAGGATAGTGAAACGGTTGAAGCTGAAGATGTAAGAGACTCACTGCTAGAGCTTATGCGGAACCGTTACAGAGGGTGGACTCATGAGATGACAGCAACGTCGGGAAATAGTGTGGAAAGCGATCAACATCAACTCCACAACCACAACCAGATGGGTGCCTACCCGCACGAGTTTCATAGTTAACCTTTGACCATCATGTGTTCTCTAACAAACTTTGTTATTAGACATTTTTAATAAAATGTTGAATTAATAATACTTTAACATGCTTAATGAATATATGGAATAATTCTATTTTACAACATGGCAAAACATTGACAACCCTTAAAAATAATTTTTGAAATCTGATATATATTTGAGACTTAGTTTTATGTAGAAAAGGTATTGAAACCAAAAATTGCTCTTAGACCTTGATTTGGATCTCTTAATCAAAGTCGAATTTCTACCTTCGGCTCAAGTATGTGATGAAAACTGAGAGATGTGAAATCTAGCTATAACCAAAATTTTGAAATCTAGTTATAAGAACAAGGCCTAATCCATCAAAGGTTTAAGTAAAATTTTAAAAAATCATTATTGTTCAAATGAAAATTATTATTACACTTTATTCACTTTGAAACAAGGGGTGTTTGTACAATGATTTGGATCAATTTTAAATTCATCCATTACATAGACTAGGATAACATGTGATTTGATTCCCTTTAAATTGTTTTCTTACGAAAACTCGAGTCAGTCTTTAGCAATGAAAAAAAAAAAGTAATTGATTCTCATTCTCAGCAAAAGGAGTGACTGGGAAGAAATAATTGGATAAGGTGGATGCATAATTTACCCATGAAACCCAGATGAATCTAATGTTCTATAAAACTTGTCCACCACCCAAAGAAACTAACTTTTTCACCAGCCTGTGCACCCTCAGCTATGATTGGAGACATAATTTTGACTAACATATTTATGTAAGTGTGTAAAGCCAAAATAATATTTTTTAGACTCTACACTGTAACTTTTAATAAACTTATTTCAAGAAATTTAGACACATCACATTTGTTCCCGCTCATTTCATTTTTTTTTTTAATTTTTCTTGATTTAAATCCTTTGACAGTGTATAAAAGATGTCTCTTTCTTTCATTTATTAAGGGTTTTTTTTTTATATTATAATTGGAATAGTCTTTTTACTCCAAAAAATTGTTTTCTATTTTTTTTTTCAATACCTTTGGACATCTAAGTTTATTATTGGGGTCACAGTTGAATCAGTCTGAAAAAAACAAAATACAAGAAGAGTTTATGTCACCATGTATTGCTCTTTCTATAAATGGCTGTGTATCATGGAAGATTTCGTGTAAACATGGGAAACGGGATAGACCACATGTAATGTTGGGCAAGCTCATGTTTTGATAGCTAGACATAAATGGGTATATATGCTTTTTGTTCACACACAAAAGTCCCTTAACCATCATAAATTGCTTGCTTGACCTTCACACCAAACACATGGATGACCCAGGTAGTAGTCTAATTTTCATTTTTATACTGCCATTTTAGAAGAAGACCCCCTCTTTTGTACTTAATGAATTGTAAAATTGTACTTATGAAAGCGATATGCAGAAATAAATAATCAAATCCACGTACCTAAGTACCTGACCATTTATCAAAAATAATAGTTGAACAATAATAATCCTAAAGGAGTCAAATTCTTAATCACTCCCCATCTTTCAGATACATAATAACTGGTACAAGAATTATCCGAGGGAGTTGGTTCAATTGGTGGGTTAAATGCAACATCCGTGGAATTAGTAACATTATTATTACCATCTTTTACTTCAATTCCGAACCTCATGCCTCCAAGGCAGTGCCCTGCTACGTTGCAAATGAACCAATATCTCTTCACCTCACTGAGTGCTACTTGATCTTCTCCAGTCTCAAACTTGGCCAACACTCCACTACTTGCATCACACGATCGGAAAGTGTCTTCTGTCACTTCATACACATTATGTTGCCCTTTCACGTACTTGAAAACTAAACCAAAACAGCAGACTTATAATCAAGAAATATAGAGACTCTTTTCAAAGATAATAAAATTATAGGAATGTTTTGTATTGATGAAAACAAAAAAACCAAGAATCAAACATTATAATCAAGATAAGATTAAGGTTGGTTGAATGGTTAAGAAAGAAAAGAGAGAGAAAAAGGTCACCGGTTCAATTATTTCTCTAACAAAAACTAATAAATTAACAATTAATATTTACTGATAAAAATAAATAAATAAAAGATTGAGTGAGATACCAAGAACATCGCCACTGCTAAAATTGTATCTCTCTGCCCATGAAGCATAATTTGTTTGGCTACTTCATTCTTCTTGGTCACCAACAGTGTAAACACTAGCCCTGACATGCTTCAAGGGAAAACTACATAGCAAAGTAAGAATTGCCAGCAAGAAGGTGCAATGTTTGAGAAAACTTGTAACCCCCATGACCTTGGAAAAATAAGATGCCATGAAGTAGTGGCTGAAATGAGGGTGGATAGCCACTTGCCAAGAGTTGCTTGTATTTGAAGAAGCAGTTCAAATGTGGGGGTCTAAATGATCTTGTAATTTTATCAATATGGGGAAGTGTGTTACGTCATGATTTGACATTCAAACAAAATGGGAGCTGCCATTATAAGCTGTGCATAATTAAATAGAAAATTACCTAATGGACCCAAAACAGACTTGAAGTATCACACCTTGAAAGTTGGAAGGGCATAGCTGGCCGAATGATTGTTAACTTCACACCCAAGATACCTTAACGTTGTGTTTTATGTTTGGCCACACTTAAGTAACTATTGCTACGCAAATGCTATAGTTTTATGTGAAACTTCAATAAGGGTTCATAATTATTGTTGCACTTTGTTTGTCCATTATTTATTTTATGTCTATCTCTCAGCCAGCAGGCGATTCATCATGGTCATAGACTATATCGACAATGTTTGGTCTTCTTGTTGCCGTTAGACATTAATAACTTAATCGTCCTTGGCCTCAAATCTCAATAATAATAAAAAAATAGCAAATGGGCACACTATATTGAATAAGAACATCTATTTATTATTTTACAATTGCCAATGGACAACTGTTGATTGAAGGATTGTTATTTTAAGGGATTTTTATTGTTTTATGCATGGCTCATCTGTCAAATTATTTGGGCTTCGGCCATGAGCCACCAAAATTTCCTATTGGGCTAGTTTTAGTATTATCATGATGTTGTAGTCCCAGAATCGTGCCTCAAATTGTGTTGCACGGAGGATTCTTGAATATCATAGCCGACTCATTGTAGGACCAAATTGATTCCAGACACACACAAGATTAGGGTACGTAGGAGTTTAGACATTGTTGTTCACAGTAATCTCCCCCTCGTGTTGTTCATAGTTATTGAAAATTGTGAGTTTAGGGAAAGTTGTTCATTGTGTTAGGATACTAAGCAGGGTGTCCTGTTATTCATTACGTCTATTGCCGTGTAGATAAGCTAAGTTACCGAATTTTAATCTTACATTGAGCTATATAAGTGTTTGAATTTGAAATTGAATTAGTAAGTTACCTGAATGGATTTTCCTGCTTAAGATATAGTTCGGATGATTATACATACTGTAAATTGTGTATTGTGTCTCACTGTTGCATCTCTTTGTTCACTACTTTCTTGATTAATTGTTCATTTGTAAGTTTTTTATTATTTATTTATTTTGCGAGTGATTTATGGTCTTTTTTGTTAGACAACAGTGACTTATATTAAGTGCACTTGCTTGCAAGTTGCAAGAGCGTAGTCAATATTTTAACCAAAGGGAGTTGGTACATTTGAAGATCTTTATTTGGAGGGTTAGTATACATTGTTATTCAGCTTCTAGCTGAAACCAAGATTATGTCTGTGGGCTGATGAATTATTACGGATTTATAAATAAGTTGACATGACTCATAAGTCAACTATACTTGGTGGATTGACAACAAATTAATTTTAAAGCTAAATACCGAAAATATTTTCCAACAACTTACAGGAGTAGGTACCGATATTCTGAAAAAATGGATCACGATGAACACCAAGGTGATGCACTGATGTAGCAACACCTCACTTAAAAACAAATGCATTATATATATTATCATACTTAAATATGATTATGATTCTTCTATATATTCTGACTTTTTTATCTTGATTCTTCATTTTTTTTTTAAAAACTATTTAATTATTGTGAATTTTCTCATATAATTAATTATTTTTGTTTATTTCATTCATTAAATATGACCTTCACTTATCATTTTTAGATATGCGTCATGATCTCTCATCTTGTTGAACTGAATTTGTCTGTCTGTGTTTGTTGTCCTCTTAGTTTATGACCTCTACCTCATCTTGTTACAGGATACTCATGTGTAATTGTGTGTTGTTGTTGAGGAACATGATCACCACCGTTGTCATCATCATCATCGTTATTGTTGGTAGTGTTGTTATCGTCATCCTCCTCATCTTTATGACGCATGTCATGTATTTGAGTAGGTAATGATGAACGATAACAAGAGCTCGATGGTGATAGATTATATGCAGATGGTGGAGTGTTGCACCTAATGTATCTGCTATCAAAGGAGATACATAAAATGAACTCTTGCGCCTGATGTATCTGGCATCAAACAACCGCCTATGAGCATCATGATATGAGCTTTAACATACTGTGCAATGACAATATCATCAACATCATGAAGTTGCTGAAAATTTTGTCGCAACCAGCTTAAATAAATCATTTTACTCTTTACATACTTATCAGGTGGAGTTTTTCCTAGTAATGTCTAATGAGCAACACGTACATCATCGGTGAGGATACCAGTTACTGGCAATCCATCAATCTTCAAGCGCAACTGTAGGCCCACATCATGTAAAGTAATGGTTGCCTCTCCATGTGAAAAATGAAATGTGTGCGTCTCGGTTCTCCAACGTACTAACCAAATGCTGGTTAATATCAACTTTTCTGACATTTATAACATGACTGAAACCAGCTAAAGTGATTACATTTTTTACCCGATTATCTATCCGATCCAAGTGGATGAAAGCCCAAACAAAATTATACCTCGAACAAATCATTCTCTCTTGGCCTTCCTACACTTGATTTGAAATATGATTGTCTTGTAAGCGCAATAAGGAGCCATCAATTAGTCTGGGTTGTGCATGTGTCATTGGTTGACAATCAAGAACACAACAAATGGATAGAAGGATGAAAATAACAATGGAAAAGAATGAAAGTTGGGTGGTGTAAGGTAATGGTTGACACAAGTATTGGTTTTTTGCCAAAGTGTTACCTTCTGATATCTTAACTTGTATAATATTAATGCATCACTTGGAGTCCAATATACACAACTTATAATTTTTTAGTGGTCTGTGATACAAGTTTTTATTGACTAGCTTTATTTCTGGCAAGATTCCACAGGTATGATCATTTCATGTAAGAGACCCTATAAGCATGTTTCACGAGATAAGAACTTTGACTAGCATGTGCATCCTTCTTACACAAAACTTTGCTTTTATACTATTTATGCATGTGCAAGCTTCACAGATGCAAGCTATTGAAGCGTACGAAGCTTTAATTTTAGCCAATTCAGTCGGCTCTTCTGAAGCTAGCTTGTGCAAACATTAACACACTGCACGAGAATCATAAATGGAAGGCATATGCAAGCTTCACGAGTGCTAAGTATTGTTGTTTTCTGCACTTTCATTGTTGCACATTGATTGAACAACACACTGCATTATTTCAGCTTCATGTAAAACACCAAAATGGTGCAGTTTTATTCTGCATTTTCCAGCACTTTAACTACATTCTCTGCACCTAATGTTGTTGCATTAAACAAGGTTTCTGCAATCTATAATGAAAATGCGAAACGAAATGGCAAAACGAATGCAATTGGGTGGACTGAAGTGCATGTTGAAGTCGAGAAGATTCAAACGACTTCAAAGTTGTTGAACTGTCTATGACTTCACTATTCATGGATGAATGGTGTAGATTCAACCATTGAGAAAATGGAGGGTGGATGTTCTTTGTCAAAGTTGTAGAACATGATACGACTTCTTTATTCATGTTTTTAATATATTATATATATTAATATATTTTATGTTGATTGCAGGGTTAGTTTAGTTTATACGTGTTAAATTAATTATGTTTTAGTATATTTAGTTATTATTAATTTAGGGTTTAGTTAGATAAATCATTATACACGCTAAATTAATTTTATTTAGTGATTATTTTATGTTTTAATATATTAGTGTTTAGTTATTATTAATTTAGGGTTTAGTTAGATAAATCATTATACATGTTAAATTAATTTTTGTTTAGTTATTATTTTATGTTTTAGTATATTAGTGCTTTGTTATTATTAATTTACAGTTTAGTTAGATAAATCATTATACATGTTAAATTGAATTTGTTTAGTTATTATTTTATGTTTTAGTATATTAGTATTTAGTTATTATTAATTTAGGGTTTAGTTATTATTGATTTAGGTTTTTAGAATATTAAATTAGGTAAACAATGCATTATTTTATGGTGGCTATTATTATTTTTATTGACGGTGGGTGCACTAGTTAGTATTCACTATTTATAACACTGTTTACTTCGATGTAATTTATAAAAGGAGGTGTTGTTCACACTTATAATTCACATTTACACAATCTTGCATCGATCTAAACAAGCAGTTTGTTCTCTCATTTTCACGTGTTACTTAAAGTGTTATCGGTATTTTTTTTTTTAGTGTTACATACACAACACTAGGAACTTTTACTGCACTTTCGTATTTGTTTAACAATTCTTAAAAAGGTTTGTTTTTTTTAACAATAGATACACCAAATTGATGTCATTTTACTAATAAATTACTTTTGTATTTTTTGACATATGGCTAGCAAAGAACCCATAATAAGAGATAATGCTAGCGACTTCAATGATGACAAGCAACAACACAATTTTCATGAACATGGTGAACCAAGCAATCAAAGTGAGTCATCTTCATATTTTGAAACTATTAGTAGTCAACTTTGAGAAAATCAAGAGTACGAAAATCCTTATCAAAACAGAGGGAGTGCTAGTACAAATGACCTTTACGAAGGCTTGACATTTTAATCAAAACAAGCAGCTATGAATGCCATTAAACAATTTCATTTTATGCATTCATTTAATTTTGATGTGGTCGAGAACAAGAGTGACAAGTACGTTGTTATGTGTAGTCAATATGATAATGGATGTTATTCGAGAGCGAGAATATCGTTCAACAAAATACGCAAGAGGTGGGAGTTGAAGAAATTAAACGGTATTCACACTTGCACAAATTCTTTCATATCACAAGATCATGTTAGGTTAGACTCTTCTGTAATTGCTCATAATATTGTTCATTTAGTGAAAACAAATTTTGGTATCGAAATCAAAACCTTGATTGCAAACATGCATCAATGGTTTGGTTACATTGTTTCATAAAAAAAACATAGACAACTAAACAAAAAGCCCTTGAAATGACATTTGGAAGTTGCGAACAATCATACAGTTATTTGTTTATATGGTTGACAACTGCTCAACATTTTGTACCAAGTACCTTAGTAAAATACAAAACTTCATCTTCAATGGAGGAA